>NC_081302.1:20639500-21269000 GCF_030435805.1 Mustela lutreola | reverse complement strand
AAAGTGAAAAAAGGCAAACACTATATGATTCCCACAGAAATGTGGAATCTTAAGCCAAAAAACAAAAAAGCAAATAAACAAACAACAACAACAACAACAACAACAAAAGCAAGCCCAAATCCTAGAAACAGTACAGTGGTGGTTACCAGCGGGACTGGAGGAATTGGGAGATGTGAGTTAAAGTGTCTAAACTTCCAGTCATTGAATGAATAATTTTTGGAGATCTAATTTATAGCATGATTACTTATATTAAAGATACTGTAGGGTGCCTGGGTGGCTCAGTGGGTTAAGCCACTGCCTTCGGCTC
Source organism: Mustela lutreola (assembly GCF_030435805.1). Taxonomy (NCBI): domain Eukaryota; kingdom Metazoa; phylum Chordata; class Mammalia; order Carnivora; family Mustelidae; genus Mustela; species Mustela lutreola. The sequence continues at coordinate 21,268,693 of NC_081302.1, read as the reverse complement.
AGGTCATGATCTCAGGGTCCTGGGATCGAGTCCCGCATCGGGCTCTCTGCTCAGCAGGGAGCCTGCTTCCTCCTCTCTCTCTCTGTCTACTTGTAATCTCTCTCTCTGTCAAATAAATAAATAAAATCTTTAAAAAAAAAAGATACTGTATTATGTGCTTGAAAGTTGCAGAGACTAAATTCTAAATGTTCTCAGCACATAGGCAAATAATAATTTTGTGATTGATGGGATGTGATGGATGGGTTAACTTTATTGTGATAATCATTTCATAATATATGTATCAGATTATGTATTGTACACTTTAAACTTAATGTTAAGTCAATCTTAGTAAAGCTGGAAAATGCGTATATAATTAGATATCATTGTTACTGAACATGTTGGGACACAATTCTGAAATAACCACGTTTGTCTCCATTGAGGTCAACTCCTTAATTCACTTTGCTATGCAATGACATTATAGAAGTGATAAGAGATTGCAATATGTGTTTATTTTGCCAGAATAAAGACTCATGGCAGTATTCCCAACTTGAAGACAGTGATGAGAAAAACTTAAAAAATTGAAAATGGAATATATAGAATCTAAAAGCAAAAGAACCTCTAGATTGACAGAACAAATTGGTAGGTCCCAGGTAGGAGTTGGTGGTAGTGGTGAAATGGGTGCAGGGGTTCAAGAAGTATAAATGTCAGGTATAAATCATGAGAATGTAAAACACAGTATGGGGAATATAATCAATAATAACTTTATAGAGTAACAGATGGTAACAATTTATTGTCATTTTACAATGCATACAAATGTTGAATCACACTGTTGTATACCTGAAACTGATCTATCAGTTACACATCAAAAAAAGTAATATTTCATCATAGAAGAGCTTCACACACAAAACAATGAAGCTGTAATCAAATTTTCTGAGTTAGCCAAACAGTAAAAGCCATTTTATGTTTGTGAATTAATTAAAATACATGTGATCATGGCAGTTGAAATCTGTTAAAAAAAAGAAAAGAAAACAAAACAAAAACACTACCAGATTTTTTAGAAAGTTGCATTAAAGAGTTTAGGCCATTGGAAGCAATATTCATAGTTAAAAGCAATTTTTTTTAAAAGATTTTATTATTTATTTATTTGACAGAGATCACAAGTAGGCAGGCAGAGAGGCAGGCAGAGAGAGTCGGAGGGGGGGGTGGGAGCAGGATCTCTGCTGAGCAGGGCTCAATCCCAGGACTCTGAGATCATGACCTGAGCCGAAGGCAGAGTCTTAACCCACTGAGCCACCCAGGCACCCCCAAAAGCAATTTTTTTAATGTAGATAAAAATTTTTAATTTTTAAAAAATTTTTTATCATTTTTTAATCTTCAGGTTTTTATTTCAATTTTAGTTAACATTCAGAATAATATATTTAGCTCCACTCACATCTGTGCAAATGGCAAGATTTCCTTCTTTTCGATGGCTGAGTAATATTCTATTGTATATACACCACATCTTTAACCAGTCCTCAGTTGATGGTCACTTGGGTTGTTTCCATCCTTTGGCCATTGTAGAGAAAGCTGCTGTAAACATTGGGATGCATGTGTCAATTTGAATTAGTGTTTTTGGATTTCTTGGGTAAATGCCTTACAGGGCAATTGTTGGATCATAGGAAGACAGATATTTTTATTTTCTTTGATTCTTGCAAAATTGACAAATATTACAAATGCTGCCCATGTTTTTATCAGGTGAGCTGGTAAGTAGAAAATGAAGAATTAAACTCTCTAAAAGGTCTGTGTAGAATAACTGTAAGAGACAAACTGTCGAAGTGAGAAAATGTTCAGTACAACCTGAAGAAAAATCTAAGATTTGTTAGAACTGAGAGTGGGGGAAAACGTTTTGAGCAGAAGAATTAGTTTGAAAATTTTACAAAGCTAATGAAAGCACAAGGTTTCTAAAACCTCCAGCAATTGTGTTACTCATTGTCATGTATTGTGCAGAAAACATTGTATCACGTAAAATTCAACCATATCATTGAATTTCATTTCTCTTGTGAATTTAACTATTTTGAGTTCTGTCATATTTAGTCAGAAATACAAGTGGAGATAACCTGACTTTCCCTGTCACACTGCAGTCTGATTGGTTAGCTGTGGCAATGTTTTACCGGAAACTTTTGAGCTCAGGACAACACTGACCTTTTTCTGAATGAGAAGAACCATTCTCAGTCACTCTTAGAAAATACTGAATGGCTTTGGAAGTTAGTTTTTTATACCATTTCTCAAAGAATTAAAGCAAAAAATAAAAGATAAAATAATAGTCAGGTGTGAAACTTAACACTGGAGTAAAATAATTTTGATGACTGTTAGCTTACTTGAATTTAATAATTTAATAATTAAGCTTCTATATTGACTTCCCATGCTGCCAAAAGTTAAAACAAAAAGTATTATCGCCATTCCAACAGATTTTCAGTGAATATGTTTTCTGAAATTCCTAGAGAAAATTTCCATATTTACAATCTATTTAACTGTAATTGAAGAGCTTTGTGTAGCCTTTAATTGTGACTGTGTAATGTGAGGACATTCTAAGAGGCAAATATCAAAATAATAGACTTCCATAAATGCCTTCTAATCAATAAAGCTTAATTAAATTATATGCTTATGGATTAATATCAGTAACAATTTTTCTCTGTGTAAAGGTACTCTCAAAGATAAAATACATAAAATATCAATATTAACTTACAAAACTTTGCAATTAGTTTTGATTGTGTCTGAAATTTAGTATTTCCCATAATCAAGCAAAATGTTTTTTCTCCAAAATACCAAATAATTTTCTCAGTATGCCTGTACTATTGATGTTCTTGTGTTTTCATAAAATGTAATGTAAATATTATATAAAAAACCTCATTCTTTTATATAAATATTTAATATCCAGTTTTTGGCTTTTGGCCTATAAAGTCTAAAATACTATCTGACCATTCACAGAAACTTAGTCTAATTATTCTGACATTTACCCTGTATTATAATAGTATCATTGGGGAAATAATCCCCAATATCAATGGTGATATCACTGGTGAGTGATAAATGAAAGACAGGGTCTCCTTCCTTCATTGCTCTGGGGAGCATTTTAACAAATGCTTAGAACACCCTGAATGTTTTTAGGCACAGAGCTCAGGCTTGAAACTCTTCTGCTTGCTACTTTAATAGGTAAGAACATTTGCCTAAATAGAGCCAGATGTTTTCTTTCTGAAACTTCTCTGGCCAGGCACAGTTATAAGTTGCTGCAAGGCTATGCACATCCACTCATGTGAGTACCTGGAAACTCGGGAAGTCTTTGTTGCTCAGTGCTTGGATGGTGGGAGATTTTAACTTGGCAGGAGAAGAAAGACCGATTTCAGCAGTAAGTGTTGAAACCAATAGTTTATGGCTTTGTTGTTGGAACTTAACTTTTTTTTTTTTTTTTTTGTGTTGGGCTGATTTTATTTGATTTTTTTTTTTTTTAATTTTTTATTTTTTATAAACATATATTTTTTATATACATATATTTTTATCCCCAGGTCTGTGAATCACCGGGTTTACACACTTCACAGCACTCACCAAATCACATACCCTCCCCAATGTCCATAATCCCACCCCCTTCTCCCCAACCCCTTCCCCCCGGCAACCCTCAGTTTGTTTTGTGAGATTAAGAGTCACTTATGGTTTGTCTCCCTCCCAATCCCATCTTGTTTCATTTATTCTTCTACCCACTTAAGCCTCCATGTTGCATCACCACTTCCTCATATCAGGGAGATCATATGATAGTTGTCTTTCTCTGCTTGACTTATTTCGCTAAGCATGATACGCTCTAGTTCCATCCACGTTGTTGCAAATGGCAAGATTTCATTTCTTTTGATGGCTGCATAGTATTCCATTGTGTATATATACCACATCTTCTTGATCCATTCATCTGTTGATGGACATCTAGGTTCTTTCCATAGTTTGGCTATTGTGGACATTGCTGCTATAAACATTCGGGTGCATGTGTCCCTTTGGATCACTACATTTGTATCTTTAGGGTAAATACCCAATAGTGCAATTGCTGGGTCATAGGGCAGTTCTATTTTCAACATTTTGAGGAACCTCCATGCTGTTTTCCAGAGTGGCTGCACCAGCTTGCATTCCCACCAACAGTGTAGGAGGGTTCCCCTTTCTCCGCATCCTCGCCAGCATCTGTCATTTCCTGACTTGTTGATTTTAGCCATTCTGACTGGTGTGAGGTGATATCTCATTGTGGTTTTGATTTGTATTTCCCTGATGCCGAGTGATATGGAGCACTTTTTCATGTGTCTGTTCGCCATCTGGATGTCTTCTTTGCAGAAATGTCTGTTCATGTCTTCTGCCCATTTCTTGATTGGATTATTTGTTCTTTGGGTGTTGAGTTTGCTAAGTTCTTTATAGATTCTGGACACTAGTCCTTTATCTGATATGTCGTTTGCAAATATCTTCTCCCATTCTGTCAGTTGTCTTTTGATTTTGTTAACTGTTTCCTTTGCTGTGCAAAAGCTTTTGATCTTGATGAAATCCCAGTAGTTCATTTTTTCCCTTGCTTCCCTTGCCTTTTGCGTTGTTCCTAGGAAGATGTTGCTGCGGCAGAGGTCGAAGAGGTTGCTGCCCGTGTTCTCCTCAAGGATTTTGATGGATTCCTTTCGTACATTGAGGTCCTTCATCCATTTTGAGTCTATTTTTGTGTGTGGTGTAAGGAAATGGTCCAATTTCATTTTTCTGCATGTGGCTGTCCAATTTTCCCAGCACCATTTATTGAAAAGGCTGTCTTTTTTCCATTGGACATTCTTTCCTGCTTTGTCGAAGATTAGTTGACCATAGAGTTGAGGGTCTATTTCTGGGCTCTCTATTCTGTTCCATTGATCTATGTGTCTGTTTTTGTGCCAGTACCATGCTGTCTTGATGATGACAGCTTTGTAATAGAGCTTGAAGTCCGGAATTGTGATGCCACCAACGTTGGCTTTCTTTTTCAATATCCCTTTGGCTATTCGAGGTCTTTTCTGGTTCCATATAAATTTTAGAATTATTTGTTCCATTTCTTTGAAAAAGATGGATGGTACTTTGATAGGAATTGCATTAAATGTGTAGATTGCTTTAGGTAGCATAGACATTTTCACAATATTTATTCTTCCAATCCAGGAGCATGGAACATTTTTCCATTTCTTTGTGTCTTCCTCAATTTCTTTCATGAGTACTTTATAGTTTTCCGAGTATAGATTCTGTGTCTCTTTGGTTAGGTTTATTCCTAGGTATCTTATGGTTTTGGATGCAATTGTAAATGGGATTGACTCCTTAATATCTCTTTCTTCTGTCTTGCTGTTGGTGTAGAGAAATGCAACTGATTTCTGTGCATTGATTTTATATCCTGACACTTTACTGAATTCCTGTATAAGTTCTAGCAGTTTTGGAGTGGAGTCTTCTGGGTTTTCCACATATAGTATCATATCATCTGTGAAGAGTGATAATTTGACTTCTTCTTTGCCGATTTGGATGCCTTTAATTTCCTTTTGTTGTCTGATTGCTGAGGCTAGGACCTCTAGTACTATATTGAATAGCAGTGGTGATAATGGACATCCCTGCCGTGTTCCTGACCTTAGCGGAAAAGCTTTCAGTTTTTCTCCATTGAGAATGATATTTGCGGTGGGTTTTTCATAGATGGCTTTGATGATATTGAGGTATGTGCCCTCTATCCCTACACTTTGAAGAGTTTTGATCAGGAAGGGATGTTGTACTTTGTCAAATGCTTTTTCAGCATCTATTGAGAGTATCATATGGTTCTTGTTCTTACTTTTATTGATGTGTTGTATCACATTGACTGATTTGCGGATGTTGAACCAACCTTGCAGCCCTGGAATAAATCCCACTTGGTCGTGGTGAATAATCTTTTTAATGTACTGTTGAATCCGATTGGCTAGTATTTTGTTGAGTATTTTCGCATCTGTGTTCATCAAGGATATCGGTCTATAGCTCTCTTTTTTGGTGGGATCCTTGTCTGGTTTTGGGATCAAGGTGATGCTGGCTTCATAAAATGAGTTTGGAAGTTTTCCTTCCATTTCTATTTTTTGGAACAGTTTCAGGAGAATAGGAATTAGTTCTTCTTTAAATGTTTGGTAGAATTCCCCCGGGAAGCCGTCTGGCCCTGGGCTTTTGTTTGTTTGGAGATTTTTAATGACTGTTTCAATCTCCTTATTGGTTATGGGTCTGTTCAGGCTTTCTATTTCTTCATGGTTCAGTTGTGGTAGTTTATATGTTTCTAGGAATGCATCCATTTCTTCCAGATTGTCAAATTTATTGCCGTAGAGTTGCTCATAGTATGTTCTTATAATAGTTTGTATTTCCTTGGTGTTAGTTGTGATCTCTCCTCTTTCATTCATGATTTTATTTATTTGGGTCCTTTCTCTTTTCTTTTTGATAAGTCGGGCCAGGGGTTTATCAATTTTATTAATTCTTTCAAAGAACCAGCTCCTAGTTTCGTTGATTTGTTCTATTGTTTTTTTGGTTTCTATTTCATTGATTTCTGCTCTGATCTTTATGATTTCTCTTCTCCTGCTGGGCTTAGGGTTTCTTTCTTGTTCTTTCTCCAGCTCCTTTAGGTGTAGGGTTAGGTTGTGTACCTGAGACCTTTCTTGTTTCTTGAGAAAGGCTTGTACCGCTATATATTTTCCTCTCAGGACTGCCTTTGTTGTGTCCCACAGATTTTGAACCGTTGTATTTTCATTATCATTTGTTTCCATGATTTTTTTCAATTCTTCTTTAATTTCCCGGTTGACCCATTCATTCTTTAGAAGGATACTGTTTAGTCTCCATGTATTTGAGTTCTTTCCAAACTTCCTTTTGTGGTTGAGTTCTAGCTTTAGAGCATTGTGGTCTGAAAATATGCAGGGAATGATCCCAATCTTTTGATACTGGTTGAGTCCTGATTTAGGACCGAGGATGTGATCTATTCTGGAGAATGTTCCATGTGCACTAGAGAAGAATGTGTATTCTGTTGCTTTGGGATGAAATATTCTGAATATATCTGTGATGTCCATCTGGTCCAATGTGTCATTTAAGGCCTTTATTTCCTTGCTGATCTTTTGCTTGGATGACCTGTCCATTTCAGTGAGGGGAGTGTTAAAGTCCCCTACTATTATTGTATTGTTGTTGATGTGTTTCTTTGATTTTGTTATTAATTGGTTTATATAGTTGGCTGCTCCCACGTTGGGGGCATAGATATTTAAAATTGTTAAATCTTCTTGTTGGACAGACCCTTTGAGTATGATATAGTGTCCTTCCTCATCTCTTATTACAGTCTTTGGCTTAAAATCTAATTGATCTGATATAAGGATTGCCACTCCTGCTTTCTTCTGATGTCCATTAGCATGGTAAATTCTTTTCCACCCCCTCACTTTAAATCTGGAGGTGTCTTCGGGCTTAAAATGTGTTTCTTGGAGGCAACATATAGATGGGTTTTGTTTTTTTATCCATTCTGATACCCTATGTCTTTTGACAGGGGCATTTAGCCCATTCACATTCAGGGTAACTATTGAGAGATATGAATTTAGTGCCATTGTATTGCCTGTAAGGTGACTGTTACTGTATATGGTCTCTGTTCCTTTCTGATCTACCACTTGTAGGCTCTCTCTTTGCTTAGAGGACCCCTTTCAATATTTCCTGTAGAGCTGGTTTGGTATTTGCAAATTCTTTCAGTTGTTGTTTGTCCTGGAAGCTTTTAATCTCTCCTTCTATTTTCAATGATAGCCTAGCTGGATATAGTATTCTTGGCTGCATGTTTTTCTCGTTTAGTGCTCTGAAAATATCATGCCAGCTGGAGGAGTCAAGATGGCGGAGAAGTAGCAAGCTGAGACTGCTTCAGCTAGCCGGAGATCAGCTAGATAGCTTATCTAAAGATTGCAAACACCTGAAAATCCATCGGCAGATCGAAGAGAAGAAGAACAGCAATTCTGGAAACAGAAAAACAACCACTTTCTGAAAGGTAGGACCGGCGGAGAAGTGAATCCAAAGCGACGGGAAGATAGACCCCGGGGGGAGGGGCCGGCTCCCGGCAAGCGGCGGAGCAACCGCGCACAAAATCAGGACTTTTAAAAGTCTGTTCCGCTGAGGGACATCGCTCCAGAGGCTAAACCGGGGCGAAGCCCACGCGGGGTCAGCGTGGCCTCAGGTCCCGCAGGGTCACAGAAGGATCGGGGGTGTCTGAGTGTCGCAGAGCTTGCGGGTATTGGAACGGGAAAGCCGGCTACAGAGACAGAGCCGACAGTAAGCTCGCAGCTCGGTGTTACCTTGAACCGGTCGCAGGCTCGGTGAGCTCGGAGCGCGGCCGGAGGTCAGGCAGACGGGAGTAACTGGGCGCTGTTCTCTGAGGGCGCACTGAGGAGTGGGGCCCTGGGCTCTCGGCTCCTCCGGGCCGGAGACCAGGAGGCCGCCATTTGTATTCCCGTCCTCTGGAACTCTACGGAAAGCGCTCAGGGAACAAAAGCTCCTGAAAGCAAACCCGAGCGGATTACTCACCCCGGCCCCGGGTAAGGGCGGTGTAATTCCGCCTGGGGCAAAGACACTTGAGAATCACTACACCAGGCCCCTCCCCCAGAAGATCAACAAGAAATCCAGCCGAGACCAAGTTCACCTACCAAGGAGTGCGGTTTCAATACCAAGGAACTTAACTTTTTAGAGACTGAAAGAAGGATAAGATTTGGAAGATTGGACGAGTATGATTCAAATGTTCTTCTTCTTTTTTTTTTTAAGATTTTATTTATTTATTTGACAGACAGAGATCACAACTAGGTAGAGAGGCAGGCAGAGAGAGAGAGAGAGAGGAAGAAGCAGGCTCCCTGCTGAGCAGAGAGCCCGATGTGGGACTCGATCCCAGGACCCCGGGATCATGACCTGAGCCGAAGAGAGAGGGTTAACCCATTGAGCCACCCAGGCGCCCCTGATTCAAATGTTCTTAAACGTGGTTTATTTTGTTCATAATATCAGTTTTATCACAACAAAACTGTGCTTCTGGTATTTGTAGGTGATTTCTGAGGAGATCAAGAGGACATCTTGGGTAAGTGGCAAGGATCCTGGTACTAAATTTATGTTCTCATGAAGTTATTGAAATTATCAAAGCTCTTTTCAGAAATTTAAAAATTATCAAGGAGGTTGAAAATAATATGTGAATTCTTCTTTTTTACCATTATGAAAATAAATTCCTACTTTCTATTCTATCTCTAACTCAATCTCAGGAGCAGAGAAATGATACTATTTCTTCAACTTCATCAGTAATCTGTTTTAGAGCCAAATGATATGTCTACACATCTTCCCATATTTTTAGTAGTTTCTCTCATGCATGCAAACACTGAAATTAGACTGTTTTGGTTTGTTTGCCATGATATATTTGCTACCAGTATACATTCAGGTACAGAAGATATGTTAGTGCTTTGTAAAACATGCAATAATTGTGAACCATTGTAAACCATTGTTTATTGCAGGCAGCAAAGTCTATGACAAATTTCAGGCTCTTATGTTGCAGGATCTTGGAAATTTTCAAAGTGTGTATTTTTCCTACTTGTTTTTCATTTCTGAATACAAAGCAGGACAAAAATTAAGGGGCATTTAGCTATTTTTTTTTCTCTTTTAGAGACTGGTGTGGCATAGAAACTGTTATATTCCAAAATTATGTTGAACCTGAGCATGGGAGGTATTTTTTTTCTGGTGTTCAGTATTAACAAAATGACAATGCCAAAAATAGGAATGAGTGGAGAGAATTAAAATTGAACATCATTAAAGAATACAGAGATGGATAAGACCCTTTAAGTAGCCATATATTAAGGTAGGGGCAATATGTTAATAAACTAAACTTTTTAAAAGCTACGTTCTAGGAATTCTGTGTTATAACCTGCGTGAAGACTTGCAGATCATGCTTCCTAACAAATTTTACTATAGGATTCAATACTAGCTTTTTACTTGAACATGAAAATTCATTAAAATGTCTCAATAAATAAAGCTTTCAATTTTAGAACAGATGTTTACATGTATGCTTCACTGCATTTTGAATAATATGACAATTGCAATTACCTTTCAAAATGTTGAAACGCTTCCTCTGCAGAAATGTGAGCATATAATAAGAATTCCCCAAATTTATAAATTATCTGATCTGCATGAAATGCATATGTATTTCCATCACCTGCAGTGCCGTCACTATCAAATTAATTGTATTAGTAGCAGCTACTTTTAAACTGATGACATTCTAGGATCCTTATATTCCGCTTATTTCTAATCTTTTGAAATATTAGTTAGAGGGTAGCTGTGATGTTGGAAAGCTAAAACATTTCAGTATCTGAAGTGTAGAGAACTGTATTAACTCCAGTAAAACAATTTGTCATTGTGAATTAAAGCTCAGATATTTTGAACTTTTTGATACCATGTGATCTGTAAAATGATGCCCTATACTGATAAATTGGCTTTATCATTAGTATCATAAATCAAAGTTTTTATGCCAGATCATTCTTTAAAATAACTATTGTATGTTAAAGTCTGAGAAAAGTTGTCTAAGACTAAAATTCTGTAATTTAATGTATCTTCCTGAAATATGGACTCTTCATATCTCTGTTGATATTGACATTTCAAGATAGGTTCTGTTCTGTTCGACGCTGAGGTGGGTACTCAGTGCCTTCACTGAATGAATCTTTGGATTATTTCCATATTCTGTCACTAATGCCTTGATTTCTAAATGCGACAAGATTTTCTCTGGGCTAAAATTCTGCTCTAATATTGGAGGAGAACCAGGTCAATGCCATAATGTCTTGATGATGATAGCTTTGTAATAGCGTTGGAAATTAAAAGGATGAGTTCTCCAACATTAGTTTTGTTAATTCTTCACTCTCTCCTCTCTTTAAACTGGATGTATCCATTGTCTTCTCTTCATGTTACCAGTTCTTTCTCTGCCTGACATATCTGTATTGAGCCTTTCTAGGGAATTTTCCATTTTGATTCTACTTTTTCAAATTTAGAATTTCTTTTCGGAGGTGAATTTTATAATTTCTCTCTCTATATTGGCATTCTGCATTTGGTGAAATATCTCTCTCATCCTTTATTTAGTAGGTATATCCTTTAAAGTGATAAAGTGATATCATTTAGCTGCTTGAGCACATTTAAAATAGCTGATCCTTTAGCACTGTGGACGTATTTTAAATAGCTGGTTTAAAGTCTGTGACTGGTATGTCTGTCTTTCTTGGGGCTTCTTCCTGGACAATTTGTATTGAGTGCATTTTCTTCTTGTGTGAGTCATGCTTTTTTTACATGGCTTGTATTTTTCTTGCAAATAGACTATCTCAAATCATGTGTCATCTTTGGAAATCAGGTCTCTTCTTCCTTTAGGGTTCAGTGTCGTTGCTGCTCCTTGTGGTAGTTTAGTGACTTCTGTGAACTAATTCTGCTAAGTCAGTATCTTTATATGTGGCCTCTAATATCTATACCGGCTTAGTTTGCTGGTCAGTAAATGATTAGGAAGAGATTTCTTTGACAAATGGAGTAGTGAATCTCTGTCACTGCTGTGGGATCCTGAATTTGGAGCATGCCTTTAGCAAATACTCTGGGACTTAAAATCCCTGTCTTAGTCTTTATTTTATGCTTCCACAGAACTTCAAGGTCAGTCAGAGGTGTGAGTTTTGTACCTTCTTAGGTCCTTTTGAGAATGTGTGTACAGCCCAAGGCATATATGTAGTCACTTGGGAATATTTTCAATTTTTTTACAAACCTCTTTGGGCATCTCATTACTCAGCTTCTTTTAAGATTTTTGTTAGTCTATTATTGTTTGCCCTAATTGTTACCCTCTCCTCAGGAAGCTGTGATGTTAAAACATTTGATAAATACCTTTGGTACTGGGCGGTTTCTCTTGAGTTCCACGGAGGGGAGGGGGGTCTTTTGAGTGGGTTTTTTCAGGAAATACTAGAGAAGTGACAGGTCAGATAAAGTCAATTGGAACTTGAACTCTTTGAATGTTTGATTCAGGATCAGTTTTCTCCAGTACCAGGAAAGCAGTTTGTTACTTTTCAAGGCTGCCACAGAGCTGCGGAAAGGGCAGCAGGACCAACAGTAGGTGAAATTGTCTCGAAACTTACTATTAACAAGATTAAGGCATTTTTATTGACAAAATTGGTTTCTGTAAACCCTTGGTTAATTTCTAGTTACGACAAATGGATTCTCGCAATATTTGCCTTTTTTGTTGTTGTTGTTGTTGTTGATTTTTGAAGAGGAAAACCTTTGGAGGTCCTTACTGTGACACTTTGGCTCATGTCTGTTTACCTAAGAGTACTTTACCCAGAAATTCTGATACAACCATATTCAGAGTTCAAGAAAAAGTCATATGTTTACTCTGTAGTGTACAGTCATATATACTTATTATGTTTAATTTTTATTGTGCTTTGCAGACATGCTTTTTTTTTTCTTTTTTTTTTTTTAAACAAATTGAAGGTCTGTGACAAACCTACACTGAGCAAGTCTATTGGTCATATTTTCCAAAGCTCCTCCTCATCTTGTGAGCCATCAGAGAGAATGAAATCTTGTCAATTGCAATAGCATGAATGGAGCTAGAGAATATTAAGCTAAATGAAATAAGTCCAAGACAGGCAAATACCATATAGTTTCATGTGAAATTTAAGAAACAAAACAAATGAACAAAGGGAAAAAAAAATATGGAGACTTTAAATATGGAAAACAAACTGATGATTACCAGAAGGGAGGTAGCGGGGAGGCATGGGGGAAAGAGGTGATGGGAGTTGAGGAGTGCATTTGCTGGGATGAGCCCTGGGTCATGTATGTAAGTGTTGAATCACTACTTTGTACACCTGAAACTTATATCACACTGTCTGTTAACAGGAATTTAAATTAAAATCTTAAGAAAAGATCAGTTGCAGCCAACTTTTTTGGAGCACTTTGTGGATCATCTTGCCTTCTTTTTTTTTTTTTTTTCTGTATTATCACATTTATTTCTTACAACACTACTGTTAGGTAGAGATATAATTAATCTTCTTGATTTTACAAAACCCAGAAAAAGAATGAAAAAGGAATAGTAAGTTTCTTGGGCTAATCACTCCCAGGGAGAGGAGTGAATATATAAACCAAGGCAAAATGACCTTGGGACCCACCATTGTAATTCCTGCAATATTTCAAACATTTTCATTATGATGTTATGGTGATTTGTGATCAGTGAACTTTGATGGTACTACTGTAACTTTTGAGGTCTCATAAACTGTACCCATCTAAGATGATCAAGTTGATTGATAAATGTTTTGTGTATTAGCTATTCCATTGACTAGCCATTTTCCCATCTCTGCCTCTCCTTGTACCTCCCTATTCCCAGAAGCACAAAAATACTGAAATGAGGATAAATAATAAGCCTACAAGAGATAATAACCCTACAAGGAGCCCTACAATAACCCTGCTAAGTGCTCAAGTGAAAGGAAGAGTCACATATCTTACTTTAAATCAAAAGCTATAAATGGTTAAGCTTAGTGAGGAGTGTGGGTTTAAAACGAAGATAGGCTGAAAGCTAGGCCTCTTGAGCCAGTTAGCAGAGTTGTGAATGCAAAGGAAAAGTTCTTGAAGGAAATTAAATGTACTACTCCAGTGAACACATGAATGATAAAAGCAAAACAGCCTAATTGTTAATATGAAGAGTTTTAATGTTCTCAATAAAAGATCAAATTAACCACCACATTCCCTTAAGCCAAAACTGACATCAGACCAAGACTCTAACTCTCATTTTTTGAAGGCTGAGGGGTGAGGAAGCTGCAGAATAAAAGTTGGAAACAAGCAGAGGTTGGTTCATGAGGCTCAACGAAGGAAGCCATAAACGTGGAAGGTGAAGTGGCAGGTGATTCAGAGATTTGGTTAAGATCATTCGGGGCACCTGGGTGGCTCAGTGGGTTAAAGCCTCTGCCTTCAGCTCAGGACATGATCTCAGAGTCCTGGGATGGAGCCCCGCATCTGGCTCTCTGCTCAGTGGGGAGCCTGCTTCTCCCTCTCTCTCTGCCTACTTGTGATCCCTCTGTTTCTGTCAAATAAATAAAATCTTAAAAAATAAAAAAAGAAGATCATTTATGAAAGTAGCTATGTTAAACAGATAGTGTAGAGGAAGCAGCCTATGTTGAATAATACACCATTTAGGACTTCCATAGATAGAAAGGAGAAGTCAGTGCTTGACTTCGGAGCTTCAAAGGGCTGACACTTGTTGGGGGCTAATGCAGCTGGTGACTATAAGTTGAAACCAGGACTCACTGACAATTCTAAAAATCCCAGGGCTCTTAGGAATTCTGCTAAATCTATTCTGCCTCTATAAATGAAACAACACAGCCTGGGTGATAGCACATCTGTTTACAACATAGTTTACTGAATATTTGAAACCCCACAGGTGGGACCTGCACACGGAAGATTCCTTGAAGCTTATTACTGCTCAGTAATAAGGTACTTGATCATTCAAGAGCATTGATGAAGATGTACAGTGAGATTCATGTTTTTATTCCTGCCAACCCAACATCCATTTTGTAGCCCATGGATCAAGGAATAATCAGTCTGTTCTCATGTTGTATAATGCTTTTGTTCAACTTCATTATCTTCCATTATTTTGTCTTCTGGGTCATTAATTCTTTCCTTTGTTTCTTCCATCCTGCTGTTTATTGCATCAAATCTATTCCTAATCCTTGTATATTACATTCTTCATCTGATTGATTTTTTATTTTTAGCTCTTTTATCTCTGTGGTAAGGGTCTCCCCGATGTCTTTTCTTCAGCCTAGTGAGTATTCTTATAATTGTTGCTTTAAATTCTCCATCAGGCATGTTACTGATACCTGTTTGTTTAGATCTCTGGCTGTGTCCTTACCTGATTCTTTCATTTGGGATAAATTTCTCCATCTTGCCATTTTGTTAAGCCTCTGCCTTCTCTTTGTTAGAAAAGCCAGTTATGTTTCCTGATCCTGAAAGTAATGGCCTTATGAAGAAGAGGTCATATGTTGTTCAGGGCCTGGTGCTTCAGGGGCTTTCTCCAGTGTGTGCTCTCTGGGCTCTGCTCTAAGGTTTTGGCTTCTCTGTCTTTCAGGCCAGTTGTCTGCAGAGCCTCTCCTTGCATGCCCTGGAGAGTGTCTGGTCCCTGCCTGATTACAGTGAATTTTAATTAGGTGTGCTCTTGTCTGTTTGTGAAATGAGACTTGACACCAACTCCACCAGAACGGAGAACCTGCAGATGTGGTGTGGGCAGGAGCTTGTACTGGTCTCATGGAGGAGAGGCCCCACCATAGTGGGACTGAGAGAAGTTTGTCTGAGAAGAGTGGCCCACCAGAGTGCAGTGGGGTGGGACTTGGTGTAGGTAAGTTAGACAGCGAGCGTGCTATGCTGCTTCTCTCAGGTGACTTTGTGTTTATGCCAATGGATAAGAGAGGGAAATGGCATCAACCAGCTCCTTTATTCCCAGAGATGCATCTCTGTGAGGGCTGCTTCTCAGGAACATGCTCTAAGAAGAGTGACTGGTCTCTAGACTGTGTGCAGCAGGCTTTCTTCAGATCAGTTTTTCCTACTGTCTGCCCCTGGGTTGTTTGCCTGCCTTCTCTCCAGGAGCAGGGCAATGCCCTCTGGGCTCTATCCAGCTAAGCCTGCTGACCTTTACAGCTCTAGACTTTAAGCCCCAATGGTTGCAAGAATCCATTAAATTCAACTCTTCTCATTTACGAAATCAGTGGCTTTGGGGAAATGTTCCCCTTGTGCATCTCCCTGTGTGCTTCTCTCTCTTACCTTTCTCTGGGCCCATGGCTCCCTCCCTTATACTGCACTGGGGCTCTGCTTCTCCACAAATCATATCTCTGTACCTCCTCCCTCCCTCCCTGTGGCCTCTTTTCTCCCTTTAGTTGTAGAGTTTGTTCTGTCTTCAGGTTGATTTCTGGGGTATTTGGGATGTTCTGATAGTTATCTAATTGCGTTTGTGAGATGAGATGAGCTTAAGGTCCTCCTACTTGGCCACCATCTTCCTCCTAGAATAAAATAAATAACATTTCAAAAATTTACAAAAGTCTTGATATTTCTCACTGAGGGGGAAGTGAATGGTCTCTTCTACTGAAATCAAATCAGTATAAAAATGTGATTTTGTAAGTTGTAAAATCCTAGGAAGTTTATACAATTTTCCAAGATTTAATTTTTGCATTTTCATGGGATAAAGAAAAAAATTTTTAAAAGCCATACCTAAAAACACCCTTCTTTAAAAAAGAGGACTCACATAGAAATCTTACAGAAATATTTTCAGTCTTTTGCACTGTAGCTGGGATCAGGCCAACTGATAATACAAATTCTAAAAATAATATTCACTTTTTCCTCAAGCATTGATCTCCTGACACCAGACATGAAGTTAAGTGCTTTTGTAGGGGGTGGGACATTTCAAAGAAGAAAATATGATAAATGAGGAATATAAAGGATAATTTGTGGCACTGTTTAAAGGTTTAATGGAATGTATATGACATTACTGATGTAAGATAATTTAAATGTTTTGAACACTGTTGAATTTCATCAAAAATTGAAAGGGGAATAGTGTATTGCCAATGGTGGTGATAAGCTGTAATAAATTAAGAAGAAAACCACAAAACTGACAGCTCTAGTTTTGGATACATTTCACATTAGTAAGCTAGAATTTAGGGAGTCAAAGATAAACAAAATGAAGGATTTATAAATTTAGAATCTTTTTTTAAAAGATCTTATTTATTTATTTGACAGAGAGAGATCACACGTAGGCAGAGAGGCAGGCAGAGAGAGCGGGGGAAGCAGGCTTCCTGCTGAGCATCCCGATTTGGGGCTTGATCCCAGGAGCTGAAGGTAGAGGCTTAACCCACTAGGCCATCCAGGTACCCCTGAATTTAAAATCTTGAAGTAAGGTACACAGAAAAGAAAAGCATGAATAATGGCTTTTATAACAAATGGTGTATACATAAATGTTTAAAATTTGCAGAATTACTGAAATACACGTGAGTTTAAAAATATTGGCTATTGGTTAGTTGCATATCTGTTATTTGGGAAGAGCAGATAGCATTGTGGTGTAATTTTCTGGAAAAGACTTTCTTTCCTAGTAAGAAATTACTCTAGTTTATATCTATTCCTTAAGTGTCAATCACTTTCACACAGTGGATTATTGTACAAAGCTGCCATGTAATTGTAATTCAGATCTTCAATAAGTAGGAAATTAAAAATTCAATGTCAGCATTCCAGATAAAATTAGTTTATCTCTTAGCAAAATGCTATGCAGAAAGGGAACATCAAAAAGGTTTCTAGACTAGTGGGCTTTTTAGAAGAATGAGGCATTCTAGAGTTAGAATTAGTTATTCTTATATGGGTCAGTAATTGCTGCAAGGGGCTGAATTGTCCCTTGGTGTGGCATGCCAAAATACGGGATAACCTAGCAAGAAGAGAGATGATGATCTTACAGCTGGGATGGCTATAGTCTTTTGACCCATTTACTTATTGTGTTCTGGTGACTTCATTTTGGAAAAGTATATGAATTGTTAGATACTGCAATGAGAGGCAGATTCAAGTGATCTCTTTATAAAGCCAATCCCCCTTATATGTTCAGAGTACTTCCATTATTTGTTTCAGCTACAAAGTCACACAATTTTTTTTTTAAATTAACATATAGTGTATTATTTGTTTCAGGGGTAAGGTCTGTGATTCTTCAGTCTTACACAATTCACAGCACTCACCATAGCACATACCCTGCCCAAAGTCCATCACCCAGCCACCCCATTCCTTCTATCCCCTTCCCCTCCATCAACCCTTGGTTTGTTTCCTGAGATTAAGTCTCTTATGGCTTGTCTCCTTCTCTGGTTTCATCTTGCTTCATTTTTCCCTCCCTTCCCCTATGATCCTATCTTGTTTTTCAAATTCATCCTATCAGTGAGATCATATATTTGTCTTTCTATGATTGACTTATTTTGCTTAGCATAATACCATCTAGTTCCATCCAAATCATTGCAAATTGCAAATTTGGGGGGTTTTGATGGCTGCATAGCATTCCATTATATGTATCTAACTCAAATATTTACTATTGATTAGAGGTTTAAAGATTAGGAAGGTTTGCATGTTAAATTGTATGATTTTTGTGAAAAAAAAGTTTAGAGATGCAAATAATTTGGAAAAGATAACCCAGAATTATGGTGATACTGTTCAACATTGCTTGGCTTTGTAGCTTGGCTAGCTAATGGGTTTCTCCTAACATTTCCTAAAAACTACCATTTTCTCAAATGCTCTATGAATGTTTTATTATCTTATAGGATCCTTTAGTGAGTTCATAAAATATTTGGCATCTTACATTTATATGAGAGACATATTTTAAAACTTGTATTTTTCAATTTCTTATCCCTTTTAAATCACTGTTTTCAGAGCAGAATGTTGTTTCTCTCCACAAACTTCCTGCTACTACAGACATTATTATATGAGGGTATTGTGTATTAGCTTTCATGAAGTGAGGAGTATTTGACTGTATACTGTGCTGAGTGACCTGAATTAGGATAATTCTGTTTTAGCAAGAAAGACATGGATTCAAATTGTTTAAAAAAAAAAAATAAGGTCAAATACGTTGGGTGATACAACTAATCTGTTGAGCAAATAGTAGAAAGTTAATTATTCTGGCTGCTTTTCTTTACCATTCCAGGAATATCATTATCATTAGGAACTTCTTGAAAATATAAATCCCCATGCCAGAATCCAGACTTACTGATTCAGTATATCTAGAAATGATGCTGTATAGATAATATGTCCTTTTTGGAAAAAGTATCCCTGTTCATTAAGATGAAGAACCTACTTTTGAATTATAGATCTAGTTTCGAGATGGAGAGCATTTGAGTAATGATTTCTAATCCCAAATGAATGGTAGACACATAAGAATAGAAAGCTGAAAACGTATATGAACATATTCTTTCCAGGGATAAACTTTGGTATATGTAGCGAAGTATAGGAAAAGTTTAATCTTTTCTGTTTATGTTGAACTCAGATATGTAGATATTCTGTTTTATATTTTGGAAATAAAAGAATCACATATGCCAGCTTCAAAGAATGACTTTTTAGTGACATTTTTAATAATCATAAAAAATTCATATAGGCCAGCATTAAAGAAGCCACCCTTAGAAAAGAAATCAAAGCTCAGAAAACTTGATTAACTTTGAAAGAGACAGACAATGGGGCAGTGAAAGTGCTTGGGATAATTTTGAAGCACAAGTTGACTTCGATTTGAGTAGTAAAGGGTGATTGGCTGAGGTTAGCCTGGCAAAAAGAATAAACTTCTACATGAGGTCATGATAAGGAGCTCATTTTATTAGCAGTAACAGCACACAATGGAATCCAAATATTTTTAATTAATACCGATTTTTCTTAATGCCATCTCTATACCTATGAAATTTGTTAATGCCAGTGTTCTGTTCAATCATCAAAAACATTCAGATACAGCACGGCAAACAACCAGCAAAATAAAAATATATTTTATTTTCTTTTTATTTGTTATATCTAGTGCTATAATGCTGTAAGTTACCACACCAGCTTTAAAACAGCCCTAAGGAAAATCTTACTTGGTCATGTTGAAGTTTATTTGACCAGTCAAAAACTGATGAAATATTAAGCCCAGTGTCTGTTTTCCTCAAATTTCACTGTAATTTACAGACCCAGTATGTACTTTTCAGGTCAATCTGAATGTCATATTCACATAACACTCCTAAACCATTGGGTACATCTTGATATATCCAATTTGGAAGTACACATGAAATTGTTATAGCATGAATGCCTGTGTGACGGCATGGATGTGTTTGTGTGAGAAAGATTGTGTGTGTCAAGGTGTGTTTGAGGGTGTGGATATGAAGTTGTGAATGTGTGTGTGATTATATGTCTAAGTGAAAATAGGTGTTAATGATACATTTTACTGCTTGGAGCAGTCACGCTTTACAGTGTCTTATTCTGAAAGGTGTCACAGAATCACCTTAGAATGTGTGTGTGCATGTGTGTTAATGCATCTCATCTATTAGACAAATTCAGTAAGCCACATGGTAAAGAATAACTTCCCCTTCCTATCCAGGAGAGTCGAACTAAATTAATGCCTTCTAGAGCAATATGTACTGAAAAGGCATTACAGAACTTTACTGTCCTATGTGGATGTTGTACAGAGTTTTTTATTTCTGTGCAAGTACTCAGAACGCAGTTAAAAGAAATAATCCTTATTAAAAAAAAAAAAAACATATTGAGTCAGTAGAGGTCTCATCTCAGGAAAATTGAAGTTCTAAGCCTACTATGATGTAAGAAGAGGAACAGAACATATTTTATATATAAAAGTTAAAGAAAACATCACACAATGTATCATCTGTATGAGTTCTACACATTCCCTTCACTTTAGCACAGATTAAAGTACATAATGGCAGATACTTCATTCTAATGTCCTTTCTCACAATATGTTCTGTGGAATTCTAATTGGATGTTTGTAAAGAAAGGTTTTAATCAAAAGTACATAGGTTAAGAGGGTAGATCTCACGTTAAATGTGTTTACCACAGTTAAAAATATTTAGGAAAGGGATGCCTGTGTGTCTCAGTTGGCTAAGTGTCTGTCTGCCTTTGGCTCAGGTCATGACCCTCGGGTCATGTGATCGAGTCCCCCATCAGGCTCTTCCCTCAGTGAAAAACCTGCTTCTCCCTCTGCCTGCCACTTCCTGTGCTCTTTTTTTGTTTGTTTGTTTGTTTTGGTTTGGTTTGGTTTTGGTTTTTTTGTTTTTCCCCCTCTCTCTCTTTCTGCTAAATAAATAAATAAAATCTTAAAAAAAAAAATTAGGAAAGCATAAAGTACCTTTCCTGCTGCTTACTGTTAAACATTTTACCTCATTTCCAAAATGGGATATTATCAGTTCTGTTATCTTGATTTTTCAAATGGGGTTGACTCACATGTGGAGTGACAAATACCTCATCCAAAATTTCAAACATATACTCAGTGGTGGGTCCAGAGTAAATCCCTCTAGTCTGGCTTAATTTCACTGATATGTGTTGACTCCTTCTATATTATACTGATAACTTTTATATATGAAATGCTTTTCAAATTTTTCTGAAGTAAATTAATCTATATGTCTTTATTTATTTATTTCATATTATTTATTTATTTATTTATTTATTTATTTGACAGACCGAAATCACAAGTAGGCAGGGAGGCAGGCAGAGAGAGAAGAGGAAGCAGGCTCCCTGCCAAGCAGAGAGTTCGATGTGGGGCTCGCTCCTAGGACCCTGAGATCATGACCTGAATCAAAGGCAGAGGCTTTAACCCACTGAGCTACCCAGGTGCCCCTCTATATTTTTATTTAAATAAACCTGAATTTCCATCACATTTTCCATGTGAAATTTATTTTTATGGAGGTGTGATGTATTAACACCTCCTAGAACTAGTGTTCTGTGGAACGTGCTCTATAAGTGTACAGTCTATTTTTATTTCTACCAATTAATACAGTTTTGGATTGGATTCCCTGGGAAATGTAAGCTAGCTAGAGATTTAGCTAAAAGTTTGTGAAGAGTTCTCTGGAGAAAAAGTATTTATACAAAAAGGATAATCAACTAGATTAAGATTGGGGAGCAGTAGCAGTATAGTTCATTTGCAGCACAGAAGGCTGATCCCATGGGAGAAATCTCGATTTGTCATGGCCCTTAAGACTTCCCAAATTGAATTCTTGGTTTGACCAGTCACTGAGTGTAGGTTGATCCCACGGAGTGGGATATACTTTTGTACCAAGTAACTCCCTTCCATAGCAGCCCAAGGAGGGCACTGGCTACAGGTCAACAGCAGCCAAGATTCCCAGAAGCTGAGTAAATGAATGTGTTAGACTTGAGTGGTTTATAACAGAATTACACCAAGTCCATTATATCCTTCTGAAATTTGGGATTCAATTTTTTACACCTGGTAAATTTAACCATTTTTAGCATTAAGTTCTGAGTTTCAGAAGGCACATGCATTCACCTAACCACAATCAATAGATAAAAGTTTCATTTATCAATGATATTTCTTTAAATGGCCTTATTGAGGTATACTTCAACACAAATAATGTCCAACATGTCCCAGAATTTTAAGTGCTTTTTATTTTTGCAATAATAACATGTATTACAAGGTTTACCCTCCTAGCAAATTTTCAAGTGCACAATGTTGTATTGTTAACTGTAGGCAGTATAATGTACAGCACGTCTTCAGACATTACTCATCTAGTGGTATAGATTGAGTCTTCTAAAAGTCTGTGTTGAAGCCTAATCCCCAGTGTGACTGTATTTGTTGGGAAGTGACTGGGTTATGAGGCTGGAACTCTCATGACTGGGAATATTACCTTTATAAAAGAGATGACCATATGAGGACACAGGAAGCAGATGCCCATTAGCAAACACCAAATCTTCTGGTGCCTTGATCTTGCATTTTCTAGCCTCCAGAACTGTGAGAAACGTTTGTTGTTTAAGCCACCCAGTTTGTTGTATGTTTGTTAGAGCAGCCCAATTTAGCTAAGTCCTATAGCAAACCTAAAACTTTCTGCCCACTGAATAACAGTTCCCCATTTACCCATATAGCATCCCCTGGTAACCACTATTGTAATTCTGCTTTTATGAGTTTGACTCTTTTATCTACTTCATATGAGTGGAATCATGGAGAATTTGATTGGCCTAGGCTTAGGATAATGTCCTCCAGGCTCATCCATACTGTTGAAAATGGCAGGGTTTCCTTTTTCAAAACTGAAGGATAATCCATTTGTATACCACATATACTAATTCATGTGTAGTATAAAAAAAATTGCTCTCTCCTATTTGTCGTGCAGTTGCTTTTATATGACTTTTCATATGATATAAATCCAAAATATATTGCTACTATTTATAAAGTAATTTATTTTTTAAAGCAATTAAAATCTTTTTAAAAATATATTTTATTTATTAGACAGAGAGAGACAGAAAAGAGGAGTGGAAGAGGGAGAAGCAGGCTTCCCACAGAGCAGGGATCCCAATGAGGCACTCAATTAGGACCCTGGGATTACGACCTGAGCTGAAGGCAGATGTTTAACAACTGAGCACTCAGGTACCCCAAACAATTTAGAATTTAACTTTATTTTAACCATTTTCACAGGTCTTCATTTTTTGGTGCCAATCTAAACTTCTCTATATTGTTCAAAGAAATTCCTTTCAGTCTTCACTTAAAAATCTTTGTTTTTGGAAATTATTTTTCCGCTTTGTTTTTGGAAATTAACTTTTGCTGATTTTACTATTTTTCTTTCCTTCTAGAACTTTAGAGTCATCAATACATTGTATTTTGATTTATACATATTCCCATGAGAACTCAAATTTTTTTCTTTCATGTAATGCATTCTTTTTTTGCCAGTTGAGACTGTTTTTCTTTGGTTTTCTTTTATTAAAACAGATCTAGGTGTTTGTGGAGGGTGGTGTGGGGTGGGGGCGTGTTTTTTGTTTGTTTGTTGTTTTTTATATTTTTGGTATTTTAAGGTACTGTGAGCTGCTTGAGTCTATGGTTAGATTATTTTTCAGTGTTTTGGAAACTTTTCAGACACTGTGTCTTTAAATGTTTTTGTTTGTTCTCTTTTCCTTCTGGGATTTCAGTTATTGTACCATCCAATACTGTCCTGCATTTCTTGGATGCTCAGATTACTTTTTCTCTTCTGTTTCGCTTTGTATAATTGCTATGGAAACTGTATGCTCACTAATAGTTTTCTTGGTTCTGACAAGTCTATGGATGAGTCCTTTAAAGGCATTCATCATCCTTGTGGTGGAGTCTTTTTTTCCTAGCATTATCATTTTGTTCTTTTATATGATTTCCATTTTTGTTGAAGCTGTCTGTTCATACATGCTGATCACTTTTTCTACTGGGGCCTGCAGCACATGAAGTGTGGTCATTTTATAGATTCTCACATATAACCCCACATAGGATATAGTCTCTGAACAAAGTTCTATTCATTGTTTTAGCTCTTGCATATCGTTTATCCTCACCTCTTTGTGTGTTTGAAATATTTAACTGACTGGCTATCACAGTATCTAGAACATTTACAAGCTGAAATGTATGAAATTCATGCCTTGAGATGGTGGATGTCTCTTTACCTGCTAAACTGGTAGTGTAGGTAGTTGGTTCAATCCTGTCAAGGAGTTGAGCTGGGTTTGGATCCCGTCACTTGTGTTCATTTCTACTTTCCAATTTACACCTTACCCCTATGTCTCTCAAAGCTCTTAGCTCATTCTTCTACTTCTCTTTAAGTGGTTGACTGCTAGGCCTTCCTAGTTGACGCTTGCCTGCAAGGTCCAGACAAGAGTCGAGTGATCCTGCCCTCACCCAGAGTAGGTCATCTCTCCTTGGCTGGGCCCACAACGGTTTTTTGCAGTGGTTTTCTTTTAATGTTCCCTCATCTGTGCTGTGTGCCTTCCCCTTACCCAGGTTGGGGAAATAGTTTGCTGCCTTTCATTTAAAAAAATTTCTTCACTAACTCTGAAACGTCAAATAACTTTTGGTTTCTTTCCATATAACATGGAGTGGGAATAAACCATTTTTCTTTACTATTTAAAGTTCCTTCCTCCTCCTTGGAATACATATGCCTATTGCTAAATTATTAATATTTGGTTTCTCTATAAGGAATTATTCATAACTTGCATTTTATTTACTGCAGACATGCAGGAATATTCATTTCTAGAATTAACTGCCAAACTTTAAAAAATGAATTTCCCATACTTAGACTCATTTCTTTCTTTAATGTTTTCATCTATTCATTTTACATATCTTTATTTGAACAATTATTTTTGCTTACTATATGCCAAACATATTGCTGTACTTAGAACTTTACATTATTCTTAGTTCTCATGGTCTGCTATAATGGTATTGTTACTTATACAGAAAGGCTAAGTAAATTTGTCCAAATTACAGAGTCAGAAGCTAGAGCTGAGTAGATTGGCTTTAGTCTAATAAGCCTCTAAGTTATAATCTGTCCTTCATTTAATTTGAGCTCTTCTACAACTGTGGTATCTGTGTGCACATGCACAATTCAAACTTGTGCTTTTAAAAAGATAAACATTTCTACAAATTTCTAATTTCTTTGAAAAAATTATACTTTTTCCAAATATTTTATATTTTTAAATGTAATGATTTTAGTCCAAAACTTTTATAATTAAATTATTGACTCATATTGAATTTTTCTTTTATACTTGACATAATAAAAAGACTATAAACCACAGGGTTGATTTCTTTCCCTGAATTTTATCTGGTATGGTTTCTTTTATATCTGTAATATTGTCACTAACTTTAGTATCTTAATTTTTTAAAATGGATTCCTTATGAATTTATCCTGGAGTCTCTTTACAAAATATTAATTATCTCCATTTGAGATCCACATTTTCTGATGTATCTATTCTGATTTTCATTTTTACTTCTGTTATAGAGGGATATATTAAAGAGGTCTTTAGCATTGTTGATTACATTTTCTTTAGTGTTGAGTCTGCCTATACTTCCTCTAAAGCAGATTTTATCTTTACTGTTTTACTTGTAAGGTCTGTGACTGATTTCACTCTCTTAATAAGCTCTACCTTTATTTTGGCCTAGTAACAAATTATTTAATCTTTCAAGAGTTTTTTCTCAGAGTCCATGCTTTTAAAAATATGGCTGAGAATTCAGGTCAGGTAATATTTAGGTGTTCTATCATATATTAAAAGAAAAAATTTTATACACATTTTGTAAGCAGGATAACTTTTTCCCCTCTTTTATTCACACTTGAATGAAGAGCGATCAATTCAAGCCAGGCTTTTGCTGGGAAAGTGTAGATGTTTCTAAAACAGTAACTGTCCAATTGGTTTCCATTAGCATCATCCCCTAAAATGCTTAGGAGGAAGTATGGTCGATGTAAATTTCGAGAGCCAGTTCAATTATACAACAGAGCAAGTTGGCAGGCAGCCAGAGCCCTAGGAAGTCATTTAGATAAATTTCATATTCATATAATTTAGTCTCTATTTGGTGAAGATGCCATGCCAGAGGCCGTGTTTTCTGTGAACCAATTTCAGTTTGGACCAATTACTACCCCAATTACTCTCTTCTGCTTCTGTCCTTTTAAACCATCATACTTTGTTTGGAAGAATCCATGCCTCATCAAGAAACAGTTGCCCAATGGCATGTTTTTTGCTTGAGGGCGCTGACATGAAAAACCAGAAGCCTCATAATTTAACTATGAAAATTATTGAGTCACAGCTGTGAAAGAACATACCATTGAGAATTCTCTAGTTAGTTCCTGAATGTCAAATTTGGATGTATATGGGGGATTGTTTCAGTGTTCCCCCAGGGCCATGCAGTGGTGTTAGTGGGGAGAGTTGTAAGTAAGCCTGTGCTGGTTTCTCTGAAGCCGGTCCTTTTTGAACTGCACTGACTTTTTAGTAGTGATATGAGTTAATATTTTTATAACTTTGCATTGATCATCTTAATATTAATAAATACCTTCCTGAATTTGTCAGAATCATAAATTTACTTTTTCAGTTGGAAACTTTTACATTTTTTGGCCTTTGACATATCCATCTTTTTGTCATCTTCCAGCATTTCTTGATATTTCTTCTCATTTTTCTTTGATATTTTCTGGCTTCTTTCCTTGCCGTACAGTATCCTTCAACTTTCTTTTTTGAGTTTCTGTTTTTAGCCTCTATACATTCTTCTTAGGAACGTATCATTTGATTCAAATACTTCACACGCACAGTTTCTCTCTTGATGCTTTCAGACCCTGTATCTCCTCCAACTTTAGTGTTATACTCCTCTGTCTCTGGGAGATCCTCATTTAGATTTCCCCAAGGCATCACCACTACCATATGTTAAAGTTTTCCTAATAATTTAGGACTCCTTTATTGCTTTTGGCCTTGAATGACATAATTTTAAAAAAACTAAACTGTAAGTCCTGGAGCAATATTTATGTCCTTTGTATGTGCCTGATAGACCATTAGGGAATTGATTTTATTTGATTGCCATTATATTTATTGATTATATCTGAGTTTTACTAATGCTATGGCTGCCAGTTTAGAGCCTTGAACTTACTTTTTTTTTCTTTTGGTGATGATGCAGCATTTTATCCTGAATGACTTCCTTCTCCATCATATACATTGTGACAAACCCTATCAAGTTTTTATGATTTCCAATTTTGTTTAAATACAAATAAGAATACGTCTTTAAAAGTGTAAAATCACCATTAAAAGAAACATTTCACACAAGATTGTTTCAAATATTTTGCTTAATAATGATACCCAGATACTTTGTGGATATTTTGATAAATTTGTTTTTATTACCATGTTTCCCTTACTGAAAACATGTTGTATAACACTTCTAAAAAGTAATTTTCTCAAGTTTTATAAGTATTTTCCTATAAGACTTTTGTTAAGGGACAAGGGACTTTCTTTTAAAACCCATTGTGCATAATATTGTCATTGCAACTAGCAGGTTTTTATAGAGTTAGTTGTTACGTATTTGTTTTCTGCATTGGACTTTGAGGTGCCTGAAATCAGAATTTGTATTTTCGCTATCCTTTCCTTCTCAGCATGAATTTTTGTGGCTGTTGCATGGGATCTCTTCAGGAAGTGTTGAAATAAATTATGGTACATCCGCAGAGTGGATGCCAAAATGTTGTTACATGTTACCAAGTTGCCTGAACATACAGGCTTTTTAAAAAACTAGCACAATATTTATTAATTTTTTTTCATTATAAGTATAAAACAGTAATTTATGGGCCTAAAGGTAATGATGGGAGAACCAAAGCCATCATGGCATAAGGGTCTGTCTTTTGTTTTTGTTTAATAAAATTTCAGAGGAAAGAAAAAAAAATCTTTTGATGTCCTAGTGGTTTGTCAACTTGAAAATTTTAAGAAGTTTTTGAACATTCTATAATGTTCACTCTAAATCCTCTATATTAAAACTGCATATATCATTGATGCAATGAATTAAAAAACAAACAAACAAACAAACAAAAAAAAACCACTGAACCACTCCAGAACATTCTGAAATGTAAAGGTTGACTTTCAGTAATTCTACATCACCATTAGAAATTAGAGGTTACTTGTATGTATTGTAAAATATTATAAATCCTATGATAATTTTTTTATCCTAAATTTTTCAACATATTAGGGAAAATGGAAGAATTCATAGAGAAAGGTAAAGCTTTAGAAATTAATATTCAGGGGCATTTGTGTGGCTCAGTCAACCTTCTGCCTTCCCCTCAGGTCATGTTCTTTGGGTCCTGGGATGGAGCCCCACTTGCTTGGCTCCCTGCTCATGTGGGAGTCTACTCCCCCCTCTGCATCCCCACTGCTTGCATGTGCACACATGCGCATGTGCTCTCTCTCTATCAAATATTTTTTTAAAGATTTTGTTTAATATTCAGTTTAAAATTGTTAAGTTGAATTTACTTTTAAGTATATGCACATATATAGATAAATGATACATTTACCATAGGAAAACTCACTAGGTTCATTTTAAAAGAGGGAAATTTATAGACTAAATAAAAAGGAAATAAAGGCAACCTCTTAACAAGAGATTTCAAGATTAGCTTAGCTAAAATTACTAAAGAGCTGGTGGACAGTGATTGAGATCAAAATGATGACCCTAATCATATCAAAACATGATTGTTAGTCCCAACAAACAGACGTGGTGCTCTCATCACATCTATTTGTTTATCTACCCTATAGAATCTGGAAGATTACAAAACACTGTTGCAAAAATACTTGGTTAAATAGAGATGTCTAGCTTCCAGATTTGAAAATAATTCTAAAAATACATTTAGTATCACCTTAGGTTTCTCATACCAGTTAAAAAGAATGCACTACTGTATCATAGAAACTTTAACATTACATGTAGAATATGTAGCACTTTGAGAGTAGGATACGTACTTGTAAAAGTAACAGAATCACAGTATGAAAT
Source organism: Mustela lutreola (assembly GCF_030435805.1). Taxonomy (NCBI): domain Eukaryota; kingdom Metazoa; phylum Chordata; class Mammalia; order Carnivora; family Mustelidae; genus Mustela; species Mustela lutreola. The sequence continues at coordinate 21,239,757 of NC_081302.1, read as the reverse complement.
TAGGGTGCTGCTTCAACCTAGGGATGGAGAAATAAAGTGAAGTATTAGGAACAGAAATGTCTGAAGTGACATAAATAAATTCAGGAGTAATCAGTTCAGATCAGTTTGGGTTCATTTAAGACAATTGTTTGAAACCTAACTTAAATTAGGTAATAAGCAAAACAAAACGAGTGCACTTGCTGGTCACTACTAAATTTGGCCGATTACAAAATACTGAGAGACCAAGAGTTTCAGGATTTCAAAGTCGTTCAGTGTGTTAACTAATGGCACCCTAATGTGTTCAAATAGACAATTCAAGTGCTTTCGTACTAGGTGTGAGCTACTGTATTTTTACAATTTCAGACAAATTCAAGATTTATACAAATAGATTCAAGTAATGAACCACACAGCGTAGGACAATGGCCTTCTGTGGAACTGTTGCATATAGGCACAAAATTAGGAATTTGAGCTTTCCAATTCCCTTTAACAGTGGATACATTGATCATTGAAATAAAATACATAAACATGCCAATGAAATTGATTTTATGTAAATATAGTCTAATGGAAAACTTTTGAACTCTTGTGTGAAATGTGCTTGCTTTGTGCCTTCAGAGCTCTGTTCAAGAGTAGTGCAATTTTTGCCAACAAAACCTAGGCATTTAAAGTGTGGTGAAAGTGCGTTTTACTGTGCTTGACATAGGAAGAATTTAAAAAGCGATCTTTTTGTGGACCAGTGCTTTTTAAAGTGAAATAACACTAGAAAGAGAAAATAGTAAAAATGTATCTTTTGGAAATACAAGTATATTTATTTTTCAGTTATAAACCTATTTACTCATAACTGATTAAGTGCACAGATTTGAAATGATAGTAATTGAAATTATGAGCTTACAATATTTTAAAATTATACTGTATTTAAGGGAAAAAGTTTGAATTCACACCATGTACATCAGTCCACTAAATGTGTAGAAATTTGTGCATTCTCTTATTTTCTAGGGGTCTTTTACCATATGAACACATAACCAGTTTTTCTTCAGAGAATCCTAGATCGTTGCTTAAAGGTTTATACCTAAAATGGACAATCAGAAGTCCTCAGTTATGTTCTTCGTAGAATGGGATAATAATGAGTTAATATATTAATCTTGTAAATGATAAATTTTCTGCCACAGACATGTCTAAAACTGTATTAGGACTTGGATTTAGTTCTAATTCCTTACACCAAAAAATCACACCACATTTTTATAAAGTATTAAGGTAGAACTTATAGATCAGTTAGTTGTATTATCAGTTCTCTCTACCCATCATCAAATTCAACAGCTTTTAACTCATGTTCACTTTTACTTCATCTGTAACCTAACCTCATCCTCCACCATCACCATATCTGATATCTTTGAAGCTAATGCACGTATCATATGAGTTAATCTATTCATGTTTCATAATATATTTTAATTTTTGGATTATAATCTAGGATAAAGTAATAGATTATATTGTTATATAATATACTGACATAATATATTATATTACTATATTAAAAATATAACTATTTTATAATCTGTTTATAAATTCTAGTTCCCTTTTAAAGCATTTGGTGAGTCAGTCTTCATCTTTCTTCATTGTTCTTGCAATTTGTTGAAGAAAGTAAGTCCTTTTCTTTGTAGAGTTTCTCAGTCTGAATTTTGCTAATTGTACCTGTTGACATATTTTTATACTCCTTATTTTCTGTAAATTGATAGTGACACAAAAATGTGAATCTTTTTAATATTTTTGTAAGAATACTTTGCAGGAAGAACTGTATACTCATTATAAGGAACATACCCTATGTCTCCATTTTTTTTTTTATTTAAAATTTTTTTTGTATTTTTATTTTTTAATTTATTTGACACAGAGGTAGAGAGTACAAGTAGGCAGAGCAGCAGGCAGAGGGAGAGGGAGAAGCAGGCTTTCTGCTGAGCAGGGAGCCCGATGCAGGGCTTGATCCCAGGACCCTAGGATCATGACCTGAGCCAAAGACAGTGGCCTAACCAACTGAGCCACTGGTAGCCTTACTTTTCTTTGCAAGTGGCAATGTGAAATTAGTGATACTTTATTTATGTTATTGCTTGTCTATTTTATAGTTGGTGTTCCTATACTAAAAAAGAACTCTTTCCTGTATAAATTTATTACCTTGCAAAGAAAGGTAAGTCAAATGCTTTGTTTTCTTCTAAAAAAAGAAAGTTTTTTTTTTTTTTTTTTTAGTTTTCAGAACGGATTGATATCTTTGTTTTTTTTTTTTAATTTTTAGTATAATTATTGAATTCAACCAGTATGTTTTTATTTTTAGTATCATTATGAATTTATTGGTTTTAATAGATGTGATATGTTTTAGTATCTTGTGGCTCTTACTTTTATTGATGCTTACATTGTCCTGCCATTGATTTTTAGGAATCAAGTTGTTGACTGAGTCCTTTTGACAAAAGGCCAGTAATGATAATGTTCTTTTCCTAGTATTAGAAGTTCTGCTACGCTTATCTTGTGCATACGTTGTCCCAAAAGAGTAAATATATCTCCACATAGTGTTGGTTGAATTGAAGAGAAAATGGCAATTAGAGACCCAAATCTGGATACTAGCATTGCTTGTTTTTACTGGTTGGTTATTATTTCAAATTGCAAAAGATCAGAACTAGAAAACAACTTCTTCATTCTAATTTTAGGATTTTAGATATTTTCCTTAAGTTTATATTTCTATCAATTTTCTTCCATGACAATTTTGGTTCCAAAGAATTATTAATTTGCTTATTGTTTCAACAGAGAGCTAAGAAGTTGAGATTTGGCTATTATAGTCAGAATAAGGTATAAAGCTTCCTAATGAACACCCAGTGATACCTTACAGGAACACTGAAAGTCCTTTTGTCTTTCCATCCATTCCTTCTTCACTTTGGTGACATTGTAGGAGTCTTGCCGTTTGTGATTTGGCCAAACCTTCCCTGGATATGAGAAAGTATAGTAAGAATACATTTTCATCTAGTTTTGCTGTAGATGTTGCCTTTAGGATTTGTTTTACTAACATAGTTGCTCTGGTGTTTTAGAGGGAGGGAATTCAGAATTACAAAACTGATGTTTCTGCCATTTTCTTGCACTTTTGATATTCCTTGATCATCACACAGAAACAAAACTAGATTAGATCTACTGTTTTTCTTAGTCTCATAACTGAGTGAATACAGATGAGGAAATGAAATATTTTCATATCCCAGCAATATCAATTTGCTGAGATGTGAAAAAAAAAATCAGATTTAGTTTCTGGTTCTGAAGCATACTTCACTCTGCTCTCTACAGGATGTATCTAAAAATCATAAGAAAATGCAAAGAGCATCCTGGGTCAATCCCTGGTCTTGTAGTAGGCAGATAGGGAGAGAAAACCAGAACTCAAACCATGCATGACCTATGGTGAATTTCATGGAGCCTCCCCCCGCCCTTCCTTTCTGGCCTAGACACAATGTAATACAAATCTTTAAGCTGTGCCTTGAGCACGGACTTAAAGATCTTTAAAAGAAAGACACTTTTTTCCCTGGCTGGAGTGCAGAAAGGGGGCTATTATGGAGCAGAGAAACTGGGGAAAAAAGTGGGTTTTGTTTTGTTTTGTTTTGTTTTTCTTTAATCATATGCCTTCAAGCTCCATTTCTGAACCTGAAATCCAGGAGCAGAGACAGTGATCTGGTGACTATTCTGGCATCTAAACTCTGAGAAGGGAATCTTTCCTACCAAAGGAAAGAGCTCTAAAGAGGATAAGGAGAATTCCTATTGCTATTTTATTTTACTCTCTTCTCAGTTAGCCCCCAAACCAGAAACAGTTATGGGGAATGTGCAACATGAGGGCCATTAGCTTTTTAGCAAGAGGACTAGGAAGTGTTGCCATTGGGAGTAGGGAAACACTGAGCAGAGAACAGATGGGTTGAGAATGAAATGGCATAAAATTCTATATGGATACTTGGGTTTATTTCTAATTTGTATGTTTATAGCACCTGATTTTAATAGTATATCAAAGTATTTGAGGATGGAACTAGCAATTAGACTATGGCTAAGGTTTCAGTTTGGCTGAATATGTGCCAATTTGGGTGGAATATGTGCAGGACAGATCTAAATAGCTCTGAAAAGTCATTAAGTATAACTGATAGTGGAAACAAAGTGCCCAGAAGGTGGGTTGGAACTTGTGGTATAAACCATAAAAGATTGATTTCCTGCTAAAACAAGGATAAAACCCATTTTTCCACAGAATTCAAATAAAACACCTATTTCAATGATGATCCAAACGCCATGTGCAATCCAACATAACTCAACAAACAAAATCTGACAAATCCTCTAGGGAAGGATAATCAACAGATGCCAAACCCCAAGATGAACAAGATGTCAGAATTATCGAAGAATCTAAAAGCAGTATTGTAAACATGCAGTATTGTATACATGCAGTATTGTATACATGCAGTATTGTAAACATGCAGTATTGTATACATGCAGTATTGTAAACATGCAGTATTGTATACATGCAAGAGAGGGTAAAGGAAAGCACTCCTAGAATAATGCAAAGACAGAAATTTCCTGGAGGAGCATAGATTATGTAATATAGTACCAAATGGAAGTCTTAGAATTAAAAAATGCAATAACCAAAAAATTTCAGTTGACAGGCTCAAGAGCGAAATGGAGATTCCTGGGGAGTTTAGTAAATTTGAGGATAGGATAATAGGAATTACTCAGTTTGGGTAATGCAGAGGAAAAAGCATGGAAGAAAAATGAACAGACTGAGGATCCTATAGCACAATAACAGATGTTCTAAGATTCTCATCATTGGAATTCTAGAATGAGAGAATAGATAAGATACAAAAAAAAAAAAAAAAAGCCTGAAATGTGGAAAAATATGGAAAATATTGTTTCAGCATGTTTAAGGTTTCTGATCAGAAGAAAATGAATTCAGATTAAAAGAAAACCCTCAAAACTGAAAATGTTGTTGAACAGATTTCCAGCTCTGTAGATACATTTAAAGGGAAGATAAAACCTAGAACAATCTTTGAAGAGTTTGATTACATTAGGGAGATAAGATTTCTTTTTCTGGAGAGGAGAGCAGCTTAATAGCAGTTTTTATATAAGCACCTAGGTTCATAAGTTTGTAATTCTTTTATATTACAAAATTACCAAGCTTAAGAAATATGGTAACTTAATAGCTCCTTATTAAAAGAGATTAAATGGGTGTATTAAAACTTTCATAATAAATTCCAGGTATGATTGGTTACCAGTCATTCAAAGAACAAATACCACCAATTATACAAAACTCTTTGAGAAAACAAAATACTCCCCATGCTGTTTTTATGAGACAACATTGCTTTGAGGCTTACAACTAAATTTTGGGTTTTTAATTTCAAAATCAGTGTATTCTACCATATAGGAAGCTGAAAACCAGTCATATCATTGGATGAAGAAAAATAACTTGAAAAATCCGTTCAAGCTATAGAACTCTAGTCAACTTTGGTAGAAGCTCATTTCTTTCATGATGTCACCAACAAAGCCTGCAGCTAACATATTGATGAAAAGCTTAATGCTTAGTGCTCTCCCACTCCTTTCCCCCCAAATCGGGAGTAAGCAGGGATGTTCACTCACACCCTTCTTATTCATCATTGTACTGGAAGTCCTATCAATAGCAGTAAGGAGAGAAAAACACATCGCATAAACTTTGGAAAGAAAAATATAAAACTGTCCTTATAAAGAAATTACATGAATATTTATAAACTGATAGCCACACAGAATGTCCTAAAACTAATAAGTGAGTTTAGGATAATCGCAAGACATGATTATTAGGTGAAAATCATTTGTATGCTGACAAAACTACTAAAATGAACAGTAATAACTACCAGTACACCAGTATGGTTTATTATAACCTTCCATCTCGAAATAAAATACCTCGTTATAAGCGTAATATGTAAAATCCATGCCGTGAATGTTAAAAAATCATAGTGAGGGGATAAAGACCTCAGTAAATGGGAAAATAGGTTATGCTCATGGATTTGAGAACTCAACATAGTCCAGATCTGTTTTTCCCCCAAATAATCTACAGATGAAACAAAAATTCAATCAGTTTGCCCATGGAAAATTGGTAGATATAGTTGCACTCCAGATTTATATAGAAAAGCAGAAGAATCAGAACAGAAATATAGTACTGAAAAAAATGAACAAAATCGAAGTTTCATATAGTCTGCTTTGAAGGCTCACCATGGATACATGAAAAATATCCCCACAGATTAATGGAAACCAAGATTCCATAAACAGACCCACTCAAATGCTGTTAATGGATTACAAAGAAAGATGGAAAGGCAATTTCAGGGAGAAAGCAGTCTTAACAAATTACGATGTATCAGTTGGGGATCCCAAATTGAACTTTCATCTGTACTTCACACCAAGAAATCGTTCAACATGGGGGGCATCAGAGTGACTCAGTCAGTTAAGTGTCTGCCTTCTGCTTAGGTCAAGATCCCAGGGTCTGGGGATTGAGCTCCATGTCCAGCTCCCTGCTCAGTAGGGAGACCGCTGCTCCCTCTCCCTCTGCCCTTCTACTCCTGCTCATGCTGTCTATGAAATAAAATCTTAAAAAGGAATAAAAATGTATCTAAATTTAAAATATGGAACTGTAATTTTTAGAGGAAAACCTAGGGCATAGTTTTCATGACCTTGGGTTATGCAAAAGGTTCTTAGACAAATGAAACAAAAAGTGTAATTCATAAAACATTAATAAATTGAACTTTATGAAAACTATGCTTTTTACTCCAAGATACTATTAATAGAATGAATACAGGAGTACAGATTGTGATAATGTATTTGCAAATCACACATTTACAAGACTTAATGTTAGTCCATAAAAGTAACAGAAAAAAGAGAAAACAAAATAAAATTAACATGTGCAAAATATTTCAGGTCTTCCACCAAAGAAAATACATGGATAGCATTAAGCACATGAATAGATACTCAACATCTTTACCAGGAAAATGCAAATTAAAACTAGGAAGAGACACCACTACACATCTACTAGTGAGATGTTCATACATTACTAGTTATGATGCAAGATCAGCTAGCCACTCTGGAAAATATTTTGGAAGTTTCTTGTAGAGTTAAGTATCTTTTAGTACGATGCAGAAATTCCACTTGTAGACCTTTTCCATTAAAAAAAAAAAAAGCTTATTTTCACGTGCACAAAAACTACCCATTAATGTTTATAGTAAGTATATTCATAATTGCCAAAATAAGCAATTATTTATTTATTTTTTTTTTTTAAAGATTTTATTTATTTATTTGACAGAGAGAGATCACAGTAGGAGAGAGGAAGGGAAGCAGGCCCCCTGCTGAGCAGAGAGCCCGATGTGGGACTCGATCCCAGGACCCTGAGATCATGACCTGAGCCGAAGGCAGCGGCTTAACCCACTGAGCCACCCAGGTGCCCAATAAGCAATTATTTAATATCCAACTGACTAATGTTCTGACACTGTGATCCATCTATTTAGTAAAATAAAATAATATCAACAAAAACATTATTGAAGCATGCAACATGCATGAATCCAAACAGAATTTTGTAAAATCTCAATATATTAGATTTTTGTAATTTATTCATGTGGCATTCTGGATAAGATAAAATGTTAAGGATGCATAATAGATTAGTTTCCTGGGATTAGGTGTAAATGAAATTTGGACAAGAAACTCAAGTCTGAAAAATTTCTTGGGTGAGGAGTGATAGAAATGTTTTGTATACTGATTTTAATGGTGACTACGTGAACTTACACATGTGATAAAAGTCTACCTCTTGAAAAGGTTAACTCTGAATGTTGTAAATTATAATACATTATTATTGTATTTATATTTCATTGGATAATGATGTAATAGTTTTACTCCAAAATTTCAGTTTTTATAACATCCTGGAACATCATTTCCAACTATTAAAGGAAATTATGCAGTTGCAAATTAATGATGGAATAAATCTTTGTTGGGTTTCCCATAAAAGAACTGGGACTTTTGCAGTTTCTTTTGGAGGTGGTCCCGGGCAGCACACTAGAAGAAGTGAGGAAAATGAAATCGACTGGTACTATAGTATATCACTGAATGTGTTACCTAGTGGGTTATAATGAAAGACAAATAAGGCTCAATCGTGCTGTATGTTCTAAGTTATGTAGAATAGGTCTTCAAATTGTGCGACTGGATTTTAGGAAGATTGAGGCCACCCCCAAAGATATTATCTATATTCTCTTGTACTGTGTAGAGCTGTGGACACTCCTCTGTGCAGATAGTCATAACCATTAAAAATATTCCTTGGAAATTTAAATTTAAGTAGATCTCTCCTCTATCTCATCTGTCAACTATAGCAGGTGGACACTATACCCTAAGATGTAGTGGAGTCATCCTTAAGATATCTAAAGGCAGATGTATTTTCCACTTTATCTGTTATGTCCTGAGTTATGATGTTTTTGGCAAAAGACTTTTATGGAGTCAAGTTTATCAGTTTTCTGTTTTGCCTTCCATTTTGTATCAGAAAATGCATTCTTTGTCTATTCTAAAGCTTAAAATCATTAACATGGTTTTGTTTCCATTTATATCTCTTATGCATTTGGAGTTCATTTTATATTAGTAAGAACAGGGATCCAAATTTTATCTTTTTAAATAGCTATCCATTTAGCCAAGTACTGTTTATTTAAAAGTTCATATTGGCCCCACTTATTTGAGATGATTATTATATACTAAATTTTCATATACCCTTGCATCTGTTTCTGTTTTCCTGTCCATTTTGTTTTTATTTACAGCAAGATCATCACTTTTATTTATAGGGGTTTTATAGTGTTTTAATGTCTAAGAGGCTTAGATTCCCTCAGTGTTTTTCTTAGTGACTATTTCTGAATGTTTCTCTGTATAAGCTTTACTATCTACTTGTCTAAAAACGTAAAAAGAGGATGCCTGAGTGGCTCAATTAAGCGTCTGCCTTTTGCTCAGGTGATGATCCCAGAGTCCAGGGATCAAGTCCCACCTCAGGCTCCCTGCTCAGCAAGGGACAAGGTTCTCCCTCTGCCTGCTTCCGGTGCTTGTGCTCATGCTCTTTCTCTTTCTCTCTCTGACAAATAAAGTAAAAAGACCATGATTTTTTTTTTCCTTTTGAATAAATTAATTTTGTAAATTGACTTAGGGAAAACAGTTATCTTTATAGTGTCGAGTCATCATATTTAAGACCCAGGGGACACTTTCCCAAGTCCCTTTCTGTCATTGATAAGTTTAAAAAATTTTTTCCTGGTAGCTTTTCTGTAATTCCTAGTAAGTACTTTTGGATTTGCTTGCTACTGTTGTAAATATGGTGTTCTTTTACATTATTCTAATTATGTTGTTAGATATATGAAGGCTTTTGACTGTTTCCTGTGTTATTTTTATATTGTGCAAGTTTCTAGTGATTGTCATTGATTACATTAATTTTATAGACCTCTTGGGATTTTCAGGCTACCACCCTGTCATTTCCAAGTAGATCCAATTTAACTTTTACCATCTCCTGTGTTTCTAATAACCTCTATTTAATTGCATCAACTATTCATGATACAATGTAGAGTAGTAGAGATAATGGGATATTTTCCTGATCTTAGTGGTCAGGCTTCTAGCATTCTTCCATTTAGTAAGGTAATGGCTTAATGTCTCAAAGTCTGTGGTGTTCGTATGTGATCATTTTAACATATTCTTAGCTTTAAAAAATAAAGTATTTCTAGTTTTTATTTTCTTGTGTGCTTTTTTCTCCCCCCAAAGTACATGTTAAATATTTTCAGAGTTACTCCAGGATTTATAGAGGTAAGCATTGAGTTATTTTACCCTTCCATCTGTTACTGTGTTGTAAGATTTTAATATACTTCTAAAATTGGAGTAATTGTATATTCTTAAAATAATTCTATTAGTGTACTACTAATGTGTGTTTTGTTAATACCATATTTAGTATTTCTGCACACACACAACATATTACATATTAATAAGACATTGGTTTGAGTTTTTCTGTTATTTTATCAGGTGAAGATATTGATATTATGCTTGTTTCATGAAAGTTAGGGGGTTTTCTTTTGTATTAATAGCTGCAGAACAACTTATAATACAGTGAAACTATCTGGAACATTGAACATTTGATGGAAATTCACTGAAAAAATATTCTATGCTCGTTGCTTTCTTTGTGTGTAACTACTTGATAAATTTCTGTGTTCTGTGGAAAGTTCATATAGATTTTGTGTCTCCATGTTCCTTTAGCTTTTTGTAAAAGTCCTTTTATATTGTATGGTAGGGAGTTAGTGGTAGAGTATGGATAGGTAGAATACTCATTCTTTTAATTTTGCTCATACTAACAAGTCTGGTAAAAATAAAAATTTCACCTTTTATGAATAGCTGATACATTATTTTCTACTCTTGGCCACAGTTTTATGGGTGTCATACTGGAATGTGTGATGAAGGGACAGGAAAAACTTTGGTAACATGTCATCTTTTTAAAAATATTTAGTTTGTTACTCTTATAACATTTTTCTTTTTTTTCTTTCTTTTTAAAAAAATTATTCTAAAATTGAAATATCTACTTCTCATAGGGAATAAATTATAGCTTCTAACTCTGTATGTGATCCTGGAGTCTCTTCTGCTGCCATAGAACATCAGGCAGCTTGGGTCCTTGCCCTACCTGCCCATTGTTTCTCTGAGTATTTTCCTATCTCTAGGAAGGAGCTTCTCATCTGTTTCCTAGTCAGTATGACTTCCTACATTTGCAGGCGTACTAGCTACCTGTTTCTATGTAACAAATTATCCCAAACTCTTAGCAGTTAAAAACTAACCAAGCATTACCTTGATTTTTTGTGAGTAGGAATTCAGGAGCAGCTTAGCTGTATGATTCATCAATGTTTCTCATTAGGTTGAAGTAAAGCTATCAACCTGATGTTGTAAAGGTAAAGGCTTGAGTGAGGCTGAAGGAATCACATCAAGCTCAGTATGATTGTGGGTAGCCTTCAGTTATTTATACCCTGTTGGATTGACAGCCACAGTTCCTTAGTATGCCATGTGGTCCTCTTCATCATAGGGCTGTTCATAACACACCATCTTATTTACCCCAATGTGTGTGATCAGACAGAGACCAAGAGACAGACACACATGCATAGAAAAGGAGAGATACCAAGATGGAAGCCAAAACCTTTTTATAACCTAGTATAAAATTAACTTTTATAACTTCTACCATACTTTTTTTTTATTAGAAATGAACCAATAAGTCTAGCCCACATGTCAGGAATTTTAATAAATTCCAGGAGGTGGTACCATTTGGGGTTGTCTTAGGGGCTACATTTTCATAGAAATGAGGGTTGTGAATCTTTGGGCTTTCTTCATGGTAAGAACATTTTTCCCCGCCAGGTCATCAGGCTACAAAATTAATTATAGGTTGTGCTTCCTTCCTTGTTTTGTTTTATTTTGTTTTGTTATTGGCATATATTTTGTTGGTTTTCTTTTATCTGTTGTCATTGTGGGGGAAAAAAAAATGCTCCAGAGTTAATCTGCCAAAATAACTTTCGGAAATCTTGCAGAATATCATTAATACTATCTAAAATTTTCCCCTAATGTAATAGTATGCTTGGCAAGATAGTGAGATCCACAGGACTGCATCTACTTTATCAGCACTGAACCATCAGACAAGCATATTATTAAAAAAAAAAAAAAAATGACGTATTAGGTTAAACTAATCACTGTCGGTTCTCAAGTTACTCCAAGTTTAAGTTTCTTTAATTCCAGTTCTAAAAAGTCTGATATCATCCTCTGTGGGATCCCTGTGAGTCAAAGTCATTGGTGACCCACTTTAATATTTAGGTGTCAAACATTTGGCAACTATTTTACAGATTTGTCTGTCAAGGCCATTTCCTTGCTGATCTGAGATAGCTGCCTGATTGAATGTCTGCCCTATATATTATTAACTTCACTCTTTAGAACCACTTCCAGTGACAAACCGTGTCTTGTCATTTTCAACTTTCTTTATGCCATTATAGTTGACATCTCCTGAATATCTACATGAAGATTTGTTTCTGCCAACATGGAAATATTTTCCAGAATGAGACAGGAGTCTTGAACTAGTCCCTGAAGTGGTCATTCCCAGTTGACAAAGTTGCGGGTCAATATGTGTGGTGTCAAAGTAGAGAAGATAATGAATAACAAAGCCTTTGGCATAAACATACAATATAAAAACAAATATTTTTTTTTACATATAGGAATTGTAAAGAGCTTCTATATGTGTTAGTTTTCAAGATATAATGATAATGCCACTAGGCAATGGGTAAAGTTTACTATCTCAGTTATATGAGTAAAGGAAAATGAAGGTCAGAAAGGGCAGGAGTTGTCCAATGATAGAACCATTTTGCTATGGAATCTAAACGGAAACCCAAACTGACTCCTAGCCCCGAGAAGTTTCCATGATACTGTTCTGCCTTCTCTTACTACAGTAATCCTGAGTAATTGAAGCCAGTTTCCAACTTGCTTTAGTTAAAATAGTTATGGGCTAATCCCAGGAATACTCAAGAGAAACATCACATTTCACATTTCTCATCCCTAATATATACTGTCTTCAACCTGCCCTGAAATTGAACACTCTGATGTTTCTTAACATCATGGCAAGTGCCAAGCCAATTTCAAATTCTTTGTATTTTCGGAATGTCCATATAATTTAGCTGAGATGGGAAAGTTTTATTCATTTTGAACTCCTTCCCAGTCTAGCATACATAGCTCCTGGTCCTAGAATCTCTCAGAGGCTGACACTATAAATATCTAAGTTTATTTCTCCTTATTCCTCTTGCCCTATTTATCTCAGGTAATCTAATTGGGTTCAGTCTTGATTGTGCTGTAACTTCATAATCATTGCCAAGTCAACTCCTCCTTTTTTTTCTATTTTATCTAAACAACCTATTGAGATAAGTAGATGGACCTAGAAAAGCATCCTGAGGTTGAGCACAGTCCTTCTAGATGTGTTTTTCAACTACACTGACAGAAAAAGCACAGAATCCTCAATATAGTCATAAATTAAAAGTGTACTTGTTATGGAGGTATTATATAAGCCATGAATATTATTCATTTAAACATATGTCTAGAAGTACTTGATAGGTCCTGGGTGGACGTGAAATGACACAATTTTTGGTATAGCATTCATAATATTGCTATGAAACTTTAATTTTCTTTTTTAGAAGGAGGTTTATGCTATGTTTTACATAGCGAATGAGTTTGTATACTCAAGCATGCTCAGACGAGGAGGGAGTAAATTGATTCCTTCTTAAAGTATTAGGTGAGAGGCACTGGGTCAGTTAAGCATCTGACTCTTGATTTCAGCTTAAATAGTGATCTCAAGGTTGTGAGATAGATCCCCGCATTAGGCTCTGCATTGGGTGTGGATCCTGCTTAAGATACTCTCTCTCTCTCTTCCCCTGAACCCTCTTGTGTGCACACATAAACACTCTTTTGCTCTCTCTTAGTGAAGAAAGAAAAAAGCATTAGGTGAGACCTTTTAGGCCCGACCGTTGGAAGTACTGTTCTGCACAAAACAGTGGAAACATTTTCAAGTATCTGTATGAGATGAAGGAAGAAGTCAGTAAGAATAATGAACCATCATAAACTAGTAAAAGAATCATCAAAACTTTTATAAAGATATTATTAACCTTATCACTTAGTGTGAATAAATTATGTTTCACAGAAACCAGGCAACAGGCTTGATTTCATAACCAGATATCACAAAGATAAAAAGGAACAGGAATTTATGGAAACATTGAACTCATTTCTGGAATTTCACACATCCATAATTCTGATTCCTGTCAAGTTTAATTTGCCTTCTGGGAGGCCAAGTACCTAACTTGTGTCTGCATTTTACAACAGTATCCTAATTGTCACAGACTAAATTTTGCTAAAAATTTATACACATTTCAGTTAGAGAATGTCAATAAACTATGAAAATTATACAGAGTATATTAATCATGAACCTCTAGGTGAAAGAGAAATTGTGATGTACAAATTCTATATTTCATCATGTATCATATGTGAGAATGTCCAAATTAGTAGAAACATTTTACATCATCATAACTTTTAAATGCTTGAAATGGATTTGAAAGTTGAGTGGAAACTTCTAGCTGACTAGGTAACCATAGTTTATCTAAAACCCGGTAGAAAATTGTTAGTGAGAATGTATGGCATCAGATTACCTCAGGTTTCACATTTAGACCCATTGCATGTCAGCTTAAAAACCTTGGAGAAGTTATCAAGTCTTTCTGTTTCTGTTTGCTGTCTGAGATGGACATTATATCTGTCCTAGGATCATTGTTATGACCAAGTTAACATAAATGAGTTATTAAGAGGTAGAATTTAAAAGTGTACTATCGACAATCCCGTATGCTATTGAATATTGCCATTATTCTTGTCTCTTGTAAATTTTAAGTTAAATTGGACTCTTTGGTATTCTGGGATAAAATGGGAAAAATGCGTGAAGTATTTCTGCTGCATCCTGAAGCATGACTCTCTCTGGAAAAACCTCCTGTGTGACCAGAGTTATAAAGTGAACTAGCTACCTTCTTTTTGGAATACCATTTTCACTTGAAAGAACAACTTGAGACAAACTGGTTCTTCAGACTTGAGGATTTGTAGATGTATTCTAGAAATGAATGTCATTTCAAGGAAAAGAATTGCAAGTGTGTGTTTCCCGACAGTTTCTCATCTGATAAGATTGGTGGGATATTAACAATTGTGATTTTTTTAATATGGTTTGATGAAGGATGTCAACATTTAGAATGCATATATAATTTAGTGAACCGGTATTTTTCAAGTGACTATGAGATTTTAAAAATCATGCATGGGTAAAAGTCATTCAAAGTGCAAAACAGACCAATGGATTTCAGATACACAAAAGGATTTCAGCATAACAAAGTATATAAAGTTTACTGATAGGGCTTCAGAAGGCACTTTACAGTTGTGACTTTTAAGACAAAATCAGTTACTAAGTTTTAGTGTTGAATCAAAAAATATCCACATTTGGGATGCCTGGGTGGCTCAGTTGGTTAAGCAGCTGCCTTCTGCTCCGGTCATGATCTCAGCTTCCTGGGATCGAGTCCCACATTGGCTCTTTGCTTGGCAGGAAGCCTGCTTCTCCCTCTGCCCCTCCCTGTGCTCGCTCTCTCTCTCTATCTCTATCTCTGACCAAAAAAAAAAAACAAAAAAAAACAACAAAAAAAAAAAACTTAAAAAAAATAATAATAAACCAATTTATTTTTAAAAATCCACAATTAACTAAAAAAGCTACTAAAGTATTCCTCCCTTATTATATATCTGAGGCTAGATTTTCTCCACATATTTCAACCAAAACTACAGAATACAACAGCTGGAATTCAGAAGCATGTTTGAGATTCCAGCTATCTTCTGGGAGTCCAGACATTAGATTTCTTAAACTTTGGAACACCAGCTGTATTCTCATGAATTCTTTTGTTTTGGGGAAATAGTTTTCCCACCCACACCCCCCAGAAAATGGCCTCCTTGGTATTTCTCAAACACACTTAGCATATGTCTACCTCAAAACCTTTGAACATAAAATTGGTCTGCTTTGGAGCTCGCTTCCCTCATTTGTTTTCACAGCTCACTACCTTGATTCATTCAGGTTTCTTTTTAGAATGACCTAATCAGAGATGGCTTTTCTTTTTAAACTACTTAATCAAATAGTGTCTTCCACTATTTTTCTTTATATCAATCACCATTTAGTATTAAACTTATTTATAGTTTATTCCCTCCATAGTAACATGGAAGCTCTCTGAGCAGAGAGACATGCTGACCTCTCCTCCTTTTTCCAGTGAAAACAGTATTTTTTTTTTTAAATGGAATTGAAATAATGGTCTTTTATGGAAATGTGGTTAAAAATGTGTAGGGAAGTTTGGGGCACCTGGCTAGCTCAGTCAGAAGAGCATGTAACTCTTGAGCTTGAGCTTGAATCCCATGGTGGGTTTAGAGAGTACTTAAGATTATTAAATAAATTTAAAATATTAGTATCTTTTGGGGCACCTGGGTGGCTCAGTTGGTTGAGGGTCCTACTCTTGATTTCAGCTCAGGTCATAGTATGAGGCAGTGAGATCAAGCCCCATAGTGGGTATGCAGCCTGCTTAAGATTCTCTCTCCATTTCCAACGATGGAACTAGAGGGTGTTATGCTAAGAGAAATAAGTCAATCAGAGAAAGACAGTTATCATATGACCTCTCTGATAAGAGGAATTTGAGAGGCAGGGTGGGGGTCATGGGGGGAAGGGAGGGAAAAAATGTATGATGGGACCGGAGAGGGAGGCAAACCTTTAAGAGACTCTTAATCTCAGGAAATAAAACTGATGGCTGCTGAGGGATGGGGCAGCAACCCCATCCAGTGGCTGGACTGTGGACACTGGGGACTATGTGTGCTATGGTGAGTGCTGTGGATTGTGTAAAACTAATGATTTACAGACCTGTATCCCTAAAACAAATAATACATTATATGTTAATTAAAAAAAAAAGATTCTCTCTCCCTCTCTCCACCGTCTTTCTCCCTCTCTCTCCCTTCCACTTTTAAAAATGCATAAGGAAATTTACAGAGTAGCATATTATTGTAAAAATCTTAAGGAATAATCAATGGGAAAAAACAAAATAAGCTCTTCTGTAAGTATTTGGAAAAAAATGTCATGAACAAAAGAGTAATACAAAGTATCCAAATGCTCCTAGTTTTCATGTGTTTAATTTTACTTTCACAGATGAAATTTCAAGGTGTAATAGTCTATATTAGCCATTACTAAATTGAATAAGGTGAAATTATTTTATTTAAAATATTGACTAAGATTTGAGGGATGTTTAATGAATGCACAGATTTGGAGGTGGGGATAGCTAGCGAATAGGAGAAGCAACTGATTTTTGTATGTTGTTGTATCCTTCAACTTTACTGAATTTTTTCCACTCATACAAATTTCTTGTGGAGTCTTTACAGTTTTCTATATATAATGTCTTCTATAAAGAGATTTTTTTTCCTTATTCCATTCCAGATATGTTTTCTTTTTATCGTTTAATTTCTCTGGTTCGGGGATGTCTAGGTTGTTCAGTTGGTTAAGCATCTGTCTTTGGCTCAGGTCATGATCCCAAGGTCCTTGGATCGAGCCCCATGTCAGGCTCTCTGCTCAGTGGGAACCTGATTCTTCCACTCCCTCTGCCTGCCTCTCTCTCTTTCTCTCTTGCTCTCAACTAAATAAAATCTTTTTTAAAAGTCCTCTGGCTTGGACTCTATTTCATTGGATAGAAATGTTGAGAGTGGGCATCCTTCTCTTGTTCCTGATAGAACCAAATCCCTGCCTTCATAAAAATATAGTTTACTAATTTAAGATAACTATAATTTAAAAATTAACATTACAACCTAGAGTAAACTCTAAAGAATAACATAAGTATAGGTGTTACTTCAGATGAGAATATCTGTGTCTGCGAAATGTGTCAAGAAAGAGTACCAAAATCAAAAGGAAAAAAAATGGAAAGCAAGATGACTGATTTAACCTTAACCCCTACCAATGACAACATTAAATATAGATGGTCTAATCACTAATTTTTTATTACAACTATCAAAATAAATGAAGACACTGCTATGCTGTTTATAAGAGATAAACTCTAAATATAAAGACACAAGTAGGTGGCAATCAGAATGCTAGAAAGAAATATAGTATGCAAATTTTAATTGTAAGAAACTAGACATGATCCATATTATGGTAAGACAGACTTGGTTTCAAAACAAAGAATGTTACTGGAGATACACAAATTTTATAACAGTCATATTGCATGTATATACCTAATAGAGCTTCACCTACACACTACACATTTTTTTAATAGGATTTTATTTACTTGAGGGGTGCCTAAGTGGCTCAGTCATTAAGTGTCTGCTTTGGGCTCAGGTCATGATCCCAGGATTCTGGGATGGAGCCCTGCATTGGGCTCCCTGCTCAGCAGAAAGCCTGCTTCTCCCTCTCCCACTCCCCTGCTCGTGTTTCCTCTGTTGCTATGTCTCTCTCTGTCAAATAAGTAAATCTTTAAAAAAAAAAAAAGTTTTACCTAAGAGTATGTGCACGAGACTGTGTGTGTGTGAGAGAGAGAAGGAGAAAGAAAGAGAATCTGAAGCAGACTCCGCACAGAGCCTGATGCGGGGCTCTGTCTACAATGGTGAGGTCATGACCTGAGTTGAAACCAAGAGTTGTTCACTCAGCATGCTGAGCCACTCAGGCACCCTGACACTTCTAAATATGCAGTAGAAACATAACTAACAGACTGAAAGAAAAAAGAACATAGCCATAATTGTGAAATTGAGATTTAATATTCTTCTCAATAATTGCAAGTAGTAGACAAAATAATGGTGTGTATATGTGTGTGCGTGTGTGTGTGTATACACACTATTAAGCAATGCTACCAGCCAATTTAAGCTAATAGAAAAAATACAGAACACTATAGCCAATAGATGGAATGCACACGTTATTTTTAAGTTAGTGAAACTTCCTTGCTATGGAGGGGATGTTTCTGCACCTCTAGAATTTCTATGTCGAAACCCTAACTCCCAATGAGATGGGAGTGTATTTGGAAGTGTAGTTCCTTTGGGAAGTGGTTAGATCTAGAGGAAGATCATGAGGGTGGAGCCCCTATGATGGGGTTCCTATGATTGTAAACAAGAAGGACAAACCAGAAAGAGGGCTTTCACCAGAACCCTACCAGTGCTGGCACCATGACCACAGACTTCTAGTCACCAGAGCTATGAGAAATACCATTTTTATTAAGTCACCTAGCCTATGGTATTTTGTAATAAGAGCCCTACAAGACAAAGCTATATCTCAGTGTAGACCATGTACTAGTCTATAACCCAAGCCATAGTCAATTTCAAAAGCTGAAACCTTCCTTAACATCTTTACAATGATAAGTAAGCTAAATATGATTAATAAAAATATGTAGACCACCCCAATTTCCTTGGAAGCTAATCACAGTGTACTTTGCTATACATTGAAGTATTTTGAAGTATTAGTTGATGCAGTATTACATTAGTTTCAGATGTACAGTATAGCAGTTCCACAAGACTGTGTTATGTTATGCTCACCACAAGTGTATCAGTCATCTGTCACCATGCAATGCTATTATCATACCCTGGATTATCATCCTTATGCTGTTCCTTTCTACCTTATGACATATTCATTCTGTAACTGGAAGCCTGTTTCTCCCACTTCCTTTCACCCTTTTTGTCCAACTGCCATCCCCAGTGTACTTTCAAAACCTACTGATCAATGAAGAAATAGATCAGAAAATACTTGTAACTGAACACTCATAAAAACACCTTGTATTAAGTCTTGTGGGTATAGCTAAAGCAGGGCTTTTATAAAAATTAAATTACATTTATAAAAATGTAATTATAAATGTTTATATTAGAAAAAAGTAACATGTAAATATAAATGTCCTAAGTGGTCAGTTTCAAAATCTTGGGGGGAAAAAGTAGCAAAGCCAAGCCTATGTAAACAGAAGGAACACACACACACACACACACACACACACACACACACACCCACACCCCCTGTATCATTCTAGTTCTATGAAGTAGAACCTGTAAAACTAATCTGGTGAAATTGGAGTAGTGCTTGCCTCTGTGATGAAATGAGAGGTACTGATGAAAGGGACATGAGGGAAGATTTCAAGGTGATGACAAGCGTTCCATATTTTGATGTGTCAAATCCATGTGTGTATAGGTTGGTCAGAGCTCAAATGTATAGTGATTATTTTCTGTGCTGTAATTTTACCTTGGGAAATAAACTCAATTTAAAAATGCATTGTATGTAAATATGTTAACCTATGCAGGGAAAAATGTCAGTATACTTAGGATGCATTCTGATAGTTGCTATTTTCAAGTCTATTTTATATTTAATACAGTTGGTTACAAATATTTTTATTGATTTTATTACCTTAATATCACTTCTTGCTGAATAAAAAACATGACCTTAGAATCCAGAATGTGCTTTTACCACACTCTTAGAGTAGGACAGTGTGCTCATTGAGTATATAGAGAGTAAGACTTGAAACTAATTTG
Source organism: Mustela lutreola (assembly GCF_030435805.1). NCBI lineage: Eukaryota > Metazoa > Chordata > Mammalia > Carnivora > Mustelidae > Mustela > Mustela lutreola. Next base: position 21,219,669 of record NC_081302.1, on the reverse strand, counting down.
CTTCTATATTTGAAGTATGAACAAAATGCAAAAAAAAAATTTAATGCTTGCATTGGTTATTCATTGTTTAGGAGTTTCTCCCTGGGTGAGTGGAGGGGGAAGAAATCTATATGTATTCTTTACTCAGCAGCTGTAATATGATGTTAGACTAAAATGGCATTAATGTTTATCTGAAATACAATCCTCACAGCTGGCAAATGTTAGAGCATTATCTCGTAGAACGTCTATAAAATCTGTAGCAAATTATCTTTAAAATGGCAAGAAATCAGTATCTATTGAATTTTTATTCATTTGTTTCAGTATTTTTAAACTTGGTTGAAGATCACACATACAGGCATGCTCACCACATACCTTCTCAAGTGCTTTGACAGATGTAACAGAAATATAGGTCAAGAAGTAAAGCGTAATTGTCAGAATTGAAGAATTATAAAGATTAGATAAGTGCACAGTTTCTTTCAAGTATAACAGATATGTGGGGGCGAGGTGTGGATCCACTCCGTGCAGATATATTCTTCTGACAATGTAATTTCTACTTAAAACGTAGGTGTTTAAAAAAAAAATAATAAGTAGGTGTTTATGTATGTCCTGTGTGGGTGTTGGTGTGGTTGTGTGTATAAAGTGTGAGGAGGGAAATAAGGAGTAGTTTATTTTTCGTAGACACATCTTCTACTTGGGAAAACATCAATATATCCTTCTTGTTTATATCCTAGCAAGGTTTGAGAGAATTGAACTCAAGCCACTATGTCTCTTTCATATTGGAAAATTCAGGGTATCTCGTCTGATAGGAGGGAAGACCAGGCCCAAAAAGAGAGTGGAGAACCTCCTTTGAAAGCAAAGATCTGGGTTGAATTTGAGGAACTCTGGGGAATATTGGAGGGAGACAGGTGGGGCATGCAGGCTGTTATCAGTGCTTTGAGGCTTTTGAAAGATAACTGGGTGACACATACTTTAAGAACTTTCCCCAGGTTTTATTGTAGCACCTTTGGCATTTTTCAAGAGGGTAATGAAGAATTAAATTGCTTTGTCTTTGCTTTTGGATGTGCATCTGAATTCAACAACATGCTAAAATAGTCATAAAGAGACCCACTTTTACGGAGTTATATTAGTAAGTTCAGACTTTTTATGTGTTTAAAGAATCTTTGTCAGCTATTTTGTTTCCAGAATTAAAGTAGCTCATTATTAAAGAGTGTCTCTTTCCTTTTGTTTAAAAAGTGTGTCTAGTCCATGGTGAATTCATGATAATTATTTGACTCACTGATGTGCTTTCAGTTTTTATGTCTTCAGCTTTCTTATTTCCTGTTTTTTTTTTTTTAACTTAACACTTTATTCGCTGTTTTGACCAAGTATACATACAGCAACATAAATAGTTTTTTACCCATAAATCTTCGTTTCATTCCTCCCATTATTACCAGTTCTGCTCCAAATTGACAATTATTTTGTAGGACATGAATAGTGTTCCTTTTCTCTGAATAACTTACCAATTAACTAGGGGTTAAATCTACTTCTGTAATTATGGCACCTTCAGTATTTCTTGATAATTGTGGTCACTGATGGTTAGGCTGTTCTAACTTGTTGACCTGTTAGCCTTTCCCTGACCCTCGTGGCAGGAACTTTTGTGAAGTGCCATCTGTTGGTCCAACTGTTGTCTGTTTCTAAGGCCGTCCGACCAGGAACTGTATGTTTGTCCACTGACTCCTTGCTCCTTCAGTGAGAACTCTTCCAGAAGGGCTAGAGTGACTCATATTAGATCAGGAAACCAGAAGCCAGTATCCTGCATCTCCTTTGTTCTTAATGAGAACCATAATTTGATTAATCAGATGGATGAACAAAAACTCATGTCATGCCCAGTAGTAGCACTTCATGATCTGCTCCTCCCAGTACTGAATCCATTTACAGTGTTGGACTTCTGCCTTGGCATGTTCTTTTAATTTTCAAAATTGAACTGCTGCCTAGGATGCCTTGTTTCTATCTTCTACTTATTAGTTGGAACTCTGGAGGCCAACAATTACCTGAATGGTATCCAAAGTACTAATTTCTTAGACAGTATTCATTTTGCCACTTTGCTATTTCTATTGGGACCAACCTTTGTAATTTTGGTAATTCCAATATCCTGTTATTCTCTGCCTAATCCTGTGCTTCTGAAGCCCTAGAGGTACATAGGCTCATGAATGGTTTGTATGTGAACTCATTAGTAAATATTTTTCCAAACTAAATGGAAAACTTTTACCTTACATCTGAATGTATTTATTAGGACATAAATTACTATGAGGCCATGAAAGTAATTAAGACTTTTTTGTTATTATTTAATCAACTGTTATAGAGATGAAATAATGATATTTCTAACTTTGTTGTTTTTAATTTCCAAATCTAATTGATGTTAAAATATACCTTTAAAGTCTCTGTATAACGTTTGCTATTGAAAATTATTTCTGTGGTCTGAAAACAGAATTAGAAGCAATGAAAAGAACTCTCTACTCAGTAACTCTTTGGGTGTCTTAAGTACTTCTAAAGATTTCATAGTAGGTAGACAGTAGTTTCAAAAGTTAAAGTTAGTGTTTCCCTAATGTTATCTAAATAAGTTTGAAGACAAATGAAGTTCAGTGTTCTGAATTATTGTTCAAAGTTCCCTGTCTCTTCAGCTCCCTGGTGCTTCTGAAATTGAGGCTTTCAAAATTTCTCACCTAAATTATTACAATAATCTCTTAAGTGTTCCTTCTCCATTAATTTCATCCTGTTTCCTATTCACCTTAGAGCTGTTTGTAGCCCCAGCCAGCATCATTGGGTTTACTCACTGCTACCAACAGCAAACAAGCCATGTTTTATTATCGCAGTAGAATTCCACCCAAACCACTCTCCCAATCTGCTGAGAAATAGACTGGCTTGTCTGAGGTCTAAGCAGGCTATTTAAACATGGCAGAATCCCCTCCAAGACCTGTCTCTTTCTCTTTAGTAGAATAACTTAGAGGTCTAGGATTGCAGGGCCCCTCCAAGGATCCATCTCATTTCACAGCTTCTTTCTGTCACTGGGTTTTCATAACAACATCTCTTTTTTAAGTATCCTATCAGTAGGGGGTTGGAACTTATTCTTAGAATTCCTGTTTTCTAGGTAACCTCTTTTTTTTTTTTTTTTTTTTTTTTTTTTTGCTCTTGGCTATCTATCTAGTACATGTTTAAACAATCTCATGTGTTAAACTTTATCTTCTCTAAATCCATAAATGCAGTGCTGTGATGGTAAATTTCTAACAACTGGCTCTCTGGTAAGGGGGCAAAGGCATCCATGATTTTTATAATTTGCTCATTTCTAAGGTGTGAATACTTCCCATCATGACAGATTTCATACTCCCAATATGATGTCCCTTGAATGTGGAATTAGGAATTCATTATTATGGGCCTACTTCACACATTGTGTTTGGTGGGTTTTGACTTTACCATGACTGAAACAATAATGGATACAGTAAGTTTTCAGGAAATAGACTCTCACCGGTGGGATTCAGAGATTGTCCTTGGCTCCATCCTGAGTTACTTTAAAATGGAACAAGGTCTACTGGGAATATGTCATACCTTGACATTAAGATGAAATTACCACCCGTGGTCACTCAGGATGAAGTGCCTGAGAAAGATAAGACTTCAGTGAGACGTGTGACTGCTTCTGCATGTAAGAATTAGTGATGGCAGCTGTGAATGGATCAGGATGGTACATACCTGAACTGCAGCATTTACAGAATGGGAAAGGACAACTTGGGAAATAATAAAATTTCCAACTTTCAAGTCACAGTGATAGAAACAGAGTTCTCCTGTGACAGACCTCTTATAGCTGTAAAATACATGCAACTGAAAATTATACTCAAATGTAATTAATTATTTTGCAGAATTACAATGCAAGCTGAAGCCAGAGATTTATCAAGTATATAATATAAATACTAGGACTCTTTCATAAAAAAGTGGATTCTTGACTTAAATGGATTCAAATGATTCTATAAGCTATCCAAGGCTTCATTGTCAATGGAAGGAACCCATTTTTTTAATCTTAAAAAAGATTGTGAAAGAGGGGCCTCTGGATGGTTCAGTCAACTAAGTGTCTGACTCTTCGTTTTTTGCTCAGGTCATGGTCTCCGGGTCTTGAGATCTAGCCCCACTTGGGGCTCTGTGCTCTGTGGTGAGTTGGCTTGAGATTCTCTCTCTCCCTTTCCTTCTGCCCCAATCCTGCTCAAGCTTGTGTGTTCTCTCTCAAATCTGGGGCAGGGGAAAAATGATTGTAAAAGAGAATGTTTATTCTTCTGAAGATGCACTATTTCAAATTCTTATCTAATTTTTAACCAGAATCATAATATGCTGCAGAAATTCAAGTGTGACATTGACACAGGGAAAGATAGTATTTTTGCTAATTTGTATTTATGGAGGCTTACGGGGAAAATGTGTAAAATTAGATTTTAAAGATGCTAGGGTAAGGAGGATAAAATATAATGATGGGAGAAATTTATTTTTATAGGTAACTTATCAGATCTGGGTTTTCTGTATTTAAGTAGTTGGAAGTGGCTCAAAGAATTTGTGGTGGGCTGATTGAAAGCTGAACTCAACAGTGGCTGTTCCTCACTGATGCTAGGATGTCAAATTCTCTGATGTAGTGTAAAGGGATGAATGAAATGGAGATACAGTGGAAAAGAAGTGCATTTTTTTATGAAAGACCAACACATATATATACTGGCACATACTCAAGACTCAGAATATTCCTTATTAAACACTTGAGAAATGTGTTAGCGATGGAGGACCAGGTTCCAAATAAAGCTCTGTGATTGCTGAACCCGTTAGAGGGGGCTAATGCCCAGAGATCCTGCTGTGAAGATGATAGCCCTAATTTCAGCGGTAATTTTGGAGTGAGGGAGGCTTTCTTGCTGTCTTTAATCTCTAGCAACAAAGGGGGTAAAATTATTATATTTGGAAGCAGGGATAAGAGGTTAAAGAACAATTTAAGCTGCAGAGATATTGATGGTGATCAAATGATCCCAAGTTTACTAAGGCATGAAATATATAAACAATGTACCATAGTATTTGCTTAAATAAATGCATAATTTCTAAATCTCAAGGTACAAATCTAACTCAAATTTATGCTGGAGAATAACTCAAGAACATTTAAAATTGTAAATCCTGTGGGCTATGTTTATTAGAAACTGTGGCTGCTTCTAAGAACATTACCAACATAAAACTATCCAAAAATTAAAATAAAAGCTTAAAACAAATTAAACTATTTATGTTTTAATAGACTTAAGTTTTGAGTTATGAGTCCCTGGGGACTCAGTATGTGACTGTGGACCACCAATTCAAGTAGAGTTTTATAGTCCTCAAGTAATTAAGTTTCAGTGGAAATCTTACACATGGATAGGCCATTTGGTTCCTGGAACTAATCTTCCACTGTATAGATGGAATAGATTTATGGTAATCCCATTTTGGCTTTCCAACAAATGGATTTACAGCTGTTAGAGTCGGGAGTAGTATGTGGAAGCCTTTTGGTAGTCTTTTTTTTTTTTTTTTTTGACCAGTCTGATAAAAAAATATTTGTATCTTTGGGTAGATTCTATAAAAGCCATTAAAGAAAACAACTTTGAAAAAGATTGTGGTTTGTCACATTCTTACCTGGCAGGTTAAGTCCATTTGGATTGTTTATTAATCTCCAAGAATGGCTATTGATTATAATGAAATTTTACTTGGTCTTTATTTCAGTTGCAATTTTAAGTGTGATATCCTTACTGAAACAAGGTCTGCATAACTTAAGCCCCTGATCTGGCAATTGCTCTTTGCATTATACTAATTAAGAAGGACTACTAGAAGTAGAATCTTTTACCTGAGAGGAAAACAATACATTTTCATGGTCTTGCCTTAAGCCTGTATTAATTTTCATCCTCTCTACAGAGAGTAGTGGGAAGGTCTTGAGTTCCTTTACATAATGCAGAGTACAACACGGGCTATCTATTGATGACAGCAGTCTTGAGGAGGAGGGAGCAAATTAGTTAGGACACATAACTGCTGGAAGAGTAAGGAATCTTCTGAAAATTCAGGGTCCTTCCACTCAATGAAATTTACAAGGTTCTAATAATCTAAAACAATTGTCGTGGTATGCTCTTCAAATTGGGACAGAGGATGCTATTACATTTATAGCCTATCACTAAAGACCTAAAAAGCTTGGTTCAGTTCCTTAAATATTAAGGACAGCATACATTGCATTCAAGTAATTCATGAGGCTGCAGAGTTTAGAGGGGTCCTGAGCAAGAAAACGTTCTGCAACAATTCCAGGGTAGAATACAAATTTCTCTCTTTGACTGGTTTCTCTAACCCAGCAGATGCAGTTGTAGTTTAATAAATAGGAATGCCATAGTAAACCTCTGAAAAGCCTCAGCAGAAGAGTCACTAAGAAGATTCCTAGGCATTTGGGTTCTTCAGATTCCTGAAAGGCTCTCCATAGCCAGTTGTCAGGCTTGAGAACCCAATACCTGTCCTTGGGATATAAGGTGTTCATATAGCCTGATGTGCCATTTTAAATTGTAAGCAATCTATCACATTATAGGCTTTGGTGTAGTAGGAATACTTTGGTAAATTGAAAATGGCATATATGCCATTGCCCTGATGGAGCAAGAGCAGTTCCTCAAGCACAAATGTTGTAAGTGTGTTTAGAACACTTCTGTAGTATTCACTTCTAGCTTCTGGCCTTTCCCCTCAATCCACATCTGTTTTCTCACAAGAGTTTTTTTGTTTTTGTTTTTGTTTTTGTTTTTGTTTTTTTAATATTTTTCAATTTCTTTTAGAAATCTGAATTCTACCCAGAATTTTTTAAAAGATTTTATTTATTTAGAGAAGGGGGATGTGTGGAGGGGCAGAGGGTGGAGAGCGAGAATCCGAAGAAGACTCCCCACTGAGCACAGAGAATGACACACAACTTGATCCCAGCACCCTAAGATGGTGACCTGAGCTGAAATCAAGAACCTGACGTTCAACTACTGAATCACCCAGGCACCCCCTATCCAGTATTTTTTTTTAAAGATTTTATTTGCTTATTTGACAGACAGAGATTTCAAGTAGACAGAGAGGCAGGCAGAGAGAGAGAGAGGGAAGCATGCTCCCCGCTGAGCAGAGAGCCTGATGCGGGACTCGATCCCAGGACCCTGGGATCACGACCTGAGCCGAAGGCAGAGGCTTAACCCACTGAGCCACCCAGGCGCCCCGACCCTATCGAGTATTTTTATTTCAAGTGGCAACAGGCTGCAGGAACATCAAAAGCATCCCTATAAGATACTAGCGTAGTCATCAGTACATGTGTTTGTTTACTGAATGTGATGTCAACATATATATATATATACCTTTCTACTTTTGATCAGAAATTTAGGGTTTGGCTGGATAGTCAGGAATGGGATAATAACAGGTTGGTAATTTCTTTCACAAAGATGCCTGGGATTTTGGGTTCACATTCTGGAATAGGAATATAACTACTATATGTTGATATTATGTTACATACTACACACATGTATGCACTTATAGGATTTGGGTACCTATGATAAATATGCCACAAATACATACATGTGGGCATATATGGAGATGCTATGTATCATGTACATTCATAGTATGTTCTAATTAATATTCATACTGATACTTATCTAAGGCTATATTTTTTAGTCAATGAAACAACTCTTTCCACTATGTCTACTCTAATCTTTGTTATGTCATAATTCAGGTTAGAATAATTATAAATCTATTTTGATCCAGGAATAATTTCTTTCATTGCCTGAGGGAATTTTAAATTTACTTGAGATACTATATTTAAAATTACAAAAACTATACATACGTGTATATTTGAATTTTTATACATATATATAAAATATAGGATATCATGTGTTTATATGCATATGTATATGTGTATATATATAATATGTTAAATAATATGCTGTGGAATATGTGAGGCAATGTACAAAATATAAAAACGATTTATTTGTGGCTCACTCATTTCATTTCACTTTGACTTTCTTGAATAGCTTTTTTTTTTACCACTCTTTGGGTAATAACAACCTTCCCTAACAAACTTTTCTTAACCTGTATATATCTTAGTTTATGCATATAAATCATATAGTTATTTCTTTAATTGCTTATTTCTTATATCCATCTAGCAAATATGAGTTATACAGCTATAATCCGTGACTTTGTTCTTAGCAGATAGAAGAGTACCTGTTTCAAAAATCTTGTTGGATGAACTTAGAGGTAGGAAGATCATTAAGTTGAATTGTCACAAGTATGACCAAATAGTCATTAGCTTTTTTGGCATTCTTAATGTCACCACATTTTAGTTTTATCACTTGCAAAATGGGAGTAATAAAGGTATCTGCCTAGAAAGATGATTTGTTTGTATTAAGTGGCATACTGTAAAAGAAAGCATGACTACTACTTATTATTTATTTATAGATTCTAGCAGAATCTTCATTCCCAATCACTTTAGACATTGTGTGCCAGTGCTGATTTGAATTCACTTAAGAATAAATCTTCAGGGGTGCCTGGGTGGCTCAGTGGGTTAAAGCCTCTGCCTTTGGCTCAGGTCATGATCTCAGGGTCCTGGGATCAAGCCTCGCATCAGGCTCTCTGCTCAGCGGGGAGTCTGTTTCCCACCCTCCTCTGTCTACTTGTGATCTCTCTCTCTCTCTCTGTGTCAAATAAATAAATAAAATCTTAAAAAAAAAAGAATAAAACTTCGTATTATCAGTAATGTATTGTACGGATAATATGTTTAGAGGTATTTGGAAGATGATAAAACAGCTATAATTCAAAATTCTCTTCTATTAGTTTATCTCAATTCCCCATATTAACATAGTTTATTTATTTATTATTTTTCTATGCATTGAATTTCTGTATTTAAACTGGATGGGACATCAAGCTGTGTTTTCAATTAATTGAAAAAAATCTCTTTCCATTTGCAACAGCAAGGAGTCCCATCACGGAGGGTAATATCAGCAATCTGTTTTTCATCTTATAATTACACAAAAAAATCTTCAAACAATGGAATGGTTACAAGAGACACAATCCGGTATCATCAAATGCAGATCAGCTAAAATGTCTTTATGAGACATTCATTTATTAAAAGACCTAGCTTCTCCTCTTTGCAGATTTGACCCAGAAGGAAATATGCATTTAAAGAAAAACATGTACAATTTCTTCACCTTGAGTTGTGCCTTTTGTTTTTGTTTTCCTTAGTTGATGGATTTCCTTTTCTATTAAATTTTCTTTTTTATATAATGTAGTCGTTACATGTACTACTTTATGGAGCCTAAATTTGTATCTTGTATTAATTTATTATCAACTGTATGCACTTAAGCAAATTACTCAATATTTGGGGCTTATAATTTCATTCTTAAAATGGAATAATAATAATACCTTAATGAATTGGTATGATTCTTAAACTAATCGACTTATAACAGCTAAAACATTTCAGAAAAACATTAGTTTTTCTTATGTATTCCTTTATTCAAACATATGAACTTCTGGGTGCTTTCTGAAAATCTGACCAATTCCCTTAAGAGCTTTTTGTAATCCAAAGCAAACTTCTTAGCTTGACAAAAGGTCTTTGATCATTTGTATATTACCTTTCTGTCCATTCTCTGCAGAGCTTCTCCTCTGGTAATTTCTTTGGCAGGAAGATCAGGAGACAGTCTCCCTAAAACACCATATTTATTCTTTGTAATGTTTTTGTTTAGGATGATTAAAAACTTTTGTTTGGAAAATTGTGTTCCTTCTTCAAGCTTCAGCAACATTATTACGTTCTCTAAGGTGTTAAATAAGAGACCTCTGTGTCTCCCCCATTTACCTGTATTAAAGCAAACTTTAATCTGCTTCATTAACTGTCTTTTTGACTAAGTTATGTAGATGATAGTGATGCTGTTTGCATTTATGTATCTCCAGTATTTACTATGGTAGTAAACATATTGAATAGGTATTTGTTAAATGAATGGGGGAAATGTGTTACTTTGGAATTCATTTTTGGAATTCAGTTCCTAGGTTTTGGGGAGATATGGAAGACAATAGTGGGATTTTAACAGATCTTCCTCTTTTGATTGGTGTGTGTGCAAAATAAATCTTCATTCTATGAAGTTTCTTGTATTCATACTTAAAAATCTTCTTAACTTTACATTGTTTTTTCTAATATGAAGTCAAAGAGTGAGTGTAAAATGGTTAATACATACACAATGAAAGTCAAACAGGAAAAGGGAGAGGAAAGAAAAAAATGCAGACATCTCTTTCGTGCTCAAACTATTGGAAGAGGAAATTAAGTACTGAGATACAGTATTAAATAAAAAATGAAGTTGTATACTTGCCTAATAGAAGGGTATAAAAAAAAGCTTATTTTACATGGGAAGGAGTAGGATTCAGTTAAAATATGTTTCAATATGAAAACTATACAAAACTTTTAAGATGGGATTTAAAGAGTTTTTCTTTAAGATTTTCTTAGAGTCAGACTTTAACTTTGTAGAAAGAGAGCAGTGTGAAATAAATTGAAAGTGTACAATTAATATCAAGGAAAATATTAAAATTTTTAAAATTGACAGATATGTCTGTCTTAAGGGTTCTTGCTCTTTGTCTCCTTTATTACTCAAAATATTCCTTGTATGTCATAAAGAATATGTAAAGCACTACATATACAGAGTAGACTGAAATATAAAGTCTTTTAACTTTGGGCCTGGGATATAGAGGCAGAACAGGTTAATAACCAGTATAAGAATATACCAAGAAAAAGAACATGTATGAAGACATAGAGTTTAAAGGAAAAAAGGAATGTTAATATGTGTGAAGAAAGTTGGTATGCTTCAATTATAGGCAGGTGAAGTGGGGGATAGAAATTAGTCTAGACAGAAGAGTCAAAATCAAGATTTATAAGCACTTGTAGATTTTTTGTTGTTTGGGCATTATCTGAAGAGGGATGACTAACTACCAAAGGGTTTTAATCAGGTGGATGACATTTTCAAATATGAATTTAAGGGAAAAAAATTACTCTTCCTACAGTAAGAGAGGAGAATGATTAAAGGCTAGGAAAGTGGTTATAATGTTATTGTAGAAGTGTTAAGCCAGAGAGATGATAGCGATCTGCAACAATAAGACAGTGGAGACGGAGAGAACTAGATTGATATGAATATTATTTCAGGATTTTGATTAAAAATAGGAACAGACAAAACCTTAAAGATGATGCTGTAGATGCTAGCCTTGGCAATTGGATGAATATTGTGTAGATGAAGCTAGAAACCAATGAAATCTGTTGAAAAAGATTTGAGAAAGAAGAGAAATTCCAATTCTGGAAACAATGTGGTAAAAGTCTTATAAATTTGCAAATAGAAATCTGCAATCGGTTTCTGCCTTACTTTGAGAGATTTGGGCTGAAGTTTTAAATTTGAATAATATAAAAGTTAATTGAATTCATTAGACTGCGAAGATTAAGACAGGGTCAGTTGTAGACTTAGAGAAGATGCAAAATGTGCAATTGGAGAAAAAGACTGAAAAGTTTGGGGTGGAAATGGATATTACCCACCCCCTCCCCCCAAAAAAGAAAGGCTAAGTTAATACACAAAGTAACTGAAGAGGAAGTTTAGAGAAGTTTGGAGTTGCTGAATATTGTCAAGTAGTCAAGTTTTTTTGTTTTAGAAGTAAGGGGTTATTGTTCCTTGAGGACATGTTTACTGGGGTGGTAAGAAGAAAGGCTATAGATGACATAGGTCTGGAAAGACTGTGGGAGAGGGGAAAAGAGTGAACCATGGCACATGTGTCTTTCATCAAATAATGGGAAGGGGAGGTTTCCAGAAGAATGTCAAAAGAATTGATATTTGTCTAAAGCATGAGGGCCCTTGGACCTCAGTCATATTGTGATACTAGCAGTAAGTTTGCAATGGTGTGTATAAATTAAAATTTCAACATATTAGGGAAAACAAAGCAAAGCAAAACAAAACAAAACAAAACAACCAGCATATTAAGAAAAAGGATCCCTGGCAGCAAGAGATTGAGGAAAAGGGAAAAGCAAGAAGAGTAGAGAGCTGAGGAAAGGAAGCTGCTAAATCTGGGTGTAAAGTCCTGAGTTCAAGCCTGAGTGGTGTATCTATGAAACTGATCCAAAACTGACAAATCATTGGCTTTAAGAACTAAACTATGGTCCAGAACACTGCTCAGTCTCCACCACATGGGGCCTTGGGTAGTGCACATGTGTGGTACACCCACGTAGGATTGGAAATCTTTGAAAACTTATCAGAAACAATACCCTCGCAAAAGTTTGTGGTAATCTAACCAAGTTGATTTCCTGCCATAATAATTTTTTTAGAAAATCAACATTTTCCAAAAGGTATTAACAGGACTCAAAGTTGCAACATAAAATAGAGAAAATGTCCAGGATATAATTCAAAATTCCTTGAAAAACTTCAGGAAAACAACTCTGAAGGGAAAGGTTAATTAAACTTTAGAAAGTTTTTAAAATTATCAGACTTTAAAGAAATTATTATAACTATACCCTACTAAATACAGGAAAATATAGTTCATAATATAGTTCAAATTAATAGAAAGGCAGAAGGCTTGGTAGAGAACTGAGAAATCCAGTAATTAAAATAATTGAACTATATATTCTCAAGAATGGAATGAAAATGTCAAAATCAGTAAAACTAAGCATTGAGATACATTTTTTTTCCAAAAAAAGAGCAAAAAATCTTCAAAGACATAGTAGGACAATATCAAAGGTGTAAAGACAATACTTAAAGGAAAACCAAGATTTAAAAACATTATAAATAAACATTGATATAGATGATTGGATAATTCTCATGCAAAAAAATCAGTATATAGTGTAATAATAATTTTATTTTATTTTATTGATTTATTTTTTAATTTTTTATTTTTTATAAACATACATTTTTATCCCCAGGGGTACAGGTCTGTGAATCACCAGGTTTACACACTTCACAGCACTCACCAAAGCACATACCCTACCCAATGTCCATAATCCCACCCCCTCTCCAAACCCCCTCCCCCCAGCAACCCTCACTTTGTTTTGTGAGATTAAGAGTCACTTATGGTTTGTCTCCCTCCCAATCCCATCTTGTTTATTGATTCTTCTCCTATCCACTTAAGCCCCCATATTGGTGCATCACCACTTCCTCATATCAGGGAGATCATATGATAGTTGTCTTTCTCTGCTTGATTTATTTCGCTAAGCATGATACACTCTAGTTCCATCCATGTTGTCGCAAATGGCAAGAATTCATTTCTTTTGATGGCTGCATAGTATTCCATTGTGTATATATACCACACCTTCTTGATCCATTCATCTGTTGATGGACATCTAGGTTCTTTCCATAGTTTGGCTATTGTGGACATTGCTGCTATAAACATTCGGGTGCACGTGCCCCTTTGGATCACTACGTTTGTATCTTTAGGGTAAATACCCAGTAGTGCAATTGCTGGGTCATAGGGCAGTTCTATTTTCAACATTTTGAGGAACCTCCATGCTGTTTTCCAGAGTGGCTGCACCAGCTTGCATTCCCACCAACAGTGGAGGAGGGTTCCCCTTTCTCCGCATCCTCGCCAGCATCTGTCATTTCCTGACTTGTTGATTTTAGCCATTCTGACTGGTGTGAGGTGATATCTCATGGTGGTTTTGATTTGTATTTCCCTGATGTCGAGTGATATGGAGCATTTTTTCATGTGTCTGTTGGCCATCTGGATGTCTTCTTTGCAGAAATGTCTGTTCATGTCCTCTGCCCATTTCTTGATTGGATTATTTGTTCTTTGGGTGTTGAGTTTGCTAGTTCTTTATAGATTCTGGACACTAGTCCTTTATCTGATATGTTGTTTGCAAATATCTTCTCCCATTCTGTCAGTTGTCTTTTGATTTTGTTAACTGTTTCCTTTGCTGTGCAAAAGCTTTTGATCTTGATGAAATCCCAATAGTTCATTTTTGCCCTTGCTTCCCTTGCCTTTGGCGTTGTTCCTAGGAAGATGTTGCTGCGGCTGAGGTCGAAGAGGTTGCTGCCCGTGTTCTCCTCAAGGATTTTGATGGATTCCTCTCGCACATTGAGGTCCTTCATCCATTTTGAGTCTATTTTTGTATGTGGTGTAAGGAAATGGTCCAATTTCATTTTTCTGCATGTGGCTGTCCAATTTTCCCAGCACCATTTATTGAAGAGGCTGTCTTTTTTCCATTGGACATTCTTTCCTGCTTTGTCGGAGATTAGTTGACCATAGATTTGAGGGTCTATTTCTGGGCTCTCTATTCTGTTCCATTGATCTATGTGTCTGTTTTTGTGCCAGTACCATGCTGTCTTGATGATGACAGCTTTGTAATAGAGCTTGAAGTCCGGAATTGTGATGCCACCAACGTTGGCTTTCTTTTTCAATATCCCTTTGGCTATTCGAGGTCTTGTCTGGTTCCATATAAATTTTAGAATTATTTGTTCCATTTCTTTGAAAAAGATGGATGGTACTTTGTTAGGAATTGCATTAAATGTGTAGATTGCTTTAGGTAGCATAGACATTTTCACAATATTTATTCTTCCAATCCAGGAGCATGGAACATTTTTCCATTTCTTTGTGTCTTCCTCAATTTCTTTCATGAGTACTTTATAGTTTTCTGAATATATATATATTCTGTGCCTCTTTGGTTAGGTTTATTCCTAGGTATCTTATGGTGTTGGGTGCAATTGTAAATGGGATTGACTCCTTAATTTCTCTTTCTTCTGTCTTGCTGTTGGTGTAGAGAAATGCAACTGATTTCTGTACATTGATTTTCTATCCTGACACTTTACTGAATTCCTGTATAAGTTCTAGCAATTTTGGAGTGGAATCTTTTGGGTTTTCCACATAGAGTATCAAATCATCTGCGAAGGGTGATAATTTGACTTCTTCTTTGCCAATTTGGATGCCTTTAATTTCCTTTTTGTTGTCTGATTGCTGAGGCTAGGACCTCTAGTACTATGTTGAATAGCAGTGGTGATAATGGACATCCCTGGCGTGTTCCTGACCTTAGCGGAAAAGCTTTCAGTTTTTCTCCATTGAGAATGATATTTGCGGTGGGTTTTTTCATAGATGGCTTTGATGATATTGAGGTATGTGCCCTCTATCCCTACACTTTGAAGAGTTTTGATCAGGAAGGGATGCTGTACTTTGTCAAATGTTTTTTCAGCATCTATTGAGAGTATCATATGGTTCTTGTTCTTTCTTTTATTGATGTGTTGTATCATATTGACTGATTTGCGAATGTTGAACCAACCTTGCAGCTCTGGAATAAATCCCACTTGGTCGTGGTGAATAATCCTTTTAATGTACTGTTGAATCCTATTGGCTAGTATTTTGTTGAGTATTTTCGCATCTGTGTTCATCAAGGATATTGGTCTATAGCTCTCTTTTTTGATGGGATCCTTGTCTGGTTTGGGGATCAAGGTAATGCTGGCCTCATAAAATGAGTTTGGAAGTTTTCCTTCCATTTCTATTTTTTGGAACAGTTTCAGGAGAATAGAATTAGTTCTTCTTTAAATGTTTGGTAGAATTCCCCCGGGAAGCCGTCTGGCCCTGGGCTTTTGTTTGTTTGGAGATTTTTAATGACTGTTTCAATCTCTTTACTGGTTATGGGTCTGTTCAGGCTTTCTACTTCTTCCTGGTTCAGTTGTGGTAGTTTATATGTTTCTAGGAATGCATCCATTTCTTCCAGATTGTCAAATTTGTTGGCGTAGAGTTGCTCATAGTATGTTCTTATAATAGTATGTATTTCTTTGGTGTTAGTTGTGATCTCTCTTATTTCATTCATGATTTTATTTATTTGGGTCCTTTCTCTTTTCTTTTTGATAAGTCTGGTCAGGGGTTTATCAATTTTATTAATTCTTTCAAAAAACCAGCTCCTAGTTTCGTTGATTTGTTCTATTGTTTTTTTGGTTTCTATTTCATTGATTTCTGCTCTGATCTTTATGATTTCTCTTCTCCTGCTGGGCTTAGGGTTTCTTTCTTGTTCTTTCTCCAGCTCCTTTTGGTGTAGGGTTAGGTTGTGTACCTGAGACCTTTCTTGTTTCTTGAGAAAGGCTTGTACCGCTATATATTTTCCTCTCAGGACTGCCTTTGTTGTGTCCAACAGATTTTGAACCGTTGTATTTTCATTGTCATTTGTTTCCATGATTTTTTTCAATTCTTCTTTAATTTCCCGGTTGACCCATTCATTCTTTAGAAGGATGCTGTTTAGTCTCCATGTATTTGGGTTCTTTCCAAACTTCCTTTTGTGGTTGAGTTCTAGCTTTAGAGCATTGTGGTCTGAAAATATGCAGGGAATGATCCCAATCTTTTGATACCGGTTGAGTCCTGATTTAGGACCGAGGATGTGATCTATTCTGGAGAATGTTCCATGTGCACTAGAGAAGAATGTGTATTCCGTTGCTTTGGGATGAAATGTTCTGAATATATCTGTGATGTCCATCTGGTCCAGTGTGTCGTTTAAGGCCTTTATTTCCTTGCTGATCTTTTGCTTGGATGATCTGTCCTTTTCAGTGAGGGCAGTGTTAAAGTCCCCTACTATTATTGTATTATTGTTGATGTGTTTCTTTGATTTTGTTATTAATTGGTTTATATAGTTGGCTGCTCCCACGTTGGGGGCATAGATATTTAAAATTGTTAAATCTTCTTGTTGGACAGACCCTTTGAGTATGATATAGTGTCCTTCCTCATCTCTTATTATAGTCTTTGGCCTAAAATCTAATTGATCTGATATAAGGATTGCCACTCCTGCTTTCTTCTGATGTCCATTAGCATGGTAAATTCTTTTCCACCCCCTCACTTTAAGTCTGGAGGTGTCTTCGGGCTTAAAATGAGTTTCTTGGAGGCAACATATAGATGGGTTTTGTTTTTTTATCCATTCTGATAGCCTGTGTCTTTTGACAGGGGCATTTAGCCCATTAACATTCAGGGTAACTATTGAGAGATATGAATTTAGTGCCACTGTATTGCCTGTAAGGTGACTGTTACTGTATATGGTCTCTGTTCCTTTCTGATCTACCACTTGTAGGCTCTCTCTTTGCTTAGAGGACCCCTTTCAATATTTCCTGTAGAGCTGGTTTGGTGTTTGCAAATTTTTTCAGTTTTTGTTTGTCCTGGAAGCTTTTAATCTCTCCTTCTATTTTCAATGATAGCCTAGCTGGATATAGTATTCTTGGCTGCATGTTTTTCTCGTTTAGTGCTCTGAAAATATCATGCCAGTTCTTTCCGGCATGCCAGGTCTCTGTGGATAAGTCAGCTGCCAATCTAATATTTTTACCATTGTATGTTACAGACTTCTTTTCCCGGGCTGCTTTCAGGATTTTCTCTTTGTCACTGAGACTTGTAAATTTTACTATTAGGTGACGGGGTGTGGGCCTATTCTTATTGATTTTGAGGGGCGTTCTCTGAACCTCCTGAATGTTGATGCTCGTTCCCTTTGCCATATTGGGGAAATTCTCCCCAATAATTCTCTCCAGTATACCTTCTGCTCCCCTCTCTCTTTCTTCTTCTTCTGGAATCCCAATTATTCTAATGTTGTTTTGTCTTATGGTGTCACTTATCTCTCGCATTCTCCCCTCGTGGTCCAGTAGCTGTTTGTCCCTCTTTTGCTCAGCTTCTTTATTCTCTGTCATTTGGTCTTCTAGATCACTAATTCTTTCTTCTGCCTCATTTATCCTAGCAGTGAGAGCCTCCATTTTTGATTGCACCTCATTAATAGCTTTTTTGATTTCAACTTGGTTAGATTTTAGTTCTTTTATTTCTCCAGAAAGGGCTTTTATATCTCTCGAGAGGGTTTCTCTAATAACTTCCATGCCTTTTTCGAGCCCGGCTAGGACCTTGAGAATTGTCATTCTGAACTCTAGATCTGACATATTACCAATGTCTGTATTGATTAGGTCCCTAGCCTTCGGTACTGCCTCTTGTTCTTTTTTTTGTGTGTGTTGAATTTTTCCGTCTTGTCATTTTGTCCAGATAAGAGTATATGAAGGAGCAAGGAAAATACTAAAAGGGTGGCAACAACCCCAGGAAAATATGCTTTAACCAAATTAGAAGAGATCCCAAACCATGAGGGGGGAGAAAGAGGATAAAAAGAGGTTCAGGGCGCCTGGGTGGCTCAGTGGGTTAAGCCGCTGCCTTCGGCTCAGGTCATGATCTCAGGGTCCTGGGATGGAGTCCCACATTGGGCTCTCTGCTCAGCAGGGAGCCTGCTTCCCTCTCACTCTCTCTGCCGGCCTCCCTGCCTACTTGTGATCTCTCTCTGTCAAATAAATAAATAAAATCTTTAAAAAATATTTTGAAAATAAATGATGGTAAACTTCAGCATCCAATCTGGCAAAAATGTCCTTTTCTAAGAAAGGTGATAGAAAAAATATTCTAAAATTTAAACACAAAGCAAATGACAACAGAAAAATAGGTGAATTAATCAGTAGCAAGGCTATTCTAGCAGAAATGCTGAATAAAGTTCTTCAGGAAGAGGGAAGTAATATTGTAGGAAGACTTAGAAGTGCACAATTAAAAGCAATAATGATCATGTCTCATGTCTCATAAATGTAATAGACTATATTTTGCTTTTAAAAATGATTGTTGAAAGTAGAATTATTACCTTATCTGAAAGAATGTATAAGAATGTACATATTACAACTACAATTTAAGATAAGGTACTTAAAGGATGATAGTGCATAACGTTTCTATGCTTAACATTGTAAAATAGTAGGTGTAAGTAGATTGAGTAGTTGGACATATGTATTTTAATCCCTATATCACCACTAAAAACACAATTCAAATAAATATAGTAAAAAATAGCCATATTAAATGAGATTTTTAACAGAATAATTAAATAGAGGCAGGAAAAATGAAACAGAAGAATGAATACAGTGAAGATTTAGAAAACAAAGTAAGACTAAAATCCAGCCACACCAATAATTAAATGTAAATTACCTAAGCACAATACATGAACACATGAGCACTGTCAATGGCCTTATATATTGTTCCCAAGACCCCACTTTGAATATAATTTAGGATTGTTAACTAGTAAAGGAATGGAAAATGATATGTACAGGCTAAAGAAATCTTGAATGTGTTTATCATCAGGTAAGTAAATTGAGGTAAATCAGGTAAATGAGTCTTTAAAATAAAGAAGATACCTGAGGTTAAACAGTGAAAACAGGGTTAATTCATCAAAAACACATATCAGTCCTAAGTGTGTATGCAACTAAGAAATAGCTTCAAACTACATAAAACAAAAACTAGCAGAATTGAATATATATATCCACACTGGGACATTTCAGCATTTTTGTTGTTGTTAACTGATAGAACAAGTAGGAAAAAATAGTGAATGAGAAACCATGTATAACTGTATCAACCAACATTCCCTAACTGGTATTTTATAGAATACGTAACCCGAGGAGACTCAAATATATATTCTTTTGAAGTGCATATGGAATGTCACAAAATAGACCCTATATTGGGCTCTAAACAAACTACCAAATTAAAACCAATTGAAATTATACAATATATGCTTTGACCATAATGGAATAAACTAGGAATCAATAAGAAAGTGTGTGTCAAAAACCTGCAAATAGACACTAAATTATACATTTCTAAATCATGTTGAAAAGGAATGAACATTTTAAACTCAATGAAAGATTACAACAACATATCAAAATATGTGAGTTGAAGTTAAAGCAGTGGTTGGAGAAAAAGCAACATTAAGACTACTCTTTGACACCTTTACACAATAAAGATGTGTCACTGGAGTAAAAGTAAATAGGATTTGTTTGTTGTCTAATGCATTTTCAAAACATCAGTCACCTGAGCTATGTTGAAATGACACCACACATCCAATACAATCAATCAAATTGATTTACCCTGAGTCAGGACTCTATGCACCCAGATGTTGATTAAAGTATTGATAACTTTGGCATATTTTATATTGCAAGGGCACTCAGGTAATAATGTTTATGTATTATATGCAGTAGTAATATTATCAGCAAACGTAAGAGAGTGCTTCAGAGGAATGATTTTTTTTAAGTATTCCTGATTTCAAGATCTACTCAGAGTTTAAAAACTCAAGTTCATAGAATGAAATGATTAAGGAAATTTTAAGGTACTTTTTTTCCCTAGAATATGTATTTTTTCCCAGTGATAAGAAATTTTAAATAGTTTTTGGAATAATATGCCTTTAAAATGAATAAATGAAGGAGAATCTTGGGACAAGTCCCTCTCTTCTGTTCTCAAAGTGCTTTGAAAAAAATAAAACTGAAGACTATATAAGTGATTCCTTTACTATCCCAATATGTAGGAAGATTCCAGAAATTACTGCATGATTCTGTGTTTCATAGGTTTGGAGATATTTTCCTCTCTCATCCACAACATTCATGCATACATGATTAAATGGAAATTTCAGGATATCAGATCATGGTGACAGTTGCAAACGTTTTGCTGTACATGTACCTTTAAACTGTACATTGCCTAAATAATATATAGATCTGCTTTACTTTTAGATCACTGATGGAAGGCGAATGATATTAATTGCCTGAATTATCCTCAGTCCAAGATCTGAGCTTGGTCTCTGAGTTAGGACAGGTTTAGGAAATGGGTGGCAGAGTGGCTTTCCTGCATCCTTTGGCATCCCTTCTGCAGAAGTAGTAGGTATGACTTTATTTCCATGCTAAAACTCAATCCATGATAAAATGTTGTAATCTGAACCTACTTGAAATTCTGATTTATTTTGTCTTGGATGCATAGGTCATGTTTTTTTCTTATTTTCTCTGGAGAGCTATACATATCAATAAAGCATCTAGAAGGGTTCAAGCTAGGGTTTGAATTGTGTGGTCATTAAGGCTGATGTGAAAGCCGTCTGAGACAGCAACTTCAAGCATGCTGCAAGTTGAACTAGTGAAACTCATTAAAGGACACTTTGAACTTTTGTCTGAAATCTTTGAGCTCTATAAAGCATAGAAAGTAGTTTCTCTATGAGAGCTATAAGATTATGTGGTAATTATAATTTTGGCTAAAGGTTTCCAATGAACAAAGCAGGCAAAATAAAAAGTATTCCTTTCATAATTGTTCTGGTAATAAAACAGATGCAGGATTTTTGATAGCAAACACATTTTTTTATTACTGAGTTTCTATAGAGGAAAATGTACCTAGTAAGTAACTATAAATAAATTAGGTCATATCATAATTTATGTATTGTAATAAAGTTCTGTTCTTCTAGCACATTTCGCTTTCCATCTTGGCATCCTCAGACTTTCTGGTTGATTTTTAATTTGCATAAAGTAAGCTCTAATTCTTATATTTCTACTGTTTATGAAAAATGCATCCTATCATGTATCTACCATTACAGTACCATCCAGATTGTTTCTACCACTCTAAAAAGTCCCCGATTTCCCCCAGTTGAACATGTCCCACTCCTAACACTCACTTGTCATCTGTATTTCATATTTCATATTTGCCAGATCCCATGTCAGTGGATCTGCATGTTATGTAATTGTTCTGATCTAACTTCTTTCACATAGCATGGTATCATTAGGACTCATCTGGGGCTCTTTTTGTCTTTAATTATTGATTAATATTCCAATGTGTAGGTATACCACAATTTCTTTAACTGTTTACCTTCTGAAGGACATCTTGATTGCTTCCACTTTTTAACAATTGTGAATATAGTTGCATTAAACATTCATGTTTTGTGTGGACCTAAGTTTTCAAGTCAGTGGGATGAAATATGTGGGAGCATATACTGGGTCCTGTGTTCATACAGCTGACTTGAACAGTGTGATCATTAGGGGTGCCCAACCCCTCCCCCTGCACAGTTGAAAATCCATGTTATAACTTTGACCCCCTCCAAAAAAACTTTAACAGGCTACTGTTGAACAGAAGCCTTAGCAATTAACATAAACAGTTGACTAAAACATTTTGTGTCTTCTGTGTATTATATGCTATATTTCTACAATAAAAGTAAGCTTGAGAAAAAAAATTAAGAAATCATAAAGAAGAGAAAACACATTTACACAACTGAAATTTATTGAATTCAAATTTTTTAAATTTATTTTTATTGAATTAAAAATTTATTGAAAATAATCTATTTGTAAGTGGACCCATGCAGTTCAAACTCATATTGTTCAAGGGTCATCTGTTTATTAAAAAGGCTTCTTACAAAGTGCTGCACTTTGAGTTCCTACCAGCAGCAAGTGAGAGTTCTTGCTCTGCATCTTTATCAGCATTTTGTATTGGCATTATTGGAATTATAGCCATTTGAACACATGTTTTAATTTGCTTTTCCCTAATGACCAAAGATGTTGAGCATCCTTTCATATGCTTATTTTCCATCTATGTATCTTCTTTGGTTCCTGTTTAGTCAAGGGTTTTTAAGACAACTTGCTTTTATTTTCTTAGGATATTAAAATTCTACCCACCTTCTTTTAAATCACTGTGAATTTTTAATTGGCAATCCTCCTAGGATAATTTCTAGCAAAAGCTCACAAAGAGGACATGACCAAAAACATGTTGCCATTCTAATTGTCCTAAAGCAGATGTTTACTTCACTGAAATAACTGGTATTTCTGTTGGAAAATGTTTGCCAAAACAACATTTTATTTTGACCAATAAACTATGATTGTTACCAAATAAAGGATTTGTTGAGAGAAACATATGTTCAATTGTGAAAAAGGAAGCCAAATTCCAATATTATGCTATTACGCTGACAACCTGAAATGAAACTATATAAAGTTACATATTTTTAACATTAATAATAGTTTATAATTTTATTTTAGGCATCAAAGCTGTACTTTTATTATTACAGAATGTTGCATATAAAATATGAAATATTCACATTAATTTAGACAGTATACAATTTTACTTAACTGAATCCACTTTCCAAAATTTGTCTTTGTGAATTTAACTATGGTTGATTGCAATATAATAAATATTACATAATAGCTCACCTCTTGGCTATAAGTCATATTTAATCAATTATGTAATTTGTAATTTTTTTTTAGTATTTTCTATATGGGCCATTTTGTATTTTAAATATTTACTACAGTATGAGATTTCAGTATTTTCTGACTAATATTTATGGACAGTAAACTAGATAGGGTTATTCTTTTCTTTAAATTAACATATAATGTATTATTTGTTCCAGGAGTGCAGGTCTGTGAGTCATCACTCTTACACAATTCACAGCACTCACCATACCATCTAACTTCTCCAGTGTCCATCACCCACCCACCCATCCTTCCCACCCCTCCCCTCCAGCAAGCCTCAGTTTGTTTCCTGAGATTAAGAGTCTCATGGTTTGTCTCCCTCTCTGGTTTCATCTTGCTTCATTTTTCCCTCCCTTCCTCTAGGATCCTGTCTTGTTTCTCAAATTCCTCATATTGGTGAGATAATATGAAATTTGTCCTGGGACGCCTGGGTGGCTCAGTTGGTTAAGCAGCTGCCTTCGGCTCAGGTCATGATCCCAGCGCCCTGGGATCGAGTCCCACATCAGGCTCCTTGCTCAGCAGGGAGCCTGTTTCTCCCTCTGCCTCTGCCTGCCATTCTGTGTGCCTGTGCTCGCTCTCTCCCCCTCTCTCTCTGATAAATAAATAAAATCTTTAAAAAAAAAAAAAAAAAAAAAAGAAATTTGTCTTTCTCTGATTGACTTATTTTGCTTAGCATAATACCCTCTAGTTCCAACCAGATCATTGCAAATAGCAAGATTTTGAGGTTTTGATGACTGCATAGTATTCCATTGTGTGTGTGTGCGTGCGTATACACACTGAATATATATAGAGAGATATCTATCTATCGGTGGATAGATAGATAGACCATGTCTTCTTTATCCATTCATCTGCTGATGGACATCTGGGCTTTTTCCATAGTTTGGCTGTTGTGGACATTGCTGCTATAAACATTGGGGTGCACATGCCCCTTCAGATCACTACATTTATATCTTTGGGGTAAATACCCAGTTGTGCAATTGCTGGATCATAGGGTACCTCCATTTTCAACTTTTTGAGGAGCTTCCATACTGTTTTCAGGGTGGCTGCACCTGCTTGCATTCCCACCAACAGTGTAGGAAGTTTCCCCATTCTCTGCATCCTCACCAACATCTGTCATTTCCTTACTTGTTAATTTTAGCCATTCTAACTGGTATGAAGTGGTATCTCACTGAGGTTTTGATTTGTATTTCCTTGATGCCAAGTGATGTTGTGCATTTTTTCATGTGTCTTTGGCCATTTGGATGACTTCTTTGCAGAAATGCCTGTTCATGTCTTCTTCCCATTTCTTGATTGAATTTGAGTGTTATTTGAGTGTTGAGTTTGATAAGTTCTTAATAGATTTTGGATACTAGCCCTTTATCTGATATCCCATTTACAAATATCTTCTCCCATTCTGCTGATTGTCTTTAGGTTTTGTTGACTGTTTCCTTTGATGTGCAAAATCTTTTTATCTTGATGAAGTCCCAGTAGTTTCTTTTTGCCTTTGCTTCCCTTGCCTTTGGTGATGTTTCCTGGAAGAAGTTGCTACAGCTGAGGTTGAAAAGGTTCCTGCCTGTGTTCTCAAGGATTTTGATGTATTCCTGTCTCACATTTAGGTCTTTCATCCATTTTTAGTCTATTTTTGTGTGTGGGGTAAGGAAATGGTCCAGTTTCACTTTTCTGCATATGGTCGTCCAGTTTTCTGAACACCATTGTTGAAGAGACTATCTTTTTTCCATTTCACATTCTTTCTTGCTTTGTCAAAGATTAGTTGATCATAGAGTGTAGTGTCCATTTCTGGGCTTTCTGTTATCTTCCATTGATCTATGTGTCTGTTTTGTTTTTTGTTTTGTTTATTTGTTTGTTTTGTTTTTTTGGCCAGTACCATACTGTCTTGATAATTACAGCTTTGTAATATAGATTAAAGTTTGGAATTGTGATGCCTTCAACTTTTGTTTTCCTTTTCAACATTCCTCTGGCTACTCAGGGTCTTTTCTGGTTCCATACAAATTTTAGAAGTATTTGTTCCATTTCTTTGTAAACAGTTGATGGTATTTTGATAAGGACTGCCTTAAATGTATAGATTGCTCTAGGATGCATAGACACTTTAACAATATTTGTTCTTCCAATCCTTAAGCATGGAACATTTTTCCATTTCTATGTGTCTTCCTCAATTTCTTTTATGAATATTCTATAGTTTCCTGAGTACAGATTCTTTG
Organism: Mustela lutreola; assembly: GCF_030435805.1. Lineage (NCBI taxonomy): Eukaryota > Metazoa > Chordata > Mammalia > Carnivora > Mustelidae > Mustela > Mustela lutreola. Next base: position 21,194,477 of record NC_081302.1, on the reverse strand, counting down.
CCTCTTTGGTTAGATTTATTCCTAGGTATCTTATGGTTTTAGGTGTAATTGTGAATGGGATCACCTTCTTATTCCTTTTTCTTCTGTCTTGGTGGTGGTGTATAGAAATGCAACTGATTTCTTTGCATTAATTTTATATCCTGACACTATACTGAATTCCTGTATGAGTTATAGCAGTTTTGGGGTGGAGGAGTCTTTTGGGTTTTCCACATAAATATAATCTTCAGAGTGAGAGTTTGACTTATTCTTTGCCAATTTGGATTTATTTTATTTCATTATTTCTCTTCTACTGCCAAGTTTAGGGTTTATTTGCTGTTCTTTTTCAGGCTCCTTTAGGTGTAAGGTTAAGTAGCATATTTGAGACCTTTCTTACTTCTTGAGAAAGGCTTGTATTGCTATATACTTTCCTTTTAGGATAGCCTTTCCTGCATCATAAGTATTAAGTTCTCTTTTCATTTTCATTTGTTTCCAGCATTTTTTAAAATTCTTCTTTAATTTCCTGGTTGACCCACTCATTATTTAGTAGGATGCTCTTTAGCCTCTATATATTTGAGGTCTTTCCAACTTTCCCCTTGTGATTGAGTTCTAATTTCAAAGCATTGTGGTCCAAAACTATGCAGGGAATGATCCCAGTCTTTTGGTACTGGTTGAGACTTGATTTGTGACCTAGGATATTATGTATTCTGGAGAATGTTCCATGTGTGCTAGAGAAGAGTGTGTATTCTGTTGCTTTGGAATGGAATGTTCTGAATATATCTGTGAAGCTCATCTGGTCCAGTGTGTCATTTAAAGCCTTTATTTCCTTGTTGATCTTTTGCTTAGATGACCTGTCCATTTCAGTGAGGGGAGTATTACAGTCCCCTACTATTATAGTATTAATCTCGATGTGTTTCTTTGATTTTGTTATTAATTGGCTTATATAATTGGCTGCTCCTATGTTAGGGGCACAGATGTTTACAATGGTTAGATCTTGTTGGATAGACCATTTAAGTATAATATAGTGTCCTTCCTCATTTCTATAATCTAATTTGTCTGATATAAGGATTGTCACCTCAGCTTTCTTTTGAAGTCCATTAGCATGGTAAATTGTTTTTCACTGTCTCACTTTAAATCTGGAGATGTTGTTAGGTTTAAAATGAAACTTTTGCAAGCAGCATATTGATGGGTCTTGTTTTTTATCCATTGTGATACCCTGTGTCTTTTGATTGGGGCATTTAGCCCAAATACATTCAGGGTAACTATTGAAAGATACGAATTTAGTGTCATTGCATTGCTTGTAAGGTGACTGTTACTGTATATTGTCTCTGTTCCTTTCTGGTCTATGTTGCTTTTAGGCTCTCTCTTTGCTTAGAGGACCCCTTTTAGTATTTCCTTTAGGGCAGGTTTCATGTTTTCAAATTCTTTTAGTTTTTGTTTGTTCTGGAAGCTTTTTATCTCTTCTTCTATTTTCAATGACAAACTAGCTAGACATAGTATTCTTGGCTGCATATTTTTTCTCATTTAGTGCTCAGACTATATCATGCCAGTCCTTTCTGGCCTGCCAGGTTTCTGTGGATTGGTCTGCTGCCAGTCTAATGTTTCTACCATTATAGGCTACAGACCTCTTGTCCTGAGCTGCTTTCAGGATTTTCTCTTTGTCTCTGAGACCTTCAAGTTTTACTATTAGATGATGGGGTGTTGACCTATTTTTATTGATTTTGAGGGGGGTTCTCTGTGCCTTCTTGATTTTGATGCCTGTTTTCTTCCCCGAATTAGGGAAATTTTCTCTGTAATTTGTTCCAGTAGACCTTCTGCCCTCCCCCTTTCTTCTTCTGGGATCCCAGTTATTCTAATATTGTTCATCTCATGATATTGCTTATCTCTTGAATGTTTCCATCATGATCCAGTAGTCATTTCTTTTTCTCAGCTTCTTCATTCTCCATCATTTGGTCTTCTATATCACTAATTCTCTCTTTTACCTTATTTATCCTAGCAGATAGAGCCTCCATTTTTTATTGCACCTCATTAATAGCCTTTTTGATTTCCACTTTGTTAGATTTAGTTCTTTTATTTCTCTAGAAAGAGATTCTCTAGTATCTTCTATCCTTTTTTTGAAGCCCAATTAGTACCTTTATAATTGCCATTCTGAAGTATAGTTCCAATATCTTACTAAGGTCCCTTTTGATTAGGTCCCTGGCAGTCGATACTACCTCTTGTTCTTTTTTTTTGAGGTGAGTTTTTCTGTTTTGTCATTTTGTCCAAGGAAGAATAAAGGAATGAGAACAAAATGTTAAAAGGGAAACAATAGCCCCAGAAAAATATACACTAAAAAATCAGAGGAAACCTGAAACCAAGGAGGGGAAAAAATGGTATGATCAGCCTGGTGAATAGAACAAAGCTACACACTAGATTTTGGGTGTATTTTGGTCTGTTAGAAGAAACTGCCTCCCAAAATTTAAAAGAAAGAAAAGTTTATATATACACAAAAATAAGGGAAAAAACAATGACGGGTTGTAATATGAGTGTAAAGATGAAAATTTAAAAATATTGTAAAAAAGAAATTGATAAGATAAGTTGATTGGAAAAAGAAAGGAAAAAAGAGAATGTGATCAGGTGGGAGACTAAGACAAAGCCATATATTAAATTTACGGTGTATTTTGTTCTGTTAGAAGAATCTGTATCCCAAAATTTTAAACAAAGAAAAATACATATATATTGTATATATATGCACATACACACAAAATAAGGTTAAATACAATGAAGGAATAGAATATTAATGTAAAAATGAAAATTAAAAGATTTTTAAAAGGAATTGATAAGATGTTGGTTAAACAAGGAAAGAAGAAAAACTAAAAAAAAATAGAAAAAGAATAAAACAAAATTTTAAAAAATTAACTTTGAAATACTAAAGAATCATGGGGAAAAAGTCATGAATTCTGTGTGCTGTATTCCCCTAGTGCTGTAATTTTGCATTTCTCATTGATCAGTAAACTTGTTTTTGGCTGGATGTTCTTGCTGATCTTCTGGGGGATGGGACTGTTGCAGTGGTTCTCAAATGTCTTTACCAGAGGCAGAATTGCTTCGCCCTTCCCAGGGGCCATGCTAAATAATCTACTCAGGTTTGCTCTCAGTAGCTTTTGTTCCCTGAAAGCTTTCCATACAGCTTTGGAGGACAAGAATGAAAATGGCTACCTCCCAGTCTCTCTCCAGAGAGCTTGTGGCCCCATTCCTCAATGAGCCCTCAGAGAAAAGCAGTTAATCTTGTCTCCGTGGTTTCTGGCTGCATTCTGTGCTCACCTGGCCTGTAATCAAGAGTTTCTGTCTCTAGGACATGACCCCATTTGGAGTTTCCAAACCCAGGAAATTCCTGTGGTGTGCTCCCATGCCAGTCTTCCTGGGGGAGGAAATGGAATCTCTCTGGATCTTCCATTTGTTGGGTTCCTGCTTGAAGAGTAGTGGCCCAACTATGTCACGGATCACGGTTTATGGCAACCCTGAGCTGAAAGCCCAGTCCTTGGCTCCATCTTTGTAGCCCACTTTCTCACTCTGATACTTGGGAGCTCTGCCACAATGAAGCACCCCAGGTCTTTCTGTGATCCCAAGGGTCCTGAAACCATACTGTCCCTGCCGAGGGTTCCACTCCTAGCTTAGCCACTGAAGTGATGTCCCTCAGCAAAGCAGGCTCTAAAAGTTCTGAGGTTGTGCTCCACTGTTCTATCATGTGCTGGTACCCGGCTGATGCAGGCTCCCTCCCCCCACTGTCTATCTTCCCAAATATCAACTTGGATTCACTTCACTGCACATCCTGCCTTCCAGAATGTGGTCACTTTTCTGTTCATAGAATTGCTGTTATTATTTTCTTTGATCTACTGTTGAGTTTGTAGGTGTTCAGAATAGTTTTATAGTTATGTAGCTGAATTCCTTGGACCAGCCAACTTTTAGGTCTCCTATTCCCCCAGTGATCTTGCTTCTCCCTCCCATGTTAGGGTTATTCTTGAAAGTAGCACCATTCATTCATATAATGAAATAAGATATTTCATAATAGGTAGCACTAAGCTCTGCTCTGAAATACAGATTTATCTTTATTTGATTCACTACATGTACTTTCCTCTTTAATATTTGTAACCTGAAGATATATTTTAAGATTGGTGTTTAAACACCTAGATAATGGATAAAATGAGATAGTTGACAAGGTAAGTGAGAATATATTCTTATATCTATGATGACCATAGCAGTTTAAAAACAACACCACCAAACCCTTTATTATCATTTCAGTAGGTCAAAAGTCTGGGCCCAGTGTGACACAGCTACTTTCTTTGCTCCAGGTCCACAGGACCTAGAAGTCAACAACACTGGGTTCCTTCCTTTAGGCTCTGGGGAAAATGTGCTTCCAAACTTATTTAGGTTGTTAGCAGAATTTGGTTACTTGTGGTTGTAGGACTAAGATAATTGTTTCCCATCTGGATGTTAGAAAGGAAACAACCTATCTCCTACAGACTTCTCTTACAAGTATGCCAAAAGAACATGCAGTGGTATGTCAAATATTTCTCCCTCTTGGAATCATTCTACCATCCTCTTCTTCGTCTCTTCTGGTTCTTGTAATGCATCTTTCTGACTCCTGCTAGAGAAAGTTTGTTTTAAAATTTCATTAGGTTGGACCCATCTTAGATAATCCATATTCTCCCTAATTCAGATTCTTAAAATTAGTGAGATCTTTAAGTCCCTTTTGCTATGAAACATAACACATTCAAAGGCTCCAGAGATTAGGATGTGGACTTCTTTGGGTGACCATTTTATCTACCATATTTAGACACTAGACTAAATTTACTGAGAGGTAATAGATGACAGATATTAAAGATTTTGAATGCTTCCATCTAGAATTGGCTTCTTATCAATTAAAGAAAACTTGATTGAGTAAATCACTAAACATTTAATTATACTTATATTGACTGAATAGTAAACATTAAAAGTGTTATATACTGTAAGCTTTGTATTAAGCTTACCATAAATTTGCTTTTAAGGATGCTTATTGCTTAAGGATAAGCAATAAAATTATAATCAGATGCAATCTGCAAATATGAAAAAATACATTTTGCAGACATCCTACAGTTGGGTAATTTTTAATAAAATAAGTTTAATAAAATATTTTTTTATCTTTGATGCATATACATATTAAAATGGGGTATAGATACTATCATTGTGATATACAAGCTATTTTATATAGCTTTAATTGCTTAAGGTAAACTACATATATGTTGCTTTATTTAGCAATAATTTTTAGTGATTTCAGTGAGTGAAAATAAACTGATAGTTTTTGTAAAGTAAAATTTCTACCAGTAGCAAAAACTAAACGTGAATTAGGGGGAGGCATTCTGGTGTTTCATTCAGGCCAAACCCCAAAGTTCAATTTGCAGCCAAGTCATTGAGATAGTTCAATCATGATCATGGGGAAAATCATGGAAACTCTACCATTTACAGTGGGAAAAATTTGATTGCAATCAAGCTTCTGACCAAAGGTACTGAAAATTAAATATATTTGATATTGTCTGTAATATGTGATATTCCCATTTCTCCCCCTAAATTATATGTCCCTAACCTACTTTAAAGAAAATTCTTCAAGAGCCAAGTGAAGAATGGTATTATGATTTTTAAAGTTATCTGAGAACATCTCTCTGAGTTCATGCAGTTTTTCATATTTTAGTACCCTCTGTCATCTTGGCAATTTAGCAGTAGGCAATCTTCTGTTCTTGGGTAGGTATGCCTTCTCAATCTGAAGATAATCATAGTTGGGAAGGGAGGCAAATGGAAGTAGCTTTCTTCTATATTATTTGATGCACTGTCTTAGGGCATTTCCTAAGAAGTGTCATTCTACCAGGTAAGTAATATAGCATTTTATTGTGCTCAGAAGTTCCTGTTGGATTTCTGAGCATTTCATTTACTTGAGGACATCAAATATAAATTGGAATAGGCTGTATGTCAACTCACATAGAAATGAGGAAACTAGCCATTCAAATGAGACAGTTATGGCATTTAATGTTAGTTTGTCCAAAAATTCAGTGTTCAACATTAAAAAGGTTCTTTCTCATTGATAATATCCTTTATGGCTCAGGAATTCATACTCTTCATTTCATATGCTGACAATTTAAACATGTGATACAGACCTTATTTTGCTCACAGTCCATTATTCATAACTAAAACACATGAACTCAGAGAAAAGGCTAGTAAACATAGTTTTCCCTTGTGTCTAAGATTACTGAAGTGCTTGGTCAACACTCAGCATACTTCTGTCACAGGAAATTAGAGGCATTGATATAAAGAAGTGACTAAAGCATAAAATAATAAATAAGCAGGAAATCAGTAAAATATATAAGATGGTATATCAGAGATACAGAAAGATACGAGAAAATAAGACTCAAGGATAAAAGCTCCACTCAAGGCTTCTGTGTGTTTGGGTGTAGATCAAGAACAGAATGTGCTGGTTATTCTAAATTCCTTCCAAACATTTCCATTATCCGCATTCCTTGCCATACTCTATGACCCAAAAGACTGATCTCTCTGTTGTCCAACTGGGCTTGACCTTTGAGTTGTACAGGGAAGAGATGAGGGTGGATGAGAGAACTCTGTTTCAGGGTCATGTGTTTGGTTCTGGTGCCTCCATCTAAACTGTCATGACTGTAGCTTCTCTTGAGTAGGTCTTCATCAATTGTTATCACTCTCATTGGCCCTTAGGAGCACTTTTCTTCCCTTTTACCTCAGTTTTGTAGGTGAGGATAATGGTTTCCTGAGGTGGTTGATATTTGCCTGTTCTTGTTTGGTCATAACTCTACCTGGATCTATGTAAGTAATCCTTGTGTTAAAATTTCTCACTAAGGGGTGCCTGGGTGGCTCAGTGGGTTAAAGCCTCTGCCTTCAGCTCAAGTCATGGTCCCAGGGTCCTGGGATCGAGCCCCGCATCGGGCTCTCTGCTCAGTGGAGAGCCTGCTTCTGCCTCTCTCTCTCTCTCTCTGCCTGCCTCTCAGCCTACTTGTGATCTCTGTCAAATAAATAAATAAAATCTTTAAAAAAAAAAAATTTCTCACTAAGATCTTGGACCAGTCTTGTTGCTACTATGTTCACATCCAATATATTTGAAACTGTGGTATTATTTTACTGGTTTCCAAAGGACATCCAGGAGATGTATTTTTGTAGGTTTGTATATACATAATTTCTGTAGTTGATCTAAATTTTAATGTATTTCAAAGATATAACTTGATAGGAATAAGCTATAATTTTCCCACATTAGAACACTTTTATAGTTACATGCCAGTATAAAATACTTCCCTGTTATTACCTCAAATATAGTTTTATGAAGGGAAGAGGTCAACTGTCTGTATGAAGGACTAAAAGAATATTATTTAGAGCTTTCTTATTGAAGAAAACTCTAGGCTATTAATTCAAGTATAAACAACCACAAATTTTCTTTTCTATCCACCTAATGAAGATATTTGGGTTGTTTTCAGTTTTAGGTTTTTACTAACAAAGCTACCAGAAGTTTGTATATACGTTTTTGTTGTTGATCTTATTTTAAGCTCTGAAAAGCCCTGTAAAAATGAATAATTATATTAATGTAACCGTTACAGTAATTAGTATCTTCTAATCCAGGCCAGGATTACACTTCAAAACCAAATTTGACCACCACCTAGTGATATTTTCTGATATTTCCCTGATCAATATTTTGGGACTCCCAGTAACAACTAATGAATAGGATCTTAAAAACTGAGAAGGTGGTTAAGTACTCAGTATTGTTTATTAAATGTTTGCTTCCTTCCAGCGAACACTACAAAATACTGATGTTCTTTGTGGTGAACATAATGATAGCTGTTCTAACTAGAGTGACCCTAGCCCTATGTCTGTATGTTCTCTTCCTTCCCAGAAAAATGAGCTCCATGCTTAATTAGTGGAAAAACATTAAAAATTTCTTTTTGATTGGTTTCGTTATTTCCTCATTAAAGAATGAACATAGCATCTCTTTTCTGTTTATTCACTTCTGTTGAATTTTTGTGGAATATCATTAAATATTCCTAGGGCTTCTAACAACTCTGGGGATTTTTGTATTTGATAACCTTACATGAATATTGTGAAGTTAATGGAGGTTAAAAGATTTTGCCATGATAAAGCATGTGGTATGCAGAATAATGGCCTCCCAAAACATCCATGTCCTAAATACCTAAAAATCTGTGAAAATGATATGTAACAAAGAATTAAATTTGTCAGTGAGACTAAGGTTACCAGGAAACTGATCTTGAATAGATGATCCTAGATTATTCTAGTAGGCCAAATATAATCGTAAGAGGTTTTACAGGCTGAATAAAAAGACAAAAGAGTTGAAATCAGAGAAGATGTGACAGTGGGACTGGAGACATGGTGTTGTGAGAAAGACTGCTTGATGTTCCTGGTAACCATTGGGGCCCCCAAGATCTAAAGAATAAAGATGGCCTTTAGAAGCTAGAAAAGGCAAAGAAATGGACCCTCCCAAGAGAGTCTGAAAGGAAAGCAGCCTTTTTATCGTATTGAAGTCAATTTCTAATATGAAGTCAAAATTCCTATTGAATTTTGCCCAGTGATACCCATTTCTGATTTCTGACCTCCAAAAATGTGAAATAAATCTGCCTTGTTTTAAGCTACTAAGTTTCTGCGTTTTGCCAGCAGTAGAAAAGATTCATATACATTCATATAATGACAGTACTGAATAGTAAAGTTGAATAAACTATGGATAAATGCTACAACATAAACTATGGATATATGCTACAACATGGGTGGTCTTTTGGCTTAGAGGAAAAGCTCCACCCCAAAATAGTATATAGTGGGTGATTCCACTTATACAGTATTCTCAAAATAATAAAAGTATGAGGAGGGAGAACTGATTGTAATTAACAGTTAGGGACAAGATGGGTTGTAATTATAAAGGGTAGCATGAGGGAGTTTCTTTGTAGTGATGGAAGAATTCTGTTTCATATTAATTGAGATAAGTTATACAAATGTGTATGTCTTCATATGTATATGTATGTGTGTGTGTGTGTGTATGTATGTATGTATATATGCATATTTTAAGAAAATTGCCTAAGAATACACCTACATACATTTGCAGGCAAGTGAGTGCATGTAATCAAGTTAACAGGGTTGCCCTGTATCAATTCACAGGTTTTGATAATGTGTTACTAGATACATAAGATGCCATGTTGGGGGATGGTGCATGAAAAGCTCACAGAATTCTGTACTATTGTTGTTGCTTCCTGGAAGTATATAATCATTTCAAAATCGAAAGGAAAATTGAGATCAACCATGTGAACCACTTAACACAAGACCTGTTACAGAGTGGGTACATATATCTGACTGGTTGTAAATAGTTGTCCAATCAATTTGGAAACAGAAATAATATATAAGTGGAGGGGGGGAAGGGAGTGGATGTGGGTAGATGGAAATTTCTTTGTTATTAGCAAATGATGGTTTATGATTGCATGAGGTTAATGTATATTTCATGTGGAGGAACATGTTAGATGCCAGTGGAAGATTATATACTATTATTCTGTTCTTCCATGTATTTTATTCAGTATTCTTTGTACGTACTTGAATTATGTTCAAAGAAAACTGGGATAATATTAAAATAGCTAGGATTGTTCATGGATCTATATATGTAGATAGACACATAGATATAGAGATATAGATTTAGATATATTTTTGGTGGATTTCAGTTTTATGTTGATTTACTGAGATCTTTCAATGATATACTCAATAAAAATGCTACACTGATGGATCAAGTGTTTTCCATCATAGCTTCAACTACAAATTCTGTTTGATGAACAAGGTAATGAACCAACTTAAATATAGAAAAATTTTCATCAGTAATAAAATCTTTTTTCCCCTTTTTTTGGCTTTCTTCATCTTTGATTTACTGATTCCTAGTCTAGTGTATTAAATGCATCTTCTCACATATCGTTGAGGATGATAAAAAGTGGGATGCATTGCCTGGTATTTCTTTGTTTTTAAATTCTATATTTTAAGCATCACTGAAATAACTATTACAGCACACTAAAATTAATAACACCTGTGCATATGAATCTGTGATAGTGAATATCTTTAAGAAAATAGATTTTCTCCTTTTACATTTATTTTTTCTTTTTTTTAAAGATTTTTTTAAAATTTATTTGATAGAAATCACAAGCAGGCAGAGAAGCAGGCAGAGGGAGAGGAGGAAGCAGGCTTCCTGCTGAGCAGAGAATCTGATGCAGGGCTCAGTCCCAGGACCCTGAGATCATGACCTGAGCTGAAGGCAGAGGCTTAACCCACTGAGCCACCCAGGCGCCCCTCCTTTTACATTTCTAAATTTGTCATTTTTCAAAAGTGGGGATTATAAATGTTGAAAATTATAAATGTTGAAAGTACTTTCAAATAGGCAAAAAACTGTATTTTCACATTTTATTAAATTTTTCATTAATTCTGAATTGTTCTGAATTCTAAATAACCAGAGAATTATTAGTATATTATCAATATATTAAGCAATCTGATTCATTTAGTAACAAAAAATTACAAAATTTGAACTATTTCCTTCAATCAATATTGCAATGATATTGAATAATAATAAAGCTCATAAATCAGTTGTAATTCAACCAGATGAGGAATGTTCCACCTTATCTGAATTAAAACTAAAAATAATTTTAGCTTTAGCGATTATGATTATAGCTGTAATAGATAAAGACTTCTTTTTTTTTTTTTAATTTTATTTGTTTATTTGACAGAGACCACAAGTAGGCAGAGAGGCAGGCAGAGGGAGAGGTAGAAGTAGGCCCCCTCCTGAGCAGAGAGCCCAATGTCGGGCTCGATGCAGAGCTTGATGTGGGGCTCGATGCAGGGCTTGATGTGGGGCTCAATGGGGGGCTCGATCCCAAGACCTTGGGATGACCTGAGCCAAAGGCAGAGGCTTTAACCCACTTAGCCACCCAGGCACCCCATAGATAAAGCCTTTTAAAATATGTCTTCATCCCCAGATGGAATTAGAAACTTTAGTTTTGTATGTTATAGGACATACGGCGCATATTTCCAATTCACGTGCCTATCACATTTTCTTATAACTAATATTTTATCATCAGTGTTCTTCACTAGGCTGTGATCTCCTTGAGGGCAGGTCTGTCACATAGATATAGATATAGATATAGATAATATATATATATTTTAACCCAAATGACTTGTTCAATGTCAAGTCATTATTCTATAAGTATTCATTAAATGATTGCATATATAAGCTAATTTATTGTCTTTTTAGAATAATCTTTTTAAGAGGTAATGAGTATTTCAATCTCAGATCTACTGGAGGAACTGTATTAAATTTTCTATTAAAATAGTTGACTAAATTAATTGGCCTTTGAGTCATAGAGACTTGTGTTTGAATCCCAGATCACTTACTTAATAGCTGTATCAAATTGTACTGATTGTTTATATGATTATATAACTTATGTGCATTTTAATTCAGAGAATCAGCCTTTCTCACTCTGCATGGTGCCTGGACAAAATAAGCACCTTTTCATTCCTTCTTCCAAAGAACTTAATTCCTTAATTTATTAAGTATTCATTAACCTCTCTCCTAGTGCTAGACAATGTACCATCACACACGTCCATATACAGAAAAGAAAAAAGAAATGTGGAAGATAGATTTCTTATCTTGAAAAATTTATCTTATTGAGGTGACAAAATGCACAAAAACATGGGAAAGAAAGATATATCTGTTTTGATACCACTTCTAAATATTTGAGAGCACTATTGGTCTGTTTAAAGTTCAGAGAAAGAGTGGTGAATATGCCATGGAGAAAATCAGAGTGACAAGGCATCTTGAAGAAAAGGTTGAGTTATAAGTAAACATGTTTCATATTAGGTATCCTTGAAGCAAACATTAGGTGATTTTTTTTTTTTTTTTTGTACAAGTGATTTATTGAAGTGTTCCCAGGAGTATGAGGGAAAAGGAACAGAAAGGATGGAAAAGGAGATTTTGATCTAAGGTATAATCATGGATGCTTTCAGCCTCATCTGTAGAGGAACTCTAGGGTTTCTGTTGTAAACCAGAGTTGCTGGACTGGGATGAAGAGCAGGGACTTTTAGAATCAATCACCCATCAGTGTTGAGTTAAAAGGTATATGTGTACATACATGCTGTTGGAAGGAAGGAGATATGATAAGAATTGCAAAACCCTTCTTGCTTTCTCTATATGATGAAAATGTGAGATCTCAGTCTGAAGGCCATGTTTGCTAAAAAGAGTGTCTACTAACTGTGCATCCAAAGACAAAGTACAGGGAAGCCTAGGCACTTAAAAAAAAAAAATAGAGGAAAAGGTGAACTTATGCATCTTTAGGGAGTGCAATCATTGTCTAATATGTGTATGGGTCAGGTAGAAGGGGGTTGCTGACAATTTATAGGAAAAACAAAGGATAACCCTAAATAGGGAGGGAGGTTTTTCTTGAAACACGACACCATTGACCTGCAATTCTTCTCATCAAACTACTTATCCAGGGTAGAAGTGAAATTCTACTTAAAATGGTTTTGGAAAATTATTCTTCAGCCTTTGCTTTTAAATTTCTAGAAAGAACCCAGTGTTTCTGGGGTCAGCTAGTCTTAGAATGAAAAAGTGGCCTTTTGGTGTGTTCTGATTATTGGGTTCTTAATCATTCCCTTGTTCACAGGTTACAAGGGATTCCAATTACCACCTAGAATGCCTTCTAATTTTTTTTTTCTTCAGAAGAGCGACTCCTGTAGTTGTGCTTCTTTATGTTCGCCTGAAGTCATGCCACAAGCTATTACAATTTTATTAGCTTGCATTTTATTACAGATCACTAAGTCTTTTACTCTGATACTTTGGAGTCTACAGTGCACTTAATTTTTTATATAAGTTGTCTTTTAGCCCAGGCATTTCAAAGATAACCTAAGGCCATTGAATATTCTTGTTTATCTTGCTAGTTCTCCCTGCACTTGCAGGTAAGTAGAAATGTTCATCATATCTACAGTCCCACTATTGTGAACCTAAAGTAAAGGAAGACCATGGAATAGAGTTCCCTATTCTTTCTCAGTGAACTTTTCCTGCCATGAGTGTTTCACTTATTCTTTTTTTTTTTTTTTTTTCATTCAAGGTGGGGAAATGGAAAAGGAATTTGGGAAACTGTGAATTCTTTAGGAAAAGAACTAGCATCTCTAAATTTAGTTATACTTAGTTCACATATAAAATTTTAAATGCTGAATAATGACATGAATTTATTTTTATATATTCCAATGAGATTAGATTTGAAAGGATTTAGGAGTACTGACCTTGGGAAATATTTAATATTCTATGAATTTTCAATTTTATATCTTATTTTTTCTGAGATTGCTTTTACTAACTTAAACAATGTTCAGTTGATTGAGGTCATGTATATATTTTCTATTTTGTCTTATTACCACATTTCTGAGTTGCTCCTATGATTATTAAAGTGCTTATTTATCTATGTCTTAAGGAACACATGCAGGTTTTAACCTCCCCATATGTATCCGTCTTAGCCCTTGTCACAAATACATTATCTGGATTATGAACTCTTCATTTTCCAGCTAACGACTGTCAGTTTTGAAATTTTTACTCTGGTAATTGCTGGAAATTGAAACACTTATAACAAAGAGGGAAAAAAAATCTGTTTAAGGGAGCTCCTCAAAATTTTCCCACAGAATGGTGGAGATTTACTGATCAAATAACATAGTATATTTATGAAAATGACCCATTTATGTTTTTTCTTTCTAACAGATCATAATTCTAAAATGGCAGATCAAGGTTATAGTCACTTTTCTATATTATACCTTAATGTCTGTCATATATTAGATGGTCAATAGTTATGCAGTAAACAGAGGCATTTATTTTGTTCAAGATCGTGATAAAGCAATTTTCTTATATAGTTAAATATTTGTGACTCAGTTTTACATATTTTTGACATAGTCTTAAAATCGTATTATCAATTATATGCTAGAATTGTTAAAATATTCTAATTCTTGCCCAGCCGTTCCCTAAATCCAGCTTTAAATGGTGTTGCTTGAATGGGTTTGTTTATATTCTGTTCCCATAATTAGTATTAACAGCAACCTGGGACTCTTTTCAACCCAGAGAGTATCATATTTCTTTATTACTATATTTGAATTAATCTCTGGGAAATAATACATAATGGGATGTGATATGGCTTAAGTCTGATTACACCCAAAAGCATAAGATTAGAATTTAAAATTTACTCCTAAAATAAAAAGAATCAGTTGTTAAGAGTTTATGTAGCTTCCTAACTCCATTTTTGTTTGAGGGTTTAATGATCATTTCAGTGTCAGAAGTACAATTTAAAGCATAATTTATGGGTTTGCTGTAAAGATGCTTATGTAGAAAGAAGGAAGCAAGGGTGCTATGAGGCAGAAATATACTCCAGAATTGGTCCAAAGCAGATTCCATTTGAGCCAATGCATTAAATGTAGAATAGGACCTGTTGTAAATCTAAATTCTTCCTCCAACTCCTGGGGAAACATACATTAAATGTGTATATTTTCTTAAGTATTGTATTTTATTTCCATTGTTGTCATCAAATATTTTGGCCATAATGTATTTTTATTGGAGAAATTATGTGATCTTTATATCTCTAGGAGTTGAAAAATATATGGGTATTATATTTAAAATTGAAATATTAAAAGTTTTAAGTACCTGTGATGTGATTTTTTTAAACATGTTTTCATGTTTTCATTGAGGATGGGGACAGAGTGCTTTGGTTCAGTGCTCTTTTCCACCCCTAGAATATTTCTACAGAAATGATGAGAGCTACAGAAGAACTAAATGAATAAAGGGATAAATATTCAAAGATGTGACAAGGTATCTTGTATTTATTTTTGAGTAGAACTTGCATTCAGATTATGTGTATCCAGCTCTGAGTAGCTCAGATCCATAGTTCTTTTTTTGCAAGGAAGTTCCAGGGAGAAGAAAGAGCATAGATGACCATCTTCTTCATAGAATTATCAGAATTATTTCCTGATAATAGGTTTCTTTTCATTTGGTTGAAGCACTAGTGGTTAGTACCAGGCCTGACTCAAAGCAACTGCTCAATGATTATCTACTTAGTGAAGGAATGAATGTGCATATCCTATTGAGCTTTTTTAAAGGCTTCATGAATAGAGTCAGCATTCACACACTATGAAGCAAGGGCTTCGTGATTTCAGCAATCTGTAATATTGTATTTTATAATTTTACTTCAGTATTAAGTTATAAGCATTCAGTGATAAAGTGTATTTGTAATTTTTTCAGACATTTTAAAACCTGATTGTTTCAAAAGATAGTGCATAGTTAAGGAACAGAAAATTGAAGGAAAAAATGTGCAGAGTTATCAAAAGACTGAGTATCTGGAGACTTCTAGTGTGTAAAGTAGAGAAGTATCATATGATACATTTGTGGGAACTCAGCACATTAGAAGTCTTTGTGTATAGTGAAGTAAATTTTAAATTATTTGATTTTCATTTGCTTCCCTTTAATTCAACCGTTATTCACCCTCAGCTTATCCTCTGAAGAAAAATTTGCAAGACATGGTGGAGAATAGCTTTTAGTAGAGTAAGAAAAAAGTATGTGGGAGATAGTACTGTTAAAAATCTTATGAGTAGCATGATGTTGATTTATAAATATTTTAGCTTCTACATTATATGTCATCTCATAAAGAAACCCAATAGTCATCCCAATACTTTATTGGAAACTTTCAAAAAACAAGGAGATCAACAATAGTAATGAAAACAGAGTTGCTTTAGAGAAAATTCTTGGCTATTTATTGAAATCTAGTTTGAATCATTATGGGATTGAAAATGTTTGACAGAGCTGATGTACCAGAAATGGTTCTAAAAATAGAGTGTACTAGAAACATGAGACCTTTGAATTCAATGATGGTAACAGGTGCAGCTTTAATGAAATACATTAGCATGTTAAAATAAACAAAACTAAACCTAGTCAGATGGATAATGATCAACATCTTTATTTACTGAATTCCATAGCAAAGACTAAAGACATCAGAGAAACATACCTTTAAAATAAGATGTGCAATCTCAGGGAACCTATTTTAGCTTTTGCAGATTTTAAAACATAGTTGCTCTGTTTTTCCTGTCTGCACAGTTAGAATATAAAGAGCTGGTAAAATTACTATGTGCTGCAATAAAATTTTCAAAGTCACTGAGTAATGCAAAGTTCCACTGACGAGTATAGACCCCGATAGCCTGAGACCACAAACACAGGAAGTTCTCCCATGTAGTTTCAACAAATAACCAGATGAAACCCCTTTCCCAAGTCCAATTTCAAAAAGATTTCTTATGAGGAACATTAAGAAGTTCTCTCTAGGGAGACTATTTTTGGCATATAAAGTACTCTCCAGTGTTTGGAGAGCCCTGGCTAGATCATGGTGTGAGTGAATTCTCTATCTTTCCTTGAAAGTTTTAGGAGCAAAGTGAATGTTCATGGAGACTCTGATGATCTGAGAGGGGTGTGGAATGAAAGCCCTTGAAATTGATATGATTTGAAAGGTGAGACTGATAGTGCCAGTGGATTGCCAAAGGCCATGTATGTGGAGCTTGTATAGCCTGAAGAAAATACAAGGGGACTGAAAACCTTGATGGCGTAAAAAAAGAAATTTTTCTTTCCCAAGCTACTTGCTTGGGTTAGGCAAAAAAAAAATGCATTTTCAAGTGACAGAAGGGAATATGCTGACCCATGTGTTTCAGAAGAGAATAACTGTTGTTTCTGTCAACTTCAAACTATCGACATACATTCTTGTATTTTTAGTATCGGTGTGGGCCAGATGAATTTCTGCCATTAGCAGATTCTATATCTGTGATTTAGAAGGTAAAGAAAGCATTTTTTTTTTCTTGCAGTAAAAATTACAAGATGATTTACAAGAGAGCATAACAAAACTGATAGAACAGACAGGAAATAGTTAAGTCACAATCTCAGGTAATTTAGAATTCTACCTTAGAAGAAAGGCTTCAAACTTTAGCAACAGTAAAAAAAAAGGGGGGGGGGGGAATCCACAATAAGAAAGGTATTCAAGTCCATTTAGAAAAAACTGGATGGCAGTTTTTGCATTGAATTATAATTGACCTATAGCATTATATTAGTTTCATGTATAAAGCATAGTGATTAGATATTTTTATACATTACTTAGTGCTCACTAAGATAGGTCTAGTTACTATCTGTTGTTCTACAAAGTTATATGATTGACTATTTACTGCGGTGTACATTACAACCCTGTTGTCTTATAACTAAATTTTGTGCCTGCTAATCACCTCTAGCTGTTTTTCCCAACCCACCACCTTCCTCCCCTCTGGCAGCCACCAGTTCTCTGTATCTGAGTCTATTTCTGATTTGTTTGGCTTTGCTCTTTTAGATTTTACGTATAAATCAAATCATATAGTATTTGGCTTTCTTTGATTTATTTCACTTAGCGTAATACCCTCTAGGTCTATCCATGTTGTCACAGATGTAAAGAGCTCATCCTGTTTCATGGCTGTGTGATATTTCTTTGTATGTGTGTGTGAATACCACACCTTTCTTATCTATGCATCTGTCAAGGAACATTTAGCTGTTTCCATATTTTGGTTATTAGAAGTAATTCTGCAATGAAAGGGTACCTGTTCAAATCAGTGTTTTTGTTTTTATTTATTTATTTTTGGATAAATATTCAGAAAATGGAATTGCTGGATGGTATCGTTTCTTTTTTCTTTTTTTCTTTTCTTTTTTTGAGGAGACTCCATGCTGGTTTACATAGTATCTGCATCAATTTACATTACCACCAAAAGTATATGAAGGTTCCCTTTTCTCCACGTTCTTGCCAACACTTATTTCTTGTCTTTTGATAATAACCGTTCTACCTGTTTTGTTTGGAAAAATGTTTATTCAGGTCCTTTGCCCATTTTTTTTTAAGTTTTTATTTAAATTCTAGTTAGTTGGCACTGTGTAATATTAGTTTCAGGTATACAAGTTAATGATTTAACAATTACATTACAACATCCACTGCTCATCATAATAAGTGCCCATTTAATCCCCATCACCTATTTAACCCATCTGCCCACCTCTCCTCTGGTAACCTCCCTTTGTTCTCTATAGTTAAGTGTCTGTTTCCTGGTTTGCCTCTCTCTTTTTCCCTATACTCCTTTGTTCTTTAAATTCCACATATGAGTGAAATCCTATGACATTTGTCTTTCTCTGACTTACTTCACTTAGCATAATACTTTCAAGCTCCATCCAAGTCATTGCAAATAGCAAGATTCCATTCTTTTTTATAGCTGAGTAATATTCCATTGTGAATATTTTTTAAATAGGATTATTTTTGTTGTTTTTTGAATTCTTTATATGTTTTGTATACCAAGATAGTTATCATTCGCACGTATCTTTTCCCATTTATTAGGTTGTCCTTATATTTTTATTGATTTCCTTTGCTGTGCAAAATCCTTTAAGTTTAATGTAGTCCTATTTATTTTTACTTTTATTGCTCAGCCCTAGAATATTTCTACAGAAATGATAAAATATATATATGTATATATATATATATATATATATATATATATATATATATATATATATACAGCTGAGAACAATGTCACAGTGCTTACTACCTATGCTTGCTTATAGGAATTTAAGGTATGAGGTCTTACATATGTCTTTAATCCATTTTGAGTTTATTTTTGTATATTGTGTAAGAAAATGGTCCAGTTTGTCTTTTGCATGTAGCTGTCCAGTTTTTTTCTTTAATCTTCATTTTTTAAAAAAGATTTTATTTATTTGTTTGACACAGAGAGAGAGATCACAAGTAGAGAGGTGGCGGTGGCAGTGGGGGGCGGAGGGGATCAGGCTTCCTGCTGAGTGGATAGCCTGTTGTAGGGCTTGAGCCCAGGACCCTGGGATCATAACCTAAGCCCAAGGCAGAGGCTTAACCCAGTGAGCCACCCAGGCACCCCTTTTATCTTCATTTAATCAAGAGTTGATCTTTTCCCTCTTTTATGTTTTTGCCTCCTTTGTTTGGATGAATTACTCATGTAAGCATGAATTTATTTGGGGGCTGTTTTTTCCATTAATAGATGTGTCCACTTTTTGCCGGTACCATATTGTTTTAGTCACTATGCATTTTTAAAGATTTTATTTATTTGAGAAAGAGAGAGAGAACAAGCAGTGGGGAGAGGCAGAGTGGGAGTGGCAGGAGAGAGAGAGAGAGAGAAGCAGACTTCATGCTGAGTTGAAAGCCTAATGTGGAGCTCAATCCCAGGATCTGGAGATCATGACCTAAGCCAAAGGTAGACGCTTAACCTATTAAGCCACCCAGGTGCCCCTGATTATTATAGTTTTGTCCTACAGTTTGAAATCAGGAAGAGCACTGCCTCCAACTTAGTGCTTTTTTTTTTCTTTTAAGATTTCTTTGGCTAGGGGGCGCTGAGTGGCTCAGTGGGTCAAGCCTCTGCCTTTGGCTCAGGTCATGATCTCAGGGTCCTGGGATCAAGTCCTGCATCAGGCTCTCTGCTCATCAGGGAGCCTGCTCCCCCCTCCGCCCCCCATGCCTGTCTCTCTGCCTACTTGTGATCTCTGTCAAATAAATAAATAAAATTTTTTTAAAAAAAGATTTTTGGGGCTATATGGGGTCTTTTGTGGTTCCATACAAATTATAGTATCATTAGCTTAACCAGCTGAGCCACCTAGGCACCCCAGATGTTAGCTTTTTACCATTGAACATGATGTTGGCTCCAGGATTGCCATATTATGGCCCTCATTGTGTGGAGGTACAGTTCTTCTATACCTGCTTTGTTGAGGTTTTATATTAAGTGGATGTTGAATTTTGTCAAATATTTTTTCTACATCTATTGAGGTAATCATGTGATTTTTACGCTTCATTTTGTTAATGTGATATATCAAGTTAATTAGCAAATGTTAAAGCATCCTGGTATTCCTGGAGTAAATCCCACTTGGTCATGGTGTACAATCCTTTTAATGTATTGTTGGGATTCAGATTGCTAATATTTTGTTGAGGATTTTTGCATCTCTGTTCATTAGAGGTATTGACTTGTAATTTGTGTGTGGGAGGGTAACTGTCTGGTTTTGGGATTAAGGTAATGCTGGCCTCATAGAGGAGAGTTTGAAGTGTTCCTTCCTCTTCAGTTTTTTGGAATAGTTTGGGAACAGGTATTAAATCTTAATTATTTTCACCTGTGGAACTACCTGGACCTAAATTTCTGTTTGTTTGAAGGTTTTTTGTTGGTTTTTGTTTCATTTTGTTTTGTTTTGGTTTGTTTTGTTTTAATTACATCACTAGCAATTGGTCTATTTAGATTTTCTATTTCTTCATGATTAGGTCATGGAAGATTATATGTTTTTAGTAATTTATCTATTTCTTTTAGGTTGTCTAATTTGGTGTTTAATTGTTTATAGAATCTTATGATTCTTTGTATTTCTGTGGTATCAGTTGTAATTTCTGTTCTTCCACTTTTAATTTTATTCATTTTACCATTTTTTGGTGATTAAATATTTGTCAATTTTCTTTTCAAATAACAAGCTCTTAGTTTCACTAAACTTATTTATTTAATCTTTATATTCATTCTGGTCTTTATTATTTCCTTCTTTCTCCTAACTTTGGGCTTAGTCTTCCTAGCTTCTTCTAATGTAAATTTAGATGATTTGAGATTTTTGTTTCTTGAGGTAGGTCCTTTATCACTATGAACCTCCCTCTTAGAACTGCTTTTGCTATGTCCCACAGGTTTTAGACATTGTTTCCATTTTCATTTGTCTCAAGGTATTTTTTGATTTTCTCTTTGATGTTTTAGATCACCCATTGGGTGTTTAATAGCATGGTGTTTAGTATCTACATGTTTGTATTTTTCACAGTTTTCTTTTACTTCCTGTAATTTATTTTTAGTTTCATACTGTTGTGGGTGGAAAAGATGCTTGGTATGATACCAGTCTTCTTCTACTTGCTCAGACTTCTCTTGTGGCCTAACATGATCTATCCTGAAGAAGGTTCCAAATACACTTGAAAACAATGTGTATTCTGCTGTTTGGGGGATGGAAAGCTTTGTATATGTTTATAGTTAATCTAGTCTAATGTGTTGTTATAAGCTAATATTTTCTTAGAGCAGTCTATCCATTGATGTAAGTAGGGTATTAAAGTCCCCTACTATTATTGTATTCCTGTCTATTTTCACATATTTCTGTTAATATTTGCTTTATATGTTTAAGTACTCCTGTGTTGGGTACATAGATGTTTACAAAATATTACATCCTCTTATTGAATTAAGGCTTTTCATTATGTAATTTTATTACAGGTTGGTTTGTTTTTTGTTTTTTGTTTTTTTTTTTAGATTGTATTTTGTCTGATAGAAATATTGCTATTCCAGCTTTCTGTTTGGTTCTGTTAACATGGCATATCTTTCCATCCCTTCACTTTCAGTCTGTGAGCATCTTTAGTTTTGAAGTAAGTCTGTCGTAGGCATCATATAAGAGGGTCTTGTTTTTTTTTTTTTAATCCATTCAGCCACACTTTGTCTTTTGATTGAAGAAATTAGTCCATTATATGTAAAATAATTGATAGGTAAGTACTTATTTCCATTTTGTTAATTATTTTCTATTTTTGTGCACTGTCTGTTCTCTTTCTTGTGGTTTTCTTTGATGTTATGTTTAGATTCCTTTGTTTTTATTTTGTGAATTTGCTATAGGTTTTCTCTTTCTAGTTATTGTGAAGTTCATATATAACATCTTATGTGTATAATAACCTTTTATAACTTAATAGTAACTTAATTCTGAACATATTCTGAAGTCTTATATTTCTACCTTCCCTCCCCCAACATTTTATACTTTTGATGATACATTTTACATCTATTTATTTTATTAATTTTTAGCTAATTATTGTATTTTTAATTTCACTTATTTTGCTTTTTGCCCTTCATTTGTTAGTGGTTGATCCACTGCCTTTATTATTTGTTTACCTTTTCTGGTGAGGTTTTTCCTTTCACATTTTCTTATTAGGGCCTATTTTAATTAGCTTAGGGAAATCCCATTAACATTTCTTGGAAGGTCAGTTTAGTGGTGATGAACCCTTTTAGCTTTTGCTTATCTGGAAAATTCCTCTCTTCTTCAATTCTGAATGATAACCTTGCTTGGTTAAGAATTCTTTATTGACAGTTGTTTTTGTTGTTGTTGTTTTTCCTGTCAGCTCTTTAAATATGTCATGCCACTTCATTCTAGCCTGCATATTTTCTGATAAACAATGTGCTGGTTTATATTTTTTTTTCCCTTATACATAGTATGTTGCTTTACTTTTACTGCTTTTAAGATTCTCTCTTCACCCTTAACATTTACCATTTTAATTATAATGTGTCTCTGTGGTTTTCTCTTTGGGTTCATCTTATTTGTAATTCTCTGGGTTTCCTTGACCTGGGTGGCTGTTATGTTTCCCAGATAAAGGAAGTGTTCAACACTTATTCCTTCAAATAAACTTTCTGTCCCTTTCTCCTTTCCTGAATGTTATTTTACTCAGTCTTGTTTCAAAACTTCTTTCAGGTATCCTCATTTCTTTTTTCTCTTTCTTTTTATTTTTTCAATTAAATTTTTGTTTTGTTTTGTTTTGCTACTCTGTCTGGGTGTTTTCTATTGCTTTGTCTTCCAACTCATTGATTGGTGCTGCCTTTTCTTTCATTGTGCTGTTTTAATCCCTCTAATTTTCAGTTCAGTTTTAACTTCTGCTTGATACTTTATATTTTAGTATCTATTTGTTGAAATTTTTGCCATGTTGTCAATTCTTCTCCTGAGATCAGTGAACATATTTATGACTGTTACTTTGAACTCTTTATCTGGTAGGCCATTTATCTCTGTTTTATTCAGGTATTTTAAATTAATTAATTAACTTATTTTATTTATTTGTTTGTTTGTTTGTGATTTACCTTGTTTGTTGGTTTGGAGCATAGCCTGTCTTCTCGTTTGTCTGTCTCTGTATGTTTGCATTTATTAGCAAAATAGCTGCTTTTCTTAATTTTGAAGGAATGGTCTTGAGTAGGAGCTGTTCTTTGTGGCCCAGAAGTACAGTCTCCCCTAGCTACTAGAATTCTATACTCTGATGTACATTCCTTGTAAGGGCTGTGTAAGTGTGAGGCTGCTGCGTGGGGAAGACAGAGCTTGAGGTACTTGCCTAGAGTGGTTGAGACTCAGTGCCTTTGCGTGGTGGTCAGGACTTGGGGCACTTGCCTGGCTATGCAAAGAGGATGGTGCTTAGGGCATTTTGCTTGTCTTGGCTCTGAGTGGGACAGAGTGCATTCACCCAGGTTGCTTATGGCATGAGGTAAACAGTTATGCCTTCTGGGGCTAGCATGCTAGAGAGAGGGTGGAAAAACTCGTGCCCATGAGCTTCATCACAAGCAAGTTAGGATGAACAAAAATGACCTCTGCCAGTGGTTCTGTTCCAGATAAAGTCCCTGCAGATATCTGCCTCTCTCCCTTGCTATGGTTCAGGCATTTTTCAATCTGTTGCTTTTGTGCTGGTTATTAGGATAGTGGATTTTTGTGCCAGCCCTTAAAAAAGCACAACTATTATTACCTATATTTATAGGATTTTTCTGAGTTTTAATCATCGTGAGTATCAAAACCAGGTAATTTGGGGCTTGTCTTCCTCTACTGACCCATAGGGTTACAGCATAAGAAAGTTCTGTTTCTGCCATCCATCTCCATTGTGGGTCATTGCTTCTGGAATGGAATCCTTGGTGAGACCATGTATTTGCTTCTTCCACCCTGCCATCTACACCCTCAGAAACTGTGTATGTATGATCAAAAACCAATCACATACTATGGTGACTAACATAACATAATACAAAATAATAATAATAAAAGAAGAAAGTGTATGTGTGTATGTCTCTGTGAATAGACACAAATATTAGCATCTAAGGTATCCCCAAGATTTTCCACCCCTCTTATATGCACTCTGTATAATTTTGGAGGCTATGAAATTAATGAGCTATTCCAGTGGTGTTTAAATGGCACAGTTGATTTTAGCAAATTTATCTGGGTCACCTAATCAAATGTTGCCTTTCAGGAAAGTTTTCTCTGGTCAGAAAAGATTAAGTCAGAGAAATTCAGGTGCAAGAAAAGTTTTACACATAGGGCACCTGGTGGCTCAGTGGGTTAAGCCTCTGCCTTTGGCTCAGGTCATGGTCTCAGGGTCCGATAGAGCCCTGCATCAGGTTGTCTGCTCAGCAGGGATCCTGCTTCCTTCCCCCACCTGCTCCTCTGCCTGCCTCTCTGACTACTTGTGATTTCTCTCTCTCTGTCAAATAAATAAATAAAATCTTGAAAAAGAAAAGTTTTACACTGTTTTTAGTTGGAAATGGCATATGGTAAGGGAATGTTAGGACTCTCTAAGAGCTGAGAGTGGTCCTAGCTGTCAACCAGCAAGAAACAGAGATCTTAGTCTTAAAATCCCAAATTACTGAGTCCTGCCAACAATAAGAATGAGGTTGATTTTTCTTTTCCAGAATCTTTAGGTGAGAGATCTGTTTTCAAGATCTATTTTCAAGTTCCTTGCTTTTAGGCTTATGATACCCTCATCACAGAAGCAAGTTATGCTGTGTTGTACTTCTGACCTACAGACTTTGAGATTTAAAAAAAAAAAAGTATTGCTTTAAGACAATGAATTTGTAATTCATTAATCAGTAATGTAAAATTAACACATGCATAACACATGTATATGTATAATAAGTAAACAACTTACTAGTCATTAGGTAACACCTATATTTTAACAACTTTATTGATAAATAATTATAAAATCTATGCACATGTAAAATATATAATCTGATGACTTTTGGCATGTACACACAGCCATTGAATTTTCAATGTAATGAAGATTGAAAACATTTTCATCACCCACAAATGTTTTCCAGTATCCTTTTTGTATGCTTCCTTTTCTCAAGAAAATGAATTTGTAATTCATTAATCAGTAATGTAAAATTAACACATGCATAAGTATATGTATATGTATAATAAGTAGACAACTTACTAGTCATTAGTAGTTGGGCACATGGAAAGGAGTGTTTTTTCCAGATTATTTCTTCTTTATGTTCAGATGCGTAATTTCATTATCTTGTTCACTGTTTTCTTATCTTTATATTGCTAATATACCCCCAGATTCTTTGTTTCAGGTATTTTATTTTAGGGGTTCCTGATGGCTCAGTCAGTTAAACATTGGCCTTCAGCTCAGGTCATGATCTAAGGGTCCTGGGATGGAGCCCCAGCCAGCATCAGGCTCTATGCTTAGCAGGGACTCGGTTTCTTCTCTCTCCATATGCATCTCCTCCTGCTAGTGCTCTCTCTGTCTTTTCTCAAATAAATAAATAAATAAAATCTTAAAAAAATACATTTTAACACCTCTTATTTTTCTTCCATATATTTTCTTCCCTGTTAAGATTTCCTAAATTTTCGTTTGATGTTTTTACTTCACCTCACTAAGTTGTTAAGTAGAATAACTGTTTTCAAAATCATCTTCTTCTTTACCTGAATCTTTATATTTCATGCATTTTGGAACATACCCTGAACATTGTAAATATTGGGTTTTAAGGAGTCTGGGCTCTGTTAGATTTTTCAGACGATTCTGAAGAACATTGATTTAAAAAAAACAACAAAAACAAAACAAAACAAAACAAAACTTGTTTAAATTCAAACTGGAAAACGTCAGCATTAGTTTGATTTTCAGTTAAATCTGTTACCCTACTTCTGCTCTCTCTGACCAGATCTCTAGCAGTCATGGTTACTCCTGGTTTTTCATTTGAAAAAAGGCAGCAGTCTATCAGTTAGAGGTTTAACCACATAACTGCAGCCTTTCTTCAGGTCAGAGCCACCAATATGGCACTGCCTTCATGGTCCCAACTCTTTCTTCAAGGTTTTACTCCCCTCAAAACTGACAACTTTTTTCCATGTTCCATAGCCATTGAAAAATTGATTTTTATTTTTTATTTTACAGTGTTTATGGCTGTGAGGTGGTTTCTTTATTGAGAGCTTATACCAATATTTCAGAAGCAGAATATTGGTGTCTGTTTTATAATCCTGAATTGTTGAAGTGTTCCATTTATATTACAGCCATTTCAGAGTTTACATAGGATGTAAGTATTAGAATGCATGCTGAGACGTGTGCATCCCCTATTTCCCCATTGATACTTAGCTATAACTCAGTATATTCTAAATCACATGTTTTTTTATTTCCTCTTATTGGTACAGCGTGGATGAATATTCATTCTGCAAACCCAATAAAATACAAATAAAAGTAACCATTAAACTAACAATGCTGAGATTTGGTTATAATATTTTTATGCAATGGGTTAGAAATGGATATTCTATGAGAACAGAAATATTTCTTTTTAAACACATATATTTACAATACTAAAATTATTAAATTAAACAGAAATCTGCCTGATAATATTTTTTGAATAAATGAAGGACAAGGTGAAATTTCTTAAGAATAAAATGTTGGACTCTTTGAAATAAAGGAGAACAAAATAGATCAAAGTTAAGATTAGAAAGTCAAATATGGGGCAGCTGGGTTGCTCAGTTGGTTAAGCGTCTGTCTTCAGCTCAGGTTAATCCCAGCATGGTGAGAGTGAGTCCCATGTCAGGCTCCCTGCTCAACCTGGAGCCTGCTTCTCCCTCTGTTTGCTGCTCCCCCTGCTTGTGCTAGCACACTCTCTCCCTCTGTCAAATAAATAAAATCTTAAAAAAAAAATTATTAAGTCAAATATTTCAGCGTTTAGAGATAATAAGGAAAACAAAAATACACATCTGTATGAGAATAACCAGGAAATACATCACTTGTGTAGAAAGACTTGAAGTCAAAAGAGAAATATATTTGCTTCCATTCTTTTGTCCTCATTAACTGTCACGTGGTTTTGCTTTCATATCTCATGTAGATGTGATAGATACAAACTACATAATAACTGCTAAACATTTGAATTTCTAAATTCAAACATTTCCTTTGCAGCTCTCCGTAGCCCATGTTCTTGAATGTTTGCCAGTTAAAAATATTTTTGAAAGTACACATTTTTATTAGAAAAAACATACTGCAGTTTACCCTTGAGCAATTTGATGACTAAGGGTGCTGAGTTCCTTCCACCATGTAGTCAAAAATCCGTGTACTTTTGACTCCCTTAAAGCTTAACATAAGCTGTTGCTTAGCACATATTTTCTATGTTATATATATTATGCACTATATTCTTACAATAAAGTAAGGTAGAGCAAAGAAAATACATTTACAGTATGGTACGATGTTTACTGATATAGCAAGTCCATATCCTCCATTTATAAGATGAATTTTCTGTTGGCACCTACTACAATATTGCTTATTATAGGATACAAAATGCTGTAGATGTTATAGGTATACTAGCAGTAGACATCAAAAATGAAAAGATGAGAAAATAAAATTCATATTTATAGGCATAATGATTTACGCATTGACAATAAGCAGCAATAGAATTGCTTTTTTGTAACCTAATATAATATGATTGATGCTGTGAGTCGGTTAACCTATATGCTAATGAATGAAACATAAATTTTTTTATGGCATACAGTATTATAGTCATGTTCATAATCAGTATTGGAAACGTTTTTACATTTTTTAAAAAACTGTTTACTATGATGATAAGTTGATAGGCAGCTTCTCTATGAGTGAAAGAGGCGTATGGTGATATAATTCTTTGAAAACAAAGTTATAAAATAGAAAACTAACCCCTTAATTTTGTATTAATTATCACATGCTTTGTGCCTGTGTAAGGATGGGCTATCTAGTTCTGTACAAGTTTTGTACGTGATGTTCTCCACAATGAGTACTTAGGGAATGATGATGAGAGAGTCATCCTACAGTTCTTGCCATAAGAGTTACTACATTTTCACCAGAAGACGCAAAAATTAAGTTAATTAACTGTACAGCATAATGATTATTTGCTACTCATTAAATGGAAGCAGATCATCATAAAGATGTTCATACTCACTGTCTTCACAATGAGTAGACTGAGGAAGAGAAAACAGGGGGGATTGGTCTTGCTATCTCAAAGGTGGAAGAGGGCCCAAGAGAGGCAGGCACACTTGCTATAACTTTATGGAATTATATCATAAGTTCTTCCTCTTTGCTTTTTCATTTCTCTAAAAATGTTTCTGTATGGTGATGATCTTCCACTGTTTTGTTTTAGTTTCAGTGTCCATATCATAGAAGGGCCCATGTTATAACAAGAAGTCAAAAGCAGCCTTGAATAATTGGAGTCCTTCTGCCAAATGTTCAGTGTCTATTTGTTTTCTGGCCTTGCTTCTTCAGCATCTTCCTCATTGCCTGGCACTGGTTTAGAAGCGCTCCTCTCCATGAGGTCATCTGTTAATTCTTCTGGTGTGCTATTGGCTTTTGAATTTCTCTGAGATCGATTATCTAGAAACCCTTCGCACCATCCTCTGCCTTTTTTTGCTGTACCCACAATCTTTCACATTTTTCTTGATCAGTGTTAGCATAAATCTTATGAAGTCATGCTCCATATGTAGGCGGTTTTCACCAGCAGGAATTTGATTCAGCCTTGATGGCTTTCACGGCTTTTTCTATAGCCATGATTGCATCTTAAATGGTGTAGTTCTTCCATATGTCCTTTATATTAGGATTCTCATTTATGGCATTGATAATCCTTTCCATAGAGTACTCTGTGTAATGAACCTTAAAGGTCCTTATGACCCTCTGATATAGTTATATTAGGGACCTTGTATTAAGGACATCTGGACCACTTTAGTGCTTTCGGTATTGAGCTCATGGGGTTTTGGGTGGTCAGGGCCATTGTCCAATATGAAAAGAACTTTAAAGGGCAGCTTCTTACTGGCAAGGTATTTCTGGACTTCAGGAACAAAGCATCAATGGAACGAACGAATCTCCAACAAAGGGTGGTTGTCTAGTCTGTGTTGTACAACCCAAAGACTGGTAGCTGGGGTTTTTTATCTCTTCCCTTCAAGATGGGGATTAATAACTTTATAGTTAAGGGCATTCCTGATTGTAAACCTGATTGCATTTATACAAAACAGACTTTGCTTATCCCTTCCAGCCTTAAATTCTTGTGCTTGCTTCTAATTCTTACTAATCAAGTCATTTGGGACATTTTTGTATTTTTCTTATTTCTCCCCCAACGCCCAGACTAGGGTATTTTCATCTACACTAAAAACCTTCCAGGTAGATACTCTTTTCCATCAAAGATTTTCTTAATGGCATCTGGGAACTCAACTGCTGCCTCTTGGTCAGCAGAAGCTAATTCGCCTAGATATTTTTAAAGCTAAACGTTTTTCTAAATTGATCAAACCATCTTTTGCTGGCATTAAATTCTCCAGATTTCGGTTCTACACCTTCCTTTTGTTCTAAATTGTCATATAATGACTTCGACTTCACTTTTTATCAAATTAGATTAGTTCATAGGTATGCATTCCTTACAGTGTTCCTGCACCCACATAAAAGCTGCATTTTCAATATAAGATAAAATGGTATTTTGTAAAAAGTGCCAGGTTTTTATGCATCCTGGTATAGTCACAGTGACAGATTTATAATTTTTTTTTTTTTTTTTTTTTTTTTTTTACTGTGGTCCTTATGCTGGATTCATTGATCTTGAAATGGTGGACAACCCTAGCTATAGACCTCAGTCTTTGGTACATATCAAGCATGTCAACATTTTCTTGTAATGTCATGATTTTTTGCTGCTTCTTGGAAGCACTTCCAGCATCATAGTGGTACGTCGTATGCATCCCATAGTGTTATTGGAGGTTTATGGTATTTGACTAAATATGATGAAAAATACGTGAGAACCACAAGAGATCACTTTTAACTGTAATACACAGTTTACTGGAAAGATGAGCTGCTCATGTGGAGATGATTCATGTCACATGTCATTTTAAGGGAATACTCCCAACACTTGAGCATTCTGCCATTGAAATTAGGAGGTGACTAGAAATTTATGATAGTAGTACAGTATGTATTGTAATTTTATGATTTAATATTAGCATTATTACATGTATTTACATTTCTCTCAACTGTGATTGGCAACATGTACATCTGTAAGCTTTTGTGTAAGTTTTGATAATAGATTGTGTATATTTATACTATTATTTAAAACACTGATTTTCTGTATTTTTTAAGATTTTATTTATTTATTTGACAGGCAGAGATCACAAGTAGGCAGAAAGGCAGGCAGAGAAAGGTTGGGGGGTGGAGCAGGCTCTCTGCTAAGCAGGGAGCCCAATGCAGGGCTTCATCCCAGACCCTGGGATCATGACCTAAGCCGAAGAAGGCAGAAGCTTCAACCCGCTGAGCCCAGGCACCCCCTGTGTATTTTTTTAAAAGATTTTATTTGAGAGAGTAAGTGAGTGAGAGAAAGAGAGCACACAGCAGGGACAGAGACAGAGGGAGAGGGAGAAGCAGACTCCCCTGCTGAGCAGATAACCCAATATGGGGCTCAATTCCCAAAACCGTGGGTTCATGACCTGAGCCAAAGGCAGAGGCTTTAACCCACTGAGCCACCCATGTGCCCCTCCACCACCTTTTGGGATCAGAGCTCCTTCTACATATAAGCTTATAGTTTTGTGAGATTTCTCTACATTTAACCTTTAGCCTAAGGAATAGGACCAAGATATGTCTATTAAATATTCTTAATACATAAATATTCTCTGTGTATGATTATTTAAAAAGCAGGAGTTTATAGTCTACCCTGAATTTTCTATAATTAGGGTCCAAAATATGCATGTGCTTAACATGTGTTGTGAAGGAACAAATAAATTCATAATATCTTACAGGGAAAGTATGCATACATAAGAAACTACAATAAAATAAGTGCAGCAACATGAGTATAGTAACAACTTACAGTACAGTTGGGTCTGATTGGGTAAGATTGAGTTCAAGATTATTTTCTTCTAGAGTATGAAGGAAAAGTTTCTGTAAAGGTGATGGCCTATTCTTTAAAGTCCATGCCATGTTTAAGTTTGTTTGTTTTTTAAAATAACTATTGAGGGGCACCTGGGTGGCTTGCTAGGTGAAGCATCCACTCTTTGTTTCTGCTGGGGTCATGTTCTAAGGGTCATGGAATCCAGCCCTGAATCAGACTCTGTGCTCAGTGGTGAGTTTGCATGGGATTTTCTGTCTCTGTCTTTCCTACTCCCACCCCCATGCTCCTCCCTCTCTCTCTTTCTCTCTCAAATTTTAAAATAAAGAAAACAGATTTATTGAACTATACACCAAAGAAGTATACATATTTAATGTGTATGGTCTGATGAGCGTTGAATCATGCAATGCTTATAATACCATTACCGTATTTAAGGATTAGACATTTCTTATATTACCCAAGTTTCCTTGTGTAACCTTTTACTTTTTTGTAATAGAATGCTTAACGTGGAATCTACACTCTGAAATTTTGAAATGCAGAATGCCACATTAACTACAGGCACTGTGTTATAGAGCAGATCTCTAGAATTTACTCATCTAGAATAACTGAAATTTTATGTCTATTGGATAACTTCCTATTTCCCTCAGCTCTTGGCAATAACTATTGTATTTTTTTACTTTTGTGAGTTTGGCTAATTAAGTAGTATGTATGAGTGGAATCATACAGTATTTGTCTGTGACTGGCTTAGTTTACTTAGCATAAGGTCCTCCAGGTTCACCTATGTTTTGCCATCGGCAGAATTTCCTTCCTTTGGAGGCTGAATACTACTCTGTCATGTTTATACCACATTTTCTTTGTCCATGCATCTGTCAATGGATACTTGGTTTGCTTTCATAATTTGGCTGTTGTGAACAGTGTAACAATGAACTTGCTTGCATGCACCTCCACAGCTATATCTTCAAGATATTTATTCTGGAGGAACCTGGGTGGCTCAGTCGGTTAAGTATCTGCCTTTTGGCTCAGGTCATGATTTCAGGGTTCTGGGACTGAGTGCCACATTGGCCTCCCTGCTCAGCACAAAGTCTGCTTCTCTCTCTCCCTCTGTCTCTCTCCCTGCTTGTGTGCACGCTCTCTCTCTCTCTCTCTCTACTCAAATAGATAAAATTAAAAAAAAAAAAAAGATACTTATTTTGTCTCCTTCAGGTATCTATCCAGACCTGGAATTGCTGGGTCATGTGATGGTTTTAATTTAATTTTTTGAATTATCTCCATGCTGTTTCCCAGATAGGCTGTATCAATTTATTTTTCAACCAACAGTGTAGCAGGGGTCTCTTTCTTCACATCCTCACCAGCACTTGTTACCTATTGTCTTTTTGATAAATCCTGTCCTAACAGATTTGAAGTGATATTTCAATGTGGTTTTGACTTGCATTTCCCTGGTAATTAGTGATGTTAGGTACCTTACGTGAATGTGTTGACCATTTATGTGTCTTTTTGGTGAAATGTCTATTCAAGTCCTCTACTCTTTTTGAATTTGATTTTTTTTTTTTTTGGGTTTTGGCTATTGAGTTGTATATGATTTATATTTTGGAAAATAACCCCTTGTCAAAGATGTGGTTTGTAAATGTTTTCTTCCATTTGTAGGTTGCCTTTCATGCTGTAGATTATTTCCTTTGGTGTACAGAGACTTCTCAGTTTGATAATCTCACTTCTCTATTTTTGCTTTTGTTGCCTATGTGTTTGGAGTCCCAGAAACCGGTAAGACCAAGGTCAAGAAGCTTTCCCTCTATATTATCTTCCAGTTTTACAACTTCAGGTCGTATGTTGAAATCTTTAATTGATTTTGTGTTGATTTATGTGCATGGTACAAAATAGGGTCCAGCTTAATTTTTTTTACATGTGTATATCTAATTTTCCTAGTACTATTTGTGGAAGACCTATCTTTTCCCCATGTGTTCTTGAAATACTGGTCAAAGATTAGTTGACTGTATATATGTGGGTTTATTTCTAGATTCTTTATTCTGTTCTATTAATATGTAGGGCTGTCTTTGTGCCAGTATCATCCTATTTTGATTACTGTAGCCTTGTAATATATATTGAAATCAGAATTGTGGTACTTCAGCATTTGCTTTCCTTTTTCACATATGTTTGTCTATTCTGAATCTTTTGTGGTTTCATATGAATTTTGGATGTTTTTTTCTATTTCTATAAAGCCTGATATTCATATTTTGATGAGGATGATATAAATATGTTTATCACTTTGAATAGTATAGAAATTTTTAAGTTTTTCCAATTCATGAAGACAAGATGTCTTTATTCAACTGTGTTTTAATTTCATTTATTGTTTTGTGTAAGTCTCTCATCTCCTTGGTTAGGTTTGTTCTTAAGTATTTTGTTCTTTTAGATGTCATTGTGGATGGGATTGTTTGTTAATTTTATTTTAGGATGGATTGTTAGTCTATAGAAATAAACTGATTTCTATGTTGATTTTCTATCCAACAACTTTATTGAATTTATTCTAACAGATTTTTTGTAGAATCTTTAGGATTTTCTCCATTTAGGGTCATGCCATCTGTAAAGAGATGATTTTGTTTCTTCCTTTTCAGTTTGGCTTCCTTTTTTATTTCTTTCTTGTCTAATTACTCTAGGAAGGGCTTCCGGTACTATGTTGATAGAAGCTGTAGTGAGAAGAGGCATTTTTTTTTTTTTTTTTTTTTTTTTTTTTTTTTATTTTTTATAAACATATATTTTTTATATACATATATTTTTATCCCCAGGTCTGTGAATCACCAGGTTTACACACTTCACAGCACTCACCAAATCACATACCCTCCCCAATGTCCATAATCCCACCCCCTTCTCCCCAACCCCCTCCCCCCGGCAAACTCAACACCCAAAGAACAACTAACAACATAGTGAACTGTGAAAACAAAAAGTGTTTCCTTTAAGATTGGGAACAGTATAAAAAATGCCTCTTCTCATAGCCAAACTATGAGAAGAGGCATTTTTATACTGTTCCCAATCTTAAAGGAAACACTTTTTGTTTTCACAGTTCACTATGTTGTTAGTTGTAGGCTTCTCTTATTTGACCTGTATTATATTGAGATACATTCCTTCTGCACTTAGTTTTTTGGGTGTATTTATCATGAAAGAACACTGAATTTTGTCCGAAGCCTATTCTGTATATGACATCATGTTATTTTTACCCTTCATTCTGTTAATATGTGTCACTGCTATTGATTCACATATGTTGAACCATTCTTGCATCCTAGAGGTAATTCTAATCTTTAAATTGCAGATATTATTATTTTTTTTGTTTAATTTCTTTTCAGTGTAATGGAATTCATTGTTTATGCACCGCACCCAGTGCTCCCTGCAATACGTGCCCTTCACAATACCCACCATCAGGCTCCCCCAACCTCCCACCCCCTGCCCATTCAAAATCCTCAGATTGTTTTTCAGAGTCCACAGTTTCTCATGGTTCATCTCCCCCTCCAGTTTCCCTCAACTCCCTTCTCCTCTCCATCTCCCCATGTCTTCTGTGTTATTTCTTAAGCTCCACAAATAAGTGAAATCATATGATACTTGACTCTTTCTGCTTGACTTATTTCACTCAGTATAATCTCTACCAGTCCATGTTGACTCAAAAGTTGGGTATTCATCCTTTCCGATGGAGGCATAATATTCCATAGTGTATATGGACCAAATCTTCCTTATCCATTCATCCGTTGAAGGGCATCTTGTTTTTTTCCACAGTTTGGTGACCACGGCCATTGCTGCTATGAACACTGGGATACAGATGGCCCTTCTTTTCACTACATCTGTATCTTTGGGGTAAATACTCAGTAGTGCAATTGCAAATGCGGGGTCATAGGGAAGCTCTATTTTTAATTTCTTAAGGAATCTCCACACTGTTCTCCAAATTGGCTGCACCAACTTGCATTCTCACCAACAGTGTAAGAGGGTTCCCCTTTCTTCACATCCTCTCCAACACACGTTGTTTCCTGTCTTGCTAACTTTGGCCATTCTAACTGGTGTAAGGTGGTATCTCAATGTGGTTTTAATTTGAATCTCCCTGATGGCTAGTGATGATGAACATTTTTTTATGTGCCTGATAGCCATTTGTATGTCTTCACTGGAGAAGTGTCTGTTCATGTCTTCTGCCCATTTTTTGACATGATTATCTGTTTTGTGTGTATTGAGTTTGAAAAGTTCTTTATAGATCCTGAATATCAGCCTTTTGTCTGTACTGTCATTTGCAAATATCTTCTCCCATTCCGTGGATTGCCTCTTTGTTTTGTTGATTGTTTCCTTTGCTGTGCAGAAGCTTTTGATCTTGATGAAGTCCCAAAAGTTCCTTTTCGCTTTTGTTTCCTTTGCCTTTGGAGACATATCTTGAAAGAAGTTGCTGTGGCTGATATCGAAGAGGTTACTGCCTATGTTCTCCTCTATGATTCTAATGGATACCTGTCTCACTTTTAGGTTTTTAATCCATTTCGAGTTTATCTTTGTGTATGGTGTAAGAGAATGGTTGAGTTTCATTCTTCTACATACAGCTGTTGAGATTAAATTTTTGAATTTAAGTGTGAATTTTATTATTTATTGCATTTATAAAGAGTTTATACAAGATTCACATAATACTTTAAAAGAAGCATAAATAGGTAGTGATTGTTGAAATTACTGATGGAGGTAAGGAAATCAGTGATAAAAAAAATAATTTAGATACTTTCCTTTGTAGATAGGATTCAGTGGTGCCCCTAGTGTTTATATTAATATTAATGAAAATCTCCAAAGAATACTTTAGTAGGGTCTTGAGGTAGATAAGTGCCAAAAAAGGAAAAGTAACCAAAAAAAAAAAAAAATAGTCTGCTTCTAAAGAATAGATGTAACACTGATGGTTTCTGGGACTATGTGTCAAAATATATTTGTGTGTAAAAATAGATCTGTGTGTTTTTAAGATTTTAGTTTTAAGTTTTGTTTTATCCCATTTCTCCATCATTTACTATTATTTCAAATCATAAAACCTAATAGGATAAAATCTTGAGTAGTATCTTGCATTTTGTAATAGAAAAGAAAAAAAGAGTAAGATTGACTCTTTTAAGAATAGAAGTTTTACATAGTAATTTAAGAAAAAATGGCAACATTGAAAATAATCATCCAGTTTCATTAAAGGATAAGGAAAAGCACATGTCATAATACATTTGTCAGATTGACTATTTTAGTGATGGTACATAATTTTTTAAAGAAGCTGTTATTTGGAAGAAATAATACCCTACTGTGAGAATGGAAAAGGAAAAAGTACAATGTATAAATTATCCCATTAGTTAAGAGATAGGTTCAGGAGACACAGTTGTTTCAATAACTCCAGATTCATTCTTTTTTTTGCCATATTTTCCTAACATATAATTAGGAGAAATATACCACATAGAAATGTGGGACACTATATGAAGCCATATATTATCTTTAATTACACATTTAGATAAACATAATAGCTAATGTCACTTTGGACTACATTAAATTTTCCTTTTGTTTTTTACTCTGTATTGGCAATATTTTAACTGCCTTGATTATGTACCTGCTACCCCCTCCTTTATCACTGTCAAGAACAGATATCATAAATAATAAATATATTTTCTAGTTACAGTTGTGTGCTTGCTATTCATTAAAAGTGTATTGGCCTGGATAGTACAAATATAATAGGCTAAATTTATCATTGTTAAATGAAAACAATCACCAGAAGAAAATAGGGAGATACAGAAAATGATGTAGAGGTAGACTGAATAGTTCACCTTAAATTTATAGGATTCTCACTTTGGTTTTATAAAGAATGTTTTGTTTTCTTTTCCATTTCATTTTAATTAGTTGCATTATTCTGTCAAGTAGTGCTGTGTTGGTGGTTGACAGATTTGTAAATATGAAGTGGCTTCAAGAACATTCAATTATTTCTTTAGTTAATATTTTTAAGCTCTCTGTCATAGAATTAAGCTTTCCTGAGATGTAACCATGTGATGCATGCCCAAATGACTGGTTTTTCAATTCTCAGAAAATTTACATAATGTTCCAAAAAATGTTACCCTTGAGATAGCCCTTTCCCTAGGAAAACAGTGTCCTTGTATTCAACACTTAACATGATATAATTCTTTGAATATTTATAATAATTGTAATTTAAAAGTTCTGTGTTAAGAGTGTATAACTTTTATCACTACATATATATGCAAACATACGACCGTAGCAAGTCATCATATTTTCCTTCATTAATATCTGACTCAAAATATTTTTAGAAAAACTCAGACATCACCAGAAAGTGAGTAGAAACATCAACTCAGGAGCAGCTATTACAATTTACACATAATCTAAAACATCAGAGATATACTTTCTAAAATTAGTAAAACAGCAAATACCATATTGGGGTCAAAAATTTCATTGCATTTAGTCTCTTATTGTTAGGGAATGCATTCTAAGACCCTTAGGGAATGTTTGAAACCACAGGTAGTACCAAATACCATATATATTACATTTTTTTCCTTTGCATACATACCCAGGACATAGTATAACTTATAAATTAAGCACAGTAAGAGCTTAACAATAATAACATAGAGAAGTGTAACAATCTACTGTAATAAAAAGTTATGTGAATATGGTCTCAAATCTTACTGAACTGTACTCCTCCTTTTTGTAATCATGTGAGAGGATAAAATGCCAACGTGATGAGATGAGGTGAGATGAGTGACATAGACATTGTGGCATATTGTTAGGCTGCTATTGATCTGATGATGATTTGTCAGAGGATCATCTACTTAAGGACCATAGATGACAGTAACTGAAACCTTCCAAAGCAAAACTGCAGTTCAGGGGAGACTGCTGTACTCATTAAATTTAATGTGGAAAAATGATTGCATCCTCCTAAACAAATACCAAAAAAAGCAGTATTTAAATTGGTGAATCTAAAATTTTGGTTGTATGAGAAGCATTAAGGCTCTTACTAAAGATGCCTAAATATCTGTATAGTAGAATTCATAATGTCTGGGATAGGGCTGGCCTTCTCAATTTTTATAAATATATTCTATAATTAAAATCTATAAAAATGCATTTATAAGTGATGTAACAAATGAAACTTTATTAATGGAGTGTTTCCTCTCTAACTTTATAGGCAGAGAACAATTTTCCCGTAAGCAGAGAAATTACAAACCTACATAGAAGGTTTTTCCTTATATACAACTTGCTGTCTCCACTCTTTGTAATCCACGCAATACTTGTTCTTTTGGATTAATGATGTAAGTATCTCTCAGAAGCTATTACCTCAAGAATAAGATGAGTCTTATTTTTATGCTAACTAATTTTTATGCTAATTAATTTAGCTTGCTGTATTTTAAGTTTCAAATAATGTTCTTATTTTGAAGATTAGGTGCTACCTAAAGAGCATTTTGGCTGGATAACACAGAGGGGAACTTCCGTTACTTGGAGGGCAATGGTAAATATCACGTCCTCAGAGAAAGGAGGAAAGAGGAATACTGCAAGAGAATGGGGAAAAACTGTAAATATGCTTAACTTAATATGCTGACATTTTTACATGAAAATTATGACTGCTTTCTATCTGCATGGATAAGGAAAGATAGTCTACGTCCCACCTATTGCAAAGATGCCCAGTAGTTGGTTAGGTGTCCTTAGAGGCTTGGGAGACCCAATCTGATCCTTTGGAAGTCATTGACCTCTTGTGTTAATCTCATTACATAACCAGTTTGTAAAGATCTTCACTTTCTGGGAAAATGAAGAATACAAACCACCTTATGCACTTGTTTTGATTTTCTTGTAAATATAACTGTTACTAAGGATTTGCCTGAAAATACATTACTAAAAGCTGAGACTCTGCTGATCTTACATGGGCTTGAGTGCATCATTAACACTTCTGATCATTGGTACTACCGGTACTATATTCCTGCCCAGGTTTTTTAAACTCTATATATTTGAGGTTAGGATTTAGACTAGAAATGGTTTAATATGGTGATGTATATTTTTTGCATAGCTTTATTCATATTATCCCATAGTTGCAAAGACCAACCATATGGTTTTTGAAAATACAGAGTTATTTTTTAAGTGTGTAATGGTAGTATATGGTCATACATGCTTCTGGATTTGCTTCATTTGGGGCTTCTTGGAATAAAGCCTGTTGTGCATACTAACAGGAAACATACCTGCAAGGCAAATAATACAAAAGATTGATAATATGCAGACACACACACAGACATTCATGAATGCAGTGATTAGTTTATCTATGTATCTAAAACTGTTTCATTTTCATTTTTACAGGAAAAAGTCCATAAAATGGAGCTTTAGTACATAAAAAGATATTTATTCCTAAGTAAAAACAGATTAATTTGTCCTACCTGCAGTGCAAAGACAGGGGGAACAGAAAGATTCTCAAACATTATACACTCCCAAGAATAACCTATGAATATAAAAGAAGAAAAAAAAAAAAGAAGAAAACATAAAATGAATCTTGGCTGTTTAGCCATTTATATAATCTAGATTTTCAGATAGTTGGCAGCATTAAGCAATTTGTTTGAGCTTCATCTCAGAGAACTAGAACTAGACTGTGTTAAAACAGGAACAACAACAATAACAACCACCACAAAAACTTTCATAGAAAAAGTAGTAGGCAATAATAGTAGTGTTTTACAAATCAATAAATGTGTGTAATTTCTGCAAAGTAATACAAGAATTATGGTTTGTTTTCTTTCAATCTCTTAAAAGAGGATCAAAGTAGGGTTCAGAAAGAAAAACTGCTTTCTCAGATTTCTCTAGATGATTTTAAATTCATTAAAAATGTTTCCGATTTAACTGTATACTTCCAGAAGTTAAGTCATCGTGATGACACTTACATGTAGGATATTGCTTTACCATTATATGCCTTCCTATAAGTTTTGGACAAATAATTTCTGTATTTTATTTACTAAAAGTAATAAAGTAATAAATAATGTATGTGCCAATCTAAAAATGGTTTAGGTAGATTTTATAACCAATGACAGTGTGAGAGGTTGGGAGAAAAACAACTGAGGGAGATAGAAGAACATAATTTTTTAAGACAAAGGAGGGCATTCATAAATTTACAAAAGGGAGGGAAAAATACTTGTTTCAGGAGAAAAATAGTTTTAAAGGTTATGTTACACAGAGGTAAAAAAGTTGAATAGGGATATATGACACAGCATTCATCAGAGAAGGAAGATTCCAGAGTGGGAATTGAAGGCACGGGGTTGAGTGTCACTTAAATATCGAATGTTAGGGCTTCTCAGAAGTAATTAAACTGAGGGTAGAAAAGGCATTTGCTATGGGAAAGACAAATGAATTCTGTGGCTAAGAGGTAAGTAGTAAATATAGTATGCTTTTGAACCTAGATATTTTAGTCACCATTATTTGCTATTAAGTAATAACTAAGATTGTACCAATGTCATAACTAATTTTACATGTATTAGCTATTATGTGATTTGCCTGAGTATCTTCATAGGTAAATTTGCTACTTGAACATCTTCTAGGGAGAAATGAATGTTTCCTCACCTTTGCAACTGTAGTATGTTCCTACTATAATGTGTATTATATATTAGCATAATTATTTAATAAGTTTGACACAGGTAGGTCTAGAAATCCTTTGATATTAGGAACTGGTTCCTTTTTAATTTTGTTCCTCTCAATAGTGTCCACAATTGACATTTTGCCATTAAAAGTAAATTTGGCATATTCCTTTCCTATTTTCCTCTAAAGCGTTGAATCTCAAACTTCTGAGGCTACTTACCCAATGCAAAGGTTCTACTTTTAAAAAAAACACCAAATTTTCATATGTACCAAAATTTCAGATTATGAGGGGAATTTGCCAGGAATTTCTTCCCTTTTTATTATTATTAGTTTTTAAGATTTCATTTATTTGAGAGAGTGAGAGAGCAACAGACTCGGACTCCCTGCTGAGGGGGAAGCCTGACTCCAGGCTCCCTCCCAGGACCCTGAGATCCTGCCCTGAGCCAAAGGCAGTTGTTTAACTGACTGAGCCACCCAGGTGTCCCAAGTATTTCACCTTTTGAAATTGTCTATTCTGAATAGTTTTATGCTACTCAATTTTTTTTCCTTTGCCACATATATTACTGAACATTTCAAAGAATTATAATTTTCTAGGTAATCTGTACAATTTAATGTCCATAAAAGTCCAAAAGTAACTTTAGGAAATGTATTTTTTTCTGATTTTGATATAGTCTAATTTGATACATTTTGGAACTATAAAAGCAGAATTATATACAACTTATATACAACATAAGATATATTTTCTGGTACTGAACAGACCTTAAGTCACTTAAAATTTCATCTAACTGAAATCCTGTAGTGTTTGTTTTGTTTACTTATTTCATTTAGTGTAATACCCCCTAGTTCTGTCCATGTTGTTGCAAATGGAAAGATTCATCTTTTTTATGACTAATATTCTAGTGGGTATAGGTCTTCTTTATTCATTCATCTGTTTATGGACACTTGAGTTGCTTCCATATCTTGGTCATTATAAATAATGCTGCAATAAACAAAGTGAAACATATATATATTTGAATTAGTGTTTTGTTTTCTTGGGTAAATACCCAGAAGTGGAATTACTGTATCATACAGTATTTCTATTTTTAATTTGAAGAACTTCCATACTATTTTCTACAGTACTTGTACCAATTTATATTCCACTAACAGTGCACAAGGGTTCTCTTTTCTTCACACACTCACTGACAGTTATTTCTTGTCTTTTTGAGACGAACCAGACTGGTGTGAGGTGATGCCTTATTGTGGATTTCCCTGATGTTTGGTGATGTTGAACATCTTTTCATGTGTCAGTTGTCCATCTGAGTTGATGCTTTGGCATGTTAATAAAGGCACTCTTTTAGATTAAATATTTAGTATTATTTAACCTTT
Organism: Mustela lutreola; assembly: GCF_030435805.1. NCBI lineage: Eukaryota > Metazoa > Chordata > Mammalia > Carnivora > Mustelidae > Mustela > Mustela lutreola. Next base: position 21,152,624 of record NC_081302.1, on the reverse strand, counting down.
ATTTATAAATTAAGCTCATAAATGTCTATTCTACCTAAAATATAGAACTGTGTATGCAGAGGACAGAATGGAGAATATATCATTTGAATTTTGATTAATGTATTTTTAAGATTTTATTTATTTAAGAGAGAGCATGCACACTCCTCTGTACAAGCAGAAGGGAGAGGGAGAAGCAGGCTCCCAGATGAGCAGGAAGCCCAACAAGGGGTTTGAACACAGGACTCTGGGATCATGACCTGAGCTGAAGACAGATGCTTAACCGACTGAGCCACCCAAGTGCTCCTAATTAATGTATTTGGATGATTCTGTCACTATTTTTTATTCCAGCATCTTCCTGTGACCCCAGGGCCCCAATAAGTCAGTCGTATGTTTTATCATTGAGACTTATACAGAATTTTTCTGCTGGTAAAAAACAACTATATCAATATACTAGGCCATAAACATCTAAAGGCTCAGAAAGTTAGAATCTAGGAAGGTGATAAAATTTTGTTGTACCAAAAAAAAAATTAATAATAATAATAATCCCAGTGGTTATTTATAATCCACCCTTTAAAATAAAATTTCACATTATCTACCAACCCGATTTTCTCTATCTTAAAAAAATAGTAATAATTTAAGATTTATTTTGATTATTATCTTTATTTTAACCTACATTATGATTGATGAGCCAACTTTATCTGAGTGATTTATCAGTTAAAACATCCCTTTTCAGCATTAATAAAAAGGACCTTAATTGCTGATATCTCAAGAATATAAACTATATTTATTTACAAATATCTTGCTAATAGATTATAGATAAAATGGATCAGTTTGACTTTTTAGGTTCTGAAAATGGTATATAAAATTTTTGTATGTGAAATGACAAACTTGTTGATAAGTTAAACATTGGGAATTTTACCAAAAGTTCTATGATTTTGAAAGTGTACTGATGCCATTAATGGACATTAATGGAAAGTTAGATGATGTAGTTTTTTTTTTTTTTTTTAAGATTTTATTTATTTGACAGAGATCACAAGTAAGCAGAGGGGCAGGCAGAGAGAGGGCGGGGAAGCAGGCTCCCTGCTGAGCAGACAGAGAGTCTGATGCAGGGCTCGATCCCAGGACTCTGAGATCAGGACCTGAGCCAAAGGCAAAGGCTTAACCCACTGAGCTACCCAGGCGCCCTGTGTAGTTTTAATATTAAATCAAAGACCTCTTTATGAAATACAATCTACATGTTTTGCTGTGCGCACAACATAAATATCAATACACACATATGAATTGTGTTACAGGGAGAGATTAGTAACCAAATGAAAAGCGACAATGTAAGGGCTTTCTCATGTAGAAGCTTACTTCTGTGACATATAAGATTAAATTTGGAGTTTTGGGCTTTCAAACACTCAGAAATTGAGTGAAATATTAGGAGTCCCTGGGAGTATCAGACTTGATTTGGGCTTTGGCCATGATCTCAGAGTCCTAGGATTGAGCCCTGTGTTGGGAGAGCGGGGGTGGTGGTCCATGTTCAGTGGGGAATCTGCCTAAGATTCTTTCCCTTTCCTTCTGACCCTAACCCCAGTGGCAAACTCTCTCTAAATAAATAAATATTAAAGAAATTGAGTGAAATTTTTATAAGGAAATTAGTGTAAATTTTTATCCAAGAAACATTTATTTTCTATTTGAAAACAAAAGAATCATCTGAAAATAGCTAATTTTTGTTTTTGTTTTTTACATTCAAGACACAGTCACAGATGATTATATGTATGCTTATACTGGGTCAATGCGAGAGGAAATATATCAAAATAAATCTTTTCCTGCTGTTAAAAAAAAAAAAAAAAAGAATCATCTGAATGCAAGCACCATGGGAAGAATTTTTCTGTCATTCCTTCCACTCACTGGCACATCCTCAGTATTCATGTTTATGACACTTAGAATTCACTCAGTATTTACTGAAGAAATAAGTACATGCATTGCCAAATTTGACAAAATATTTTATATTCTATTAAAAAAAGGAGTAGCATAGAAACCATTTCCTAGTATTACCATATTTTTAATTCCTCCTTTGGTATGAAAAATCCTTTTGTGATCTCACCCTTTCCTGAAGCAACAAAGGTCTGTTGACTACTTGTTGTTTGCCTGCCACTGTGTCGTCGTCTGAGAAGCAGGTCAAGCCTGTTCCGTGTTAGAGGCCACTTGCACTTGCTGCACTCGCTTGCATATCCGCGCACAGGGAAAACGTGGCTCATGTGTAAACCAGCCCTCATAACTGAAGTCTTATCCTTCGTAAGTGTTTGTGTAGGGAAATGTATGGATTTTCACGTTCCTTTCATTCTTTGTTCATTCTCTTTTCTTTGTCTAAAATAGAAAGATGAATGCATCCAAAATTGTTGTGCAAACTGTTATACATAATGTAAATATCAGTGTTTGTTGTTGTTGCTGTGAGCCTAGAAAATTATACCTTGTTTCCATACATTTTTCAGATATGATGGTATGTTCTAAGAACATCCCCTTTAATGTCTCTCTTTCATGTAATCACTGCCAGGCTTGTGTTTTTGTGAGTTAGATGCTCTCTCCTCATCACAGAGAACTAGACAATCTTCTGCTTCATTGTCAGGGAAGGTTTTACAGCTTGTTTTTTCTTACTGTCTAATGTATCCCCAGGAGCACACCAAAAAAATATATTACATAATAGTCTTTGTAATAAGGCAAACTTGGAGCTTTTTTAAGGTAAAATTGTATCCATTCACTGAGAATACCGGTTATTGTCTCTGTCAGAAAATCTGTGAGAATAATGACAAAAAAAAAAAATCAGGACTAAGCTAACTGATGTTATTTTTATCAAGTGTTCTTATCATTTATCAGTGGGTCTCTAAATCCATGACAGCACAGATTTTAGGAAAAGCCCTGGGTGATGGCAGGATTTATTGGCGAGCTCCACAGCTAGCACAGCTGGAATTATCAAATGACCTAGAGCCTGTAGAATCATCAGTTCCCTGGTTTTCACATTCAGACAATTCAGGTCAACAAGGTTGCTGTATGCGAGCATCATGAGTCCATGAGGAGACTTTATAATCTTGTAACATTAAGGTATTGTCATTATGTGCCTCTGATTTGGGAGAATTTAGCCAATAGCTAGATTTAAGAAACCCTCAGACATTTGAACTTAACTTCTCACACCCAAATAATATCTAAAAAACAGAAATTGTACTCTATAAATTAGAGGTGGGCATGCGAAATAACCAGGATGTATTACTTCTGCTTGCCCAAATTAAAAGAAAAAAATAATCATACTACAAATATAATATCTACAACAGAATGTTTAACCCAAGAAAACAAAGCTAGGTGTTCTGGAATGAGAATTTTTAGTCACCACAATAACAAAAACAATTTACTTTCTAAATTGCCCTTAACAATTTTATTTTCTTTCTTGAGTTGGTTGTAGGGTTCCGCAGAAGACAATATTTAACATTGTATAATAACACTTCAGGAAACTTTCAGTATTTTCAAAAGGATACTTCTTCTGTTGGGGGAAGAAATCAGAGGTGGCACAAATTAAATGTTGGCACTTGAGACTTATTTGGAAGGGTTTTTCCACTGGATATTTTGCAATTCTTTTAATTGAGCAGAGGAGGAAGGAGTACACGCGATGGGGAAAGTGTCCGGCTTGGTGTAGGTACTGTGAGGATACCAAGATGGGCCAAATATCCTTGTTATCCAGAATCTCAAAGCATGTTTGGAGACTTTGAAGTCCAATAAATATGGTAACTGGACAAAATATGCTAAGCCTTATTTTTAAAGAGATGAAAAAAGAAACTGAAGCTAAGAAAAAAAAAATGTGAAGGAATGGGCATGAATTGTGTCTCAAACATTGATAAGGCATATAAAAGCAATACTTCCGTTTCAAAGTTATTTATTTATTTATTTATTTATTTATTTATTTGACAGAGAGTGACACAGCGAGAGAGGGAACACAAGCACAGAGAGTTGGAGAGGAAGAAACAGGCTTCCCACAGAGCAGGAAGCCCCATGCCGGGTTTGATCCCAGGGTCCTGGGACCAAGACTGAGTGGAAGTGCCAAAGGCAGACATTTAATGACTGAGCTACCCCAGTTTCAAAGTTCTGAATGAGGTTTAGAGGAGGGAGGATGAAAAGGAATTACAAGAAGAGTAAATCGATCCCCTTGCTAGGAGATAGTGGACAGTGGGGTAGTGTAACAAAATTTCAGAAGTGTAGTTCCTTAGGGAGTATTTGGATATTTACATATTACCCTACTAACTACAATATTATTAAAGACAATCAGAGAAACATAATATCAGGTATGATTATATATTCTTTATATTTTGGGGTTTCCAGTTTGTATAGCTCTGTCCCTGAACCTTTCACAATAGGAACTATGAAGAAATTGTCTATGTAGGAGGTCTCCAAGATTCAGAATAAGAGTGTTCTATTATTTGTTCCTGTGCTCACAAAGAAACCAATTTCAAGGTTTTTTTTTTTTTTTTTTAAAGATTTTATTTATTTATTTGACAGAGAGAAATTACAAGTACACTGAGAGGCAGGCAGAGAGAGAGAGAAGGAAGCAGGCTCCCTGCTGAGCAGGGAGCCCGATGCGGGACTCGATCCCAGGACCCTGAGATCATGACCTGAGCCGAAGGCAGCGGCTTAACCCACTGAGCCACCCAGGCGCCCCCAATTTTCAAGGTTTTAAATGTGATTTGTCCTTGTACAGCTAGAGATAATGCCTTTGTTTATGAAAAATGTAATAGAAAGTTTAGACTGTGGACCCATTTCTATTTTTTAAATCAAGATAATATTTTCATATATAAAGTACAAAATATACTCAAAAGTGAAATGTTACATTCTGTACAATAAATATATGATCAAAATAGCGTACCAAAAGGATAAATAGCACCTCTATATTTATGAGCACCTTATATTTTTAATTTTTCATATAGTGACTTTTACTTTCCTGGCTACTATTTCCTTTTGTTTTTCTTTTTACTTTGCTTACACTGTCAAAGTTAGATTTTACATATGACTTTTTTTTTTTTTACATTATGAAAGTTGTTCTTTTTTTTCATTTAATTTAATTTTATTTCTTTTCAGTGTTCCAGAATTCATTGTTTATGCACCATATTCAGTGCTCCATGTAATACATGACCTCCAGAATACCTACCACCAGGCTCACCCAACCCCCTACTCACCTCCCCTCCAAAATCCTCAGTTTGTTTTTCAGAGTCCGCAGTCTCTCATTGTTTGTCTCCCCCTCCATTTTCCCCCATCTCATTTCTCTCCATCTCCCCCATCTCACTTCTCTCCATCTCCCTATGTCCTCTGGGTTATTCCGTATGCTCCACAAGTAAGTGAAACCATGTGATAATTGACTCTCTATGTTTTTGCCTATGACTTTAATGAGTGGGAGCTTTATTTCACATAATTTATTTAAAGTTTTAGATTACTGATACCAATGGAATAGAGAAATATGTATATGATAGTTAATGTTGAGTGAGCCCATCTTCCAAAACTACCCTTTTTATTCTAAGCTAGGATCCTGTATTCCCATCACAATAGACTGCACTCCATATTGCTTCACAACAAGCAATACATTCAGACAAGTGTGGGATTCAACTTGACATGTGGCTCTGTCTATGGAAAGGATAGTGACTATCTTAACTTCCTGCTCTGTGGTGGTCATCTTTTAAAATTTTTGTTTGTTTGGTTTGTTTTTCTTGTATTTGGTATTAAAGCCATTGAGGTTGTTTTTTCACAAGGACACCTATCTGTTTAAATATTTTCATTTAAGGGCACCTGGTTGGCTCAGTTGGTTAAGTGCCTGCCTTGAGCTTAGGTCATGATCCCAGTGTCCTAGGGATCAAGCCTTGCATCTGGCTCTCTGCTTAGTGGGAGTCTGTCTCTTCCTCTCCCCCTCTGCCTGCCACACCCCCTGCTTGTGCTTTTCAGGGCCTGCTATCTCTCTCTGTCAAAAAAATATAATCTTTAAAAAAAAAATGTTTTCATTTATTTGTGACCTTTGCCACCTTCACTGAAATATTTTATAAAGTTCATCTCAAATACTAACTGAAAATACCCTACAAAGTAAGGTTCCTAAGAAAACCGTTAGTAGCTTATATAAAATTCCTATCCATAGGCATTGCAAAGCATGACCGCAGACCAAAAAAAAAAAAAAAAAAATCAATACAGAAAAGGGTGGCCTTTATATTCTGTATAGGTCAAGATTGCAAGTGTGTTTTAGAGATGGGAAGAAAGGTTAAAAATACATTTATGGTGAGAATTATCAGTATTTTTCTCTATGAAAAAAGCCTGAATAAATTCTGCTAGGGGAAAAAAAAAAAAAAAGACCAGTACACAAAGATGTTATGGATAGGAGGTCAATTTTATTTTTCCTAGTACAGATGAAAAGTCCAGAAACTCTCCGTGTGTTTGTGTGTGTGTGTGTGTGTGTTTGTAATTTCTACCTTATTCATATTTGTTATAAAAATATTTTTAGGGACCTCCGAAGTAAAACACTGTGGGCCAGAAAGGAAGGGTTAGTAACTAGTCTGTGATCCATTTTTCTTGCCTTTGTAAATTATCATGAAGAAATTTTTAAAAAGATGATATGGTCTGGCCTCCTTGTAATCAAGCTAATCTTACTTCCAGATGTTATTTACTAGTAGAAACTAAGTAGAGTTTTTATCAAATACTTTTAACCGGATATACCTTGTCTGTGAAAATGGCTTATAAACCTCAACATTGTAGATGTATAGGGCATAGACTGCTCGCAAATGTCAGTGACAGGTTGTAATTATCACCGTATAAATGAAGATATTGTACGACTAAAATAACTCCATTTGTGTAGGTGATGCCCTGATGCATCTCTTGGGAACTTGTATATTAAATTGGAATAAAAGTTTGCTCTAATGTGTCAAAGAAAGAACCTGGAAAGCTTCAGGACTGGTCTCAGATGTTGCCAAGTTTGTTAACCTGTGATTTGTGATTGTCTGCATCCTTTGAACTATTAGCAAAACTTGGCTTTGGGTGAAATATATCCTTTCTGTAAGTCGACCTTTACTTTATATCAGTATACTGTCAGTTTTTGATTTGTGGATACGTATGACTCAAAGACACGAACAATCCCGTATTTAAGTAGCTTTGCCATTCAGAATACACATATGACAGTTCGTGAAAATGTAGGGAGAAGTTTTTAAAAAGTAGTTCTTTGCAATTACGATAAAACCCAGAAACTGCATTTTTTGCCATTTATCCCAGAGCACTATCAACATGTTCACATAAAAACGTATACAGTTAATCCTTGAGCAAGGCAGGGGTTTGGGCTTTGACCCTGTGCAGAGTTGAAAATTAAAATCTGTGTGTAACTTTTATTTCCCCCCAAACTTAACTAATAGCCTACTGTTGACTGGAAACCTTATCCATAACATTAATAGTCCATGAATACCCTTTTTTGTACTATATGTATTATATACTCTATTTTTGCAATAAAATACAGTATAAGAGAATGTTAAATCATAAAGAGGAATGCTAAAATCATAAAGAGGAAATAAATTAACAGAATTTTCATACTTATTGAAATTCCATGCAGATGTAGACCAGGCCAGCTGGGACATGGGCTGTGGCAGAAGTAGGCCTGGCCCAGGGACGGTGATGTTCTGCAGCCTGCTGACTTCAGCCTCTCAGTGATACCTTCAGGGTGGGCCCACAGGTAGCAAAGCTCTTTATGTGCCTAGAGGTGGACCACCAGATCAAGACCATCAGCAGCTACAGCCACACAAATGGGCCGGTGTCTGAGATGTCATGGGGCCAGTGCCCAAGGCTACAGCAGGAGAGCACCAGAGCCTGGTGGGCTGAAGACTTGGGGGGGGCACATTCCTCCATTTTAGCCCAACAACCCTGCCCACCAGCCCCGTGTGCTCCACCAACCACCCCACAGACACAAGGGGCAACCTCCAACCCTGCCCAATCACCTTCAGTTTGGTCTTGTAGATTCTAGGGTGGGCACATGTAAATAAATGCCTTCTGGTTTTTGCTGTCAACTCTTAAAAACTTGTGTGTAAGTCATCCATGCAGTTCAAACCTGTGTTGTTCAAGGGTCAGTTGCATCTGAGTATTCTTAACAGCATTATTTGGAATAGCCCTAAATTGGGAATAGCCCAGATATCTGTTCAAGGAATGAATTGTTAAATTCTGATACACAAATATACCTACGTCCGGCCATTCACTCTATGGAATTCTCATCAATTAAAAAAAAAGAACTATTGATTTTTACAACATAACTTCAGGGAATTATGCATGGAAAATGCAGTTTTAAAAGGTTACATGCTATATGATTTCATTTATATAATATTTTTTAAAAGGTTTTATTTATTGGAGAGAGACAGCATGAGCAGGGTGAGGGTCAGAGGGAGGCAGAGAAGCCAACTCCTCGCCGAGCATAGAGCCTGACACGGACTTGATCTTGGGACTCTGAGATCATAACCTGAGCCAAAGTCAGATGCTTAATTGACTAAGCCACCCAGGCACCCCTCATTTATATAACATTTTTAAAATGAAGAAATTTTAGAAAAGGAGAGCGAATTAGTGATTGTTAGGAGTTAGTGGTGAAGGTCAGAGGAGGTTGGAGGTAATGGGTATGGATATCAGAGAATACAAGGGAGGGAGAGTTATGCTGGCTGTGGTAATGGATAAATAAATCTGAACACTGGGTGAAATTTTATAAAAATATAATCATGCATAAAAATGAATTAAAAAATGAGATATTAAAATAAAATCAGTGTTTTCTTCTTTTTAAAATCAATGTTAATATCCTCAGTGTACATCATGGTTTTGTAAAAGTTGCCATTGGGGGACAGTGGCAAATATACATATGATATCTGTTTTCTTTGTTATGTGTGCATGGGACTGCATAATTCTTTCAATTAAAATTTCAATTCAATATTTACATTTTACCTTAAAAAAGTCAACCATACTTAAATATTAGAAAAACAGGACTTGTGCTCCAAATTGAATGTTTGCCCCCAACATTCATATGTTACCCTAATGCCCAATGTGATAGTATTAGGAGATTGGGTCTTTGGTAGATATAAGAACATGAGGTCAAACTCCTTATCAATGGAAGTACCCTTATTAAAGAGAAATCAGAGGGCTCCTTCACTCCTCTGCCTCACTGAGACACAGTAAACAGGTACCTGTATGAACCAGGAAACATGTCCTCACCAGATGCAGAATCTGACAGTGCCTTGATTTTGGAATTTCCAGCCCCTTGAACTGAGAAATTTGTTCAAAAGCCATCAAGTCTATGGTGTTTTTCTATAGCAACCCAAACAGACTAAGACATCTTGAACAGAAAATAAAAAGCTGTCTATTTTACTTATTATAGAAAAGAGATACATAGAAGATACTATACAATACAATAGAAGATACTATTCATATAGAAGATACTATACAATCATACAGAAACAGGTGAACAAAGTAGACTCCACTTTGCTCACATAAAGACATGATGTGGTGGCAGTTTAGAAAGATTAATTCGATAGAGCAAAGTTTGTTCCACTAAATTAGAGCAGCTCATCCATGGGGTGCACCGTCTTTTTAAATTATACTTATCACAGTTTTGTAGTTATTCACAAGTGGAAAATGCCTGGATATCTGGTGGGTGAGTAGAGTTGAGAGTCAAAGACTAAATCATTTTGGACAAGATAATACTGTTAATTCATGTGACAGTTTGAATTGTTTTGATTTTATTGATCAGATTATTTGTGAGATACTTTATTAAATACTTTTTCATTTCCTACCCAGTTTTGAGCACTATGCCGGGTACTGGAATCAAGCTGGAGAGCAAAATTAAAGGTCTTGCTTTCCTGGAGTTCACAGTCTGATGAATTAGGCAAACCTTAATTGAATAAGCCCATGAATAATAGTCACATTAAAACCAAATGGCAACGCTAGTAAGTACTATAAAAGTAAAGTAAAAGGTGCACTATTAAAGCGGGTGGGAAATGATATAATCCTAATTTTCCTTGAAATATTATTAGACCTGAGGTCCGAACAGATGTTAACCCTTTGAAGAGAAAACGTCCTGAAGTAGGATGAGAGGCAACGGAAGGAAGAAACAGAATGGTCTGGGTGCCATGACAAAAAGATATGTGAGGCGGGGGTCCAGAGGATCCTGTAAGGGATACGTTTGAAGATAAGAAGAAACTTATCTATTCAGGGTTTAAACATTTTTCCCCAAACTCACCAAATTTGGTCTTGAGCATGTTATTTAAAGGGGAACAGTTGTATCTGGGAAAGAAACTAACGCAAGGAGGAATTATGATACTGCTTACTAATCCTGTTTCTCTGCCTACATTGTGGAGGCTAGAAATTGGAAAAAAAAAAGTTTACTAATGAATATAATTAGGTAAGATTGTTCTGTTATTTGAAGTAAATGGCAGCCTAGACTAGAAAGAAGAGACTTAAACATACTATGAGCAACTCTACGCCAATAAATTTGACAATCTGGAAGAAATGGAAACAGAGTTTCAGATGTTTTGACCTTGTATATTTTGACGTTAATGTGTGTTTAAAATGGACATGTCATGGAGGCTGTCGGCAGAGGAAGGAAGACATGAAGATATAGATAGATAGATAGATAGATAAATAGATATGGATATATTTAGGTTTATTAAGTTTAGATATGTTTGTTTTCTTGGTTGTGCAACTTGAATGAGTGGTCATGGTATTTGTTTGCCTTTGTGGCAGTGGAAGAAAATAAAAGATATGATTAACAGGATGGCCGTTAGTGTGTTTTTGTACAATAGAACAGATGAATCTGGAATACATAGTTCAGAGAGGAGATTGCTGATCATGGACACAGCTATATTGGTAGATAGTCCTTGTTAATGAGTCACCTTCTCTCTGACCTGAGAGAAGTGAGTGGCATTTCAGCTTTGAAGAGTTGCATCCAGGAGAAGCTATGTAAAGATGTGGAAAAATATGTATCAGGTAATGGCTGGATTATTTATTCTCTGAGTTAAGATAAAATAGACATTCCAAAGGGGCATTATTATTTGAGAAAGATGTTTTGAACAAAATAAGCCCGAAGAATAATAGATTATGTAACATTATTAAATCAAAGGCATGACTCTAGTGCAAATTTTGTCCTTGAGTTAGATTTTACAGCTCTCATATTATAAAAGGAAGAAAGAGCAGAAGGGATGCCTGTAGCTGCAGGTAAATTGATATAAGGGACAGAGAAGTTGAGAGACAACTCTCTCATTTTTCTACAGACCAGAAACAATTTTAAGACCGAGAGGATGGAACAGGATGGAAAAGAAGTAAATGGTTAGACAAAGTAAGGAAAATTTGAAATTGTTGCTTTGGAAATCTGAGCGTTCAACAGAGGACTAGAACATGATGAGCCAGACTGAGAGTCTACTTGAGACTTGTGGCTTTTTTATTATGGCAATAATCACCCCTCCTTTTAAAATTCCTAAGGGTGTTCAGTGGCAGACCTGGAGAAATCAAATTGCTGAGTTCTTCCAGAACTCCAGAACTGAAACTCTTAGAGCTTGTGGCAGATATTACTTATTCAGCATTATTCTCTTCACTGTTACAAAATTGGGTGACTTACTCAACCTCCCTTGTATCTGGACTGACTAATGGTTGATTTCCAGCCAAAAGGAATATGAGGGAAATTTTCTTTTAGGCATATTCAGGTATCACCCCTCAAATATCCCCATCTAGTTTTCTGTGGTCTTTCCTTCATTTAGGATGAAAACAGCAAGGCAGTCCTGAAAGCCACATGCTATAGATGACAGAGGAACCGCCAGACAAGTTCCCTCAGTGACCACATGGAAGAGAGGTACCCAGTGAATCTTAAGACAAACAAAAACTCTTTTGTGAGCAGAAAATAAGTTTCAGTTGTGTCAAGCAGAAGTAGTTTTGTTGTTGTTTTTGTTGTTGTTTTTGTTTTGTTTTCCATAAAACCAAAAAACTGTTTTTGCTTTGTGGGCTAAGTTCTCTATAACAACTACTCAGTTGTGAATGTTTAATGCAAAGGCAGACCCAGACAATACATAAAGAAAGAAGCATTTCTGTGTTCCATAAAACTTTACTAAAACAGGCCATGGGCTCTATCACCTAGAATGTGCTGACATTGGTATTAAACATGGATTTCCTTAGTAGCCTGTCCAAACTAATACCAATACATTATGAAAACAGATAGGCACAAAGAGATATAATGTGTTTTAGAGTGTACTTTTGCCATAACAGAGCAGAGAAATAACTGAAAGAAAGAAATGAATCTAGGGGATAATGATATAATATAATTAGTGGAGTTAAAATGGGACAACATATTAAAACTGAAGAATGGTGCTAATGGGAATGATTTAAAAGGCACACTGGAAGTAATTTTGATTTAGCTACATGAGAGTGTGACTTAAACTTAATCCAAACAAGTTGTGCCTATGTGTGGTACCTATAGTATCTTATTATGCCAGTCCATCAATATGAAAAGCCAAGGGTCAATTAAGGTTGAATGTTTATGTAATGATAGTGATTTGAATGCCATAGTTATAAATTCATATGTATACACACACACACACACACACACACACACACACACAGAGGCATCAACATCCCTTATTGATAGGACATCCCTTATTGGTAGAACATCAACAGAGATGCAAATTAACACATATGTTATATATCACATACACAGATGTGTATAAACAGAAGTAAGATAGACCTACATATAAACGTAAGTACAGATGCAAGTATAGATGGTCGGTCATACAATCTTTACTACTTAGATGTCAAACAGATCATCCACTTCAGATTTGCATGATACCAAAGTTTCTCAATCCAAATGTAAAAGATATCATTCCTGAGCATATTACAAAATAAAGTCGAATTTAATCAGAATTAAATGGCTTCTTCATGAAGAAGAGCCATCTCTGAAGTAGTCTAAAATAGTGTGAGGAGCACAGAAGAGAATCTATTTACTTGTCACTCTAAATAACTGCAAGAACAGCTTTGTAAGAAAACAGAAAGAAAATGTGTTTTAAATTATTATAATAAACCTAAGTAGAATAGTGTATTCATTTAGGTTTTCTGATACATGAGGTGATTTATGGCAGACTTCTAACATTTATAACAATACACTTGCTGACACCGCACTATATTAGGTAATTGAAAAATGTAGCATCAATTCATATTACCACAAATAAGGTAAACCATTTCCCTCTTCTCCACAAAGTAATTCCTTAATAAGTAGCTCATTTATTATGCATAAACTCCTTTTAGCCAAGTTCATTAACTGAGGTTATACATGCTAACATATCAAAACTATGGTTAACCAAATTACTTAAAATATTTTGCCCAAACAAGAGTGGAATAATCACAGCATTCTTTTCTTAATTACTGAGAAGCCTTGTTGCAATATTTGCTGAATTTGTGATGCACTAAAAATGTTTAGTACTCAGGGAATAAACTAGATGTTTACATTGAAACATGACTTCAGGTGGGATGATAGTGTCTACAGTGGGGGTTCTTATAACTTTGTTCTGGCTGTCAGCAAGCACTGGCCAGAAACAGATTGTGTCTTTACATTTTCTGTTCAAACTTTTTGTTACAAGATAAGACTTTTGTTAAAGTTACTTTTTCCCTAGAGAACTCAAATTACCACGACCTGATACATCTTCTTTGAAATGTCATTTACACCTAGTTTAAGTGTAACTGAATATTAAGTGTCTTTCAGCTGGAAAGATTCTTGTTCTACTGGAAAAATAAGGGATAAATAAGATTCAAGTCACGGTTTCCTAATCACTGTGGACAACAGAGCAGTCCCTTTTCATCTTGGAGAAATTAAGATTTGGAAATCTTCACCCTTTGGGGTATCCAGATATCTATTTATTTATTATTTTAAAACTATTTTATTTATTTATTTGATAGAGAGAGAGATCACAAGCAGGCAGAGAGACAGGCAGAGAGAGAAGGGGAAGCAGGCTTCCTGCTGAGCAGAGAGCCCAATGCGGGGCTCAATCCCAGGACCCTGAGATCATGACCTGGCCAAAGGCAGAGGCTTAACCCACTGAGCCACCCGGGCGCCCAATCCAGATTTTATAGTTACGTGAAGTCACTGGATGGAGTGAAAACCGAGGTAGAATTAGCTCTGCTATCATAAAGGAGGCAAGAAGGAGAAAAGAAAAGTGCACTTAAACTGCCACCTGCCAACTAATTTCTACTTGCCTTTGCACACAGTGTCTAGGATGCATATGCCAGATTTTTGTCCCACCTACACGTTACTAAATGGCTTTATTTTTCATGTAAATACATTTTTTATATCTGGGTTTATGCCTCTTGTTAAACACTGGATGTTGATCTCTCTGCATGAGTCTGGAAACAGATTCAAGTTTGATGTTTAGGTGCATTCCGTATGTCACCTCATGCTCACTCATGCTCCAGTGTCATCCCCTCTGAGTTCTTACTTGCCACCTCACTAATTATTCATTATGTAGGAGGGTGTAGGTTTAAGACTCTGGCTCTTTGTATTTCACTGACTTTATTGCTTAACTGATTTTGTGGCCGTTATATGTTGAATTTAAGAAAAGAGGAAAATAGGCATAGATTGAATACTTTTTTTTTTTAATTTAAGGAATTCAAGTATGGTTATAGAGTCAGCTGACTATAGAACTTTGTCAGGAAACATGTTCATTTGACCATTAAAATCCATTTGAGAAGTGGGGGCGGGGGTGTTATGGGGAGGAAGGGAGGGAAAAATGAAACAAGATGGGACCCGGGAGGGAGACAAACTATGAGAAACTCTCAATTTCAGGAAACAAACTGAGGGTTGCTAGGGGTGCGGAGTAGGGATAGGGTGGCTGGATTATGGACATTGGGGAGGGTAAGTGCTATGGTGAGTTCTGTGAATTGTGTAAGCCTGGTGATTCACACACCTCTATCCCTGAAACAAATAATGCATTATATGGTAATTTTAAAAAAAATCCATTTCCCAGACTTGTGTTACTTTCTCTACCTGGGAAGGGAAAAGTTGGTGTTTTCTCTAGTTTCACCTTGCACAATCTGGGTGTCCAAAGGAGATTGCCCAAAAGTTCCACCCTGAATGAGAAGCAGTAGTCAAAACCTTCACTTCTGGGCCAAATTGAGTACTTGGATCATTAATCTGAGATGTAAAAAAGATTCCTGTAGTAGGTACTTGATCTTACTTATCCCTAGGCCATCTTGTTCAATTTGTGATAAAACCAAAATGTCAGTTGTAGAGAATCTTACTCCTGCATTATCAGCATCCACAGATGGTTTCTCTACACTGCCTCAGATACTGTGACTCAGGTAAAGAAATCCAAGCTCTTCATTAGTAGCCAATTGTCAGTTTTACATAGAGCTAGGAGAAAATTTTTCATAAGTAACAGTTGTAATGACAAAGGAAGGGGAGGAAGTAATCTCTGTTTTCCTCATCTTTGAAAGATGATAAGAGTAATAGGAATGAGAAGAACGATATTTGTAGATTGAATTTTGTACCTAGCAAACAACATATTTAAAAGAATATGTCACATTGCCTAAAAAACATGTGTAATATTTGATTGAAGAAGAAATAAAACAATGCATGGGACTTTAGGCTGCCTTTTAGGCTGTCATCACTACTCTCCAAATGGATTGGTAGAGTGCAGATTTTTGTACTTGTCTAATATATTAAGCTGCTTTAATGCATAAAATATTATCCTACTGGCCTGAAAAAGTTGTGGCAGCTTCCAGAAGTCCCTGTTCACCATTAAAGAGCTTATGTAATAGGTATATGCAGTTTAATTTGTTTAGTAATATGGTTACTTAGAATGGAATCATGGATTATACCAGCACATGGCTATATTGACAGATATATTCTGTTTACACTTTCCACATCTGTTTACATGGCATGATGCCCATTCATAAGTTAATCAAACCTTTTCTGAGAGGAGCTGCTGCCAAAAAGACATTGCTTTGGAAGGGCAACTGGAAATTTTGGAAAAGCAAAGACAATATAAGGAAACCAGTTTAAATTAATATGTTGAAAATTACAAAAATCTTGAACATTATATGATTTCTGAAGAAAAGGGAGGTTTGGGGACCAAAAAGCTTACATAGATTGCATAGCTTTTTAAGAATACTCATTTAAAAATTGAGAAAATTACTATGATATTATTAGAAATCTTAGAATCTTGTATCAAGTAGATAATTCTAGATAAAAATGTCATTGAGGGGCGCCTGGGTGGCTCAGTGGGTTAAGCCGCTGCCTTCGGCTCAGGTCATGATCTCAGGGTCCTGGGATCGAGTCCCACATCAGGCTCTCTGCTCAGCGGGGAGCCTGCTTCCTCCTCTCTCTCTCTGCCTGCCTCTCTGCCTACTTGTTATCTCTGTCTCTCTCTCTGTTCAATAAATAAATAAAATATTTTTTAAAAATGTCATTGAAATGATATATTTAGATACTTGTAATTTTCTCTCTTTGAAAAAGGCTATTGGGGCCCCTGAGTGGCTCAGTCTGTTAAGCATCTGCCTTTATCTCAGGTCACGATCCCAGAGTCCTGGGGTCAAGCCCCTCATCTGGCTTTGTGCTCAGCGGCGCATCTGCTTCCCCCTTTCCTTCTCCTCCTGCTTGTGCTCTGTCTCAAGTAAGTAAATAAAAATCTTTAAAAAATTTTTAAAATCAAAAAAGCTGTCTTAAAAAAAGAAAGAAAGAAATTGGCAAGATACTTTTTTCCCTTTGGCAGAAAAAAACTTTCTATGAATTTGACAGCTTTTCGCTTCCCAAAGGGAAACACATGACTAAGTGATGTTTTTCTCACTTAGTAATAAGGGATTGTGTTTTGAAACTGTGTACTTTTTTACTCATAATATTCTGTATCTTTAATTCTATTGTCTAATTTCTAGTATCTCGTATTTTTCTGATGATACCTTTTAGGCATATTCTATATACTCGAAGATAGTCTGTTGAACTCAAAGATGTCTAAAAGCTGCTTATGTTGAAGGAATTTTATTTCAATTTACAAGTGGCCTTTTATAAATCAAGACCTCTCGTGATAAATAATTATATACATATAGAAATTTCTCCATAAAATAAGGTTATAGATATTATTTTTATTCTGCATTCAAATGCAGATGTGAATATCACATTATATGTTAACACCTCAGGTTTTACTAATAACTGAATGTGTCTGGTAATGGTAGCTTTTGGAAAAGCTTCAGGAAAGCAATAGCATTTGCACTAGACCTTGACAAATGAGTAGGCATTAAGCCAATTTGTGTGTATAGCATTGGTGTGCTAAACAGGAAGTGGTTGGCACTTTTTATTGCCAGCGGAGAAAATGATTTATATGGTAGAGGTCAGGAATTCAGAATAAGAAAGACGTATGATGCTCTGACATATATTAAGGGGAAATTACCTAAAACCCTAATATTCCATGCTTCAATTTTAAACATTTCTTGGAAATAATGGTTCTTAATTTAAACATTCATGCTGTTGTAATGTTTAAATTAAGGAACTCTAGTGTCTCTCCATTTGATTCTCATGCATAATTTCCATTAATGCTAATAAAACCCACTAATGTTTAATTGATGTCATTATGTATTTCATATTCATGGCAATAAGAGAGCCAATAGAATTTCCAGCAACAATCCCATAGTATCTATATATTTCTATAAAGTCACTTTGTAGCCAAATTAATGAATGTCAGAATGTATGATGTGAATAAGATCATAAATGCTCTTTTAAAAATCAAAAAAAATGGGAAAAATATAAGTAAATGTATATTTTGTAAAATTCTAATTACAATAAATCACTAAAATAACACCCACTGTTAAGTTGAAAAGAACCCAGATGTATGCATTTGTTAAATGTGTCATTATTCTGATTATGGTTCATCAGATTTCATTATGACAAAAACACTCATTCCTTGCCAAGAAATTTGATAGAAGTGAATATTTATTAGATAAAAAGAATAAAACAGAAACAAATTAGAACTGATTTTGAAGGAAAAAACAGTGCTAAAAAGTGTCAAATAAAAATACTTCCATTGACTGTTATTTTTAACCACAATTAAAATTCTAGTTATTCCATTTGAAAGGATAAACCTGAATTTTAAGTACCCAGAGATTCACAGTATTCATTGTACTTCCAATTCTTCTATAAATTCAGCCTTAAAAAGAAATCATATTGCTATTTATATAAATTTTCAAAATCCTAATTAACACATTCATAGTTTAGAAAATCATATTGTTGACCTTTTAGCTTTAAAAAATGAAAGTGTGCAAATATAAAAAGACAACTGTAATTGACTTTTGAATGGGTTTAAAACATTTACGTAAAACATGATTATTTTCTGAAAAACAGTTTAGGACATCTATTAATTTCCTAAATTTTTATCAGCGTCATACAGTAAATATATTGCTACCGTTGTATGTAAAAACTGAAATAGACACCTATCTTAAGATATGTGTAAATGCGGGGTGCCTGGGTGGCTCAGTGGGTTAAAGCCTCTGAGGGTGAAAGCCTCTTCCTGAGGCTCAGGTGATGATCTCAGGATCCTGGGATCCAGCCTGGAATTGGGCTCTGTGCTCAACAGGGAGCCTGCTTCCTCCTCTCTCTCTGCCTACCTCTTGCTTACTTGTGACCTTTGTCTGTCATATAAATAAATAAAATCTTAAAAAAAAAATGTGTAAATGCACTTTAGCTATAGGGGTAGAGTGGCTAGAATAACTTGTTATTGCACTTAACTAACTTGCTCATATCCCTTCATGTACAGCATAAGTTGGAATATCAGATATGGATTTTATAAACATGGAATATAGCTTTAATTAATTTTATCATCAAGATAAAAATACTCTAAGATACTTAAGTATCATGAATAAATGTAACTATAGAGATCATTTTTGGAATTTTGAATTTAAATATTGAGTACAATTTAATAAATAAACTAAGGATAAGAAAATAAATTAATTTTCACAGTTTATCATATTGTTGTATGTTAACAACTCAACAGACATTGAACTGTTTTTTTTTTAACACTGACTAAATTTATGCTAAAGGTAAATTAATCACTAAAATGTTTCAGCAAATAGAGTAGAACTATTTTTCTTAATGTAAGAGAAGGTGAACATGAATAGAAAAGCAAAACGAAATACAACTCTCAGGAGGAAAGAGAATTTGAGAGTAAGTTAAGGAGGCAGAAAAACTCCTGTACATTCTGATAAAATGATTATGAAACTGTAGAAACTATATGGTACCTCTTGGGATTTTTTTGTTGTTGTTGTTATTGTTTTGGTTTGGTCTTTTTAGTTTTTATTTTTATTTTTTAATTAATTAATTAATTTTTAAGTGTGTGTAGGGGTCTCTGTTACCATCTACTCATGGATTTATAAAAACAAAAAATAATGTCATCAGAGAGCTGAGAGCATCTCAAAGAAATAATCAAAACAAATTATAGAATGCTTACACGTGTTCAAGATTAGATACTTAAAACTGGAAATCAAATATCCACTGACAGCAGTATAAATAATTCTGTTCATAAAATGTTGGTAAAATGTTTATAGAATATCAATTTATAAGATATTCATGAAAATATCTATTTATAGAACATTTATTTATAATGCAGGAACATTTATCTACTTATAGAATATATTTATAGAATCTATAGAGTATCTATTTATAGAATATTTATGAAAATAATCAACTAGAGCTCAATTTTTACCTCATGAAGGAATTGTAAAACATGTCATGTTGAACATAAAGATCAGGAGGTAGCAGAACATGTACTCTAAGATTTCCTTGATAACATATGGGAACAGAAACATACAAATGTATTTGAGTATGACATGCCTATACATGAAGTAAAGTTATAAAGAAAAGCAAGGATAATGACTCACACAAAAAACAAATTAGGAAAGAGATTCTGTCTGGGTGAAACAGGTGGGTGGTTGAGATAAGCTCAGGATCCCATAAGGCTGGACTAAGTACTATCGATGTTCTGTACACCAAGTTGTATAGATTAAAGGTACTCATTTTAAGTTTTGCAAATGCATTGTCAACCCTTTTGCATGTGGCGTATTACAGAAAAAAAGAGTCTTTTGACCTATTTGAGGATATACCTGTCTTTCAAATGTGCAAATACTGAAGCTTTATTAATTTTTATTAAGTAATATATAGTGTTATATTAATTCCAGGCACTGTAGTCTAAATCCTGTTTGTTTTGTTTTGTTTGTAATGTAAGTAAGTGCCTGACTTTAGTTTTGACTGCTGAGGCATCCACTTCAAAGAGGGTTATCTCTAATAAACACATGGCCAGCCCTAAGACTAGATAAAAAGTCAGGCTGTCCGCCCCCTACCCCCCCTCCCCACCCCTGACTAAGGCACCTTTGTTTTAGAGATCTTGGTTGATTTCTATAGCTGTCCATTTTGGCCCCTTGTTTTCTTCTCTCCAGGCTTTAAATTCCTGTTCTTGTGTTTTAAATTCACCAATAAAGAGTGAGTGCATGAAACCATAAGCCCCCACTTTCAACTCCAATGAATACAGAACTGTTAGGTACTTTCACATGCTGTCTCTCTCTCTACCTGTGATCTCACTCTGTAGCCTTAAGTATGTTGTAGGTCTCTTAAATAATAACCATTTATTTTTCAAAGTTTCCTGTTATTACAGCTAAAGGACATCTTGTGATAATGAGAACTGGAAAGACTGGTCCAACTGTAGCATTGCTTATTGATAGGTTGAGACTAGCATAAAACAGATGTGCAGTATAATGATTTGACATTTGTATATGCTGAAACATGATCATAGTAGTAAGTCTAGTTAACAACAGTCACCAAAGTTACAAATAATTGTTTCTTGCAAAGAACACTTCTATGATGTACTCTTTTAGCACTTTCAAATATGCAGTACAGTGTTAACTGTAGTCACAATGCTATATATTGCCCTAGATTTTGATGACTTTTTATAACACTTGACCCAATCACTATTTCACCCACCCTCCAAGTCTCTCTCTTCAGGCAACCACCAGTCTGTTCTCTATATCTATGCATTTTGTTTTGTCATTTGTCTTCCTAGATTCTGCGTATAAGTGAAAGCATGTGGTAACTTGCCTTTGACTTACTTGATTTAGCATTAGTATCCTCAAAGTCCATTCATGTAGTTATGGCACATGGAAAGATTTCATATGTAGTATTCCATTGCATTCATATATGTGTGTGTATACACACACAACAATCTTCTTTATGCATTCATCCATTAATGGATGCTCAGGTTGTTCCATATCTTGGCTATTATAAATAATGTTGTAGTGGACATAGGGGTCAATGTATCTTTTTCAATTACTGTTTTTGTTTTTTGGAGGAAAAATACCCAGAAGTGGAATTTCTGGATCATATCATATTTCTTTTCTTTTTTTTTTTTAAAGATTTTATTTATTTATTTGACAGAGAGAGATCACAAGTAGGCAGAGAGGCAGGCAGAGAGAGAGGAAGGGAAGCAGGCCCCCTGCTGAGCAGAGAGCCCGATGTGGGACTTGATCCCAGGACCCTGAGATCATGACCTGAGCCGAAGGCAGCGAGCGGCTTAAACCACTGAGCCACCCAGGCACCCTCATATCATATTTCTATATTTAGTTTCTTGAAAAACTTCCATATTGTTTTACATGGTGGTTGCACTCATTTGTATACCCATCAACAGTGTATAAGGATTTTGTTTTCTCCACATCTTTGCCCACACTTTTTGTCTTTTTGATATTAGTTATTCTCGCAGACATGAAGTGATGTTTCATTATAGTTTTGATTTGCTTTCTCTAGATAATTAGTAATGTTGATCATCTTTTCATGTGCATGTTGGCCATCTGTGTGTCTTTTTTGAAAAAGAAAATATTCTCTCATTTAGTTGGTTGTCTTTTGTTTTGTTAATAGTTTCCTTTGCTGTGCAGAGGCTTTTTAGTTTCATGTAATCCCACTTTTTAAAATTTTTCTTTTGTTTCCTTTGCTTTTGTGATCCAAAAAATCATCACCAAGACTAACCTCAAGAAGCTCACTGCCTTTGTCTTCTTCTAGGACTTTCATAGATTCAGGTCTTATATTCAAGTCCTTAATCCATTTGGAGTTAATTTTTGTATATGGTGTAAGATTGTAGTCTAATTTTATTCTTTGTATGTGGTTGTCAAGTTTTCCTAACAACATGTATGAATGGGAGTCTTCTTTCCCCATTGTATAGTCTTGCCTCCTTCCTTTGTCATTAATTAATTGACCATATGTGTGTCTGTTTACTTCTGGGGTCTCAATTCTGTTTCATTGATATATGTGTCTGTTTTTATGGCCATACCATACTCTTTATATCCTATTGGTTTTGCATCTCTGGAGAGTTTTAATACATGATGCTTAGAAAACTGTAAATAAAATACATTACTGATTAAAACAACACAAATTAAGAATTTTTAAAGTATGATGAGAGATAAATTGATTTGAAGTATTCATCAGGCATTGGTTTATAAACCATACTTTGTGTTTTCAATTCTGCTTTAATACCCCAATTAGCAATTCTGCCTAGCAGCTTCCTGAAAGGAATATAATACTGTGTTTTGAGGAAACTTTTTGTATGTGTTTTTAAAATGGGCATTTTTTTAAATTTATTTTTTGTTTTCAGCATTACAGTATTCATTATTTTTGCACCACACCCAGTGCTCCATGCAATCCATGCCCTCTATAATACCAACCACCTGGTATCCCAACCTCCCACCCCTTCAAAACCCTCAGATTGTTTTTCAGAGTCCATAGGCATTTTTAAGGTAGTTTTAGATTTACAGGAAAATTTAGTAAAAAGCACAGGGAATTATCCTATATGTCTTGCACTACTCCTTACCCCTAATTTCTACTATAATGAAAATCTTGCATTAGTGCAGTACATTTTTACAATTAATGAGCCAACATGTATGCATTATTTTAATTAAAATATAGAGTTTATACTAGGATTCACTCTGTATTATACATTCTGTAGGCTTTGACAAATGTGTAATGACAGATGTCCACCATTATATTATCATAAAAAAAAATGCCCTAAAAATTCTACACCGGGTTCTACCTGTGTTCTATTCATCTCACTTTCCCTTCCCCCCAATATCTGTAAACCATTGACCTTTTTGCTATCTACTTAGTTTGGCCTTTTCCAGAAAGGTGGAATATGTATGTAGCCTTTTCAAACTAACTTCTTTCAAGTAACAATATGCATTAAAGGTTTCTTTCTATCTTTTTTGTGTCTTGATAACTCATTTCTTTTGATCACTAAATAATACACTATTGTATGTATGTACCACAGGATGTTTATCCACTTATGCATTAAGAGGCATCTTGATTGCTTCCAAGTTTGACAGTTATAAATCTTATATAAATATTTGTGTACAGGTTTTTGTATGTAAGTTTTCAACTCGTTTGATGCCATCTTTTGTGGATGTAAGTTTCCAACTTCTTTGATTACTGTGTTGTTATGGTAAGAGTATGAAGAGTTTTGTATGAGCCAAACTATTTTCCAAAGTGGTTGTTCCATTTTTGCATTTCTACAATCAATGAATGGGAGTTGCTGTTGCTGTACATCATTGCCAGAATTTGGTGGTGTCAGTGTCTTTAGTCATTATCATTAGTACATAGAGGTAGCTCAGTGTTCTAATTTGCAATTCCCTAATGACATCAAACTGATTTTTAAAAATTTGATCCAGTTTCTTTTATTGTTCCTGAAATGAGAATTGGTCTAGCATAAGGCTGTTTGTTATAGCCAAAAGTAGAAATCTGTATTAGCTTAAGAACATTCTTGCTATATTTGGAGCTATTTTAGGTCCCTCAATTTGTCTGAAGTGACTATTCTAGTTCTCATTGTGCTAGATAGATATGCAGTAAGATTAACCTTTTGAGTCAGGTCGGTCAAGTTAGATTTACTTAAGGACCTTCTTAGATTATCTGCTAATTTTCTCCTAAGGCAAACTGGAAATCATAAACTTGATTACATTTGCTAAGCTCTTAGTTAAATGTACACTAAATTATAGTAAGATTTTAAGTTTTCTGAATTGACAACTTAAGACCATGGTTTCTTTTCTAGTTAATGATAGGACCTCTTTAAAAGGAATATGTATCAAGTTCAGTGAGATTTTTATAACTTTATAATTTGAATTATGTGTCTTATGTAATTTTTACTGAGAAGAATTAAAGTTGTATGATATTTTTTTCTTTGTGGTAAAACTAAGAATATATTTTGCATAAAATCTCTGAGGAAAATAACAGTATATTATTTTTATAACTAGATTATAGGAAGATAGAAAGTTGGAAATCAATTCCTGAGGGAGTATCAAACTCTAAAGAATAAATTTTGCCCCCACACAAGGGAATATCACCGGCTTTTAACAGATACTTTTAACAGAGTCTAAAGATACCTACTTAAGAGAAAATTAGATACATTGAAATTTTTCCTTAGGGGGAAGATATTTTTTACTTAAAATGAAATGCAAATGTAAAATAGGGAAACTTCTGTAGTATTTGAAAATCATCTTCATCACTAGCACTTAAGTTGGGCTGTTAATGTTATTGTCATTACTGGTTACTGAACTAAAGTCTGTTGTATAGCAGATCCTAACCACATCAGGTACTGAGATGACCATGAAATATTTTGTAAGGTCATTTATAAGTAATCCAGACATAAGGATAATACACAGACATTAAATATACACAATATATTCTTTTAGATATTGATTTTATACTTTCGTGTTCTTATAATGTATTTTCATTGCTTCTCTGGCTTTTGTTTTTTAAAGTGACAAGTATAGATTTGCACATAATTAAATAAATTGAAATTTAATTCAAGAATATTTCATTATAATAAAATGGCTTTATTTGTATTATAAGAAATATTGCTTTAAATTTATTTGCCTATGCATTTTTCTCACATATAAAAATACTGTATGTGATTAGATACATATATGGTTTAGCATATTACTGTATAAATGTACTGGGAAAAATATATACTTTTTTTAAAGCTGCCTGCTATTATTAGATTTCCTTACTTGGATATTTATCTGAACTATTAGGGCATGCAAAAGCATTTATAAATACAGAATTTGGATTTGGAGAGAAAAGCAAATAATTATGAAATATGTAGGGAAGATTAACAATAGAAAGGGAAGATTCTAAAACTAGAGACTTGTATGTTCTAATTCATTCATATTTGAAAATCATTTTAGTTGCCTACTCAAACATGTGATCTCATCCTTTATCTCAGTCTGCAATGATTATTTTCATGGGCTGAAATTACCGTATTTTCTAACTTCATTTGCAGCTAAATGTGGCCATCATACTAAGTTTAGGATAATGGCTTAAGTATAAATACACATGCATCACTTCTTCCATTGGAACATCAGCTGCTACACTGAACCATAAAGGCAAGCACTATGTCTTAGCTCTTAGGTAGCAAGTAAGAGTCTGGGAACTGAAAAATACCATGGAATTGTTATACCAAACCTAGACTCAAAGTATTTAAGTCATATGTATTCTAGAAACAATTAATTTAATTTAAATTCCAGCTATTTGGATTTTTTCTTTAATGTGCCATGGAACAGCGTGATAGATGACTGCTAAAAATATGTTTTGAATATTCCAATGTTTCAGTTTCTATACCTGTTAACTTGGAGTAAAAGTATCTCCTTTGCCTAATTTATAATAGTTATTAAAATAAGATAAATAAATACTATGTAATTAAGAAAATAGAAAATTGTACAGCTTCTAAAGACATCATTGAGCAATTGGCATTTGCCAGAATTACCCTAGACAATTCAGGTGGTATAGAGGAGTCAAGTAACTCATGTTGGATTTAGGCTGATGCTACTAAGTCAGCTTCCTTACAGATACATGCCTTTCTATTATATTGGTATTGTTTTCTATTAATAGATCTTATACTGGTCTTTCAATTAAATCTAAGGAGGAATATGGAATGAGAGGTTAGAGGAAAATAATATGAAGGTGAGAGTGTGTTTATTCACTGAGAAGATGCACACACACAATCTTTATATATAATTGTAGTAGCATTTTAGAAAAAAGTCAAGAAAATATACTTCATAAGTACAGATAAGACTTTCAGTATAATCTGATTCCTTCTTAAGTATGTGAGATTTTTGGAACAATATGACTGGAGAAAACAGTATGGGCCATTTTGGAGGATTACCTTTGATTTTTTTTACCTTGAAAAGAAAAACACTGTTTTGAATGTGAGTGACAATTTAACTTTTGAGTGAAGTTGAAAACTAATGTGTAGGTCTGCTAGGTTAGAAGCATTAGGTTTGAGTTGAGATTAAAATGCCTCTTACAGGGCACCTGGGTGGCTCAGTGGCTTAAGCCTCTGCCTTTGGCTCAGGTCATGATCTCAGGGTCCTGGGATCGAGCCCCAAATCGGGCTCTCTGCTCTGCAGGAAGCCTGCTTCCCCCTCACCTCTCTCTGCCTACTCTCTCTCTCAAATAAATAAATAAAATCTTTTAAAATAAATAAATAAATAAATAAAATGCCACTTACAACAGAACGCACACTCTGGAAGCTAAGTTTTTTTGTTTTTGCTTTTGTTTTCTTAGTGACATATAAATTAAAGAGGATTATCAATGTATATTGCAAACTCTGTTTCATGAAAACATTTGAAATGTCACTGGTATTATGCATTAAACGTGCCCCTTAGTTCTTTTCACAAAGACTTACAGGCATTTGTGCAGTCACTATCTGTAAGACGTGTTGGAGATATTTTTAAATCATTTGACAGAAAAACTTTGGTTATGGTTTCTTTTAACCAAATATCTGATCCAAATACATTTCCTGAAAAAGCTGCAGAAGATGAAGCTCAAAAGTAGATATCAGATTTTGATTAAGAAAAGCAAAGATGCAGCCAGAGTCGTCAGTGAAGACTGAACTCATCTGCCTCTGTATCCATGGACCTTCAGGTGAATCAATGGCACATAAGGAGTTGGTGCCAATGAGTATTCAAGAAACATGCTAACCTGCTGAGAAAAGCCTGGAGATACCTTTATACTTCTCCACCTCCAACTGGTAAATCTACAGAAATGTGGCTTATAAAGGGCAAAGAGACTTAAACTGTTTTATGAGCAGTGGTTTGAATTTTAATAGCATCATTAGGCCATGGTGTGTGACTTATTGTCACTTTAAAATGTGCATTATAAAAAAAATCAAAAGCTAATAAAAGTGTTAGTTAGGTGATAACTTCATCCTTAGAAGGTCAGATGTAAGAGTATAGCAAATTGGCAGGTTAATTGTTCTCATTAAGCATACAGGTTATCTTAAATTTGTATTATTAATATAACCTTCAGAGGAAAAATGTCCTGAGCATTTTAACAGCCACCTACTTCATGGTTTTGTTTTGTTTTGTTTTTTATTTGATGCTTTAGTCTTTCAGATTATCATGTGAACAAACCAGGAAGAAAATGTGTTTGATATTTTATTCAGGTGTTCTATGGGATAAAATAATTGCTAGTGCTGTGTTTAAAATACATACTAAGATAATGTTTATGGAGCCAAGGATTTGAGTAAAACACACAAAACCCTTAGGAACTGTAGGATTGAGAAGCAAGGATGAACATAAACAGAGGGTTAATAGCAATGAGAAGTTAACATCAAAAGATAAGTATACTGGAAGAAAAGAATCATGAGAACATGGATAGAAAATCTACTGCGTATGTTTAATAGAGTCAAAGTGCTGGGCTTTGATGCACAACGCTGATGAGATGTATTCTGTAAGCACTGCAGCAAAGGAGATTTTTTTGGAATGTGTAATGGGCTATTAGAAAAAAAGGGGGAGGGAATCTATTTGAATGATGAACACTAGATTTAAATTAAATCTTTCTCTGTAGAAGAAACTGCTCTCTTTTTCACATTGGTGCCGAGATGACAGAGCTCAGTGATGGCATGAGAATATTCTTGTGGAGTCCATCTCCTATTTTCACAGCCCAGATGAGTTATTTGTTCCTGTTGACAATTGTGGGTTCTGATTAAGCTAGCTCATCTGACTTAACTCGGCCTCCCTCTGGCTAACCTACGATGCTCTGGTTAATTGTTCAGAGGTTTGGAAATGCCACAGACAGTAATACGAAGAAAAATACTTTTTCAAAACTTTCTTGTTAGACATTGATTTATACCTTTTTTCTAAGCCCTGTTATTTTGTTATAAAAAGACAAACAGAAGTACATAGCAGAAAGAATGGAATCATGTTAGTGGGGAAAAAAAATATATTGTAGGCATGTAGATGGAGGTATCCCTGTAAGTAATGGGAGACAAAAAGGTATCCCAAAGATGGTGAGCGAAATCTTAGTCCTGAGATGTAAAACTGTCAAACTTGGACTTTTAGAAGTAATTGGTGAAATAAAAATTTAATGAATATTTTTTAATGAATGGAAAATAATTTATATAAAATCTAAAATTGTATCTATGTATTTATAGTAACATGATTCTTTTTCAGAGCATCTTATATTTAATAATGAAAATTTAATAGAAGTTACATCCATTTGAATATTGTAATATATCACTGCTTTACCCCCATATAATTTTTCTTCTTCGTTTTGTATGTAGCTTAAATCACAAAGTTCTTTAGAAGACTACCTTGGGAAGTGAATTAGGAGGTTCTGTTTTTACCCTCAGGGTATCTATGTAAGGGTTTTTTTGGTGATGTAGATTTAAAGTCTCAGTTCCTCTCTCTACATTTGCAAAGTAAAGGTGGTAAAGAATCTGAGATCTACTGATCACATAAAATGTCCAAGGACATTTCTTTGCATTATTGCATAGATATTTTCAATCAAAATTATGAGGGTGAGTCCTGTTAGTTTTATTTTAAATACGAAAAAAGTTAGATTCAAAGATGTTACATAATTTGCCTATATGCAAATATGCAAAGACCTATATATAGGCTTCAGGTCTAACTCCAATCTGACTCCAAATACTACTTTTGTATCTACAGAATGGTTATTTTAGAACAAGTAGAGGATCTTTTCTAGTTCAAAATGCTCAAGTATTAGTGATCTATGCTCAACTGTGACTAATGATTAGATCTGATTTACATTTACTGGTGAGTATGGGATCCTTTTAACATATCTGATGTAACATGTTAAATCCAAAAGACATTTTTTGGTAATGGGAATGATAAATTGGATAAATGCTGAACCAAAATGGGTAAAAAATAACTGTTAAGACCAAGCTGGGGAAGTAACTGAAACTGTCAAACACTGACAACGTCGCCTGTTAAAGCAGTGGTACAGATTGTGTAATCTGTTACGCCATAATTCCATGTGCACCAAAAGACAAGTGCAAAAATGTTCAAAACAGAGATGCTGGGTGGCTCAGTTGGTTAAGCTTCCAACTCTTGATTTCGGCTCAGGTCATGATCTCCAGGTTGTGAGATCTAGTCCCATGTAGGCTCCTGGTGGGGCTTTGTGCGAGGCTCCGCCACGGGGTAGACATGTGGTTGAGATTTTCTCTCCCTCTCCCTGAGCCCCTGGCCCACCCTCTCTTCAACCTTTATTAAAAAAAAAAAAAATCAATAAATTAGACTATATTCATGCTATATAGGCTATTCTAATTCAATTAAAGTAATGTACTACATCTGTGTACAACGCATGGATTAGTCTTACAGACTTAATTTGGACCCAAGTCATATACAGAGCATTCTGTCTGATTCTGGTTAGGAGCAAAATCAGTCAATTCTGAAATATAGTGTTAGAATGGTAGTTGCCTTGAGTAGGGAATGGATATTGATTGAAGATGAAAAAAAGGCAGTTTCCGGGTTCCTGGCCTTGCCCTTTTTCTTCTTGAGTAGTGGTCAAACACGTGTTCACTTTACAATAATTAATTAAAATCAGTGTTTATGAATCATTCATCTTTGTACACAGGTCATAATTTATAATTTAAAAATAAGTCAGTAAGTAAAAATAAATAAAAAGTTAAATGGAACAATGAAAGTTACTTAACAAACCTAGGATAAAGATCACCAAACAGTACTATTTAGTACCAAAATTATGCATGAATTACTTGAATGTTCTCTACCACTTGACCTGTCTGGAGTAATTTTGTCAAATGTCAATTACTCAAGGATCCCCTCAGGCTTTGGCTCATTGAGCTTTAATTAAGTGAAGACTTTTTATTTACTTCATAATTCTTAAATTATTTTGGTAATGACTACCTAAAATTCAGGTTAAAGCAAAGTATCTCTTTTTTTTTAAAGCTTTTATTTATTTATTTGACAGAGAGATCACAAGTAGGCAGAGAGGCAGGCAGAGAGAGGGAGAAGCGGGGTCTCTACTAAGCAGAGAGCCCGATGCAGGGCTCCATCCCAGGACCCTGAGATCATGACCTGGGCAAAAGGCAGAGACTTAACCCACTAAGCCACCCAGGCACCCCTAAAAAGTATCTTATTAAGTACTTATTTTTAAATGTAGCTCCTCTATTTGAAGGACTTTATATTTTGTCACATCTTGAAGAGAATTCAAATTTGTGTGTTTGCATGTCACAAAAATACCATTTTCATTAGAAAAGTATATCTTTATAGAAAAAATGTTTTTCAACCTCTCCTTTTTTTAAAGTTAAGTTTCCATATTCTCTGCACCAGACTATTACCATTTCATATTTCTTTGTCATGCTATTCTCTTACCAGGTATCTATGATCTAATACCCCTAGTGTCTCTTTATATTTTTTTGTTATTAGTTATCGATCTTCACTATTTTCACCTCTTTAAAATTTTCTCCCACAATTCCTTTGCCAATAAATTTTGTTTTCCTCCATTCCCTTCTCTTTCATTCACCTACCTAACTTAATTTTATCCTCATTGAGTAAAATCTCACCCCTGGCTATATATGTCACAGATATTATCAGTGGTGCTGAAAACAATAGGGAATTTTTAGGTAAAAGACTTCACATCTCTGTAATTGTTAGCACTGTATGTTTCCTGCCTTTCTTGCCAACATTTAGCTTATTGAGAGCAAATTCTCAATTTTTCTCCTGTTTCACCAATGCTTTTCTTGGATCATTGGAGACATTTTTCCCTTATCCTTAAATGTTGGTGTTTCTTATTGTGAATCTTTTTGTACCACTATGATTTACCAAGTCCATAAGCAGTATCTTCCAAGTTCATGATTATAATGGAACTATATGCTGGTGGTATTCATCTTTTTTTGGAGTCCCCTGAGATACTGATTCGGGTGCTAGTGTTTTACATGTGAAAGGATCTCAGAAGAAGTGGTGAGTGTGAAATGAGATAAGAAGGAGAAGGAAGACAAAAAGTACATTATCAGATGTTACTACTGTGAGCAACTGGAAAAAATTCTATGGGTTAATTCTTAAAGTCAGAGTAGAATGTATGATTCTGTTATATAACCAGAGCTGCAAGAAAGTAGGTGTATTTATCCACCAGTAGGTGACTTCTAAAGTTGTTAATGCCCCATACATACGTATAGCTTATTTGCAGACAGACAGAAGTATAGTGTCAAGAAAAATTTCAGTCAAAAACACGTAAGTGTTGGTAGCTGGAAGATGGGCCAGTATTTATGGAAATAGAAGTGGAGGGGATACGGATGGGTCAGATGCAGGATCTGCTACAGTCCATCTGCTGTAGTCCATCTACACAGCCCGTCACGTACCACATGCTAAGTTTAGAGTGTACTATTGCTGATTCCCTAGGTAGTGGGTATTAATAACTTAAAAAAGAAAAGTTTATTGAGCCAATTAACATTTCCTGTTGATTGATGAAATTGGTCCCAAGTCAGTAACCAGAAGCCATCTCTTCCTTGACCACCAATTCTAGAATTCTTTACTCTCAGCAGCATACCTGCTGGTCTGGGTCTCTTGCTCAGCGTGGAACCTAGATCTTTATCCCTGGGGATCTGAGCTCCCGACTACAGTGTTACGTCAGGTCATCACTACTGCAGTTGCTTATTCAGGCACACATTCATGGAATCCACTACATTTGAGAAACACTCACTGTTTGCATTTTGTGGCAGAAACACACCTTTATAATAATAAAGGGTATTTCCCTTGATTGTAAAGTAACTCCTTTCTTCATGTACGTAACTACTTTGGAAAAGCCTAAGATGAGCATTAGCAGTAGTATTTTTAGTTTTAGTGGGCTGAATGCTCTGTCCAGTGGTATGTGGCCCATTCCATTTCTGGGAACCAGAAGCTTTAGATCTGCAGAAACTGAAGTTAGAGACAAGAAACAAATTCCTCAAGTGAGTGGTGACTGTGAGTGATAGTAAGGAGGTCACCTCTAATTCTATTCTTTGTTTCCAGTGACTATCTAGGTCATCTGTATAATGTGAAAATTCTGATTCAGATGCAGTAGTTTTAAGGTAAGATATATGACTCTGAATCCCCTGTGAGCCTCCAGGTAAAGCCCATGTTGCCAGTTCAGGAACCACACTTTAAGTAGCAAAACTATAGAACATCTGTAGGACTTACTTCTTATTTCCAGCAATATGATCCTTGCTATTTGGGAAGTGATCTAAATAATTCCAGAATGCCTTCCTGAAAATTTGCTTTTTGAGTGCCATGCTGGAATTCTTCCTTATTCTGCTCAACTTTCTTTCTTATTCTTCTCAACATTCCATTCCCAATCTCCAAGACTATGGGTCCATGTCTTCTTTCTGAAGAAGAGAATTACGGCAACCATACACTTAGTTTTGAAGAGGAAAAAACACTTTATTGATCCTATAAAAATCTAATAGAAACAGAAAAAAAGGGAAATCTGCAAGTAGATGAGGGCAATAGTAAGCAGTAAAGGAGAATAAGACACAGCTACATCGAATTGGGAACAATCTCCAGCTTCATTAGATGGGGTAGCCCAGTGGAAACGGCCAGGCTAGATTCCCAGTGGAGAGCCCTGGGCAAGGATCCTCCCCTCTGGTGAGACTTCTAACTGACCATCTCAAGAAGAGCAGTATTTATAGGGCAAAAGAATGCAGGTTTGAAGTTAAACATAAGTCTGCCTGTGTGCAGTTTGGAGCGAGCCACACTCTTGTATTAGTGTGTCCTTACAAATTCAAGGAGCCTAAGCTAGGTGGGCTTGCCTCCCCTCCTGGATTTCATTCTGGGGGGGGTGGGTTGCGGAGCGGGCAACTCAGCCTGCAGCTTGAAGGTAAGACAAAATTTATAGCTCTTGGTGTTGAGGCCAGAAGGGCCAGTTCTGACCTGGAGGCCAGCTAATGTCAGCTAATCAAACTCCCAAGGTCATTTGTGCAGCACAAGTCTAACAACATTCCTTAGCAGATCACAGAAACCTCTATTCATACCATATGGTATTTTAACCCCAAGTTTTAGTTTTGGACATTGTCATTTCTTTATTGGGTTTGCCACAGTGACTAAATTTGCATATTCCCTCAGAATTGTCATTATGCAATTGTTTTTTGCATTGCATATAGTCATATCTTTCTAAATTATAATTTTCATCATATTCCTGATTTATACACATTAAAAGATGAATTTCTTGCCCACTGGAAAGTGTCACACTATTCCTCATGGCTGGCAAAAAGCTCATGTTTCTACTCCTCAGTCTTCTTGTATTTTACAATCTCTAGAATCCATTTCTGCTCATAGTTTTTTTAGCCATTGATTCTAGGAAGAGGTGTATTTATGAACCATTATACAGAATCCCTAAGAAAAAATATGTTATGAAATGAATAAATTTAATGTAAATTTATCCTGTTAAAATTAACAGTAGCTGTTACTATTCAATTCACATTGTTTCTTGGGATACATGAGTAAAATCTAAATGTTATTTCTATTTTATAAGTAAAAAGGGACTAACATTTAATGAATATAAATTATCCTAACTTTCGTAGACTAAAACATAAAAAGAAGTTAAATCATTTGCTGAAGTCCCACCCAGTGAGTGACAGATTTTCTTTTTCTACTAAAATATCACAATTTTACTATTTTTTTTCACTTTGAGCGATACTGTTTCCTCCGCGAATTGCGGCAGCTCATGGGGAAACCACATAAAATATGGAACGCTTCACGAATTTGCGTGTCATCCTTGCGCAGGGGCCATGTTAATCTTCTCTGTATCATTCCAATTTTAGTATATGTGCTGCCGAAGCGAGCACCAGATTTTTTTTTTAAAGAGTTAATTATTAGAGAAAGAGAAACATGCACAAGGGGAGGGGCAAAGGGAGAGGGAGAGAGACAAGTAGACTCCATACTGAGCGATGTGGGGTTTGATTTCAGGACCCTGAGATCATGACCTGAACTGAAAGCAGGAGTTGGATATTTATCAACTGAGCCATCCCAGTGCCCCCAATAATAGATTATTTAAAAAAAAAAAAATCCTGACAGGCTTTACATTCACTTTCTTTTACAGCGTTGTTTCATTTTGGTGCAAATGATATATTTAAGAGAGTTGTTTGCCTTATATGTTGCCATATTAGATGGTGTCTGAGCCAATACAAAGATCAGATATTTACACTTCTAATCAAGATTCTTCCTACTGAACATTGCAGCCTCAAGTTTTTGCCATGACCTAGCTTATTATACTTTTGATCTATTTAGAATAGGTACTGAATTATACATTTTCAGAAAAAAATATTACATTAGCTTTATATTTTCTTGGTTTCCTGTGTTCTCAGCTCAATACCTATGTACTGTCTTTACACATTGACATTTAAACATTTACAAGCTTAAACATTACAAGTTCTGCATTTCAGAACATTTCTCTGAAAACAAATGTTCCAGACAAGGCAGGTGTTTATCATGGAATGTATATGCAAAATTGTATAAGTAAGATTAATTCGTTGAAATAGATCCCTCCTCATTTACTTGTTCTTCCTGCTGGTTTTTTGTTTTTGTTGTTGTTCGTTTTTTTTCATTGCCCTGGATGTTCTTTACCTCCTGAAGATTTCTTGGTTACTGGTTCTTAGTTTTTTAATCACTTCAATGGCTCTTCTTTCTAGTCTTTGTTTCGGGTTTGGTCATTTGTATTTTTCCAAATGTTGCATACTTAATATTCATGAATATTATTCATGATATATGATAAGAAGTGGTGAAAAGGGGGTTGGACATTACCTATAGGGCCTATGGATGATTTTAAAAAGATATTAGTCTGGAAGTAATAGAAATATAATCTAGAAAGATTTGTCGGCACTGTGGAAAATGGATTGACAAGTGACAATGGTGGAGGGAAGAGACAAGTTGGAAATGTAAGTTTGTTTACCTGAGTATTGGAATGCACAGAGCATCGTTCATTTTACGCAAGTCTAATTGAGCCATGACTTTGGGGACCATCCTGAAACAGTCACAAATCTGTTTCAACAACCTCTTCTGTGTTCCTAGTCTGACAATGGCTCTTTCATTAACAACTATTTGTTCTCTGCGAAATATGCTGCCATCAGCGTTATGCCAAAGAAAACAGAATCTCTTAAACTAGAAACCAGCCAAAAACAGAATTTCCTAGCACTTCAGGAATGAAAGGAGGGAACAGATGTGGATTATCTTATAAAGGATTTATGGCAGATAAAGCTTATTTCCTGAACCAATGCTCAATTTCAAACCTTCCTTGTAGATCCTTTCTATTTAAAAAAAAAAAAAAATAGTCTAAGTGAAATATAGACTTCCATTTAACATCAGTGATCCATTCTGGAAATCAGATGTTCTTCTTGAAAACAATAACTTAAAGCCTATATCATAGGCAAAATTATAAATTCACATGTTATATTTCAACTCAAAATCCCCAATCAGCCTCTCAAACATTAAGTAAGAGTAACAGTCTCCCATTTGTAAAAGCCACAGAAAATCAAATTTGTGCTTATATTAAGGCAAGAGGATTTCTGAGTGAGGTAGGCTATTCAGCAGAAAATTACAAGAATGTAGTATTCAAATTTAGACATGTAAGAAACTATAATCCATCAAAAATCAGGCACAAAATAGGAAAGTCTCTTTTCCTTCCCCTGGCATTATTAGTTAGCAACCACATCTAACATAAGAAAAAATTTATTGGGAAAAAACAATTCACACAACGGAAGAGAATCTTGAGGACCAGACGACATGAAAATTATCAAGTAAGGGAGCTTTAGGCTGTCAGGATAGTTGGAACTTGTGGAAAGTGCTTTGAAGTATTTCTTAGGATAATTCAACTCAATTTTTCTTCCTATGCTCTGCTCAGTATTCAAGTTCCTGGAAGAGTTGAGCATTTTTTTGTTGTTGTTATTTCATGTATTACCCTTCAGATAGTAGAAGCCATTCCTTATATGGATAAATGCTGAAGAAATAAAACCATAATTTAAAAAAAAAGTTTTCCCTATATTCTACCTCTTGGCTGTCAAATAAATGTGTATGTACATACCTGCACATGCACACTGTTAAATAATTCTCAAAAATGCTCACAGGGGCATCTAGCTGACTCATTTAGAATCAGACTCTTGGTTTCAGCTCAGGTTATGATCTCATGGGTCATGGGATTGAGCCCTATGTTGGGCTCTGCAGTCAGCATGAAGTCTGCCAGAAAGATTCTCTCCCTCTGGGGCACCTGGGTGGCTCAGTGGATTAAAGCCTCTGCCTTCTGCTCAGGTCATGATCTCAGGGTCCTGGGATCGAGTCCCCCATCAGGCTCTCTGCTCAGTGGGGAGCTTGGTTCCTTTCCTCTCTCTCTGCCTGCCTTTCTGCCTACTTGTGATCTCTTTCAAATAAATAAATAAAACCTTCAAAAAAAAAATGCCAGTGAATATAATTGTTGAAGAACAATGTGTGGGCTATGATGATGACGAACTTCAGGGTTTCAGAAAATTCCTAGATGTGTTGTGAATAGACACCTGAGAAAGCAGAGGTGTAGGATCATATTCACAATAACTGCATTTCTCATATGAAGTAATTCTGCTCTGTTGACAGTGGAAGGAAACAAATATAATCTGTATTAGGTTTTAAAAAAACTTAAAAATACAGAAACTGCAGGAGCAAATTACTTGTTATCCAAAGACATATTTTCTACCCCATTGCTGTACTCATCAGTCCAAACCTAATTTTAAATGAATTCTTATGGTCACTTGAGACATCTGGATCACACATGACCTTTCTATAATATGCAGAGGAGGAATAGTATAAACAATCATGCCTACATGTCTACGTGGTGAACATCTGCATTTACCTCAGAAATGCCATTTTTAAATGTATTTAAGCTTTAACAGAAAGGAACTCTAGGGGTTTCATATGGAGACTTAAAGGATAAGAGGAAATAGCAATAGAATTTACATTGTCTTTAAGGATCATTAAAAGTAGATTCTGAAAATTTGGGGCAATGAGCATAGGTTCTGTTAGGAGTCACACTACAGTTGATGGGAAATGTACTTGAGTCAAAACTTAATTGAGTTTGCTTCGGTGATGACTATTTTAATTATACTTCAGAAATTTATTTAATGGTTAAGTCTGTAAGTGGGAGTTCCTTTTCAAGAATATCTTCAAATTCACAAGATTCATGACTTCCGAAAAGATAGGCCTATTGAATTCTATCAGTTTTCACATAAATGCAATTAACCAAAGTGACATTAATTGCTCCTTGTTTCAGTTATCTAGTTGTAAATGGCTAAGTGGCAAAAAGTAACTAAATTGATCTGGGTTTCCCTCTTGTTGCAATAGCCTAAATAAAATATATTTCCTTATTTGATCAGTGTTACCTTTGGCAGCAGAAATTAGTAGTGAAAATCACTAGTAGTGATTAACATCATTAGTAGTGAAAATTTACATGTTACTCAGTACATTAGTCATTAATTATTCATACATTAATATTCCACCAGATGAGTTTAATTATATACTAAACAAAATATTTTGGGTGACTTAGCAGGAATTCTATTTAATTCTGGCTAGAATTCTACGCATAAATCTTGGCCTTCTAAATTGGGGCACTTTTCTGACCAAGTTGGCTACTTACCACATGTAGATTTGTTACATTCATGTCAGCTACAATCTATAAGATGACTTCTAGTTCTCCGTGACAAGAGCAAAAAGCATGTATAACAGTTTTCTCCCTAGATGAGAAGACTTTGTGTGTCAACTTAATGTGTGTGGAGACTGGTTAGAGGGTGTTGCAGCTGGTATCTATTCTCAGATATTAAAAAGAAGCAGCTACTTGTTTTGTATCTACTTATTATTCCAAAATGCAAATAATTACACCCCAATGAAGGCTTCCAAAATTTAGCATGATGTAGTTGAATGAATTGTCATTTGTAGATACTCCACAATTGTGGAATTACCTGAAACTTAATCTTCGTTTTCAAAGTCTGCTAGAGAAAACTGTTAGACATTTCCAGAAATTATCAGGTTTAAATCCACAGAAGTTTTCAATTTGGCCTTCTAGTTCATTAGACTTTTACCCAATTTTACATACATAATATATGTTCCCAAAATAAACTTGAAGAATGCATTGTTATGTAAGTCATCTTAAACAGTCAGCAATTCAGCAGTTTATCAATTTACTAGTGCAATGTTTCCTCTTGAAAATAAATTTTACATAAATTTACATAATTTATATAATATTTTGAGGTTTAACTGATATATAAATAATTGTTTGTAATTTGTATGTACAGTGTGATGAGTTTGGGCATTTGCAAGTACCCACAATTCGATCACCTCAATAGAAGGTAATAGTTTAGATGCAGTTTTGTTGATTTTCCTACTAATTACTGCTGCCAAAGGCAATACTGATCGAATAAGGAAATTTATTTTATTTAGGCTATTGCAATAAGAGGGAGACCCTTGATGAAATATCAGAGTCTGAGCAGGGTAGTTTTGCTTTATACTTTTATAGAGAGAATCAGCTTATAACTGGGTGACATGTATTTTGGATTTTTTGTGATCATGGGAGGTCTCTGTCAATCAGCTTGATAGGGAAATATTTATCTGTGTGCCTAGCTAGTTTCACATGGATAAATAGCTCACCTAATATTTCATGAGCTAAAAACTGGAGTTAGTTCTCCATGTCTGACTTGTCAGTACGTTCAGGTAAAAGGGAAATGTCTGTGTGTGGCCTGGTTGCAAGTAAACAATCATTTCTAAATTTTAAAGGAATCATGCGGAAGAACAGATAGCCTGTTTTACTGAAATCATATGGGGCAGGTTGCTTTTTGTTTTAATCCATTTCCCAGAACACAGAAGGATGGAGGGACTTGCTCTTTTCCAGGACCTTATATTGGGTAAAATTCAATATTTTGTAAGGAGAGGGTGGTTGGGTTATGGACATTGGGGAAGGTATCTGCTATGGTGAGTGTTGTGAAGTGTGTAAACCTGGCAATTTACAGACCTGTACCCCTGGGGCTAATAATACATTATATGTTAATTTAAAAAAATTAAAAATTTTTAAAAAAGAATGTGAAAAAAAATTCAACATTTTGTCACCACTCTAGCCTTTATGATTTCCTTCCTTTTCCCTGCTTTGTAGTCAATGTGGTCTTATTTTCAGTTAAAGGGAAAGGTTAGCTTATTGATTTAAATTATTTTTAAAAATTTACTTACAATTGCACTCTTTCCTGTAGACACTGCTCTGGTTGTGTCTCATAAGTTTGGTATATAATTTCAAAGCTCAAAATAGCCATTTTTTTTTGTTCATGATAATTATCATTCATCACTGAAAAACTCAGAAACAGTGATAAACCTCCTGAATAGGGTTAATCTAGGCCTAAGAAATAATCTCTTGAAAACAAAATCAGTTGAAACCTGTTGAGGCATGATGGAAAACATCATTTGATTTAATCCCTGAAGATCAGTCTCTTAAAAGAGGGATACCTGAAAGGAGAAGAAATAATGCATGTACAAGTTTTTTAAAGAGCCAGGAGGTGAATCCTGAGACTCTTCAGTCTAGCATATTTCAAGAGGCTGGTGGATGAAAGAGGCTGGTGGTGAATTGGGCGTCATTCCTCATTAAATAGGATATTTAAAAAAATTTTTAAATAATTAAAAATTTTTTAAATTTAATTATTTAATTTAAAAATGTTAATTTAAAAATTTAATTATTTTTTAAATAATTAAAAAAATTTAATTATGTTTTTATTAACATATAATGTATTATCTGTTTCAGGGGCACAGGTCTGGGATTCATCAGTCTTACACAATACACAGTGCTCACCATAGCACATACCCTCCCCAATGTCCATCACCTAGCTACCCCCGCACCCCCCCACCCCCACCCCTCCAGCAACCTCAATTTGTTTCGTGAAATTAACAGTCTTTTAGGGTTTGTCTCCCTCTCTGGTTTCATCTGGTTTCTTTTTCAATTTATTTTTATTTTGGGGCACCTGGGTGGCTCAGTTGTTAAGCATCTGCCTTCGGCTCAGGTCATGATCCCAGGGCTCTGAAATGGATCCCTAAGTCAGGCTCCCTTCTCGGTGGGAAGCCTGCTTCTCCCTCTCCTATTCTTTCTGCTTGGGTTCCCTCTGTCACTGTCTCTCTGCTGAATAAATGAATAAAAACTCTTAAAAAATTTTCAAGTGACAGCTAAAAATTTATTTTAAAAATAGTCTTATTTTTTAAAATATGACAACTTTTTAAAAAATAAGGTATCAGTGTTCTTGGTGATATTGTCCAAAATATTGATATCTTTTATATAAAAGCATGTGTGACCCAAGCATTTCTTTAGACATACTTTATGGTCCAGAAATTGGCTTGGTTGTTCAAGGAAAAATCAGCCTGTGCTTGGTCTGATGCACTGATGAGTCCTTTGATGAACATGCAAATTTGTCAGGCTTTTGCTGACAGCATTTTTTCAGATCTTTGGGGGAAAACCAGGTGTGTGTCATTCTAAAGTCTTGATAAGAATCTGAGCATTCAGGTTTTAATTATTTGGGACTAAATTAGAAATGTTAGTTTGGACGCTTGGTGCTGATATTGAAGAACCTGCAAATGTTCATAATAAATATTTCTGGTTATGTCCTGCTAACATGTCAGACACTTATATATTGCCATAAGGATAAGAATACTCAATAAAAGACTAAATTGTGAAGGTTACAGCAAAGAGAAATAAATATTTGTTTGTAAAACCATAGTCTGTTAAATTATTTCGAGTTATATATAACTTAAAAGAGAGTGGTTCCATATATCCAAAAAATATGATATTAAAACATCAGCAGTATTCCAAACAAAACTTGTAATCATTCAGTCCTATGTATT
Source organism: Mustela lutreola (assembly GCF_030435805.1). Taxonomy (NCBI): domain Eukaryota; kingdom Metazoa; phylum Chordata; class Mammalia; order Carnivora; family Mustelidae; genus Mustela; species Mustela lutreola. The sequence goes on along the minus strand of NC_081302.1, from coordinate 21,111,473 downwards.
TAATTCTTATTCTCTTTGGGGATACTTGGAGGCTCAGTCAGTTAAGTGACTTCCTTTGGCTTGGGTCATGATCTCAGGGTCCTGAGATTGAGTCCTCTATTGAACTCCTTGCTTGACAGGAAGCCTGCTTCTTGTTCTGTCTGCCACTCTCTTTGTTTGTGCTCTTTCTCTGTCTCTGATGAGATAAAAAAGTAACATCTTAAAAAAAATAAATTCCTATTCTGTTTGCTCTTGGTTTAGCAGTCTCATGACCACATCTGCCTCTCCACTTGAATTATGGAAATCCTGATTTATTCTATGTGATCTTAAACTTATTTATGAAATCCCTTCAGGAATCTAAGCCCAAGACTACTTGAATGGTAATTTTCTAGGGGTCTCTGCATCACTTTTTGTTAAAGAACTTCACTGTAGCTAATTTGCAAATACTTCTAGAAAAGCATCAGAGAAAACAACTATCTCTTGGTGAAAAAAATCTAAAATCTACTGTGGTTGACTTACTAATGATAAATTTCAAAGGTGACAGATCTGATGAGATTTTATTGTAGGAATAATATAACTAACAAGACAATTTTCTTGTTCTTGTGACATGCAAAGCAAACTTAAGTCAATCAAAAGTTTTAGATGAAATATCTAAATGAATGTCTCTGTTTTCAAAGAACAGGATAGTGCATCTAACTTATGAAAATAAACATAATCTCATTAGGAAAAATAAAGTCTCCTGATATATAATAATCCAGAAACCTAAAATATCATAATATATTATGAATTTATCAATATTATCAAGTAAAAGATTTAGTAAGCTAGGGTATCTGGGTGGCAAAGAGGAGTCCTGGTTTACTCAGTTAAGCCTCTGCCTTGGGCTCAGTTAATGATCCTGAAGTCTTGGGATTAAGCCCTGCATCTGGCTTCCTGCCCAGTGAGGAGCCTGCTTCTTTCTATCTCCTTCTGCCAGTCCCCTAGCTGGTGCTCTTTCACTTGCTCTCTGTCAAAAAATAATAAAATAAGTAAAATCTTAAAAAAAAAAAAAAAAGATTTAGTAAGCCTTACAAAGGTACCAAATACCTGTATATTAATTTCATAAATGACATGAATCTCCAAATGAAAACCGCTAGGCTATACTGGATTCAATAAGTAAAATTGTGACCAAATCAGTATTTTAATAGCAACTGGAATTATGATGGATCACACTATACTTTTGTGGTCTAATAGGAAGATTAACACCAGGAGACTGATAATCAAATAGAAATATAGCCAGTGCAGTGATGTATCTATAGAAATCTCATAGGATTCCTACAGAATTTATATTAATTAAGTTTTACTCACATTTAACCCAGGGAAGGGTTATCTGCTCTTCTGAGTTGACAACACTTTCCTTATAACTCCTATCAATTATACCAGGTTATTTTTGCCATCTCATTATATACAAGGTGAAAGAGTCCTTTATGATGTTCCCAGGAGCTCCATTTACATGATGGATGCTTTGCCATTTCTTTACTTTCAATCTGCATGTGTCCTTATGCCTGAAAGAGGAATCCCTTGAAGGGAGCATATAGATTGGTCTTTTTTTTTTTTTTAATCCAAACATATCCATGGTGTTTGATTAGAGTGTTTATTCCATTTACATTCAAAATAGTTATTGACAGGTATGTAAATGTTGCCATTTTGTAACTCATTTTATTGTTTTGCAATTCTTCTGCTCCTTTCTTTTTCTCTATTCTCAGAGTTTGTTATCTTCCTTTAGTGGTATATTTGAATTCCTTTCTTTTTACTATGAATTTTATAAATAACATCTTCTACATATAGCAATCTATATTAAGTTGATGCTTACATAAGTTTGAATGCATTCTTTACTCTTTCTCCACCACCACATTTTAGGAATGTGGTTTCATCTTTACGTCCTTTTATTTTGTGAATCTCTTGACTTATTTTTATATTTATACTTAATTTACTGCTTTTCTACTTTCTACTTTTCTTCCTCCTACTTATGGCCTTTCCACTCCGAGTCCCCTTCAACATTTTTGGGGCTGATTACTGGTCATGAATACCTTTAACTTTTGACTGGGAGCTTTTTTATTTCTCCTTCTATTCTGAATGATGAAATTGCTGGATAGCATATGGTTGCAGGTTTTCCTTTCAGCACTTTGAATATATCATGCCACTTTCTTCTGACCTGCAAAGTTTCTGCTGAAAAATCAGCTGATAGCCTTATGGGGTTTCCCTTATAACTGTTTTTCCTTTTACTGCGTTTAAACTTCTCTGCCACTACTTTTTGTGATTTTAGTTACAAAGTGTCTTGGTGTGTACTTCCTTGGGTTGATTTTGCTAGGGTATCTCTATACCTTCTGGATTTTGATTTCTATTTCTCTTTCCTGATTCAGGAAATTTTCAGCTGTTATTTCTTCAAATATATTTTCTGTCTTCTTTTCTTTCTCTTTTCCTTCTGGGATTCTTATAATGCAAATGTTATTATACTTGATGGTGTTGCTGAGTTCCCTAAATTGATTTTCCTTTATTATTTTTTTCTCTCTCCTGTCCAGCCTGATTACTTTCCATTACTTTGTCTTCCAGGTTGCTGATCTTTTCTGCTTTCTCTAGTCTAATATTTATTTCATCTAGTATATTTTTAATTTCAGTTCCTGAATACTTCATATCTGATTGGTTCTTTTTCTGTTGTTATTAATGTCTTTCTTGGGAATATCATTGAGATTCTCCAATTTTCTCTCAAGTCTAGGGAGTATCTTTATGACTATCACTTTAAATTCTCTATAGGGCATTGCCATTTCATTTAGGTCTCTTGCTGTGATTTTATTCTGTTCTTCCATCTGGAACATATTCTTTTCTCATTTTGTTTAACTCTCTATTTCTGTTTCTTTGTATTAGGAAAGTCAGCTATGCCTCCTGCTCTTGAAAGTAGTGGCCTTATGAGGAAGGCATCCTGTGGTACCCTACAGTGCAGTGTCTCTGTTCACCAGAACCTGGAGCTTCAGGGATATCTCCTATGTGTGTTGCCTGTGCCCTACTATTGTGACTAAGCCATGTTTGTCTTCAGTCTAGTCATCTGCAGTAGCTCATTCTGACTGTTGTGAGCAGGTTTGGTCTCTATGTTGTTAATGGGTCAATCTAGAGACTCCTTGGGCTTGAGTTGGGTCAGATCATGCATTTTCTGGAGCTGTGTTAGCACTCAACTACAGGGTGCTTTCTTAGTGTTGCCCATAAAAAGCTTTTGTTGGTGAGTGGAGCTTGCAGTCAGACCAAATGCCTAATGCTCTTCATCCCACTGTTGGGATCACATCAAGACTATTGTATGTGGTTTTCTTCCCCTCTCCCTAGGGCAGAATTCATTTTGGAGTGGTACTGCCCCTTCCCAGGCTTCTTGCACACTGCCAGGTTTGTGACACTGTTTTGAATGGGCTCTGGCCTCTGCTTATTGAAAGAGGCAGGTCTGCAGGAGAACTCCAGGTCAGTCTCAGGTGTTACCAAGATTTTTGCAGGTCTGTTTTGGGAAATGATCTACAACTATTTGGGAAAAAAGCCTGTTGTGTTGAAGCGGGGCGGGAAGGGGGGTGGATCTACAGAAGAATCCATAAACGGTCTTAGGATATTAGCAAGGTTTGCTCATATCTACTGTGGGAGGAGACCTTAAGCTGAGGCCTGGCTGGAGGTCATGTGTCTGTAGGAGAAGGTGGTGGTGGGGTATGTTGTGAGCAAGTTAGTGGGAAAGTGTTGATGCTGTGCTGGTTCCTGCAGGTGTCTGTGTCTGGGCTGGGGTTTGTAGGGGGCCTCTGGGGAATGGTACCCACTAGCAACTTATTTCCTAGAGAACTCACTGTTCTTCCAACATACACTATGAGGTTTAATAAATCTCCATTTCATATATCCCAGGTGTTTTTTAAACTTCTACTTCTGTGATTCTAGGGTTGTTTGTTGTACTGTCTCTCTAAGGGTGGGGACTCAGTTTCCTATTGCCATACTTCTTTCTCTCCCAGAGCCCAGGCTGCTGATTTTTAAAGTTCCTGGTGTTACTCAAAACTAAAAAGTCCAGTCAAGAAATAGGCAGAAGTCATGAACAGTTATTTCTCCAAAGAAGACATGCAAATGGCTAACAGTCAAATGAAAAAAACACATCATTTAGCATCAGGGAAATACAAATCAAAACCACAATGAGATACCACCTTACACTGGTCAGAATGACTAAAATTAACAACTTAGGAAGCAAGAGATGTTGGCAAGGACGTAAAGGGGAATCCTCTTACATTCTTGGTGAGAATGCCACATGGTGTAGATACTCTGGAAAACAGTATGGAGGTTTCTTAAAAAGTTAAAAATTGAACAACCTAACCAGTGGTACTTACCCAAAGTATACAGACATAATGACTCGAACAGGCACATACAGCCCAATGTTTATAGCAGCAATATCCATGTTAACCAAAATATATCCAATGACAGATGAATGGATAAAGAAGATGCACTATATATGTGTGTACACACAACACACACACACACACACACACACACACACACTGGAATATTACTCAATCGTCAAAAATAATGAAATCTTGGGGCGCCTGAGTGGCTCAGTGGGTTAAAGCCTCTGCCTTCGGCTCAGGTCATGATCCCAGGGTCCTGGGATTGAGCCCTGCATCAGGCTCTCTGTTTAGCAGGGAACTTGCTTCCTCCTCTCTCTCCCTGCCTGCCTCTCTGATGACTTGTGATCTCTGTCTATCAAATTAAAAAATAAATAAATAAACATGAAATCTTGCCATTTGCAAGGACATGGATGGAACTAGAGGTATTACACTAAGTGAAAGAAGTTAATCAGGAGGAAGATGAATACCATATGATTTCATCATATGCGGAATTTAGGAAACAAAACAGATGAACATAGGAGAAGGAAAGGAAAATAAAATAAGGTTAAAACAGAGAGGGAGAAAAACCATAAGAGACTATTAACTATAGGTACCAAACTGAGGGTTGCTGGAAGGAAGGTGGGTAGGGGAATGGGGTAGTGGATGATAGGCATCAAGAAGGACACTTGATGTAATGACCACTGGGTGTTATATGTAACTGATGAATCCCTAAATTCTATTCCTGAAACTAATAATACATGATATGTTAACTAAATTGAATTAAGGAAGATAGATAGATAGATAGATAGATAGATATTGTAACAACTGGTAAAATTAGGTCTCCATGGTTTTCAAAGCCAAATGTGACAGGGACTTGTCTTTCTATGAAGGCTTCCCATTGCCTGGGGTGCTTGGTGTGGATGTCTGGTTCTCTGCCCTCTGAGCTCACAGCATCTCTCCCTCCCTTCTGGGTCCATTTAGCTTCTGTGTCTCCACCATTTTTGCCCTCTTCTCTGTACTTAACATTGGAGAGTCTATTCTAACAATCTTCTGGTCATTTTCTGGTTTATTTACACTGTAATGGGTGTTATGTTGTTGTATCCATGAGATGAAGTGAGCTTAAGATCTTCCTACTCAGCTGTCTCCTTGTTTGTTTGCTGCTGTTTTTGTTTTTGTTTGTTTGTTTTTAAACAGAGGAAATCAATCTTTAGTTTTGCCTAACTACAGATATTAAAACTCTCAAATTTTACCTAGCTTTGAACATGACAAATAAAATTTCCTTTTTGTAAACTTTCTATATCCATTCAGATTTTGGCTTTTATGTTTCTCATTCTGAAAACAAGCAATTATTTTACTTGAGGACAAAACTACTCTTTTTTTCTTAATAAAATGTAACCTGCATACTTATATGAACTTTTTTTTTTTTTTACCATATTGGTCCTATCAGACCATTTTTTATCATACAGGTCCTATTGTGACTAACCACAATAACTTCATTTTCATAAAGGATGTGGATCATATGAATTGTTGACAATAAACAAGCATTTTGCACAGACTTGCAGAATCTATGAATGTATCACAATTTTTTATAGCCACATACTTCCTTAAAGTACAAATTCTCAAGTGTAGCAGAAATGAACACATTAACATATGTTTCTTTATACCCTATGAAAATAAGAGCCACAAGAGCACAAACTTAATATCATGCGTATTAATTAATATTCAATGTTCTGTCTTAGAAATTATATACTTAATATGCATTTAGTAAAAGTGTAAGATATTAGGTTATCTAAAGATCTTTGAAACAAGCTGACATACTATAAAATATAATTACTGTTGGAATAAAGTTTGTCATGATAATGATTCAATTTGATTAAACATGAATTTATATCTTTTATAATATTATGCATCTAGTAGATATAATATAGCAATTCACTTAGCAGACCTACAGAAGTTTAGAAATAATATGCATAGGTGGAATAAAAAAAATGTATGCTTATATTACAGTTAATACCAGTAAGTTCGAAAACATAGCTGTTTTTGTCTGATAGATACTTTAGACTTGATTGCCAAAGATTTGTCTAAATTATGGAACTTAATTATTAAACCTTTTAGGTAAGTTTCTAGAAGAACTTTTTTTGATACATTGATTAATTTTCTTATCTGGAAATTTTAGGACTCTTCAACTTATTCAATAACTTATACATCCATTTTTCTGCCAGATCAAATCTGCTGAGTCTTCCTAGTGAATTCCTCTTATTTCAGTTGTACTTTTTACCTCTAAAATTTCCATTTGGTTCTTTTTTATAATTTCTGTCTTTTTATTGATTTTTTTATTTGATGAGATATTGCCATGCTGCTTTGCTTTTAAAACTATTTTTCTTTGGTTTGATTTCCTTGTCTCTTAAATCTAACATCTGGTCCTGCTCACAGGAGGTGTCATAAGACTGTCTTGTTTTCTATATCTGATAATGTATGTAGCAACTTAAAATATCGATTCCCACCTTCCACTCCAGTTCTTATGTTGCTTATTTATTTGTTAAGTGCCTTGATTGGACTATTCTCATGAAGTCTGTTTTCCCTTTAAGTGTTAAATTTTTGATGTTGCTCATAGAAGACATAGCCTTATGCTTGTTCCCAATCATCCTTGAATGACAGGTTTTAGCAGAACTGTCTCTTCCTTGGTCTCTTTGGTAAACCACTTGCCTCTATTGGTATCACACTTAGATTTTAGGCTCCACTGTCTGTCAGGTAATTATTCTATTCTCAAAGACTCCCTGTGTCCCAAATTACTTCACCATCTGACCTAATTTAGCTTCAGCTCCTTGGCAGAGGTAGTTTTCTTAGACCAGTGTTTGAGGCTTTCTCCTGACCCCAAACTCATCATATCTTTTTTCCCTGAGTCTCCTCTGGTAAACTAGTTTTTAGTTTAGGTATTACTCATAATAGCTAAACACCAAAATCATTATCATTTTGATAGCTTTCTAAGGCTTGAACTCACCAACACTGTTTCAAATAGTTGCTTGGGGAGAACTTCAGAGTTCTCTGCTTTAATGGAGTGGCTCTCTTCCTGGACACAATCTCAGGACCCTTGCTTAGGAGCCAGGGGTGGAGACATTGATTGCCTCTTTATTATGAGCAGGGCACTGAATTGGAGAAGATAGCCTCTGGTTTTCTCAGCTACTCTTTCTCAACATGAAACCTCTACTTCACAAACATTTAGGTCTTGATATTGTCAGTATGCCATGCCTGAGGTCAGGCTTTTACCCTTTCAGTATGGGTTGGGTGGGGGAAGGAAGCCTCTACTATCTCAATAACAGTTGCCAGGAATTTACTCTGCAATTTAGAGCTGGTGGTTTGAGAAATACTGGCAGCCTGCTTCTCTTGGGGAGGTACCATATTCCTTGACTAAGAGCAAAAGGGAGAAGGAGCCCTGTTAATTTGTCCACCCTTGCCCATATTGTCATCGTGCTTGGATTGGGATGGGGTTGGGGATTGGATAATGGGTCAGGTACCAGAGACTCTCCTTTTTTATACAGAGATTTAGTAAGTTTTCTTAAATAAAAGTTTCTTCATATACTCTATGCCTGTAGAACAATTCCAGAGATTTTAAGGGGTTGATTTCCATTAATTTTCACCAGTTTTCATGGGTTTTTTTGGAACCAATCTACATAGCTCTTCACATTGCCAATCTGAAAGTAGACGTCTTACAGAGTTTTCTGTATTTTCTCTAATGGTAATTTAGGTGGCTCTCTTTTTCCTTTTAAGAGTTAATTTAATTGCAAATGGAAGACCTCCATTCAGGCCATGTAATTATAATTAAACTCACTGGAATCCAAATAAATTGGACCACTCCTTATGTCAACATGTCTCTCTCATACAGTGTGTCTTAAGATACTAACTTACCATTATTCACTTTCTCTAACATTCTGGGGGATTTTTATTGTTTCAGTCTAACTAAGCTAGAGTTACAGTTCCCATAATTCCTTTCCTGCAGAGTTCCCAGTCATCTTAGTTCCCAAAAGAAACTAAGATTTAGAAGGCAGAAGTAAACCAGCAGCCACATTATTTTTATAGTCAGATGATCACGGCAAGTGCAGCAGACATTGTTTTCATTCACAGGTCTGTTCTCTTATTCTGCTGGCTGGGTTTTTTGGTGAGGGGCCACAGCAGAGCTGTGGTTCATGCTATTCCTTTCAGAGCTGCATTTAGCTTTTGAGATTGCTGGATCATGTAGATTCTTCACTCTGTGATGAGATATAGAAGCCTCCCCTGCTGGACACCAACGTCATTGGAGTTGGGGGCTTAATTAAGGTGTTGAAATACCAGTATGGGTTTCAGTCTATCCTTTTTGGGTTATAGCTTGGTCTTGTAGGGTCTACTTGATCTTGTTTTTCCTACTTCGCATACCTCCTCCCGCCTTTTCTGCCTGTCTGCCTGTAGACCTTGGGCTGTAACTCCCCAGGTGCAAAGACAGTAGTCTTACACGTAGAACAGAGACTGTGTAATAATCTCTGGTAATAATCTCAGGTCAAGTCCTATCACACATATATAGTATAACATATGCAATATAAAATAAGATAGTAATATTATATAATGAAGAAATATGAAAAATAAATATTTCCACACAGTATCTTTTATTTCTCTGATCAAACTGTACTGATAAACATGCATAAATTTGAAGGGCAAAATCATAGAGTGAATGGAACCAGTCTCATTATGGGAAAGCTTGACCTCTCGCTTAGGTTTGTTTTACCTTCTCAGAATATAGCATTGGCAGTTAACATAAAATTATCAGATTACCCCTAGTATTTTGACCAGATAAATTAACATTTGCAAATTAAAGATCTCAATGTAAATTCAATATAAATTGAAAATTCCTCACTCTTGGACACATTTTACCAGCAGAAAACAAATGCATGCAGAACATGCATTTGCATGTGGTTTTACATTTATTACAATATACAGAGATAAGCTTCTGTTACTATGGGAATAAATGCATCACCAAACCAAGAAATCTCCTCTGTGGCAGATTCATAATGGTCCAGTGTCATTTATATGAACTCGTGTTTAGTTTCCTCCTCCATATTTTTCAATATGTAACAATATCAAATCAAAGAATATTTTGAGCATACTCTAGCCATTGATGACAATAGCAGTGTACTTTTTTATATATTTCAGTTACCATTCTGAAGTTTGAAATCTTTTCTCTTTGCTTTTCCTTGTCTGATAAATACAGATTTTGAAGAGAAACCATAATGTGGTTAGTGGCTATAGATACATAAAAAAGCTCCTATTTGCCTGTTCATTCTTCTCAAGTTCTTTTTTTTTTTTCCTGTGCATAAAATATTACCTGTACAACCTTCTTTACTTCTTAGTGGTATAGTTTGTAATCCTGGAAAAATATATAATATTTCTCATGGCTCCATGTTGCAAGTTTACCTTTTATCTTTTGTCTGAGTATATATTGATTCATCCGTATATGACCTGTAAAATGATTTGCTTCTTAAATATTTGGTTCCTAATCATTAATTATAGCTTCATTTGTCTCCATATCTGTGAAAAAATACTGTTTATAAGTAACAAATCATCTTAATAGCAAATATCTACCAACAGAAGAATCCATAGATGTACTGTTCAATTTTAACACATCAGACTATTTTGCAGTCATGAAAAGGATTAAGCCGTAGTTGAAATCTGAATTGGTAATATCACAAATCTACAATCCTAATATAATGTTGAATATAAAGATATGTTGGACAAAAATTCACATAGTATGATCCCATTTATATAAAGAAATACTTGTATCTTTCATTAAGAAAGAAAAGGTATACAAACAAGCAAAAATTCAGTATGAAATGTACTTCTTAGGGGAAATGGATAGTCTGAAACTAAAGATGTATGTACAGTGATTACAAAGGTTTGGTATGGTTCTGTTTCTTAATGTAATTTAGAGTAGGCATATTTTCATCTTCTTACAAACCTCACATGAATATTACATGTATTCTGTATTTGATTTATTTCATAATAAAATAATATGCTATATCATAACATTTAAGGGGGAGAAATGTGATCATTTGGTAAGATCAGGAGCTGATAGGAATTCGGAGAATATAAATACTTACAGTTTTAGTATATGTGCTGCCGAAGCGAGCACAATACTTACAGTTTTAAATATGTAAGTAAATTAGTTCATTGTGGAGTGTAATTAGAAATTTTAGTAAAGGTAAAAATGTTCAGTGACTTTCCTAAATCTTCGTTCTCATGTTTGTGGAACTATTCATATGGATTACTCCAAACACTGTTATTTTCTAAACAAGTTGTCAGGAAAACTGTATTTTGACTATATTAAAGTCCTGGTGGGGCTTTTCTCAATGAGCTGGTTCTATCCCTAGCTTGGATAAATTCATATTAAGTTGACTTTTGATGAAGATTTCTGCATTTTATTTACTCCTTCCTTTTCTTTGACCAAACCATATTGTGAAATCATATTAAAATAGGAATCTCAAAGTCGTTTAGTAAGCCACACAGACACAAATGTATGCCAAGATAGTGAACAGCCAGCTATTTTGTTTGAAACTCATGCTTCTGGAAGTTAACATTATCCTCAGTACACAAATCATATGATAAGAAAAAGGAACTAGGTATTTCAGTGATTCCTATGATTCTCATTTTAGCACATCGATGAAATCTAAGGGACTGAAAACATTTAAATACACAAATAATTGGGTTTTGAAAAGAATTGTAATATATAAAATTATCCACTTCTTTCTCATAGAATAGAATAGAATTTTGGATTACCAATGATTAGTGCCTAAGAAAACATTTGGAGGGTCATAGTTTAGAGAAAAATGGAAACAGTTATCCAGATACTAATGAAAAACAAATTGTTTCTTCTTAAAAACCAAGAATTTATAAAGAATCTATCTACATTGATTAAAGTCAGTGGATAAATGTTCAACTGTCCATTTTACTTTGCTTGTATAGACAGAATGTACGAATAGGTCATGTCATTTGGGTGAGGGGAATTGAACTTGACAGAGGACAGAGAATGGGGTCACTATATTGTAAATTACCTCTTCAAGTGCAATTATCTATTAATGACATAAATCCAATACAATTCTACAAGTCTTGGTTTTATCCTATATACTCCTTCTTTTCTTTATTGCCTTTTTGATAATGGTAATTTTTTAAAGATTTTATTTACTTATTTGACAGAGAGATCACAAGTAGGCAGAGAGGCGGGTGCGGGGGGAGGGTAAGCAGGCTCCCTGCTGAGCAGAGAGTTTGATGTGGGGCTCCATCCCAGGACTCTGAGATCATGACCTGAGCTGAAGGCAGAGGCTTTAACCCACTGAGCCACCCACGCACCCTGATAACAGTATTTTATTTGTTTATACCAAAATCTCTTTTGGTTCAGTTCTAGTAGATGTTTTCTTTGAAAACTAATGTGCTTTCTCTAATGGATGCTAAATGGCTAGAAAAACAATGTTATACAGTATCAACCTTTATACCTTAAAACATTTTCTTGATGAAATGTTAAACAGCTTAACAATAACCCACAACCTTCGGACCAACTGTTCTTGATGAAAAGGAAGAGTATATTGTAGTAAATATGTGTACAATTGAAATTTTATATTCATATTTTAATTACTTTAAATTTTATTTTTAATAGCCACTTGAAATACACCTAAAAAAAAAAAAGAAAAAAGTTCTACATTTCTAACTGCCTTCAGGTTAACCTGTCACCTACCCCAATAACACTCAGCAATGAAGCCAATATAACCATTATTGCCCTTATATGGAAGTTATATTTCAGTACAATAATACAGATTAAATTATATTCTTTTGGTTTTCCAGTTTTATTGGTAAGTAATAAAATAATAATTATTACAACATGGGGCAACCTGTTGGCTCAGTCAGTTAAGCCATCCCACTTTTGATTTCAGTTCAGGTCATGAACTCAGGATCATGAGATCAAGTCCTATTTCTGGCTCTAGATTCAGTGGGGAGTCTACTTGAGATTCTCTCTCCCCCTCTACATTTGCCCCTACACCCTTCTAAAATAAAATCTCAAATGGGGGCACCTGGGTGGTTCAGTGGCTTAAGGCCTCTGCCTTTGGCTCAGGTCATGATCCCAGGGTCCTGGGATTGAACCCCAAACTGGGCTCTCTGCTCGCCAGGGAGCCTGCTTCCCCTATCCCTCTCTTTGCCTGCTTGTGATCTCTGTCTGTCAAATAAATAAATAAAAATCTTAAAAGGAATAAAATAAAATCTTAAATAATTATTACAATATATACTACATATACTTAATACTACAATACTTAAAATACTATGCATTAATATATGATGTATATGACATAGTATATCTATATGTATTTAAAATATAGTACATATAGTATATATTGTAAATTATTATATGCAATATATACTTAATACTCTAATATTTAAAATACTATATGGTTAATTAAAATATTTTTTAGTGGTTTTCTTTAATTATAAAAATTATCCCTATGTAATAAAATCTTATCACTAGAAACATTACTATCACATTATTTTTAATTATGTATACAAATATAGGACTTATTGAAAGGGACATTTTCATGTACCAATTAATATCAGTTTTGAGGAAAAATATTTTGAATGATTTATCCAGGTTGCTTAAATTGCACAATTGCACATTGGCATAAGGACAACATTAAAGGCAAGTTGATAATAATGTCAGATTTTTTTTTTAGGTTATATGACATTCTGTGTACATAGCCTATGTACATAGGCTATTTGTGCTAGTCTTATACAAATAATTTTTATCTCACACCACTAAAAATAATCATGAATGAGTAGAAGGCACCAAAATTGTTTTTATATCCTATTGAAGCCACTGAGAATTTGGAAAGAATCAGAAATTTCCAAAGAACTTTAAATATCAAGGTAGCAGGTATCAGTGTTCTACCCAAGATTAATTCTGATGCTTTTACCTTTTTCATGTACTTGGTCTTTGTGTGTGCTTTCATTCTCAACCACCAGCATCTGTATCTCTTTATCAAGGACCTGTCCTAGTTTCTCAGATCACATGGTGCCCCTGTGTCCTGAGAGGCCTAAGTGCTAGGGAATTCATGTCCCTCAGGAAAAACAAAAACAAAAACAAGAACAAAACCACCTTAAACAATGATTAATAGATGGAATATAAATATTTGAGCTTCCTTGCTTCCAATTAGTACAAATTTATGTAGTGTCTGCATTGTCACCAAAATCCTAATGCAGAGCTGAATGATGGTAACCTTCTGTGGAATTTTGCTGGCTATTGAACATTTGCTTGAGCTCCTCAGCTTCTAAGTTTCCATTTCCTACCCTCCTAGTACCCCAGTCTTCTGGGATATTTTCTGTCCACTGCCACATAAATTGGTATTTCAGCATTTGTTTCTTGAATACTAGAGAAAGGCCTCTTCAAATTTCCCCCCAGCCCAAGATTGTACATTAAAAGCAATGCCGTACAACAATAAAAAATTAAAGATTACTGACTCTTTCAAAGCTGTAAAGGATAAAGAGTTGGTTATTCCTGTCATGTCCCTATTTATTTCACAGTTTAGTTCCCTAGGGTGATGGTAGGGGCCAGAGGTGGGGTGGAGAAGAAAGCAATTCATGATAGGTGACAGTACACCATTGTAAACTTAAGTGTTTACCCATTTTCTGTGCTTGATGAGGTATCTTTACTAGAAGAGATCAATACAACCTCTATTCTGGCACATCATACATTGCATACCTCTGGCATATGCATTCATTTCAAAATGCATTAGGACAAAAAACATTCACTTAGAATGGACAGTACTTCACATGAAAGGTCTTCTCTCGATGGCTATACTTACTCATCTGCTCTTTGCTACAGTGTATTCCAGAGGGACCTAAAATCTGGACAATCCACAGAAGTATATTGATGACATCATGTTAATTGGACCTGAAGAACAGGTATTACAACAGTAATTACTGCAGATGGTTTTGTAAGACACAGAAAGCCTAAAAGATGGGAAATTAACTCTGTGAAGATTTAATGGCCTTCCATATTATAGAAACTTTCAGGAGTACAGTGGTAAGGAGCTTGACAACAGGTATTTTCCAGGATAAAAGAATAGTTTTTATGCACTGCAGTTTCTATCAGTACCACTCTGTGCTTGGTAGGTCAGATTGGATTTTGGTTTATTTGGGAATATTGCTCTGAATACTTTTAGGGTAATTTCAAAGGCTGTTTATTGTGAGAGTGTACAGTCATGGTTTCTCTTTAGTTGTGCAACCTAATCCACTTGGTGGTGCTACTAGAGAGACTGGTGGTAGGTAACATGTCATTTGGAAACTTCAAAAGCTTTAATAAGGATTTGCAGTATAGACACGTAGGATTCAAGAGCAAGGTCATGCTGTCTGTAACAACAACCATATATCATTTGCAAAGTTGAGTAGGCACAGCAGCTATCTACCCTGTAAAAATAATGTAAATCTGGGGTAGGGATTTTCCCTCGGCATACAGATCCAGAGGACAAAAATGTTATGTGAATAGGTAGTCACAGCTCTAAGTTAAGTACACTTGTTAGACTTAGTTAATGACGCTCCATTGGCGTACAATTATGTCCTAATAGAGGTTCCTTAGGATCCACGGGAGGAAGGAAAATAAAGTCCTGGTTTGTAGAGAGCTTAGCTCAGTATATTTTTGTGAGCTGAAAATAACTGCTACAAGAAAATGGCAATACCAAGTATGGAGGTCCCTGGAGGACAAGGGTAAGTGGCAGTCTTCCTGGGAACAGGGCTTTGGAGGCATGCCTAGCCACTGTGTGAACAAAGATAAAGTACTTGAGGAAAAGAATATCTGAACTCCTAGACAGTGGCTAATAGCTTAGCTTGTTGGTTAGGGGCCTGAAAGGAGAAATACTGGAAGAATGGGATTAGGAGGCATGGAAAAAAGACATGTGGATGTACCGGTAGAAGTGGGACAAAAGTGTGAGCCATGTTGACTCTCAGGTTAATGCATAAGCTGGATGATCCATTAAATACTCAGGGGACGGAAATACCACAGAGAGATCAGCCAGCCTCTATATTTAGTGATTGAGCAATAGACTCCAAACTGGGGAGGCATAAGGGTATGGACGGGCTCAACAATATAGTCTCCTCCTTACCAACACCATTGCCATTACTGAAAATCCAAATTATGAGCTGCAGTATCCAATCCAGTATCTCAACATGAGCTTTGAAGAAATCCACCAGAAATTCAATATCGATTAGCACTCTTCAGACTTTTAAAAGATAGTAATTCATTGTGCTCGTTGGGAACAGGACTAACATGCATTTGGGCTTTTCCTGCCACAGTGCCTTCCCATAGCGGCATTATCTAGGGGCTAAGAATACCTGATACAGGATCCCATATAACTCTGTCCCTGCATTGTCCAAGGGATGTGCTTTTCAGTAAGGAGTATAATAGCACGATCATGGGACTTATTGGTCATACCTTTTGGTGAATCACTAGAGCTGACCTATTTAGGGAACACTGAAAAGATCTCTTAATGGTAATACTGGAATATCTGTGAGAATAAGATACTGTTCTTCAAGGTACAGCACATACCAGGATTCAATGACCATTATGTGATTCTGTGTCTCTGAGAAAAGGAATAAAAATGTCTAGAAATCCAGAGTTGGACATAAGAATGTCTCCCCTCATGTTCCAGCCATGGGAGTTAATTGGAAAACATATTTTCTGTCCTCACAACTTTAAAGTTCGTATATCTAGAGATCCAGGAAAAACACCAGGAGACAAAATAAGACTTCCTTTGAAAACAGATGTATTATGGCCCTGTGGTCATTTTTAGATACTTATTACAGTAAGCAAGCAGGCAAGAAATGGGATAAATAATCATGAGAGGAGGTAGGATATCAAGTACTTAATATGGATAGGGGGTGACACTGTTTATGGACAAAAGAGCAGATTTCTGTTGGAAGTCTTGCCCGTGTATGTAAGTCTGGAAACCCAGGGAATCCACTCAGCATCTCTTCCTGCTTCCGAGTATGATTTAAATGTCACAGACAAGTGAACCATAATCTGGGGTTAGGGTTGTCAGGAATGCAGGTTACTAAGAAAAGCACGGTATGCTATAGAAGTATAGGCCCAGTGTTGGGGTAAACAACCCTTGGGGGGGGGGTATAGGCAGTCCTTTCACTTTTGAAAGGGTGGTGACCTTGACAAACCAGAATTCAAATATTTTGTGGCAATTACCACCCTGGCAGCAATTTTAGCAGCTGGGGACTACAGCTCATCACACAGTGATTGTCCTTCCGTACTTACTGTTCCTTTCTGGACTCATGATTAGTAACAACTCCGAAGAAGCAGTAGAGAGAATCCAGTGCGAGGCGTGAGTGTATATAAGGCTGCCCCAGAGGCTGGCATGGCTGTTCTGTGCCTTGCCACACCCCCTCGTCAGTCTGACGCTCGCTGCTCTCCAGCTGCAGTTCTGACAGCAACTAGCACTGGGTGCCTTTGTGGGAGGGCCCCCCTTCCTCTCCCAGAGAGAGATCTTTCCCTGTAATCCTAACAGTTAGAGGTACCTGGGACTTTATGCTGCCTCGGGGGCATTCCAGCACTAATGTCTGATTGGCATGGGACTGCTGGTTTGGACTTCACTGAGCTTTGTGTGCTACACTGTGTTATGTGATGAGTGGAACTTAGTACCACCAACTTAACCTGCCCTCCTCCCTTTCCAGGTCCTCTCTCCCACTGTATACTGTCTTTCCTGGAAATACTATTTCCTTTCTAATAAACCATCTCCCTAACATTTCTGGTCTTAGTTTCCTTCTGGGAAATTCAGTGTATTAAAAACACTGGGTATAGTCTATTAAGATCAACTCATTGTAAACATAATGTTCCACATATTTACAATGAGACTAACCACAGGCTAGAGTAAAATGAGCTTAAAGACAGTGAAAAAGACAAATACATAAAGATACTTTCATTAGTGATTATTCACCTATTTGTTTTTTCCCAAGCC
This sequence comes from Mustela lutreola, assembly GCF_030435805.1. Lineage (NCBI taxonomy): Eukaryota > Metazoa > Chordata > Mammalia > Carnivora > Mustelidae > Mustela > Mustela lutreola. Next base: position 21,094,105 of record NC_081302.1, on the reverse strand, counting down.
TCCCTCCAACAATGCTTAATGATTCTTAAAAAAAAATTTTGACCATATTAATGAAAAGTTTCTCTTGACAGTTTTCTTTGACCTGACTATAACATTCATAGACAGAAAACATCCACTTTACAAAACTGTAAATGAAACTGGTTGAATCTAAAATTGAGGTAATTGTTCTTTGACATGTTTTCCCACAAATCTTTGAAATACAGTCATGCAAAGACTAAATGTCTAGTACTCCTTTATTTAAAATTTTACTCTAAGTCTTTATTATATATACAGAGGTGAAAAGAAAATTTCAAACTATGACCCTCAGGAAATTAAACATTATTGATATGAGTATATTTGAAACACTCCTAAGGTAACTTCCTTTCTCCTATATTTTACTTTTGCAGTTTTATTGAGGAATTCTTCAAATATAATAAACTGCATCTATTCAAAATGTATAATCCAGTGAGTTTTGAGTGTCTCAGAAACCTGTGACATCTGTAAAAAATTGAGATACAGAACATTTTAGTCACCCCTAGTTTTGTCACGTTTGTTGTTTTTGTCTGTTTCTGTCTGGCCCAGACTTGTGCAGCCATTGATCAGCTTTCTGTTACTATAATTAGTATTTTCATATAAATGGAATCATAACGTATGCAATTTTTTGGTGACTGGTTTCTTTCCTTTGACATGACTTCGAGATTCATCTATGTTGTTTGGTGTCGCGCGGGTCATCCCTACCTCCTGGAGGCCACGTATGTCACCCAGCTTCTCCCCTGGGGGGGGATGCCTTTGTCAACCTGAAAATAAAGGTACAATGAGAGGCAAAGGAGTTTATTAGGGATCAAAGAATTGCAATTCAGGAAGGATTCTAGTAGAAATGCAGACGCAAAGAGTATACTGCTTGAAGAGCGAAAGCAAAGTGGTTTTATGAGGAAAAGGAAGGGGGGATTACATGAATTGAAAGAAAAAAATAGAGTTTTCTTTTTTTTTTTTTTTTTTTTTAAAGATTTTTTTTTTTTTTTAAGATTTTATTTATTTATTTGACAGAGAAATCACAAGTAGATGGAGAGGCAGACAGAGAGAGAGAGAGAGGGAAGCAGGCTCCCTGCTGAGCAGAGAGCCCGATGCGGGACTCGATCCCAGGACTCTGAGATCATGACCTGAGCCGAAGGCAGCGGCCTAACCACTGAGCCACCCAGGCGCCCGAAAAAAATAGAGTTTTCTGTGGGGATGATGCGGCTGAGCTACTCTAAGTCAGACATTGATTGACCATTGACTCTGTCTTCAGAAAGTCCACAACCGTCAGTCTTGTGATCAGGATGTCTCTTCTGCTGACTTTTCAAGTAGTTGCCTAAAACAATTGCCATTTTGCCCAGACCAGAGGTTTGGGCCTAGTTCAGACAAAGGCAGGTTACGGCAGTTTCTCTGTAGCGGTTGCTCCGATCCTGTCAATTTTTCATATCTGGCATAACTGTAGTAGGATATGAAAATATGACATGATGTGTTTAAGTGGACTACATACCTTATACAGTTTTCATCATTTCTTTATGTGCATTTGTAGACGTGTGTGTGTGGAGTTCTGTGCGGTTCCACCCAGTGTATAGATTTGTGTAACCAACAAAATCGAGACATAGAATTATTCTATCACCATAAAGAAATCCTCTGTGCTACTCCTTTATCGTCTCACCCTGTCCCCAACCCCTACTATCCATGTCTCCGGGTGACCATCATTTTGTTCTCTTTCTCTACAATTTTGTCATTTCAGTAATGTTACATAAATGGAATCAAGGAGCATGTAATCTTTTAAGATTGACTCTTTTTTACTGAGCCTAATGCTTTGAGACCCATCCTGGCACTTTAATGTATCAGCAGTCCATTCTGTTTTACTATCGACTAGAGTCCTGTCATATACATACAGTGTATTTTGTTGACCTCTCGATGGACAATTTTATTATCTGCAGATTTGGCCATCATGATTAAAGGTATTATGAGTATCTGTGTATAGGTATTTGAGTAGCATATGTTTTCATTTCTTCTTGTTAAATGTCTTGGAGTGGGATTTCTGGTTTTTAGGTCCTTGCTAACTTTATAAGAAACTGCTGAAATTTCTAAAGTGAATGTACAGTCTTATTTTCAATCAGTACTGGTTTGTTGATCTTATATCAGTAATATACTGAGTTATATTGAGTTGCAGTACTTTCTTCCTTTATATGGTTTACCTTTTCTCTTTGTTAATGGTAACATTGTAAAACCATTTTTTTTTCAATTTCAAAGAGCTCAAATTGTTATTTTTCCTCACTATTATGATTTATTGTGTCTTATTTATTGTGAAACCCATATATCAGAAAGATACATCGGTTTATTGTGAAACCCCTGATAATTTGGTCAAAAAACAACCGAACACATACGTATGTCTCTATTGCTAGACTCTCATCAGTTTCATTGATCTGTATTTATAATTTTTATTGCTTTATGTAAATCCTGAAATCAGGTGGAATAAGTACTTTAATTTTACTTTCTCAAATTTGCTTTGGCAGTTGTATTTTCATAAAAACTGAAACGTCAACTTGTCAGTTTAAATCAGAATGCCTCCTCGATTTGTATGGAGTTTGCATGAAAGTACTGCTCATTTTTTAAAGTTTTAAATTTTACAATATTCCAAAATATGGATATTGTGTCTCTTCATTTATTTAGGTCTTTAATGTATGTCAGCATTCTGTAATTTGCAACAGGTGCATTAAAAAAATATTCATAAGTTTTTCATGTTTGGCACTAGTGTGGATCATATTGTTGTTTTATTTCATTTATCTAATTTTTTTATTTCATATAAGAATACAAATGAGCTTTATATGTAAACCTTGTAACTTGATATCCCAAAATTTATTAGTCCTGTTGTTTTGTAGAATCCTGTAAACTTCATTTCAAAGAAGTCAGATCAGATACAAATAGAAAGTTTGAACTTTCAATTTTTATAGCTCTTCCCTCTTTCCTTCCTTCCTCCCCCCCAACCCCCCCCACTCCCTCTCTCCCTCCCCCCAACCCCTCTCTCTCCCCCCACTAATTCTCTCCCCCCCTCCCTTTCTCCCTCCCCCCAACCCCTCTCTCCCACCCCCCCACTCCCTCTCTCCCTCCCCCCCACTCCCTCTCTCCCTCCCTCCTTTCCTTCCTTCCTTCCACCTACCTTGCCTGAAAGGCTAAATGATGGTCATATAATGGAGTGTAGAAGTGAATGGACATTCTTACTTATACACAGTCTTAGTAGGAGAGCAGCAAAGTATTTTGTTATAGTTTATGCGTATGACCTTTATTAGATGAAGGGAATTCCATTCCACTAGTTTTATGAGAGTTTTCATCATGAATGTGTGGACTTTTATCAAATCCTCTACTGGGCCTTTAGAAATGATGATGTGATTCGTCTCTTTTTCTGCTAAAAGACTGTGACACAATGTGATAATTTTCCCATTAAATCAACCTTGCATTCCTGAGATAAACCCCACTTATTCGTGTTGCTTTATTCTAATAGTTAAATTTTGTTAAAGGTTATTCTTGTATACTTTTGAGGGATATTGGTTTGAAATTTCATCTTGTTTTGATTTTCTTGATCTGGTTTTTTACTGGTTATATAGAAGTAGTGGTAAGAATTAGAGAAAGTTGAAGGAGAAGCATGTAATGTTAGAGGAAGTATCCTTCTGGTGGTTAGTTATGCTTCTGTGCTGTCAAGGAAGCAAAACTACTTTCCTCCAATCAGTGGACCTAACTATGGGTAAATTACTCCTTGGAGAATGTTATTTTTTTTTTCTTATGAGCAATGCAGTATTTCAAAGTATGAAGAATAATTTCCAAACATTTAAAATTTTACCAGTTCCTTATTATTAACTGACTACTTCTGTATAACATCAAACCTTTTACATTTCAAAATCTTTTTCTTGTTTTATTATTGCTTTTTGTTTTTATTTTTGTACAGCATGTTTATCTTGGTGAGTATGCCATGTGCACTGTATAAGAATATTCTGTCTTTGTTGTTTATAGAGTCATAAATGTATTAATCAGATTGAGACAGTTGTTAGTGTTGCTCAGATAATCTATATTTTTTCTAACTCTTTGACTATTCATCCTATTAACTGCTGAGGGAGAAGTGTTAAAATCTCCTCTATGTTCTTTTATTTATTTCTCCCTTTGGTTCTTTCAATTTTTGCCTTTTAAAACAATCATGATCTCTAATTAGGTATATACATATTTATGATGCTTATGTCTTGCTGAGAGAAGTGACTCATTTTTTTTCTTTTTTTTTAAGATTTATTTATTTTACTTTAGGGAGGGTTGGGGGTAGAGGGAGAGAGAGAATCCTGAAGAAAACTCCCTGTGAGCACAGAGCCTGACACAGGGCTTGATCCCAGGACCCCAGGATCGTGACCTGAGCTGAAACCAAGTGCTGGCTGCTCAACCGATTGAGCCACCCATGCACCCTGAGAAGGGATTCTTTTATTCTTAGGAAATTGTCTTTCTTTTTAGTACTCTTTGTCATCAAGTTTACTTCATCTGATGTTACTCTAGCCATTTAAGCAGTTCTATGTTTATGGTTTGCATTGTATGTACATGTTTTCCATTCTGATATTTTTAGTTTATATCTTAATATTTAAAATGAATTTCTTCTATATAACACATAATTGGGTCTTATGTTTTATCTATTTTATATCTGTTATTCTTCTTATTTACTTTTTAAAGGAAATGTCATCATAAAAATCTTATAGCCTTTGACAATTTTTTTTTAAATTGAGGTATAGTTGACACACAATTTATATTAGTTTCAGGTGTATAACATAGTGACTCAACGTATATCTACCTTTTAATTGCAGGATTTGGTCAACTAACATTTAATGTAATTATTGATATGATTGAATTTATATTTACATTTTGGATTTGCTGAATATTCTGTTTTCATACTGTCACATTTTAAAGTATGTAGCCATATTTTAATTTAGTTTATATAATGGCACATTCAGTGATACAGATTTAATAATTCAATAATTACTCCAGGGAGTACAATATTATACTTAAGTGTTCAGTTTATCAAGAGTTACCTTACATAAAATATAGAGATCTTGCAGTCATCTGAGTCCTTCAGTCCGTAATCCTCTATGTGGTATATGACATATGCGTTACATCTACATCTATTCCACATCCCATAATAACATTTCATGATTTTTGTTTTTGACAGTCATATATACTTTTAATAAAGAAAAAATAAAAAAAAATTACCCACATTTTTACCATTCCAATATTTTCACTGTGTTGAAATGTAATTTGCTTCTAATTTCATTTCACATCAGATTGAAAAATGTCTTTTAGCATTTCTTATACTATTAGTATGGAAAAAGATGTTATGTTACTTTTCTTTTATCTGAATATGCCTGTCCTTGACCTTATATTGAAGTATACTGTTGCCAGATCTAGAAGAACCAGAGAGTTTTTTACTTTTAAGCATCTCAAAAATATTGCATCACAGACTTTTGGTCCCCATTGTTTCTCATCAAAGCATAATTGTTAGTCATTTTATCATTTTTCTCTCGCTTCTGTCAAGATTTTTTTCTTTATCTTTGGTTTCCAGATGTTACCTTTGATTTATCTAGATGACATCTTCTTCAAATTTATCATTTTGAGCTTTGCCGAGTTCTTGGATATATAAAGCTAGGCCTTTCTAAACTTCAGGGAAGTTTTTGTTCATTGTTTTATCATTTATATTTTTTGTCTTTTCTCTCTCATATTCAATGTGATATTGTCCCAAAGCCCATGAGACCATCTTTATATTTCAATCTGTTAATTTTTCTTACTCAATTTGGATACCCTATATTTATCTGTATTTCCTTTCTGTGACTTTTTTCTTTCATCTTCATTCTATTTTATTCCAGAAATGTCTTCAATTGTAAGCATCCTATATTACTATATAAATTTCTATCCTATATTACTTTGCTGACATTCTTAGATTTACATTCACTAAAATTTCATATTACTTTACCACACTGAGCACAATTATAATACCTACTTTAAATGTTTTTCTTATCTATATTATTTTAGGATTGACATCTCTTGATTGAAATTTAAGAATGGATTATGGTTCCTGGGTCTTTATATTTTGGGCCTTGAATTATTGTGTCTTTGATATAAGTGATATATTGTGGAGATATGAGATTGTCTTAGTTGCTCCCAATGATATCAATTTTTTAAAAAAGCATTGTTGGTGGAAATTAACTTGTTTTAATTCAAATTGTAGATTCTCATGCCTGAATTGAAAAGCGGCTCTGGATTCACTTCAGTTGTTTCAGCTATATTTGCAAGATACTTAGTCTTTTTCACACCTGGTGTATCAATGCATTTATTAATTATGTTTTAATTTCTCTAGGTAATATTTACTTTTCAAATTATGAATCTTACACATTTATCAGATTTATCCCTAAATAATGTATATTTTGATGCCATTGTAAATGACATGTTAAAAATTTGTAATTTCCAATTGTTTGTTCCTAGTATGCAGTAATGCAATTGAATTTTGAATAGTGATCTTGTACTTTGCATACAAGTTGAATTCACGTAGTAGTTCTTAATAGTTCTTGTAGTTTATTTATGAAGCTCATCAGATTATTAACATAGACAATTATGTCATTTATAAATAAGGAGTTGAACTTTCTTTACAATTGAGATGACATATATTTATTTATTTAGACTATTACACTGACTGAAAACTTTAATGTGATGATAAATGGTGAAAACAGGCATCCTTATTTTGTTCTTGATATTAGAGGCAAAAATTAGAGCCTTTCAACCTTTGCTCTAGGACTTTTGTAGATGCTCTGTATTTTTTTTTTTTTATGATTTTATTAATTTGACAGAGAGTTTTCAAAAGTAGGCAGAGAGGCAGGCAGAGAGAAAGGGAAGCAGGCTCCCTGCCAAGGAGAGAGCCCCATGCGGGGCTCATCCCAGGACCCTGGGATCATGACCTGAGCAGAAGGCAGAGGCTTAAGGTACTGAGTCACCCAGGTGCCCCTAGATGCTCTGTATTGAGGATGTTTCCTTTTATTTTGATTTTGCTGAGAGGTTTTTTTGTTGTTGTTGTTGCTTGTTTGTTTGTTTGTTTTAGTAATCTCCATGCTCAATGTGGAGTTTAAATTTACAACTACAAGATCATTTGTCTCATGCTGTACTGATTGAGCCTGCTAGGTGCCCCTTGCTGAGAGTTTTTTAGGAATGAATGTTAAATTTTGTCAAATGTTTTTTATGCATCTACCAAGATGCACTCCCTTTTGTGATCATTAATATGGTGAACTAGATGGATAGACTTTTTTACTGTTAAGCCAACCTTTCATTTCTGGGGCAGAATCTGTTTGACTACGATATTTTATCCCTTTTATATATTGCTAGCTTTGGTTTGCTTTTTTTTTTTTTCCTAAAGATTTTATTTATTCATTTGACAGACAAAGATCACAAGTAGGCAGAGAGGCAGGCAGAGAGAGAGAACGAAGCAGGGTCCCTGCTGAGCAGAGAGCCTGATGTGGGGCTCTATCCCAGGACCCTGGGATCAAGACCTGAGCTGAAGGCAGAGGCTTTAACCCACTGAGCCACCCAGGTGCCCCTGGTTTGCTATTTGTTTAAAAGAATTTCTGCATCTTTCTTCTTGAGAGATACTCATATGAAATTTTGTTGCCATCTTGCTTTGGTATCATGAAATAGTGGCCTTTATAGAGTAATGTGGGAATTATTCATTTACTTTCAGTTTTATTACAGAGGTAGTAAGCAATTTACATTATTTCATCATTAAATATTTCATAGTTTTCAACAGTGAAGATATCAGGGCCTAGAACATGTTTTGTGTGCATGTGTTTAAGTGCACATTAAATTTCTTTAATAAATACAGGGTTTCTCAGTCTGTCTAATTCTTTTCTTACGTGAAATTTAAAAGTGTGCATCTTTCAAGCAATCTGTTCATCTAAGTTCTAGAATTCATTATCATAAAGTTATTCATTATGTTTTCTTTTTTTTTTAAGATTTTATTTATTTGAGAGAGAGCACAGGAGAGCACATGAGGGGGACAGGGAAGGGGCAGAGGGAGAAACAGGCTCCCTGCTGAGAGGGGAGCCCAACAAGGAGCTCCATCCCAGGATCCAGGGATCGTGACCTGAGCCCCAAAGGCCAATGCCTAACATAGTGAGCCACGCAGGGACCCTGTATTTTCTTTTCCTTCCTTCCTTTCTTTCCTTCCTTCTTTCTTTCTTGCTTTCATTTGTTCATTCATTTTCTTTTTTTTAAAGATTTTATTTATTTGACAAAAAGGGAGACAGCAAGAGAGTGAATACAGGCAGGGGGAGTGGGAGAGGCAGACACAAGCTTCCAGTGAGCAGGGAGCTTGATATGGGGCTTGATGGCAGGACCCTGGGACCATGATCTGAACCCAAGGTAGACGCCTAACGACTAAGCCTCCCAGGTGCCCCTGTATTTTCTTACTTAAAAATATCTGTTCAGTTTTACTCCTGTGGTCTCTATAAATTCTGACAACACCATTTTTTTCTCTTTTTTCTTACGTGTATCATTTAAAAATTTATTTGATATTCTTAGCTACTTTTTCGTTTCATTGGCTTTCTCCATTGTCTTTGACTTCTACTTTAATCTGAATTATTTCCTCCTATTTTGGGTTTAATTTGCTTTTGTTTTTCTAGTTTCCTAAGTTAGAAAGTGAAACCAAATGACAAAGCAGATTTCTTACCTCTCTTCTCGTATAGGTATTTTTTTTTTAATTAAAAAGGATAGTTTGTTTAAGGGTACATACCAAGGAGAAAGACTAAAATGAAAAGCAAGAGGATATGTTTTTGATATGTTTATCAAAACATATCAACATAAATATCAATAATGTTTATCAAAAAATTAAGGATAGTAGTTCTTTCAGGGAAGGTAAGTAAGAAGGAGGTCTAATCAAAGTGGGATCATCAGAGCGGGGTTGGGGGGTTATCTACTATGGCTGGATAAATTTTTTATGCTAGATATAAATTTAATGGTATTTTTAAATAGTGCTGCGTTTCCCTTTTTAATAAGTATAATTTATAATTTCCTTTTGATTTCTTTGGTGGCCTATGACCTTATTAGATATGTTGATTCACAGACCTGTACCCCTGGGGATAAAAATACATGTTTATAAAAAAATAAAAAATTAATTAAAAAAAAAGAAACCAATAAAGATATGTTGGTTTCCAAATGAACTTATCTTTCTGTTACTGAATTTTATTTTAATATTGTTGTGATCATAGAACATACTTTATATGACATAAATCTTTTGATGAAATTGAAATTTGTATGATAGCTCAGACTATGGTGTAATTTTCAGAAGTGTTTTCTGTGCATTTAAAACCTATATATATTAATTTCCTTTTGGATAAAGTTTTCTGTAATGTCTATTAGTTTTAATTGCTTTTTAGAGGTGTTCAGATCTATATACTTACTGATTTTCTGTCTATCAGTTACTGACATTGAACATAATGCAACAAATATTTAACTATGTCAATTTGTTTACATAAAATCTTATATATGCACATATGAAATACTTGCATGAAAAGGAGGTAGAATAATTGAATTAGACACCTTGAAGTAAAATTAGCTCTGCCACTCATTAGCTATTGAGTCTTGAGATATTTGTTTACTTCATATTTATTAATTGACAATAAAAAAAGTATTATTCCAAAGAGTTTTGAGGAATAGAAAAAGAGACAAGTGTGCTATATATAGTATGCACTGAATACATTTAAGTTAATATAGGACCATTTTGCTTTCTGGTATAATGTAAAGTTTTATTATTTAATCATATTCTATACAATAATAATGTCTTCTGAATTTCATAATGTGTAGGATATATTATTTTATACCTGTAATTCAAGTGATAAAATTGAAGTGCAATAAGATTCAATGACTTGCCTAAGGTTAGGTAGTTACTAAGAGGAGAAATGATTAATAGAACTCGGGTTTCCAGCTGCAAAGTATATTTTAGCTGAAGCTTTTCTAGTCGTAAATATACCCCTTAGTTAAAAAAGATAAAATTAGTGTATTTACATCTTTTAAAAATTAACAAAATATAAGGGCATCTGGGTGGCTCTGTAGGTTAAATGTCTGTCCTTGGTTTTGGCTCAGGTCATGATCTCAGGGTTGTGAGATCTAGCCCAGCATCTGGCTTTGGGCTCAGCATGGATTCTGCTTGGAATTGCCTGCTCCCCCGCCCCCCACCAGCACTCCCTCCCTCCTGCTCTCTCTCTCTCAAATAAATAAAATCTTTAAAGAAAAAAAATTGACAAGATATAGAGATGAAGATGGTTTCTTACTAAGGTTTATGTTAAGGCTCCGTGAACCCAAACAGCCACAGCAGTTGTTAAATCACTTAGATTCATCCCCGTGCAAGTTGTAAAATACATGCTGCTTCAGTTCCCACATGGCCCTCCTCTCATTAATCTGTCCCCACCCTGTAGACCCCCAGGAGGTCCTTGTAAACACTTGTTACCACAGAATACTTCCGGAGTCTCTTTCAATGTATAGGCAACAATGGGTAATATTATAGGCCTGTTTCTGAACATTAACATTAAATAGTTTCAGTATCCTTCAGTTTACAAATGGGTATAGGGACAGAGGGGTACCTTTTTGTGTTATCATGCTGGAAATTCCTGCAAAATAAGCTGATTCAGATGGAGGGTTTCCTATAGCCAGTATTGAGCAGTTAACATGTGCTGAGGGTTTACTAGGTGTTTTAACATATAATCCTGGGGAAAGTGATGACTAATAATTTTCCAGAGCCAAAAGGGGAAAATTCACAAATATAGTTCAGTTCTCTTTTAAGGTTGTCAGTTATACTCTGTATCCGCTGATTTAGAAAGTCAACTCAGGAAATACGTGCATAGTTGTATATTGTGCTAGTCATTTAAAGTGCAATATAAAAAAATCAGAATTTCTGGGGCTCCTGGGTGGCTCAGATGGTTAAGCAACTGCCTTCAGCTCAGGTCATGATCCCAGAGTCCCAGGATCCAGTCCCACATCCGGCTGCCAGCTCCATGGGGAGTCTGCTTCTACCTCTGACCTTCTCCTCTCTTGTGCTCTCTTTCACTCTCTCTCTCAAATAAATAAATAAAATCTTAAAAATAAGAAAATAAAAATCAGAATTTCTGAGTCCATCTACATCTATAAATAGCATTAGGTTCTCCAGCAGTCAATGTACTGTGCCTTTACACAATGTAATGATAGTAGAGGAAAAAAAGAATTGCTTAAAAAAAAAAAATTGCTTTTATAGCTAAGGAAAATATTTGTTTATATAGGTGTTGTAGGTACACAGGGAGCTAGGAAAGAGTTTTTCCCCCTACTTTTCTTCTTTTTAAGGCACTTACACAGGTGATCATGCATATAGCTATATTTAATGGGTGGGATATGAGGTGGAGAAGGCAGGGTAGTGTCTGTGTAGTAAGAAGTAAAATAATTGCTGTTCCAGCTGAGATTACCACTGCACAAACTGACTATCACAGATTCTAAGCAAATCTAGATGTAGGAAATGACTTTAGCTAATTGGAAGTTGTATAGTTTGTTAATCAGGGAGGATATCTTTATCTTTCTCATCTTGAAATACACAATCATGTGTGAATTGAAGAGATACGTGATATTTTTAGATAAAAAATATTTTAGATAGAAACTAGGATCTGGAGGGTGTACCCATAGGAAAAGGATGAGATGAACATCTGAAAGTCATACGGGAGAAACACACACTAACTTTCCTTTCACTCCCTCCTCCTCACTCTTCCCTCCCTAACCCTCTCTTTTTCCTCCCCTCCCTCTCTCTCCCCTCCCTCTCTCTCCCCTCCCTCTCTCTCCCTCCCTCTCTCTCCCCTCCCTCTCTCTCCCTCCCTCTCTCTCCCTTCCTCTCTCTCCCCTCCCTCTCTCTCCCCTCCCTCTCTCTCCCTCCCTCTCTCTCCCCTCCCTCTCGTTTTCTCCCCTCTTCCTCTCTGTCTCCTCCCTTCTTTTCTCTCTCCCCCCTTCTTCTTTCTCTAGCCTTCCTTCTCCGCCCCCCTCTCTCCCCACCCCCCACTCCCCCCTACCTCCCTTCCTTCCTCGGTCCTTGTCCCTGTCCCCTTCTCCTCCCCCTCCCTCCTCCCCCTTTCTTTTCTTCCACCTCCCCTTGCCTTCCTCAGGTTCTCTCCCCCTTCTCTCTCCATTTAAATACATGCCTTTATTTCTGTCAATTATGAACTGTCAATATTGGGCATCCCTGATAAATTTATAAGTGAATTTTTAAGAAGTCTTTCAACCTTGAAATAAGAAAATATATAAATATAAATAACTTAATTTCTCAGTTCTCTTGACCAAAAAAAAAAAAAAAAAACAACCCAACAAACAAACAAACAAACAAAAAGTATGAATTATGAGGGGATATGAGATGTTCACACCTCAGAGGAAGGCTTATAGATAGAACTGTATCTTGGGTCATGCATGAAAGTATAACACATGAATGCATACCCTTTGGAAAACTCAAATTTTATTTCACCTATAGCATTTTTAAATCTTCTTTTCTCAAATACTGCATTTTATATAACCCTAGTTTCTCTAAATTTTATTATTAATTATTAATTCAAGTTTTACTTTATTTTCTCCAATATTTTCTAATTTGAATGTATTTTCCAAATAAATGTAATTATGTTCCTCTTATTGGATTTCCTTTATTTTTATTTTACTAATGAAAACTCTATCAAATATCTTAGCTTTGAGATGTTGTGGAGTTTATTTTTTAAACGTGCCAATAGGTTATAATCGTTAAATGTAAGAGTTTTCAGCCACCCAGGAAGAATGGGTATTATTACATGGAAAAGATCCAATCAATTTATATTTGGACAAATAAAAATGTAAAATTAGAGATTTGGCTTAGCATAATAACCTCTATGCTACGCAAAAGATGTCAGTCAGAGAAAGACAATTATCATATGATCTCATTGATATGAGGAATTTGAGAAGCAAGACAGAGGATCATAGGGGAAGGGAGGGAAAAATGAAACAAGATGAAACCAGAGAGGGAGATAAATCATAAGAGACTCTTAATCTCAGGAAACAAATTGAGGGTTGCTGGAGGGGAGGAGGGTGGGAGGGATAGGGTGGCGGGTGATGGACATTCCAGAGGGTATGTGCTATGGTGAGCGCTGTGAATTGTGTAAGACTGATGATTCACAGACCTGTACCTCTGAAACAAATAATACGTTATATGTTAATCAAAAGAATTGGAGATTTGTACCAAGGAATACAAGAATGCGGGTGACAAAAATAGCTGAATATATTTACTTTCTCTACAAAATGTCCATTATCATTCTGAACCACAATTTTTAGAAAAGATGAGTTTTATGAGCGTAAAACGGGACGGTGACATTTAAAGATACCTGAAGCCGCAAACTCAGTGAACATGGAAAACTTCTCTTAATTCACATAGAGCCTTGCCTGAGATAGCTGGATTCATTTGAGCCACTGCAAGTAGGATTCTGTGCACATCGTGATCTCAGAATTGCTCTATTAAAAGTGTATAACAGCTCCATGACTACTGCTGACAGAGGTTGTCTTTCATTACTAGTTTGTGAGGACCTTTTGACAGGATGTGAGCAGGGTGGCTGTGACACCTCATTGATCCACTTACAGTCTATCCCTGGTTGTTCTGTAACAGCTATGAATTGGTTTCCTTCCCATGCTTTCTAATAATCAGTCTACAGACTTTCTGAGAAACTTTTGGGTCTGATTAAAATCCAAGTGGCAATTTTGAGAATATTGTAAACCACATTGGAAATCTGTGAATTTAAAAACATTAGATAATCAGTTCTTTGCTCATGTACTTAGTAAATAAAGTTAATAGAGGTTACATTTTAGAGAAAATTAATACTGGCCTTGAAATACAGTGCATTGCTCTTTATAAGTAGCGCTGAGTTTTTGAGATGATTCCATGTCTCAAAATGGGAATAGCAGCATGAGTATTATTCATAGGATGTGTTACTTGAAAAAATATTAAGTTAATTTTAAATATTAGCCAGAATAAGTGTAATAATATGCATAGGAGGGTTGATAGAAGTATACTGGTGAGTCTCTAAACAAAAGCCTCAGTTATTAAAGCTGAATATAATGCATAGTTGTTTGCTAATTGCTTCATGCAGTCCAAAATTTGTCATCAGATGAATTCTGTTTTTGCTACATTGATTTCAAAGAAAAGTTTGGATTTGGATATTATATACACTAAATTATGAAACATAAAATGGTTTTCATGAGTTTTGACGATTATGAATTTTTCCCCATGGTTTGTTAGGATAAATGGCATTACAGAATACAAATTAATATTGAAGAATTTCAATTGTAAATTTTAAGAAGCATTGAGTTTTTTATGTAAGGAATAAAATATTCTTGAAAGGAAGACAGGCAACATTCTTGATTTTTATGTTGGATACATTATTGTCACATAGGCAGAAAACCCTCTAATTAGTAACATTATCAAATGTTAGCATTGAGTAGACTTAACTTTCAGAATTGAGACATTTGTTCATATGATCCTGTGTTATAATTTTAAATTAATGTATCTCATATTTCTTATATCCATCAATTATCTTGAATATAGGAAACAAATATGATTTGGCTGATTAGTAATAAGAAATTCAAAGAAATAACAACACCCAAATCTGAATAGTTACTTCATTCCTGTGTATCAATTTAGCTTGTGACTTGTATCATTCTGTTATTGACTGAGGTTCATTTCTCAGTCTCTGCATTTAGTACAAAACTGGTTCATGTCCTACAGGACAATGCAATCATAACTATTGGAGCTGTCTTTTCTACTGAACAGATATCTCCAAGCTAACAGATAACTTCACAATTACAGGGCTCTAACCAAGTAATAAATAGCAAAGTCAGACATAGATAAATACTCAAAAGAACTAATTCATCTACAGGTAGACTTGTAAAATAATGCCTCAGTTTGACATTGCAAGGCTATTCTACAATCTTGATTTTCAAGTCAGAGAATTATTAATACATTGAAACAACATTATTGAACCTCTATTCTCTGTGAGGCATCAAATACTATGTTAGGCAAAGGACTCTTTACTTCCCAAGCATTCACAGAAAAGATGTAATGAGAGCCCCATTAACATACAAATTGCAATATGTATTAGTTTCCACTTTAAAATTACATTCTAGCAGTTATGGGACAAAATATGAGAAAACTACAAGCATTGCCTGAGTAGCTTAAGAATGAATCACCCAGTAGGAGACCCTCAATCAGATATTTTATAGGAGGAACAGGAGTTACCAAAAGTAGAAGAGAGCATGACAGGCTGAAAGAAAATACTGAGTAAAAAGTGGGAGATCTAATGGGATAGGTCTCTTATCGTATACTTCATGCAGTTTAGAATGCCTGAAGATCTTGTGACAGGTATGAGGCAAAAACATACACTATCAATGGATCATTGAGTACTTACAGACTTTCCTGAGAAATTATTTTTTATCCTGTAGGAAATGGGAAGAGAAGCAATTTAAGTAGGACAGTGACAATCCTATTTGTGTTTAATGAAGAAGCCTTGACAGAATTGTGGGTGATTTAGAAAGTAGTGAACAGAGTAGAGTGCTGAGGACCAGCAGCATGTTAGTATCTTAATTTGCACTGGAGATAGTGTAGCCATAGGACAATCTCAGTTGAATTGGAGAGAACTGCAGAAAGGAGACTTATGTCTGAGAAGGAGAGAGAAAAAATACATGGAATGATTCCCAAGAAATTGCAGTGGGCAACTGATGAGTGACAGTGTTGTTAAACAAGATAAGATCCATATTAGGTTCAAGTGAAAATAAGTGATGATTTATGTTTTGGACAAAATGAGTTCAAAATGTCTATGAAGTATCCAAGGGATAATATCCAGTAGGCATTGGATATCTGGCAGTTGGACCTAGGAAACAGGGAAAGAGGTTTGAAATATGCAGATTCTGAAGTCATTAATATACTAGTGATTCTTGTACAGATGATTAGTAATACAATGCTGGTGAGACCAACTTTGGAAACTTGCATCCTTGAAGCTATGATTGCCATTAAGACAATCATCCCACGTGTATAAAAAAAGAGATTGTGGACAAAAATTTAAGAAACTCAGGTGAAAGGATAAAGCACCACTTGGACTCCAGTTGCTCTCTGTGTAGAGCAATTCACTACAACTAGAATGAATTTCCAAATAGCTCATCTTACTCTTTGTGTTATCTAGGTAGTTGACAATCGCTAGGTACTTGATATGTCACAGACACTGTACACTTCATAACATACACTACTTAGTTATAAAATTAAAAGCATGCTGCTAGCCAACATGTAAAATCACACGGGAAGAGGCAACTGTGTAGCTCATGATAGCTTATTTTGTAAATTACTCATATATAGCTCCTGGTTGGGAAAAGTCAAAAGGGCTTCAGAGGCTCAGAAAGAGGTAAATTAGACCAGATTACCTGGCTTGATGCCTGATCCAAAGACCTTATTCTATTCATTTCACTTAATTCTTTTTTTTAAAAAAAAGTCTTAATCTAGGAGTTTAAGCAAAAATTCTTTCCTTTTTCAAACCATTTAATGTTTATTGTATGTGAGATATTGCTTTGTCCATTTACTACTTAATGAGCTAAATATTAGCTCATTCCACTTTCACAAACAAATATGCTGTGGAATAGGTGCCATCATTTTTCCTAATTGACAGAATGGGAAATGGAAACTGTCTTGGAAAAGGAGATGATGCACATGATGATGTAGGTATTATTTTTATATTACCTTGGTTTCCTGCATAAGATATAATAATTGCTCATCTTAGGCTGAGGACAAAGTTCTCCACTAAAATACAAGGATATCTAAGGCATGATTTTTTTTTAAAATGTTTGAATCCTAAGCACATAGTTGCACAGTAGATACAACCTATGCTAAAGGTTATTAAGGGTACATGCATATAACAATATCCTGAATAGGGTTCAGGTCAGAGTACAGAAAGTAACCAGAAACACAGCTCAGTTAGGGCCAGAACACATAAGTCAGTTTTGAACAGAATATGGTGAATAGACACATGGGAAAAATGTCAAAATTTATTGTACAGTTACCTTGTGCTAAATAAACATTCTGTTAGAAGAGTAAACTCCTACCTAAGCTTTAGAAGGGAAAATATAACCAGTTATAATTAATGGATAAAAAGACAATGTGTCAAATTGATTACCTAACTTACTCAATGTTAGAGATGTCATCATGGATCCAAAGCTCATTTTCTTTCCACTGTACCTTGCCACAGTGCCATTAGAATACATTCTGTTGGCATCATATGTCCATTAAGAGCTACAGTCTACTGATAACAAAGTAGAAAATATGTAATTTGATTTTTCTAATTAAGAAAGTGTTGTTTTAGCAATCACCACTCTCAACTCTGTTTTTTCTGCTTGTGAGATTAAGACATGTATCCACAGTTAACTTAAACCATCACCACTGGAGGATGATTGTGATTTTAGATGGATGGGTAGATATCCTTAACAGATCCACAGGAAGGAAAAATAGCTTCTTATCCATAATAAATGTGTGTACACACACTTATTATATACATACAGATTTAAAGTGTACGTCTATACACACACATATGCATGCACATCTATCAAGATGGAGAGAGAGAGAGAGGTGGAGGCAGAAACTTGCCTTGGCTTCCACTGAAAGGAAATGTGTGCCTGTTTGTAATTTAGCAATAGTACAGAAGAATAATTCATCATATGACTACTGAGAACATATTGCTAAAGTCAGTTAACCCTGAGGTGATTTTTAAAAATTATTTATTTGAAAGCAAAGATGAGCAGGAAGGAGAGAGAGAGAGAGAGAGAGAGAGAGAGAGAGAGAGAGAATCTGAAGCAGATTCTCTGAGCACAGAGCCTGGCATAGGACTTGATCTCAGGACCCAAGATCATGACCTGAGCTGAAACCAAGAGTAGGATGCTTAACTGACTGAGCCACCCAGGTACCACAATGAGGTGATTTTCGAAGAGAGTGCAGACCATGTAAGTTAATACTGCTGTGCAAAGCTTCAATTTATGGATTAAACTTATTTTCAAGTTAAAAAGCATCTGCTCCAATGATCTGCATATCAAAACTCAGCATATAAAACAAATACCATTTCAGTGGTTGGGAGAGTAACATCAATTTTGACCTCCTTACCTGTACCATAGTGTTCTGAGTTGTGTCAATGACTCAGGATTGAATAAAAGCAAGCTTCCTACATATTCAAGGCCAGCTATAATATAAGACGATGGCGCTTTAAGTTACAGTTCCTCAGCAGTACTTTTTCATTAGGTTTGCATCCTGTCACCACCAACATATCAGATTAGGGAAAGCAGTC
Source organism: Mustela lutreola (assembly GCF_030435805.1). Classification (NCBI taxonomy): domain Eukaryota; kingdom Metazoa; phylum Chordata; class Mammalia; order Carnivora; family Mustelidae; genus Mustela; species Mustela lutreola. The sequence goes on along the minus strand of NC_081302.1, from coordinate 21,075,710 downwards.
TCTTTTGTAGCTTCAATTCATGAAACTTACTTATTTATAAATGAGACTCATTACATTGAATTCTTCCTATGTCTTCATTAATAAACACATCACAACATGACTCGCAACATACTCTGAGACGCATAATAGAAGGCTTTAACAGATGAACAGCAAAAAAACTTGACCTGCTGATTAACTATAAAGAAAGATCATTGAGGACCAATCAATTTCCTTATTTAACTCATTTGAAGGGTAAGAATAATCCTTAAGAAAATCTTTGGGGCAGAATTCTAAGAAAAGGACTCACTAGGTGACCTGGTAGATATTTTGTCTCTAACTCCTTAGATTTTATAACAAATGTATAATTAAAATTATGTATATTTACATAATGTACAGTATAATTCAAATTATGTATAATTATAATTACATGTGTGTAATTACAATTATGTATAATTACCTAATTAAAATAACACTCATTTCTGAGACACACATCAATGCCACTATTTCAAATACTATTTTCTTTCATGGATAAAGGAAAATATATCTTAAAATTTTTAGATCATTTTCTGTTCATAGTAGTTGTTGAGTCAAGCAATAGGAAGTAAAAGTTTAGGGGACTGGGGTGTGGGTTGCGATTAAAATGGAATATATTCCTTAATATATCCTAATTTAAATATTCTCCATATCATTATGGTATATCTATAAAAATGTTAAAGGACAAGTGCTTATAATACATACATTTTTTTCAAATTCATAAACAGTATTATTACTTTGTTTCCCACTTCCTATGTCTGACTTCCCTACTTCTACATACCTGATTCTAATTATTGTCATGTTTTATGGCTCAAGTCTATCTGGAGGTTTGAAAGAAAAGGAAAAAGAAAGTTAATAAATGCTGCCTTTCATGATCTTGGGCAAAAATAGGTGGCCTTGTTGCATACACTTTTGCTGCTCAGACCTACACAGCCTTACACACCCATATTATTCTTGTATGTGTGAATCTTTAAAGATCTGTATGTGACTATGCAATCTTAGAAAATAAGAATGCTAAAAGCTGCCACTCTGGTCTTGGAAATATTGTTACCCCTCAAAAATTTGTTCCTATGTGTGATAAAAATATTTGTAAGGGTCATTATAATTGAATTGTTCTTAATACACCCAAATGGAAAACAGTTTCAAAGGTCCATATAGAGTAGAATATATAAATGAATGATTCATAAATGAAGTGCTATTATGCATGGATAATTAGTAACAATTACAATGTGGTGTAATTCCAAGACAAATGTTGAGTGGAAGAAGCCAAAAATAGAATACATGATCTGTGACTCCATTTTCATAATATTCAAACAGGTAAAAATATTTAAGGTGTAATCAGGATGGTTGTTACTTTTGGGGACAAAGAATTAAATGATATCATGGGATGAGTTGGTTTTGTGGAGTATTGATTACATGGCATTATTTTCAGAGGTATGTCTACTTTGTGATACTTCTCTGAGCAGTACAATATGATATGAGTTTTTTATGAGGTGAATTATACTTCAAAAAAAGCTAAAAATGCAATAAATAAATAAATAAATGTAACATCATAAAAATCAAGAGTCAATATTAGATCTTCCATGGTCAACTGGTCATATACAGAAAGAAAGATCAAATTCTTATTTTGTTTCTAAAAGACAAAACATAAACTTGAGAAAAATTTGATTCATGTTTTATGTACTTTATTAGTCTTGATGTGGTATACTCTAAATGTTATAATTAAAATATTTAAATACATCTTTTACTACCAAGATCAAGTATCAGGAGATTAAAAAGAAAATAATTTTAAAATATTTTAGTAATCTCCTATAAAAAAGAAAGACATAAAGTATAACTTGTATCCTAAGATTTTTAAATACTTGTGCTTTCTTATTCTTTTCTCTTTTACTACAATGTAATCTCATTGAAAGATTCATTTTCTTATTTATTAAGGGAACTCCACTTTTTTTTTTTTTTTTTTTAATTTTTTATTTTTTATAAACATATATTTTTTATATACATATATTTTTATCCCCAGGTCTGTGAATCACCAGGTTTACTCCACTTTTTAAAAACTATTAAATAGCAATGATGGAATTTAACTGGGATTGGTTCTCAGATTTAACATGAAGGTGAGAATTCAGGTGTCAATATACTTTCTGCGTGTGCAGTGGGTTTCCAGGGTGTGCCATATTTCATGAAGGCTATTCTTCCTTCCTTTCATTGCAACTGCGGAGATAGAGGGAGGAAGTGGGGTTTGAAACCCAGCTCAGCATTATATCCCTCAGAGGGTTACCTTCTGCTAAGTTGAAAAGATAGCCTACAGCTCAGCTTTGTTCATCTATCCCTTTGGTCAGGCAGAGTAAAGCCCAGCAGTAGTTTCATCATTTTTGTGATGAGCTATATCCACCTCTCTCTTCCTGCAATGATTATTTTGATTTTTCTCAACACATTGCCAATCTTCTCACTCTGAACTGATCACTGGTAGCATGCAGGCTCTCATATTGGAAATACACCATCCCATGGCCCCATCTAAAATTCTACCTGAATGGGTAGCTGTCTTTTCTCTTAAAACAAAGGAAAAGTCTCTCCACGCTGAAAAATCAACATTTTCATGCATTTCAAATCTAATTCCATTGTCTTTTTTCATGGAGCTCATTCTGGTTAACTTCTCTTTGGCCGTGTCTTCAGCTTTTGCCTGGATTATTACTTATTATGTTCAAATGTACCTTAGAAACATCTTTAGGGGAATCTGGCTGGCTCAGTAGTTTAAGCATCCAATTCTTTTTCAGCTAAGGTCAGGGTTGCAGGGGCATGGGATTGAGCCCCTCATCAGTCATCATGTTCAGCCTTGGAGTCTGCTTGCCCCTTTCCCTCTACTCAGCCCCCCTCAAATAAATAAAATATTTTAAAAAATGGACATATTTGTATATCAGCAGACAAAAATCTTTCCCTGACCCATATTTCTCTTTCGTTATGTAGTCAAATTTCTTTCTCTTTTAATTGTATAGTAAAGTTTCTTAAAATCTGTATTACAATTTCTTGCAATGTGGTTCACCCTCAAAATCTTCACTCAAGGATATTTTACTAAGTCCGTAATGACTCCCATGTTGTCCGAACTAAAAGACATTTTTTTTTAATTCCACAGCATATTAGAGACTTATATTCTAGGTCATGTGAGAAATCCCTGTTTTCTCTTGGCTTCCATAGCATCAAGACCAGCCACGTAATTTATGGAGCCCAGCAAAAAGTGAAAATGTGCAGTTCCTTGTTCATAAATTATTAAAAATTTCAAAATGGTGACAACAAAGCCTTAATTAGACCAAATACAAGGCCCTATGTGATTGCAAATCACATGTCCATGAAACCAGCCTTAGGTGGCATTAAATCCTGAATTTTCTCATTTCACTGGACACATATCATTCTAACTTACTAAACCTTTCTCTGGTGATTTTTAAATTGCTAAGCTAATTAATGTCTAGAATCTAGGTGTCCACTTCATAGTAACCTATTTCTTGCATTTCATATAACAATTGCAAGCTAATAATTGCAAAGTTTATAATACTCACCTGCACTTTATTTTAGGACTATATATTTTACACTCTATTTGATCGTTTACTTTCTCACTAAATAATTTTTAAAAATAACAAACAATATGACCTAATCTTACTCCAGCCATTCTATTATTAGTAAGTGAAAGCTCCATTCAATCAATTGCCTAAGGCAGAAATTTGTGCATGAATCTTAATACCTCCTTTTGAGTTTGAATTTTTAAAGAAGGTATCAGGTAAGAGAAATGACCTATGATTATCTCTGTCTTCACTCTGGTAAGAATGCATTCTGGTAAGAATGCATTTGAAGCAAATTTGAGGTGAAAATACATTCTGAAGATGTTTCCTTTGGAAATATTAACAGTTCAGCTATATACAAACCTAACATATGAAACAACTTCCAAATTATTGGACATTTACTTCTTTTCCAGAGGCCTCCCCAAATAGCATGTGTTTTCTGTCTGTGTGATGATACCCTGTCTTTTTCTTCTCTTGGTTGTGAAAGGTCTGCTTGAAAAGATCCTTAATATCACAGGTAATTTTTCTTGGGACTATCTCAGCCTCCAAAATATTCTCCACACCTGAGCTTAACATTATTTTTTGCTATGATCTTAGTACTTATGGACGACAATCATGAAACATCAATAAATATCTTATAATATGTGTATGTTCACACATGTGTTCTACTCAATACAACAAGTTCCTGTTTTACTTGGTTATTTCACAACCATGTTAACTATATCAGGCAATATTTCCACATACTTTCTAATTTGGAGATTTAGTCACCGCATTTTTGCTTAAGGATATAGGGGGAACATTCACAATTTAAAGGTACCCCTAGTTAATCCTGGGATTGAGTCCCACATCGGGCTGCCTGCTTCCCTCTCTCTCTCTGCCTGCCTCTCCATCTACTTGTGATTTCTCTCTGTCAAATAAATAAATAAAATCTTTAAAAAAAAAAAAAAAGAATTAAAGGTACCCCTAGTTATCTTTTAATAGCCTTAAGCATATACTTCTAGTATCAAACCTATCAAATTGTTAGATCAGAATAATTATTTTTTTTCTTTTTCTTTTACCTACATCCTGCTGAAATCTGTCTCTAACATAAACTGTGCAGTGTCATCTTAACTAATGTGCTACTTTTACGATGTTCCACATAACTGCCATTCTTCATGGACATTCTCTATAAGGAGAGCATTATTTTGACTATGTAAATTTGGTCATGTTTCTTTTTGACAAAACCTTTATAGATGGCTTTTGACTGACTTTGGAAAAAAATGCGGACTTCAGCTCAAATCTCATTTTGACAGAGTTCTATTCTAAATTACCGTACCCTCCCTCATTCACTGTCATAGCATTGCTTTTGTTTCAAATTACTGTACATTTTAAAATGAATATGGCATCTTACTTAAATGTATAACTTTTTCAATCACTTTATCTTCTATGTTGAAATATCTGACCCATAGTAGATCCTCCATAAACTACAGAATAAACAAATTAGTGAACAAAGCATATAACAAAACTTAGCATTAATAACTTTTCAGATGGAAGTAAAGCACAGTATTTCTTGTTATGGATGTACCCTAAAGCAACCTTAAATGAATCACACCTTTGTATAATCTCCTTCTTTGATTGGGATCTGTGATTTGCTTCTAACCAATAAAATATGACAAGAGTGATGATGGAATACTGCTATGTTTATCAGGTTACATTACGTGAAAAAATGGGATGAAACACCCAAGATCACGATTCATGATATTAGGCTCTTTCCTAGAAGAGTGAAGAAAAACACTATTCATCTGTGGCTCAAGAAGAAAATCAAATAGCTGTGTTTTGAACAGTCTGTGGAGAGGGTCAAGGGGGAGGTCACTGCACTAGAACCATTGGACCCACAGGTGACCTACATCTGACAGAAGCTGAACTCCGAGTCATTGAGCGAAAGACCATGAATTCTGCCAACAGCTGGAATGAGCTTTAAAGTGGATTCTTCTCCAGAGCTTCTCAATAACCCAGTCCAGTCAGACCTTGATTGCAACCTTGAAATGCTCTGAGCAGAGGACCCAGCTTAGATCTCTACGGATTCCTGATCAAGAAAATTATGATACAATTAATGTGGCTTGACCTAAATCACTATACTATTTGTTACATAGAGATAGGAATGGAGCCTATTCATGTGTAAGAAAAAAAATGTTTTCTCATTTAGTAGAAATTGCTAATACTTACTGACTGTGATAGCCAATTTTATGTATCAACTACACTGGGCCATTGAGTGCCTAGATATTTGACCAGATATTATCCTGAGTATTTCTGTACAGAGTACAGGGTATTTCTCTGGTGATATTAATATTTACATTGGTAAAGTGAATAAAGCAGATTGTCCTCTTTATTGTAGATAGGCCTCCTCCAATGGATTGAAGATCTAAAAATAATAAAATAGCTGACCTTCCTATGATTTAGAAGGCTTCTGGAATTGACTCTCTAATCTGAATGGATTTGAAGATGCTGATGGTTCTATGTCTAGTAAAAAAGAGAACTGATGGTTTCTGGTTGTGATCTGGCAGTAGAGTTTGGCAAAATATCACCATTGGTTATTTTTTAATTTTTTAATTTTTTTTGAAGAGTACTTAACTTCTTTTTCCTTGTTTAAGGAAAGACCTTATATATTTATTTATTTATTAACATATAATGTATTATTTGTTTCAGGGGTACAGGTCTGTGATTCATCAGTCTTAACACAATTCATAGCGCTCACCATAGCACATACTCTCTCCAATATCCATCACCCAACCATCCCATGCCTCCCATCTCCCTCCACTCTAAAGGACTTATTAAAAAGCAAGGGGCTAAGTGACTGTGTATGGCAAATATTTTTTTACGATCTTACAAGTGTAATGAGATTGTCTGATTGCTCCTAATACCACTGAATAAAGTGGTAAAAGAAAAGGATGAGTTCAGGAATTCCAGTTCCTAGTTCAAGTTCCGTATAAAAGATCTGAAGCCTTCTGTGTGTGACCTGAAGGAGACCCTTATCTCCTGTAGCAGCTTGGCTGAGGTTGCTGAGAGTCTAACTCATAATCTCATTCTGCAGCTGGCTGATACACAATGCAAGTTGAACTCCCAGCTTCTCAAGGTGTCTACTGATACCTGATTAGTAAGGAAGGGATCCTGAAAACTGGAATGCATACATGTGGGAAGATTTTTTTGAAGCCCAGGACACTGAGCCCTCAAATGAGTCTTCTTTGATAGTAGAAGCAGCTTCCTTAGCCGTAATAGAAGTGGCCTTTCTATCACTTTTATTGACTAAGGGATTAACCTTTATTGACTAAGGACACTACAGTGGCACTCTTTGAGTTAATTGCCTTGCAAGACAATGCCGATTCTTTTAAGACCCACCCGACCACCCCTCTTTGCTTCTAGACCTTTAATGAGACTCATATTCTAGCTGACTTATAATAGTAAGCATGATTCACGAGGAAGTGCTCACCCCAAAAGCACTATTAGAGTTTTCTAATTTATCCAGAAAGAATCTAGGAACATGTGTGGAAATGGCTTTTAAGGACATGGAATAATGATGGAAGGAACACAAAATGGAGGGAGGATGACTTTATTGATGGACTCGCTTAGCACAGAGTCTGTGTTAGTGTTGCCTTTCAAGAAGTTAGAGAGGACTCAAATCATTTAGTTGGTTGTTTGAAACACATAGTAAAAGGCTTCCTATGATTAGTTGGAAATGCCAGACCTGCCTTGATTTAATGTGTAGGAAAAGATTCATAGCTTAGGGAGATGAAAATTTTAGAGTGGATTCATCATTAAGATGTCCTCATGCACACTTGGAATCCCAAAGAGTTACCTTTCACGAAACTGTGAGAAGTAACTTTGTGAGGGGAGCCCCATTATCTTTGAAGAGTTCATCAAATCTCTCTTTGTAGTCCAGGTCTTACTCTGGGAACTAGAGTGACTGAATCAGGAAAATGGAATGCAGTGTGAATAATTGCATCTCAAGGTAGCAGGGGGCAAATGACAGCATTCGACCATTAAAGACAAGGTGGGCATAGTTACTGTAATGGATGGCAGAGTCAGAGAGTAGAATTGTCTGACTTACACAGACCTATTAACTAGCTGGTCATGATGTCCCTGGAAGAGAAGTAGAAGACTAATGAATTCTTTCTTGATCTGTGTAAGCAGAAAAGCTCTAGGTCAAATTAGTAAAAGTCTAATAACTCTGAATCATAAAAACAGAGTCATGATTCCTCAATTCCCAGATTAGAGCCAGTATACATAACTGGGACCCCTTGAGGAAGACCCTGGTAAGCTGATAAAATTTTATATATGCTCCTAACCTTCCTCAAAGGGACCTATGACTTCTCAACTAGATAACTGCAGTAGAGAAAGAGACACAGAACTTTTGAATACTATTAAATGCAGGTTCCAAACTGATGGTAATTCCAGGAGACTGAAAATATCACTCTGGTCCAGCCAGAGTGGAGGCTGTGGAGGTCAGGTCTGTCTCATAGTGGGCGTACTGAATCCCTGAACTCTTTTGTTATTTCCCCATTTCTGGAATGCATATTTGGAATAGACATGCTTGCTAGTTGGCAGAATCTGTACATAGGCTTCCTGATCTGTAGAGGGAGGACTATTACCATTGAAAAGGTCAAGTGGAAGCCACCAGCACTGTCTCTACCTAGGGAAATAGTAAATTTTCAGTACTGGAAGGATTACCAACATTTGCACCACCATCATGGATTTGAAGGATGTACGGGTGGTGATTCTCACCACATACACATTCAGTTAACCTATTTGGCCCATATAAAAGATAGATGGATCTTGGAAAGTTAGAGTGGATTATCTTTGGCTCCACCAGATGGTGACTTCGGTTGTAGCTGCTACAGCAGTGTGGTTTCATTGAGCAAATGAATTCATCTGGTATCTTGATCAGACATAAATAATAAGAGTGGCTTTAGCTTAGTGGGCACAACTTTGCACACCATGCCACGACTGTAGTTAGATTTCAGGATCGCATACTAAGACAAATGTTTTTATTTTGTTTTAATGTTTTGCTTTTTGCCTGAACTAGGGCAAAGAGGAACCATTCTTTTATTTTAGAAAAAGCCTTTGCTGAGACTTTGAGTTTTTAAGTATCCCTTTGTGCTTATGATAGACTACCAACTTGCAAAAACATATGGGTAGCTATCTCTACCCCTTAACTTGAGGTAAATAGTCTTTGCAGAAGATTTAAATATATTAATGCATGCATATAGCTTTTGTATGTATTTCATATAGGTTATAGATTACAAATGCTGCACTATCTATAGTATTCAGTTTTGCTGATTTTGCCCTTAGACCCAGAATATGTCCTGACTTTACTGTTTATGCAATGCTCTATTTAAAGAAATACTTCACTCTGAGATTTTTTAATCATCTTTTTTTTATCACCACTTCCATAAAATGACTGATTAAAATTAGTCATTGCTATAAGTAGCATTAGTGTCTGGAATACTCCAGTGTACTTCAAAATAAAAGTTGAGAATAATTACCAAACTCACATTGCTGGTTTCTTATTGATTATTCATAGGACATGGAAGAAAAATAATAGCCAAAAGCCCTTAGTATTTCAATCCATGTATGCATATCTAAAATCTGTCTCCTCCAAAGCAATAATAACATGATATGCTTCTGCACTTGAATGGGATAAATTTATTAATAAATGAGCATTTTTTGCTTTAATATATTTAAATTGATTTATCTTAAACAGTTATCCATGTTCATTTTTTCCTACTCTTACACAATCAACAAGAAAATATCAATAGAAAATTGCCAGTATGTTGAAGAGAATATTTATTCATTCACTTGAATATGACCATAATCTTACTTGCTATATGAATGTTGTTTCATTTTTAAATTTTTTTTCTACTGTTTCATTACTTAAGCAATTCAGATTCATATCATACCACAGTTATTTCAAATAAATATGAGGCTTCAAATCACCTACCAACTTTTTTGATAATATCCAACTTTTTTTTGTCTAACTCAGATATCTTTCACAAAATAACCATTGGAAAATTAAAATATGGATAGTTGATCTTAAGTGGTACAAATAGCATATTGAAAATAAATTTTCTGACAGTGAAAATTATTTTGGTTGCAATTAATAAATAGGAATCAATTCCATTCTGGAATGACATAAAAATAGTGTTGTTTATGGCAGAGGAATTAATCAAATGCCTTATCCTTCCTGCTTCCAAAGTGGGACTCTATAAACATTAAGAAAGATGCATTATGTTCATTGGCAAACAAAATAAGTGTCCTTGAAATTCTATATCCTTCACTGTAATTCAACTCACTTAACATACTGCTAACATATCAGATAACTAAATGGAAACATAAGTACCAAATGTTTAAAGCAACTTTGCGTAATAGATTATGTATAAAACACCCGGTTCATGAAGTAGAACATAAATAGGTACTTCAAGGAGAAGAAGGAGAATTATGTGAAACATAAGGTGCTATCTGCCAAGTAATCTGCATTTTGTAGTCAGTTGTCAAATATGATTAATTGTGAGTTCAGGGGACAGCCAGAACACAGTGGCCTTCGTTAGATCCAGAAATTTCCTATGCCCTTCAGTATTAGCTAGGATGAACCTGCTTAGCTATTTGATTTTCATGCATTGCATATAGATTAGAAACCTCATACACAGAGACACAATGAGTTTAGTTATATTTCCCATGGGAAAGAAAAAAAACAGGACAGGAGTAGGGGTTTAGAAAGAGCCATTCACATTTCCAGTGATCTCAGAATTATTTTCCAAGAGAATTCTAAATTGATTTAATACTTTGAAAGAATATGCACCATGAAGCACTTTTTCTGCACAAAGAGTGCAGAAAAGCAAGCTGCAGTGAGACAGCAGGCAAGGGCTAAAATAACTAGAAAACTTGCGTTGGAGGAAAACCTTAGTACTAAAGCTTAAGTGTGCCCTTGGTAAGAAGACTATTTTTTTAGTTCCATTGTAGGTCAATGTGTATTCCTGGGTATGCCCTAAGATTTGAGGTGTAATTCATGAGCATCTGCTTTAATGTTCTCCTATGGTATTAGAAAATTACCATTCTTTCACTTATTAAAATATATTCATAATATCTGTGAATCATTTCTGGGCAGTCTGGGTATGTGTGTAATTGGAAAAGGGGAGAGAAGGTGTTTCAAAGGCATAGATGGAAACAGTGTTGCTAATGAGAACTTGGGCTTTGTATTCCAGCTGTCCTATTTGCTATCTGTGTGACTTGGGACAAATTACTTAAATGTTTGAATGTCTCTTTGGAAAAAACAAAATAAAACAAAACAAAACACTAAAACCAACCTGTAAGATGGACAGTATATAAATCACAGATTGCCTTAGCAATATAAAAATAGATTCTATATGGTGGCTAGCATAGTTCTAGATCTAAGCTCACAGTGTGTGTTATCCATTACAATTGTAAACTATTATTGTTATTTTAGTTCTTTCATATGATTTAGAAAATGTTCATTTTCTTAGATTCTCAATAGCTGTTTTTTTCTCTTTATAATAAAAATAATGAAACAGATTCAAGAACAAGGCCAGAACATGTGTTTGGTTGCTGCATGCACAGGCAGGTAGAAGCAGCAGATTCCTTACTTGCAGATCCATTACTAACAACTCCTCAAGCAGCACACGCTGTGCATTGTCAGTGGGACAGATCTCTCTCCACTGTTCCCTACAGACCTTCAGTCCCCGCCATCCATTCCAATCAGGATCTCCTGCCCTGTTGCTTTCAGTTGGAGTCATGTCACGGGGAGGCCTGGTAGGACACTAAGTACAGAGAGAAAACGGCATTGGTGGCATGTTTATTCCCCTGGCTCCCAACTTGCAAGGTCACCTTTATGTGGCTTGATCCCTCAAGCAAAGGTCACTGTGTTTTTCAAGGGGTCTGACAGTATGAAATCAGAGTCTGTGGGCTTTAGTCATTTATCTCTTCCCTCATCCCTCCTTAATTCTTGAAGTTTTCCTGCACTTACCTTATGTAGAATCCTTCATTATTTTCCCTATTGCTGCTATAATGAGTTACTGCAAACTTAGTTGTTTAAATAATGCAAATTTATTACCTTATAGTTCTAGAAGACAGAAACAAAAACCTGTGTGATTATATTTAACCTGTCTAGATGATCCAGAATAATTTTCCCAACTCCTAATTCTTGACTTAATCACATGAACAAAGTCTCCTTTGTTGTGTAATCTAACGTATTCACCGGTTCTAAGGATTAGGACATGGACGTTGGGTGAGGGCAGTATTATTCTCCCTATCATAATTTCCTTTGTAAAGAAGTTCCCAAATTTTTTGGTATTGTGTGTGACTTATCTCTTTGGTGGGACCCTCAATGATATCAGCAAACCAATTTCTCTACCATTACCCCCTTTTTCATTATTCTGCATAAGTAGAACTTGAGAGGCACTACCAGAGCTTACTTCATACTTGTTCCTGCCATCACTGACAGGGCTTAAGCTTATAATACTTTATTTTTATTGTAATATCCCCCCATTATCAGGACTTTTCCCCCTCCTGTTATACTGAATGTATCTGTAAGTATAATATCCCCAAAGTGAAGCTTTTTGCTAAAGATAAACCTAAATTCCAGTATCATTGGATTGATACTTAAACCAACTCATTTTTAAGTAACTATTCCTACACCTCATATTTGTACTAGAGTCTACTTGCCAATACCTTATGATTTAAATATTATTGCAAACAACAAATTATAATGCCTTTCATCATATTATAAGATAGGTGTTTTATCCTATACACTTTGCAATTTGATCGCTTTCCAAAGTAGTCATTGACAAAATAGCACATGGGAAAAGCAGCTTATCCTTTAGGCCAATGCTGCAATCAAAAGAACACTTTTAACAAGGGAAGAGTTAGTTTGAACAGCAATGCTCTGTCTGGGGGGAATTCTAGTATTGCTTGTGAAGGATATTCAGGGAGACAGTTATAAAAACACAACAGGTTGACTGAAATTTGTAAATTAATTTAGCAGTTGCTGTAACAAAGCTACAGGCATGAGCTAGCTAATAAAATGTGTCAATCATGTAGCCTTTAAATAAACGTGCAAGAGAGCAGTTATTGTAGACTTTAATGGTGTTACAGTATTTAATCTTTTCTTCTGGACATGACCTTGTATAATAAATCCCAGTTGTTTTCTGGGAAAGGAGACCTTATTGCAACTGAACAACTGTCATAGTTCCAGTACTTTTCTTTCTCTTGTACTTTTATGTTAAATGTTTTCTGGATTTTTAAATTAAGTTAATATGATAATAAAACCATTAGAGTCTTGCAGAAAGAAGGAAGTACACATGTTTAGACAGAAAATATGAATGAAGCCTTAAATTTTCTACAAGCAATATTAAATATATTAAATATGCTTTCCTCTGGATATATAGACAAGAATTAGATATCCATTTAGGGTTATGGGAAAATATAAATTAAAAAAGGACTGAATTCCCCAGAATATTGAGTTACTAATTTAACAAAACAAATGTAAATATTTTCTTTGCTTCCATTTCAATAAAACCTATAGATGTGAAAAGTTATGGCCTGAGATTTTCTTTCAATCTAAACTAAGCTTTCATATTTTCTACAGTAAATATTATAATTACAACACAGAAAAAAGTGGCTGCCACCTGCAAATCATTATGCTTTAAAATAGAAGCCTATCACGATAAAAATAAACTATTCTAAATAGTTTTAAGTATACCGAATACTCATTCACACATAAACAGATAATCATGTATGTATATATGCAAGAAACACACACTTAAGGAGCAGTGTTAGAATGTTTTTACTAGTAAAGGGAAATAAGAGTGTTACAGAGACAGTTTTTATATCAGAAGATATATCCTTCAGAAACAGTTTTATTTTTCAAATAAATCTCAGAATTTCAGGGTTTGAAAACTAAATGCCTTTAATGCCTTTTTTAAGTAAAGATATTTAATCCAATTACATACCAAGTGCCTGGCTTGTCTCTATCATATTCACATAAGAAGTCAGTCTGTTGAGGCGCCTGGGTGGCTCAGTTCTTAGGCATCTGACTTTGGCTTAGGTCATGATCCTAGGGTCCTAGGTTTGAGCCCTACATTGGGCTCCCTGCTCGGTGGGAAGCCTGCTTCTCCCTCTCCCACTCCTCCTGCTTGTGTTTCCTCTCTCTCTGTGTGTCTCTCTGTCAAATAAATAAAATCTTAATTTTTTTTTCCCCTGGTCCAGTGCAATCCAGAGCCACATATTCTATCTTTATACAGGTTTAGGTGTTGGGCAACTTTCTCTTGAAATATGCCGCCTCTTCTACCTTCATTATATTATTATCTGATCACAAGTGCTGTTGAATGCCTGTTCTTATTATAGACAGTAAGCTAAAGACAGGTGGTATATATCCTAAGTTGTAGAGCTTGAACATGAGACTGCTGTTTTCTGCTGTATTATCCCCCATGTGCCATTTTAGTAGCTGTGATTAAAAAATGCAATTGGTGGGGCCCCTGGGTGGTCAGTGGGTTAAGTCTCTGATCTCAGGATTCTGGGATCGAGACCCTCATCGGGCTCTCTGCTCAGCAAGGAGCCTGCTTCCCCCTCTCTCTTAGCAGACCTCTGTCTACTTGTGACCTCTCGCTCTTTGTTAAGTAAATAAATAATGTCTTAAAAAAAAAAAAAGAAGAAAAGTCTACTAGACATACATTTCTCTGGTCTGCTGAATTAGAATCTATGCATATACACATGTATACATATATATTTGTGTGTATGTATTTTTCATATATGCATATATAGCATGCACATATATTTTATGTATATATATCTCATCACTAATGCTTATTTTTTATTGATTTTTATTTAGTTCTAAGGATGTAGATGTAGGAAGAGAATATGTAAATGATAATCAGCAGAGGAAGGAGTTTTTATCACCTAATGTCTAATGGTCTTAAAACTCTCATTAATGTTGCCTGTTTGTACTACTTTTATTTTTTTTTTAAGATTTTATTTATTTTTCAGAGAAGAGAGAAGGAAAAAGCCTGAGCACAAGCAAGGGAGCAGCAAACAGAGGCAGAGCAAGAAGCAAGCGCTCTACTGGGCAAGGTGCTTGATGTGGAACTTGAACCCAGGACCCCGAGATCATGGCCTGAGCTGAAGGCAGATGCTTAACAGGCTGAGCCACCCAGGTGTCCCTGTGCTGTGTTTTTAATTCACATTTATAAATGCAGTTGTGTAAAACAAAGACTACCAACTTAAGATATCATTCAACTTTAACAAAAAACTTGCAGTCACATATACTTTCTATTTTTTTTAAAAGATTTTATTTATTTATTTGACAGAGAGAGAGATCACAAGTAGGCAGAGAGGCAGGCAGAGAGGGGGTGGGGGGGAACAAGCTCCCTAATGAACAGAGAGCCTAATGCGGGGCTCAACCCCAGAATCCTGCGATCATGAACTGAACTGAGGGTAGAGGCTTTACCCACTGAGCCACCCAGGTGCCCCACCCCTCTTATTTTCTTATTTGCCTGCTGAGGTTCACTGAATTCCCACCACACTCAAGAAAGGCATGAAATATAAACTGTGACCAACAAACTTGACCTTCTGTTTTTGCGCCCATAGAGAGTAGTGTAGTATTGTAGTTTAACTTTTGCCCTTTATCTTTTTTTTTGTTGTTGTTTCAAGTTTTTATTTAATGTCTAGTTAATTAACATTTAGTCTAATATTAGTTTCAGGAGTAGAATTTAATGATTCACCACTTACATACAACACCCAGCACTCATTACAAGTGCCCTCCTTACTGTCCATCACCCATTTAACCCATCTCCCCCACGGCCCGCCTCCCTTCCAGCAATCCTCAGCTTGTCCTCCATAGTTAAGAATTTGTTTTATGTTCTGCCTCTCTTTTCCCCCACCATGTTCACATGTTTCATTTCTTAAGTTCCACATATGAGTGAAACCATATGGTATTTGTCTTTTTTTCTTTCTTTTTATTTTAAAGACTTTATTTATTTATTTGACAGACAGAGATCACAAGCAGGCAGAGAGGCAGGCAGAGAGAGAGAGGAGGAAGCAGTCTGCCTGCTGAGCAGAAAGCCCAATGTGGGGCTCGATCCCAGGACCGTGGGACCATGACCTGAGCCGAAGGCAGAGGCTTTAACCCGCTGAGCCACACAGGCAACCCAGTATTTATCTTTCTTTGGCTCATTTTGTTTAGCATAATATACTGTAGGTCCATCCACATTGTTGCAATTGGCAAGATTTCATTCTTTTTCATGGCTGAGTAATATTCTTGTGTGTGTGTGCGTGTGTGCGTGTGTGCATGTGCGCACGGGCGTGTGTGAGTGTGTTTATACCACTTCTTTATTGATCCATCAGTTGGTGGACATTTGGGCTTTTTCCATTAATTTCAATATTGTTGATATGGTGCTATGAACAACAGAGTGCATGTAACCCTTTGGATCAGTATTTTGTGTCTGTGGGTAAATACCTAGTAGTATAATTGCTGGATTGCAGTATAGTTCTATTTTTAACTTTGTGAGGAATGTCCGTGCTGTTTTCCAGAGTGGCTGCACCACTTTGCATTCCCACCAACAGTGTAAGAGGGGCTCCTCTTTCTCTGCATCCTTGCCAACATCTGTTGTTTCCTGTGTTGTTAATTTAAGCCATTCCGACAGGTATGAGGTGGTATCTCATTGTAATTTTGATTTGTATTTCCCTGAAGATGAGTGATATTGAGCATCTTTTCATGTGTCTATTAGTCAACTGTATGTCTTGTTTGGAAAAATGTCTATGCATGTCTTCTGCCTATTTTTTAACTGGATTATTTGTTTTTTAGATGTTGAGTTTAGTAGGTTCTTTGTAGATTTTTAAGATTAACCCTTTATCAGATATTTTATTTGCAGATATCTTCTCCCATTCCTAAGGCTGCCTTTTAGTTTTATTGATTGTTTCCTTTGCTGTGGAGAAGCTGTTCATCTTAATGAAGTCCCAGTAGTTCATCTTTGCTTTTGTTTCCCTTGCCTCTGGAGAAGGGTCTAGTAAGAAGTTGCTATGGCTGATGTCAAAAAGGTTACTGCCTTTGTTCTTCTCGAGGATTTTGATGGTTTCCTATCTCACATTTAGGTCTTTCATCCATTTTAAATTTATTTTTGTATGTGGTGTAAGAGAGTGGTCCAGTTTCATTCTTCTGCATGTTGCTGTCCCGTTTTCCCAACACCATTTGTTGAAGGGATGGTCTTTTTCCTATTGAATGTTCTTTCCTGCTTTGTTAAAGATTAGATGACCATATAATTGTGGATCTAGTTCTGGGTTTTCTATTCTGTTCCCTTGATCTATGTGTCTATTTTTATGCCAGTACCGTACTGTCTTGATCCCTTCAACTTTATAATATACCTTGGAAGTCCAGAATTGTGATGCCTCCAGCTTTGCTTTTCTTTTTCAAGATCACTTTGGCTATTCAGGGGCTTTTGTGTTTCCATACAAGTTTTTAGATTATTTGTTCTAGCTCTGTGAAGAATGCTGGTGGTATTTTGGTAGGGATTGAGTTAAATACATAGACTGCTTTCAGTAGTATAGACATATTAACAATATTTGTTCTTCAAATCCATGAGCATGGGATGTTTTTCCATTTTTGCATGTTATCTTCAGTTTTTTCATAGTGCTCTATAGTTTTCAGAGAACAGGTCTTTTATCTTTTTGTTTAGGTTTATTCCTAGGTATCAGATGGTTTTTGGTGCAGTTGTAATTGGGACCAATTCCTTGATTTCTTTTTCTGCTGCTTCATTATTAGTGTATAGAAATAAAACAGAGTTTTGTACATTGATTTTTGTATCCTTTGACTTTGCTGAATTTGATATCAGTTCTAGCAGTTTTTTGGGATGTCT
Source organism: Mustela lutreola (assembly GCF_030435805.1). Lineage (NCBI taxonomy): Eukaryota > Metazoa > Chordata > Mammalia > Carnivora > Mustelidae > Mustela > Mustela lutreola. Next base: position 21,058,252 of record NC_081302.1, on the reverse strand, counting down.
TTAAGGTTTTCATATCATCTGCAAATAGGGGAAGTTTCTCTTCTTTGTCACTTCTTTGGATTCCTTTTATTTCTTTTTGTTGTCTGATTCTGAGACTAGGAAATCCAATACTATATTAAATAACAATGGTGAAAGTGGACATCATTGTCATTTTTCTGACTGCAAAGGAAAAGCTCTCAGTTTTTCGCCACTGAGGATGATATTAGCTGTGGGTCTTTTGTATATGGCTTTTATGATGTTGAGGTATGTTCCCTCTATTCCTGTTTGTTGAGTTTTCATCAAGAATGGGTATGCTGCTTTGTCAAATGCTTTTTCTGCATCTATTGAGAGGATCATATGGTTCTTATCTGTTCTTTTATTAATGTGGTATATCAGATTGACTTGTGATTATTGAACCAAACTTGCAGCCCAGGAATAAATCCTACTTGATTGGGTTGAATGATTATTTTAATGTATTGTTTAATTTGATTTCGTAGTATTTTATTAAGAATTTTTGCCCTCTAAAGTCATACTGTCTGCCTTCAAATTCTGGTTCTTAGGATCTACTATTCTTAACCTCACTGTGCCTCAGTTTCCTCAGCTATATGAAAAAAATAATAATATAATACCTAATTCAGGGTCATTAATGATTGCATATTTGCACAATATGCAAATATATGAAAAATGATACTCAGAATAATATTTGATATACTGTAATCTCAGTAAACTTTAGGTTCTATACTCCTTTAATTCATGTAATATTGATATTTTACTTTGTGGTTTTCAATGAATTTCCTTAAGATATGATATAATATTATTCTATGAGAGATGTATTCTATTTCTTTTTCACAAAGTAGGAGGTATCAAAATCACAGGAGATGAAGATAGGAATTGAATGCTGCACAGGGAAAAGCATTTACATTTCATATCGATGAAAAAAACAGAGATGTGCCAACTCTGTATAAAGAAAGCATGCCTGCTTCTAAGATGTAATAATACAGTAAAGAAAATCTCCCCAAAATCCACATCTAGCAAGTTGAACAAACCTGTACATCCAATATGTAGCGTTTCAAGTAATAATTAAAAGGGGAAGACATGGAGGGGCTGAGAAGCTACATTGCTTGTGTATATACTGGTTATACAGGATCCTCTTTAGGCAGGTGCTTGATGTGTGTGTGTGTGTGTGTGTGTGTGTGTACTTTATATAGTGAATCATGTATTTTATATGATATGAAATAGTGAACTGTTTCAACTATAGTGAATTAGTGGGACTTCCAGGACAATTGACATTTGTAAAGTAGCTGGAATAGTGGCTAGTCTATCATGAATGTTATTTATGTTTTGTTAAATAAAATGAATAGGACACTGGTTTTAAAAAAAAGTGTTGAGATTAGTTTTCAATTTACAATTTGAAACAAGGAATTTTTACTTCTAGATGAGAACTTTTTAAACAATTTTTTTTCAATAGTTTGTGTAAACCCAAGTTATGGGTGGTATTAAACAATTCAGATGGCTACACTCTCCCCCATACATATTGTAACTCAAAGGATGGTGATCTGATTCAGGGATCTGTGTATTAGTGAACACTAAATAGTTGTGGTCCAGGATGTAGATCTGACAACACTTTGAGGAAATCTGCTGTGGGATAGTGTGAACCAAGTTATACGAGCTTGAGTCACTGTTATTATCTCTAGAGTCTCCTCTCCTTCACAGCAATTAGGATTTATTTTTCTAACAGGGAAGAGGAAAACTGGAACATTCTGGATCCTATAGAAAACACCTTCTCTTCGTTCTCTTTCTCTCAACGTGACCAATTAGTTTTCAGCTCTGTGGATGTTTGCCAGCTGTGTTTAGCGGAGGGGTTATCTGACCATGAATGAAAAGGAGAAAGAAGGGTGGACATTCTCTTCCACCCACATTGAGAAATATAGATGTGACCTCTTCTAGGTTACAATTAAAGTGAAAAGTGGCTTTATGGCTTCACAACCAATGAAGAGCAAAAGGAAGTACAAGTGGACATGCTCCTGCGGACAGGGCAGCCCCTGACCAGGAGCAGCACAGGCTACCCCATGCTGGACTGAGCCACAAACAGTGGCATTTTTTTCTGAAAAAGAATTCATTCTGAGTACTGAAAACCTGCCCCAATGTCTGTAGTACCTTCAGCTAAGCACATTTGGGTAAAATCTCATAGAGATATATTTGCTTCTTGAATAACACTTCTGGAATTATTTGAAACATAGGACGAACTTGTGTCACAAAATTATTTTAACTTCCCCAAAATATATTCACCTTCTCCATGTGCTGAATCTGGAATTAAGTGTTTTTCATGACTGAATTCTTACAGATTTGTTGTTGTGAGACCCCTACTGAGTATGCTTTTTTGTCTCTTCTCCAGGAAAGGTACCATTTCCCACAATGGTGGATGTTCTAGGGACTTGCATTGCAATCTAATGAGTTTGTAGTCAATACACTTTATCAAAAGCAAGTTGTCAAGTCCCTGTGTATTTGCATATAAACCATGATTCTTCTTAAACTCTTCCCCATTCCAAAGAAGGAAATTTAATCCATTTTTAAAAACGATTTTATTTATTTATTTGAGAGAGCCTTGAAAGAGATCACAAGAAGGGGCGGGGGTGGGGGAGAAGCAGACTCCCTGCTGAGCTGGGAGCCCAGTGCAGGACAAGATCCCCAGGACCCCGGGATCATGACCCGAGCCAAAGGCAGATGATTAATCAGCTGAGCCACCCAAGTGCCCTAATCCATTTTTTTCTGAAGATATATCTGTTCTTTCTTCTTTTCTTCAAAGCTATTCGTTGATTTCAACACACACACACAGGAAGGACACCATCACCCTGTGCCATGTACTCATGTGGAAAACCAAACTTAAATTTACAAGTTCACTTTCCAGGGTCTCATCCTTCCCAGGTTAATTAGATCAACCTTATGATCTAATTTTGGCCTTAGCTTCTTGGGTATCTAGCCCATCCCCACGCCAATCCTTTCTCCCATTATAATGTCAAAACAAAAGTAGTTTCTGTTTATATCTGCTTGTCAGAATTCTAGCCATCCTTTAATACCATGCCGATTGCCATATATTTATTCTTGAATACTAGGATCACTGAGCCAATTGTATTCTTTCCCACAAAATATGGCAACTATTGTCATTTATCATCATCTGCAAGAAATATATAATCATCTGCATTTTTAATTTATTTTTCCTTTATATAATTTTTATTACCTCCATTTCATTCCCAGTGTTGTCCATGTGTGCACATAAAGCAGTAAGTGAATGTTTGTTGAAATGTTTTTATTCACATATATATGGTTATTATTTTATTCATAGTAACTTCAGTTGTGTTCTCTAAAAAGTATTCATGTACTTGAAAATAAATGTATTCCATATGAATAAAATACATTCTATATTAATACATCGAAATGTAAGATATGCAATTGATCATATGGACAGTTAAATGAGAACAAATATTCATTATTAAGAATAGCTACCCAATCATCCTAGACATTGATTACAAATTTTAATTTGCTCTGTGAATGAACAAAAAAGGTTGTTCAGTTTACAGTAGTAGGGGCTTGTGATTGCATAGCTATATACTTTCTATTTTGATAGTAAATCAACAGTGATCTGTGAACTAGGGAAGAAAAAGATTCCCTATGTAGTTTACTATACTAATACATTGTTTATGAATCTTTGTGTAGCCACCTACAAGGTGTGCAATCTTGGGTAAGTTCTCTAATTAGTGCTTAAATGTTCTCCTTGGTTTAAAGAGGAGAGCATAGTATGTAGCTCATAAGAGTATTTTGAGTGTTAAGTATTTTAATTCATTTTAATTCACACTTAAAACATTACATGATACAGTTACAACCTGGGAAGTGTTAGCTAGTTACTAAAGACTTATTATTTACGAGTTATTGGCCAGGATGAAAACATGAATGTCCCAACAGTCCTGAAAGAGAGGTATTGCTTATTTGGTAGATGTTTAAATGCCCATTCTTTTTCTCATTTACTCACCAAGTATTTCTTGAGCAGCTATTATGTTCCTAGTGTTGTCATAGGTATAAAGTTGATGGGTGAATTCCCTGCCACTATGCAACTTATATTCTACAGGTGGGGAGAGAAGTAAATGACCGTACCAATAAGCTAATGCCATAACATTAGATAAAGAAAGACTGTGAATTCAGTCAAAGGAATAAAAAGTGACCATAGACATCCTATAGACTGGGGGATCATTCACCCAGATTAGAAATAATGAAGAGGAGTTAGTCATGGGGAGATGTACGATTGGATTTTTTCTCGAGGGAGGAAACAATAACATATGCAGAGAACACAAAAAAGGAAATAAAAACTTCGGTGTATGTGAGTGTCAGAAGGAGGCCCACGGGCTGCAGGTTGGTGTCTGGGGGGCTGAAGTAGGAGATGAGGTTGAGGAAGCAGGCAGTGGCCCTGTATTGGTCTGTATTGCCTTCAAGCAAGAGGAAGAAGTTTTTAAGAAAAAAAATAACATAATCTGATTTGTGTGGTAAAATTTCATGCTGACTGCTGTGTGGAGAATGGATTATAAGAGTGGAAATGAGAAGGCACAGACAAGCATTAAGAAGCGGTTCCAGTTATCCAGATGTAAGGGAGTGGTGGCTCGGTTAGGAAGTTAGAGAATATATTTGGGAACATTGATTTACTTAGAAACCCCACTCCAGAAGGAAATCTCACCCTTTGTAATTTAATAAGTGGTTGATGCTAATTAATGAATTACAGCACGGTTCTCTGAATAGAATGAGAGGTTAGAAGGATAATCAGAGTTTAAGATAGAATTTGACAGCTGGTATCAATAGATCAGACTATGGCTGTATGACACCGTATCAACTACCTAAGGTTTGAATGGCATACTGTACAGTATTTGATATATTTTTATCATCCACCACCACTCCCTGTAGCAAAATAATTTATTTTTCACTGTTTAAACACATGAATGACATCTGTTACCAGTTTGAAAGTTTCAACATTCCTGGGAGAAATGGGGAAGCAGAACTTTTAGAAAATAAACTGAATGTTTTGAGTACTGTCACAAAGGTAGAAGGTTGTTGGGGAAGAAAAGAGCCATTTTTTTTATATGAACACTGGTTTATTTACAAATGGTTAAATTATAAGTCTCTTAAAAATAAATTAGAAGTCTCTAAGTGATATGCATTAAAATCCTGTTATATTAATTTGGACTTAACATGAGGGGCAACTGATATTATTGTAAGTGAAAAAGTATTCACTTACTTCTGCATTACCTAGGAAACACCAGAATTAAAAGCTCTGTTTGTTTACAGGACATTTATTGAGCATTTATTACATACTAGCTCTAGACTAGAAAAATCAAAGAGTTTTTCATTTTTTTTATTTGAAGGGACCCAGACATAACCTGATCTTTTGAATATAAGATGGAAAACAGGGGGAAAAAAGAAAAAAAAAAGGCACAGAAGGATACCCACAGCACAGCAGGAAGGTAATTGCTCTGGCTTCCACACTTAAGGTGGACTTGGTAGAAGAGATGGAGCCTGAGGACTCTTGAGGAAGTTACTAAGAGCGTAGTAGGTAAAGAAAAGTGGTCAAGGGCTTTCCTGGAAAGGGGAATAGTATGACTAAAAGAACAGTGGCCTGAGAAGTACGATGAGTTGAAACAAAGTGACAAATACTTGCATATTGTAAGAACATAGTGGAGAACTGTGAGATTTGATGCTACAGTGCATCTAAGGAAAATTTCTTGTGTTGGTTGACTTTATTGACTTTATCTGTGGTAGGGATTGGCTGAAGAGTTATAAGCCAATGAGATCTCAAGGATTTTTTAGTATCTGCCCACAAGGAAAATGAAAATTAAAATGTCAGATTATCATTTAGTGCTTTTACATTAATATTAATTATACCTACCTCTGCACAAAACTTGAAATATGTGTATCCAATAGTAATGACTCAAATATATGTGTGTATATATATAAATACATATACGTGTATATATACACATTTATACATACACGCATGTATATACATATATACAAACACACATGACTAACATTTGAGATCATAAATAGTTGTTAAGCTCTGCCCTAAGTACTTTACTATCTTATCTGATTTGTGTTTCCATATAATGTTGTAGTTGATGGTCTTTTTATATTGTTTTTAGCTGCCAATGCTTTTTCTTAGGTATGTATAAAACAAGGGTAATTACCAAGGGTAATTCTAGCTAAAAAATTCTAGAGAGAGGACTCTTGCTCTTTTTAAGTCCACTCTTTCTAAATCTAGTATTTGAAGCTCTCTTCCTTATTAATTTACCAGACATTCAATGGACGCTACTTATCAGAGTAGTTTACTAGGGTAGCTGTAACAATGTACTGCAAACTGGGTGGCTTTGTCAATGAAAAATAGAATTGGACAGAGTAAAATAGGCAAGTAAGACTTTATTCAAGACTAATGCAATAAGGATGAGAGATTGAACTCAAGTTTGTTCAGACAAAAGGCAGGAAAGTTTTGTGAGATTAAGAGTCACTTATGGTTTGGGTTGGGAGAGAGGGGTGAGGTTATGGACATTGGGGAGGGTATGTTCTATGGTGAGTGCTGTGAAATGTGTAAACGTGGTGATTCACAGACCTGTACCCCTGGGGATAAAAATATATGTTTATAAAAAATAAAAATTTAAAAAAAATTTTTTTTAAAAAGGACAGGAAAGTTTTTCAGCAGTGGGGTAAGCTACTGGAAAAGTACAAGATAATGGAAGATAGATTGGCCAATGTGATTAGGTCATCCATGTTTTTCAGTTCCTGCTTAAAGAAGTCTCTCAGCCTGAGGATATGGGGACCCTATTTTTCTTGATATCTACTTTTCAAAGGAATGTCTCCCATGTCTTTGAGAAAGAGGAGGGGGAAAGATTTACATCTCTAAGGGGTAGAGAATAAAAAGTAAATAATTGCAAGTTTTCTAAAGTAAATGAGCTAAAATAAGCTCAGGAACAAAGAGTCAGGAAGAAACCTGCCTAAAGTTTAGTCAAGCTGAGGGGACTATTAAGGCTGTCTTAGTCAGCTTAAAGAGAAATCTATTGTCTCACAGTTGGGGTGGCTAGAAGTCTGAGATCAAGGTGTCAGTAGGATTCCTTCTGAGAGCCATAAAGGAGCTTCTGGCTTCTCTCTTAGCTTCTGGGGGTTTGCTGGCAATCTTTGGCATTCCCCTGGCTTCTGCCGCATCACCTTGATCTCTCCCTTCATCTTTGTATAGTGTTCTTCCTGTGTGCCTGTCAGTGTCCAAATATCCCCTTTTAATAAGGACATAGGTCTTATTGGATTAGGGGCCTATCCTACTCCGGTATGACTTCATCCTAACTAATGATATCTTCAACAATCCTATTTTCAAATAATGTCACATTCTGAGATACTGGGGGTTAGGACTTTCAATATATAAAACACAATCCAGCCCATAATGTGTAGTATTTATGAGTTAAAGGGCACATTTAATAACTCAGATGGCTCCTGCATATTGGGAATTTATACTTAAATGGATTCCTACTGCAACGTAAGACTCTGAGTCATTTGGTTTCATGTATAATAAAGTGAACATTTATTTTAATTAAAGTTTTTAACATATATATATGCTCTCTTATTAATAACCCTTTATTTTAGAGAGAATGACTACAAATAAATACTTAATAGTAACTGCTATAGTAAAGTTTTCTAGTTATGTCTAAAAATGAAGACTTATTTCCCCTGGCATATATTTAATATCTGTATATGTAGTATATGAGATATATTTAATATCTCTATATTAAATATATATTATTAGGTGCTCCATGACTGGAACATAAGTCCGTGATTGGATTTTTTATAGGATTTTTACAGGATTTTGACTTATGTAGTTAAATCTCAATTAATGTATATGAAGTACATTTCCAATTAAAAATGTACAGCCAAGAAAGGAAAACAATGTATCTAACTTTCTTAGATATACACGTTTCTTAGTTTAATCAAAGTAATATTGACTAGAAAGATGTCTGTTATTTCAGTGTAAATCATTGTATCTCTGTGTAAATATTTTTGTGTTGTCCTTGTTATTTGAGTTCACACAGATTTTTATAAAAGATGTGATTTGTTCTATCGTGTTTAACCACAATGAAAAGTTCATGCCTAAGCCTGTTTTATTTATTTTTTTCTCTGTTTCTAAGGGATACTCAGGTTCAATAGAAGACGACAGAAGAACAAGATGATGGAGCAGTGGCAGGCAGAACCAAGGGTATGATTATGTCAACAACAAAAGCAAACTTGAAGAAGAACAAAGCAAAGCAGTTGAAAATGTCTCAGTACATGGTAGGTGAAAACGGTGTAATAACGGGTCAACCTTAGTGGGAAGAAAGGAAGATAGATAGATAGATGTATTGATATATAGATATCAGAGAAAATAGTTTTCTCAAGTATCTTAGAAACAAAGAAAAGTAAAATATCCTTTGGAAGGAATTTGTGATGTAATTGGATAATCTTTAAAATAGAAAGTAGCATTTTTTTTTGTTTGCTTGTTTGTTTATTTTTGCATGGGATAATGTGGTTATACCCAAATAAGGTTTCTTATAAATAATTTAATTTAGAATGACTGAAATGAGATGTACAGTCCTGGCTGAAAAAATAGTTGGTATTGAAAGGAAAAGGAGTTCAATTTTGAATCCCTGTTCCAAGCTGTGAGTAGAAAGTAAATGGAAGGCTCCTCGGGAGGGAGAAAATGTTGAGGCCAAAATGAAAGCCAGTGGATTTTTTTCACTCTTGTATTGAAGTTTCAAGTGTTTCAAGGATTGTAACAAAAGTCCTTTGTTTAAAAGAAATTAAAATGTAGGAGAAATAAAATCTAAAAAGCTGATTACTGGCCATGGTCTAACACTAACTTTCCTTAGACCATGTCTTCTATTTTAGCAATGTGGTTTTATGGTTTTCTTAAACTGTGATGTTTGGTAATCCTTATACTGTAGTACTTTTTATATTTAAAGAGTTACATGGATTATCTTATAACACATTAGACTATATGCTTTTTATCTGAAGTGTCTTGATTTTTTCTGAATTTCATAAAATTAGAGAAAAAAGTTATATCATTTATCATGGTTTCTGTGAATGAAGGTTTTGCTTCACTTTGGGACTATCCAGTCTAGATACATATGGGGAAATTGCTTAACTAAGCAAATGTTTGTGATATAAACTCAGGTAAGTGTTGTGGCACCTAGGTGGCCCAGTCATTTAAGCCTCTGCCTTTGGCTCAGTTCATGATCCTGGGGTCCTGGGGTTGAGCCCTGAATCAGGCTACCCGCTCAGCAGGGAGTCTGCTTCTCCCTGCTGTGCTCACCTGCTTTCTTTCTCCCTCTCTCAAATAAATAAATAAAATATTTTTATTATTTTTTAAAGATTTTATTTATTTTTTTATTTGACAGACAGAGATCGCAAGTAGGCAGAGAGGTAGGCAGAGAGGGAGAAGAGGAAGCAGGCTCCCTGCTGAGCAGAGTGCCCGTTGCGGGGCTCATTCCCAGGACCCTGAGATCATGACCTGAGATGAAGGCAGAGGCTTTAACCCACTGAGCCACCCAGGCGCCCCATAAATAAAATATTTTTTAAAAAATCAGACAAGTGTTAGTTAGTGTATGATATGAAATGACTGAGATCTTGAACCATTGTGAAACAAGCAGCAGATGGAACCACTTGGGATTTACTATGACTAATAGGGCAAATCCTCCTTAGTAACCTGAAGATCTGCAGAAGCTATTTCTGATTTATTTGTGATAATGTGAACTCTGTATAAAGGAAGAGTGAGATGGCAATTTTTAGGTGTTGACATATGTCATTTTCCTATCTAGGGTACCAAGATGTTATATGTTGAATGTGTGACATTTATGGAAATCCATGTGTACTCTCAGTAGCACATTTTAAATAATGTTTGGTAGTTTGGATTCAAAATTCAGATTATGTAAGTAAATACCAGGAAACAGTTGAAAAAGTATGGGAATGGAACATTTATCATAAATATGTGTGTGACAAATTCATGTTGCAGGGGTCAATATCTTACTGATTTCTATTTAATAATAATAATAATAATATCTTCTCACTGAAGCATGTGATGAATCACATTTGAACAAGAAAAGGGGAAGGACTCCAAAGTCTTACATTATGGGAGAAAATAGGAAATGTGTACTTTAGAGATTGAATTAACTCTATAAAATGAGATACAGAATTTCCAAAGATAGGATAAATCAATATGCTTGAGCCATATTTTATAGAGTAAGACATTAGGATTCTTCATAACAAGAAGAAAGTATTCAAGGGCCTATAAAATTTTGATGACAAGGATTTCTGTTTTAATATGTGAATCTTATGAAGCCCTCTTTTTCATCTCTCCAGTGCTTTTATTTTATTTTTAGTCATTTCTCTTTATTTGTATACTTGGCATAGTCAATACAGAACTTTATGCTTGCTCATTTTTTGAACAATAATGCATAATTCTAAATGTTACTTAAAGTGAGCATGTAAAAATTTCAAAGAGAATAAAAAATAAATTAAGAGGTTGGGAGATCATTTACAAAGGTCATGGCAATTTTATTTGTATGTTGAAAAATCTTAATGAAGACCATCAAACTACATAGCTTCTTGATTTCAAGCTATATTATAAAATGATGGCAGTTGAAATAGTATGTTACTGACATAAAAACAGATGTGGAACAATGAAACAGAATCAGGAGCCCAGAAATAAACCTATGCATATACAGTCAATGAGTATTTGACATTGGAACCAAGAATACTCCAATTGAGAAAAGACACCCTCTTCAATAAATTGTGCTGAAAATATTGCATATTCATAGGTAAAAGAATGAAACTAGACTCTTATCTTATACCACTCATAAAAATTAACTAGAAATAGGGGTGCCTGGGTGGCTCAGTCATTTAAGCATCTAGGTCTTGATTTCAGCTCAGGTCATGATCTCAGGGTTGTGAGATTGAACTTCACATTGGGCTGTGCACTAGGAGTGGAGCCTGCTTACGATTCTCTCTCTCCTTTTCCCTCTCCCACTCCCCCTGCTCTCTCTCCCCCTACCATAAAATTCCTAGATAAAAACATAGAAGAAGGTCACAGATATGGTGGCCGTTAGGATGGGAAAGCTGGCAACCATACCTACAGGTCTGATATGTGCATCTATAACTGTGCTTGCAGCTAAAGAAGAAAAATACAAAAAGCAGCTAGTAAAACCAGAGCAGCTTCCCATATATACTGCACCACCTCTGCAGTCTAAATATGTTGAAGAGTAGCCTGGTCATTTAGAAATGGGCTTTGCATCCATCCGCAGTACAACTGGTCATTATATTGGCTGGTGCAAGGGTGTTTATGTGTTTGTGAACAATGGGATAATGGATACAGTACAATTTGGAAAAGATGCATATGTCTACTGAAGAATCCACCTCAAGATTTTCTTCCAAAACTTGGAGTGATTACAGTTTCAGGATTGGCAGGCTTGGTTTCAGCAAGAAAAGGTTCTAGGTTTAAGAAAATTGCATATCCACTGGGACTGGCCACCTTAGGAGCAACTGTTTGCTACCCAGTTCAGTCAGTAATAATTGCAAAGGTAACTGGGAAAAAGTCATATACTATAAGCCAGCAAATTTATGAAGCAGTTAAATCATTGTGGACGAAAAAGCAACAAAGAAGAATCACTTCCTAAACCTAAAGGAAAATCGAAGCTAGGAAATTCTGCTGCACTAGAAATACCTGCAAAAACAACTGACAGCCTGAAATATTCAGTGTCCTTGCCAGCAGAACTCAGCTCTGAAACAAAGACAAAATCAGAATCCACCTCAGGTGCTGCACAGTTTATGCCTGACCCCAAGCTCATGGATCAAGGACAGTCCCATCCAGAAGATGTAGATATGTACAACACTAGAAGCTGAAATCCTCTGCGTAGAGAACTACAAGATGTATGAAGTTGAAAATAATGATGGAAATATCATGTAAAGGGTAACTGACACAGAGTATAACTTTTTTGGGGGGGAGTGTAACAAAAAAGAGAAAAACAAAGTTTTTCTCTCACATCTTCTAATGTAATGTACAGTTTGACCAACCACATAAGAGATTAAAACACAAACTGTGAATTTAATCCAAACAATATTAAGTGATTGATGAAGAGGCAGAAGTATTGGGATGCATTTAATGATTTTTAAGGTGTGTTTATAAAAAACTATAGTAAATATATAAACAGTGATGAAATATGTGGGTGTATATATAAATATTTATACAGTTACAGGCATGTATTTGCTTTAGCTTTTCAAATTAATGTTAGCTAAATTAGAATGGTGTGTAGAAGGATATTCCCCTCCTTTTTTTTCATACCCCAGAGCTGGAATAAAATATCCATTATTTTACAAAAAAACAAAACAAACAAAAAACACATAGGAAAAAAGCTCCTTGACATAGGTCTTGGCAATGATTTTTCAGATGTAACACCTAAAACACAAGCAATCAAATAAATAATAAACAAGTAAGACTGCATCAAACTAAAGATTTTCTGTACAGCCAAAGAAAAGGTCACCAAAATGAAAAGACAACCTATGGAATTGTAAAGATTACTTGCAAATCATGTATCTGATAGGGACATGCATCTCAATAGTAAAACACACACATACAAAACCAAATAATGCAACATAAAAATGGGCAAAGGACCTAAATATACAATTTTCCCAAAGAAAATATACAGATGGCTCTACAAATATATGGAAAGATGCTTAATATTACTAACCATCAGGGAGATTCAAATCAAAACCACAGTGAGCTATCATTTCATGCCTATTAGGATAGTTAGTGTCCAAACGATAAGAGAAAACAAATGCTGGTGAGTATACAGAGAGAAGGGAACCTGTGTTCACTTGTGGTGGGATTGTAAATTGAAATAGCCACTAAGGAAAACAGATACGAAGCTTATCAGAAAATTAAGAATAGAACAGCCATATGAGTCAGCAATTCCACTTTTAGTAATTTACCTGAAGAAAACGAAGTTGCTATATTAAAGAAATATCAGCACCCCTATATTCATAGTAGCATTATTTAGAAAAACCAAGGCATGGGAACAACCTGTGTCCGCTGGAAGATAAATGGATAAAGATGCGATATATGTATATACGTGAAATGGGCTGTTACCTGGGTATTTAAAAAAAAAAAAGAAATCCTGTCATTTGAGACAACATGGGCAGATCTTGAAAACATAATGCTAGGTCAGACAGGGAAAGACAATAGTGTATGACCTCACTTATGTGTGGAATCTCAAAAAACAAGCAAATAAACAAAAGCAGTCCTCATTGAAAAAAAAGATCAGATTCATGATTACCAGAGGCAGGGGTTTGGGGTACAGAGAATTGGAGGAACGTGATCAAAAGTACAAACTTCCAGTTATAATTATCAGGTTATAATGTCTAACAAATTGACTGTAGTTAACCATATTGTATCACACACACATACACACACACATATATAATGTGTATATATGTCATATATTATATATATATATGACACATGTATCTGTGTGAGGTAATGACCAAACTTACTGTGTGTTAATCATTTCACAGTATGTGCAATTCAGATCATTATATTGTACATCTTAAACTTATACACACTGCTCTGTCATTATATCTTAATAAAACTGGAAAAATGAGTCATAGATGGGCAGGTATGAATTAAAAAAGACAATGAAATAATTCCTTGATGAAATATGATGTAATAACTTGTGATCCTCCCAAATGTTTGAAGTCCTATCTCCATTGAAATCATTCTGTACTCTGTAAACTTTTTTAAAATAATATATATGCAGAATAAAAGAACCGAAAAAACAGTATAATTTTTATTTTGATATGAAAGATGATGAAGGTATAATTGCTTTGCACTGTGCTTTCTTTTACCCTTAATTAACTTTAGTTGCGGTTTTTAAAAATGTTGACCTCATCTTCACCTTCAGACTCTGACATTATTTTGCATTCCAAAAGAGATACCTGATAGTACTATTTTGGAATCAGACATTAAGGGGAAAATGAATGCAAATTTGACAGACGACATAACATTTTCAGCTAGAAGTGTTTGATATTACAATTATTATTAAAAACATTAAAAATGACTTTATTCTGCCTCTGAAATTGTCACATCACAGTAATGAAAATTTTCTTTTCGCAGAGAATGTGTGTATTTTTCATTACTGAAAGCTATTTTAAAGAGAATGTTCTTCATAGGGTTTCCAGGCTAACTTCTCATATGTATTTGTACCCTTCTTTTTATCCAAATGCCTGTCTTATGTGCACACTGTTTTGACCTCTACTCAGCCACATAAGGTGGTTGGGTTATGGACATTGGGGAGGGTGTGTGCTATGGCGAGTGCTGTTAAATGTGCAAGCCTGATGATTCACAGACCTGTACCCCTGGGACTAATAACACATTATATGTTAATAGAAATAATTTAAAAAAAATAGAATGGGCCTTTGGTCTGGAACCCTTCCTTTCCAAGAGATAAAGAGCCCAGTCTGCCACATTTATCACCTTGAGTGGGGACATCTTGTTTCATGTTCAGTGGGTACTCTTCTTTTTCTTAAAGCATGTATGTTACATGGCACTGAGCCAACCGAGCTGTTATATCTGTTTTCCCTAGGGAGAGGAGAATGTTCCTTCCAGGGTGGGGTGAAAGGGGTGTGCATGAGTGCAAGGAAAATCACTAAGAGAACTTCTGCCCTTGGGGAACCAACACCCGCCCACCTCTGAAGCTGATCTTGTTCTGTCTATTCTCTATTTAAATAAAGCATTGTTCCACCCAGTGCTTGACTGTATTTTGTTTACCTGGTACAACTCTGATACCAAGATAAAATAAACAGAAGTATTTATGGTCCTTTGCTGGGATTGAAAGAATGCAGGGTACTTTGTTTGGCAGTCTTTCTCTGGAGAAGAAGGGGAGAAAAGTTGAGGTTGCAAAACTAGCAACCTTAAACATTCAGGAAAAACAAAGTAAAACAAAACAAATAAATATGTATCTTATATGTATATAAATAAAATATATAAATATATATGCTAGAGTTATTTAGTAGCAAGTGTCATGAACTCAAAAGATCACAAAAGCTGGGGTATGGTTTTAAGTTCTATTAATTTTTACTTGCATAGTCTTTAATTGTCTAAAAAACTGAAATATTTTGCCTTTGCATTTTTAGGAATAAAAATAATGTTTGAGTGATTTTCAGTTTCCAAAGAAACCTATAAATGCATCTATATTAAATATATAACAACATGGCAAGGTTTAGCCAAATAGATACACATATCATGACTTATATCATCTCCAACTTTTTCCAAAAATACTTCACAAATAATTTCCAGTGCTACTTAATGCTGATTGATATTTCTCTTAACCTATTTCAATATTTCATAACTTTCAGAAATTTTAAGTTAGGCTGTTAATTGTACCCTTTCTCTTCTCCAATGTCATTATAGATAAAATTTTCAGTATTTAAAATTTCCCTGGTAAGTAAATAAAATATAGGCCTGAGAAGTACAGTGGCATACTATTTGAGAAGAAAGAAGATGCATTTATCCAAAAAATCTGAATAAATCATTAAACTCAGAGCAGTCTGTTATGGGTGTATGAGCAGAACACATGTCAATTTCAGTTGTTCCTACAATTGAACTGCACATAGTGTTCCTTTCAAATTTCTCTTGGCTTACATAGTTGGCTTTATATTTATATTTATATTTATATTCATATTTATATTTATATACACAAACTGGGCTGCTAATGTGTCAATAGGACCAGAGATAAATGGAGAAAAAAAATCACCTGCTATTAACATACTAATAATTATAAAAATCATTATCTTCGTTCTCATTTGCAAGTGAATCTATATTGCGGTTGGTTTCCTGGTAAGTTTTCCTTTTTCATACTGTAAAGTTTTAACATAATGTAAAAATCCTATGATCTCATTAATAAATACTCCAGTACTGATAAGTTACAGAATAATTTTTAATAAGCAGATTTCATAATTTGAACACTTCACCATTGTAATACACATGAATTATCTAGCCACTACATTTTTTGCCAGACATGACTTAAGACTACATTTCAAGAGGGCACCTGGATGGCTTAGTCAATTAATCAACTGCCTTCAACTCAGGTCATGATCCCCGGGTTCTGGAATCAAGTTCTGCAATGGGCTCCCTGCTAATCAAGGAGTCTGCTTCTCCCTCTCCCTCACTCCCTCTGCCCCTCCCACCCAACTCATGCTCTTTATCTCTCTCAATAAGTAAAATCTTAAAAAAAAAATGCTACATTTCAAGAGAAGTGGGCATTTTATCCACTGTCTCATTTCTGTCTCTGGGCATTTTAATTCCCATAACATGAAGGAACTATAACCTCCTTAATTAGAATGACTGTAGGAAATTTCAGTGATGATTGAATCAAAAATTATATAAGCTAGGCATGTTCCTTTGATATTCATAAGAATGATATGACTATTCTCATGGAGTATTTCCTTTCACAGATATTTTGTAGTTTGACATTAATCATATCTTTTACTTTATCATCTGTGAATTTTTTATAATGAGGATATGATTCAACAAGATAACAATCTCTTGAGATGCCTTGTTGAGGAGAGGAATCACTGTGGTGGTGTGTATTTTTATGATTGGTCTGGTCATAGGCTTTGCTGCCATGTCAATACTGCTAAGTCTATGCCTGGGAACATAGCTTCTAAATCATCCTATTGTCATAGGATTTTTCTCTCATGGAGTCAGAGAATGAATCTCAGGGACACAAAATAGTGAAGTGAAAGTGTATTAAATGAATGTGAGAACAGAAAGGAAAGAGAAAGCTCTAGAGTGAGAGAGTCCTGAATGGGTTGTCTCCAAGAGCTTTTACTGGCAGTCTTTTATTGAGAATTCACTGGGAAGCTTGTGGCCTTGAGATTCTTGTGTCCTCTTGGTTTGAGCAAGGACTACTGATAACACCCTTAATGACTTAATTCTTTGAGGTTTGGTCATTTTCTATGATTACACTGTAGCCATCAAAGAAAAATACTCCCTAACATCCAGGGCCAGGTGGTCTGGTCTATTTCCTTATCTCTTGTTCATTCTTTCATAACCTAGTGGAGGACCCTACCCCACCACACCCCACCCTGCCAGTACCTTTTTTTTTTTTTTTTTTAAGATTTTATTTATTTATTTAACAGAGAGAGAGAGAGAGAGAGAATGAGAGAGCACAAGCAGGGGGAGTAGCAGAGGGAGAGGGAGAAGCAGGCTTGTGGGACTGGATCCCAGGACTCTGGGATCATGACCCGAATTGAAGGCAGGCGCTCAACAGAATGAGCCACCCAGGTGCCCCTCTCTGCCAGTACCTTAACCCTTTCCTTACTCACTATTATGATAGTGAAATACACTTTCTGGGTTCTTGCCTCTCTTCTTCTGTTCCAGTTATTCTTTCTGCTTCAGTACATATTCTCTCTCAACCATACTCCACAGGTAGACTCATTCTTTAGCCCATTAAAATCTCTAAGGAGTGCCTTTTTTGTTGAATGAACAAATGAAGAAAAAAAATAATAAAAGAATGCCCTTCTTTCTCTGATCAACACAAATCAATATGACTTTGATACTGTGACTGATTGAATAATAAATTTTAGTTCAAAATTGCTATTATATGATGGGAAATAAATATTCTTCACTTTTTAACTACATTGATTGTTACTCTCCCCTTTAGTACACAAGCAAATAGCTACCCTCTGTTAATATGTGTGTGTGAGAGAGAGCAGGTGTATGTTCTCCAAGATGTATTAAGTCATATGCTTTAGTACAGATACAAATTCACAAAAATTTACCATAGGGTTTCAAGATTTTATTTATTTTATAAGATTTTATTATTTGAAAGAGAAAGAGAGTATGTGCAGGGGGAGAGGCAGAAGGAGAGGGGGAAACAGACTCCCAGCTGAACAGGGAGTCTGACATGGGGCTCTATCACAGGATGCTGGTGGTTTGGTTTGGTTTTGGTTTTGGTTTTTAATATTTTAAAGAACAGTTAGCATTGGTAACAACTAAATTGACCTTTTGTTCCTTAGAAAGATTTTCATATAATATATATGTATTCTATATATATAATGCATATATAATTAAAATGATGTAGTTGAATAAGCAATGCCTTCATTTGTGAAATATTTTACAACCAAAAGGAAAATCAAAACAAAGGACCATTTCATATCTGTACTGCAGGTGTCTGAGATGTCAGATTACAACTGAATATGTTTCTTTTCTAGTTACTTACAACAAAACAACCAAAAAACTGAAACTGAAATCATATTGACTATAAACTTAATAGTGCAGGCTTCAATTTAAGGAGTTACTATGACTAATCCTATCTTCAGTGATATGGTGTACCATGATTCCTGGGTCTAGATTCCATTACCTATGGCATTATATTGTATTGATATAGTACATTGTCGATGCCTTAGGCATTGCTTTTATTTTCATAACAGTCTATTACTTATGCCATTATGTTTTTGAAAAACAGATTTTACCTGTGCATTTTGTGATACAATGTAATTTCTTTCACTTTGGATAATTTTGTATTTTCTAGGAAATTAGCAGTTTGCTATTCATATTATGTTAATTAAAATATTTATTAAAGATGAATATATTCACTTTTTCAATTACAGACATGTCATTTTAGGTTGTATATAATGGATTGCATTTCCCAGAAGGCTTGAGATAGAAATTTAAATTTTTTTAAACCAAGTTTCAACTTAATATCATATTGGCAGTTGGTAAATTATATTAGAATCAAGTAAACAGCATATTCAGTTTTGTTTTTTTTTTTAATTTTTTAATTTTTTTTTTTTTATAAACATATATTTTTATCCCCAGGGGTACAGGTCTGTGAATCACCAGGTTTACACACTTCACAGCACTCACCAAATCACATGCCCTCCCCAATGTCCATATTCAGTTTTTTAATAGAACTCGGCCTAAGTCTGGAGTATCTCTTCTGTGTTTCTGACTATAAATGGAAGAACTTTGTAGATTTTTTTTTTTTGAGGATATGTAAGCCATCCATGTTCAACTAAGTACAATATTTTTGCCAGGACTTGGCATTTATCATTTATACTTTATCCACAGTTAATATTTAGTTATCTAACTTGGATAATAAACTAATCAGTAGGGAGTGCCTTTGTCAACTTGGTAAACTCAGTTTTTGTCTATGTAATAGATTGTCAATACATTAAAGTTTTGTTGAATTAAATTTGCTATATAAGCTCAGCATCAAATAAATCTAAATTATAGCTGTATCAAAATGTGTATAGCATGGGTGAAGCACTGAAAAAAATACAAAGTATCAAGGTATATTGCAAATGATTTTAGAGTGGTCTCAAAGAAGCAAGAAAGTAAGAATGTCTGAAAGTGTAACATCAATGACAAATAGAAAGGAAAGGAGGTTGTTAAATGACCTAAGTTCCAGAGGTATATATAAATAATCAGTAAGTATTGCTGGAGCCCAGAAAATGAGTTGCTAAACAAAGAGTAGCAAAGATTAGAATTTACATGTAACATGTAATAATAAAATATTTACATATAGTATTAACTTCCTTAGGATTTTCAAGATACTCAACTTTAAAGAATAATCACATCTCAGAATACTGTCACTCAGCTGAGGGTGGTGGATGTCCTAAACCTTCTGAGAAGCTGGGGAAAAAATATTAAGAGTATACAGTGAAGGTCTTTTAATCATGACTAATTGTTCATTTATAAATTTAATATGTAAACGAAAGTTTCTCATTTCAAAATGCTTTTGTGCACTAATATTTTAGGTGATATGTTTTTTTCTTTTTCAAAAATTTTTATTTATATTAAGTTTAGTTAATATACAATGTATTATTAGTTTCAGGGGTAGAATTTAGTCATTCATCAGTTGCACGTAACACCCAGTACTCATTACATCAAGTGTCCAAATGCAAAAACTAACTTAGCTTGGACATAGACAATCTCTCTATTCTGTGGATATTATTCCGTTTACATAAACCTTCATGATTTATGTATTTGTACACCAGTGACTATGAAACTATATTTTTAGTGTGCTCCCAGGATTTCAGGGTTCCAACCAAGATTTAAAACCTTGTTATTCCTACGTTAATCTTGTTCTTTATAGAAACTTTCTGTAGTGTGTAATTCATAGTACCTTGAAAGCTAACTTTGCACTACTGGGTGCAGTAATGGTCCAATGGGAAACTTTTTGTATCAATACCTTAATATATATATATATATATATATATATATATATATATATATATATATATATAGTTAATTCATGATTATCCATAATTGGGTAATACAGATTAAATATATTCTTAGATTTTACACAGTTTCATTTTCTGTGGTTGTTGTCATTGATAATGTCACAAGTCAGTCACAAAAAGCTGGCATGATAATTCTTCTGAACCCCAAAATAAGTCTCTATATTAACTAAGGAAGAGAGATAAATATGTTATAAAACGAACTACAGGGTGTTTCAAATTTATATCAAATAATTAAACCCATTGCAAGTAATTTGTTTTATGTAGTATATGTTATGTAACAAATATATAGTACTCTTAAAACCCATGATTGTATGTGATCTTATACATTAGTGGAGAAAAAGACAAATCTGGGGAACATCACACAGAAACTTCAGATGGCATATCAGAAGAGAATAAATGAAATAATTTTTTTAAAAGATTTTATTTATTTATTTGACAGACACAGATCACAAGTAGGCAGAGAGGCAGGCAGAGAGAAAGGAAGAAGCAGGCTCCCTGCCGAGCAGAAAGCCCGATACCGGGCTCAATCCCAGGACCATGACCCGAGCCGAAGGCAGAGGCTTTAACCCACTGAGCCACCCAGGCGCCCCTAAATGAAATAATTTAAGGAAATGGGAAGACAATGATAAGTAGGAAGAGAGGGGAAAGATAAAATTACTAATTGTTATACGTGAAGTTTATCTGTGTCATTACTATTAAATTGATGAATACAAATTAAACCAAGGTAGTGCCTTAGAGCTGTCAATTTGTGAAACTTCATATATTAGATAATACACATGTAGATGATGATGTTGAGAGATTGATGCCATTATCCATCTCTGGTAAACATTTGTACAGGTACATATATTATGGGAAAATAATCTGATATTCTTTTTTTTTTTTTAAGATTTTTATTTATTTATTTGATAGACAGAGAGAGATCACAAGTAGGCAGAGAGGCAGGCAGAGAGAGAGGGGGAAGCAGGCTCCCTGCTGAGCAGAGAGCCCGACGCGGGGCTCGATCCCAGGACCCTGAGATCATGACCCGAGCTGAAGGCACAGGCTTAAACCACTGAGCCACCCAGGTGCCCCATAATCTGATATTCTTCAAGTAAACCAATACGCACATGCTTCAAGGCTGAAATTCCATGACTTGATTTAGAAAAAGATTTTTAATAGTGCTATTTGTGGTAGATTATATTTGCATGTAATCTAAATGATCATTACTAGGAAAATGAATATGTAACTAAATGTTTTAAAGAAAGAAAAATAAAAGTGTGTGTTGCCTTAAAGAGGAGAAAATAGATGGTAATTTGTAACACAATATCATTTACAAAATTTAAAAACAAATGCATCAAATAAAACTGTTTTAGGACACATTTATTTTAATGGACTCATTAAAATGTGGGATGAAAATAGGAGATCTGAAGAGAAAGACTAAAATTAGATGAAGAGGGGCGAAGAGGGGCACCTAGGTGACTCAGTTGGTTGATCGTCTATCTCTTGCTTTGGCTCAGGTCATGATCCTAGGGTCATGGGATCAGGCCCCATGTCAGGCTCCACACTCAGTGGCGAGTCTGCTTCTCTCCCTCTCCACTACCTCTGCCCCTTTTCCCACTCATACTCTCTCACTAAAATAAATAAATCTTTAAAAAAAAGAAAATGAAGAAAAAATTGTTGCAGAGACATCAGATAACAATGATCTCTGATGTAGGAAATCTGACTTCTCCTCTCCCCCATGGATCTGAAATAAAATTGGAAAAGCAGAAGTATTATTATAAGCATTGTAACTGGGAATATTATAAAGGATTATAACACATAACTCAAAGGAAAACTGAAAATGAGTTGATCTTGAGGGAACTTCACAGAATAAAGAGGAACCAGAAAAATTTATATAAATGAAATAAAAGTTGTAAAAAAAGTCTATAAAAAACATATAGGTAACAGATATCTTTATTTTTTAAATTTTCTTTATTCATATTAGAGAGAGAGTGAAAGAGCACAAGCAGTGGGAGCAGCAGGAAGAGGGAGAGGGAGAAGCAGGCTTCCTGCTGAACGAGGAGCCCAAGGTGGAACTCGATTCCAGGACCCTGGGATCCTGAGCCAAAGGCAGATGCTTAATCAACTAAGCCCCCCAGGTCCCCCTGATAGCTGACACCTTTAAATTAGAGAGCAAATAAGGGGTACAGAAAAACACTCAAAATTTTGACGAGTGAAAGCTTGAATCTGTAGATCGTTAAGTATCAGCATTGTTTAATAAAGTCAAATCCAAATATATCCTGGTACTAAACCACAGAGATAAAACATAATGCTGATATTGACACAAGGAGAGAATGTTACATAGAGAATAAAATTAACATTATCTTCACAGTCTTTATAGCCATTTTCAAAATCACAAAATAAAAAAAAATCTTTCTCGGAAATATTTCCAAGGGAATAATGTAAACCACCAAAAGAATATTCAATTTAATTAAAAACCTTTCTACTTCTTAAGCCTTCTCAATGTCTTGCTAGTCTTTGCCATAAGTTTAATTGGAGCTTAAGGTAAGGCAAGTCACACTTTGTTCTGATATACATGTTCTGATATACAGTTCTGTTATGGAAACATGTTTCAGGTAAATTTGTTTAATACCAAGAGTTGGGAAGTGCTCTGGAAAAGGAATCACACTACCTATTGATTGAATACCAAAAATGATGCAAAATCTTTTTCATCAGTGTGGGGCTCTTTATCCCGACAGATCAAGCATATTTCATATTTATCAATTTTACTCATTTATTATTTGGTTATTTTAACAAATGTGCTTAATCGGAAACAATTCATGCTTAAATTCAGATTCTAAATTTCAGGTCAGAATATTACATAAGTAATGTGTGTCCTCTTCCAGTTCTATCTATTTTTCATTTGTAATTTTAAGTTTGGTCACCTGGTCAAGGTATGCTCCGGCTTCTCCACTGTATATTCTTGTAAATGACAAGCAATCTGTAGGAAGACATTTAGGACAATAGAAATATTCTACTCCTTATACCTTCTGTCCACCCTCCCCATTAATTTAACATTTATTATTGTGCCTGGACCAGGCATCCTATGATGTTTAGAGTTATAATTTTCCAAATCCATTTTTCTGTAAAGTGATCAGTCACCATTTCCTGTAATGAAGATATCTACCTTCTCCACCCTCCCTCCCTTCCTAGTCTTCCTTCAGAATTGATTACTACTTTATTGAAGATTTTATTTATTTATTTGAGAGAGAGAGAGCATGCTCAGGAGCAGAGGGAGAGGGAGAAGGAGCCTTCCAGCTGAGCAGAGAGCCTGACATGGGGCTCTATTTAAGGACCCTGGGATCATGACCTGAGCCAAAGGCAGAGGCTCAACTGATTCAGCCACCAAAGTGCCCCATTACTGTTTTTAATTGTGTAACATTCAAATTTGTCCCAGGTTTAGCCAGAGGAAGCTCTTCAACTTGGTTCCTATCCTCTTTTAATATGCCCCACTAAAATTTTATTTTGTCAAAGAAGGACTTTTTTACTCTCTGAAATATGAGATACTGAATGTTCATCTCTCAAATCTTAAAAAAGGTATTAATATTTGTACTTCTAATTGCATTCTGTGCCACTCACTTTTGTGTGTTTAGACATTCCACATTTGTATCTTCCTCATTCCACAGTGGTAACACAGTATATAAGAATATAATCACATTTACCTATTTGTTCATTGTTCTTTCCCATTATCCCTATACAGTAGTGGTGATAATTAAAGCACTGATTGTACTACTTAAAATTATTTTTTCCTGAAAGGAGGTAGCATTAAAAGATCCACAAATATATATGTACACAGTGACTGTATTCTTTCTTGATGTTTTATATGAGAATATGCTATGTTTTATACTAAGTAAAATTCGATGAAATGAGAGGGCATTTTAGTTGACATTTGTTTGCCAGAAATAATCAGAGTGCATGCTTTAAAAAAGAAAGATGTTTTGAAATATTTAATAAGTAGATTATAGTATTTCAGAATATCTCTATCTTACAATGTTTTCTTGCTGCTTTTAAGGGTGTTTTTGGTCTTGTCTTTAAGCAGTTTGATTATAATGTGCTTTGATGTGAGTATCTTTGGATTTATCTGGCACATATTTCTTGAGCTTCTTAAATTTGTATACCCATCTCTTTCCTCAGATCTGGGAAGCTTTCCAGCCTTAATTCTTCAAATTGCTGTCCCTTTTTTTCTCCTTCTTCTCTTTTTGAGCCTCCCATTAAGCATATATTTGTCTACTTGATAATGTCCCATAATTTCCTTAGGGTCTCTTGCTTTTCATTCTTTGTTTCTCTTGCTTCACTTAATGATTTCAGAAGATCTGTTTTCAAATTAACTGATTCTGTCTTCTGCCGGATCAAGTTTGCTGTTCAACCCATCTAGTGAACTTCTGCATTCACTGTATTTTTCAGCTTCAGAATTTCTGTTTGGTTCTTTTGGATAGTTTCTCTTTGTTGATAATATAAATTTGTTTATGCATCTATTTTTTTCTGATTTCATTTGTTATCTGTATTCTCTTTTAGTTCAAAGAACATGTTTAAAATAGTTATTTTTGTTTTTATTTTTTTAAAAGATTATTTATTTATTTGACAGAGATCACATGTAGGCAGATAGGCAGGAAGAGAGAGGGGGAAGCAGGCTCCCCGCTGAGCAGAGAGCCCAATGCAGGGCTCCATCCCAGGACCCTGGGATCATGACCTGAACTGAAGGCAGAGGCTTTAACCCACTGAGCCACCCAAGCTCCCCCAAATAGTTATTTTTAATTCTTTGTAAGGCAGCTCATAAATTTGCATTTCTTTAGGATTGGTTTCTGGAGCTTTGTTTTATTTTTTTTATTGGTTTATGTTTTCCTGTTTCTTTCTGTGCCTTGAGATTTGTATTGAGACTTCAGCATTTGAAAAACAAAAAACAAAAAACAAAAAACAAAAACAAAAAAACAACTACCTCTCCTGGTATTTATGGGCTGCCTTCAGGTAGAGGGGATGACCTTCACTGATCAGCACAAATGGAGGTCTAGGACCTCTCGAACATTTTCTGATAATGTATCTGTGAGTGCATGCATATGCTTTTAGTCCTTTCAAATTACCCAAATAATGTATCAGTACTTCTTTTCATAAGCTCACCATCTCTTGTTTCACCTGACGTATGCCTGCGAAACTGTGCTTCTAACATGCTGCAGTGATAGAGTCTGTTTTCAGGGGCTTCCAAAAAATGTGGCCAGTGGGCCTCTCAATGCTTTGAGCCAGGTGGCATGGATTCCAGTCCTAGCCCCAGATTAGCCAGAACATTGAACTTTTAATGCGCTTTTTCGTTTCTGTCCTAAAGGAGAATTCCCAGAGTGATGGGTTTTCTCCTAATTCCACCACTTAAGTCAGATAAGGCAAGGGTATGGGAGGGGTACATGAAATGTCACAAATTTTCTTTCTTCTTTTTTTGGAATAATTTCTTGATTTTATAATAGTCTCTGTGCTATAGTTAGCTTTTCAGCTAGTCTTTAGAATCTTACAAATGTATTCTGGTCATTATATTATTGCTGACTTGGTCCATATGTGAGAGAAGGGGGGCCTGAATCTTCCTAGTCTGCAGACTTGCTCACATAACTCTTCAGAATTTAAATTTTACATGCCTTGATTGCTTTGTTGCCATGATTTAATATCATTCACATAACATAGACCCTATCACATTTTCACAGATCACTATCCTAATGGGAATAGTTTAAGTGGTTCTGCCTCACAAACCAGGGATATTATCCTTCTGTTTTAATTTAATCTTTGAGATGTACTTGACATAAATACTAGAAAACACTACCAACAACTTACATTCACCTTAAACATAAATCAAAACCAGACAAAAAAATATTTGGCAGTCTGACACTGGAAAATCATCCTATACTTTTATTTTAATAATTCATATTAAAATGGATAAAACACTCTGCTATCACACCTTGACAAATATGAGAAAGGTGAAAATTTAAATAAAAATCTTCATGTTAAATGAATCAGATAGTGATTAAGCCAAAGACAAATAGGTAGAATTGTTTTCTTTTCAAAAATATGAACAGATTTGAACAAATGAAGGAGAAAACTTAAACTCTGAAGATCCTTCAATATTATTCACATTATTTATCTGGGAGAAAATTTGGTTGAAATAATGAATTAAATCATTTTATTCAGGTTTTCATTTTCTTAGAAAAATGCATGTTAATTTATAAGATAAAGATGATTAAATTTTATGTAGTGCTATGTTCACAAAAACCATTTTTTAGCTTTACTATTATAGTAAAATGCACATAGCATAAAATTAACTACTTTAAATATTTTAAAGTGTATTGTTCAATCGCATTAATACAATCACCATTATTTAGTTCCAGAATTTTTCTTTGACCCAAAGGAAAACTTTACAATACAATACCATACAATAAAATTGTATGCCTATTTTTTATTCTTTTCCCAAATTTTAAGAATGATTACTCTACTGTCTTTCTCTATGTATTTGCCTTTTGTGGCTATTTAATATATGTGGAATATGTGACTTTTTCTCTGGCTTTCTTCACATGGCATAATGTTTTCAGGGATCATCTGTGTTGTGCATATATTACTAGTTAGTTTATTTTTGGGGGAATAATATTTCATTGTTTGGATCTATCATATTTTGTCCATTAGGTAACAGATATTTTGAGTTGTTTTCTAACATTTGACTATTGTGAATAGAATAATTCTGCTATTAACATTTGTGTGCAAATTTCTGTTTTAAAATGTGACTTCAGTTGTTAAGGGGATCTTGAACTCTAATAGCTGGGTTAATGGTATTTATATATTTAACGTATTGAGGAACTGCTGAATTGTTTTTCACAGCAGTTGTGCCATTTCACATTCCCACTAGCAATATATAAGGGTACTAATTTCTCCATATTCTTTCCAACACTGACTAACTTTTTAAGCTTTTGTTACCTTAGTTGGTAGGAAGTTTCCCATTGTATTTTGACTTGCATTGTATTTTGACTTGCATTTCCTTGAGGATGAATGATGCTTAACATATTTTAATATGTTTGTTTTTTATTTTTTTCTTATCTTTGGAGAAACGTTTCAGTGGAATCCTTTTGTCCTTTCAGTATTTTTAATACATTATTGAGATATAATTAACACATTATTCAACTCACTCATTTAAGATGCATAATTTAATGTTTTATAGCCTATTTATAGATTTGTGCAACCACTACAATTTCAGAATATCTTTATCACTTCATATCTAAAGTACTGTTCCTTTTATTTTAAGATTGTACTTTTTTACTTGAGAGCATGTGCAGGAGCAGGGGAAGGGGCAGAAGGAGTGTGAAAAGTAGACTCCGAGCTGAACAGGGAGCCCAACATGGGACTTGATCTCAGGATCCTGAGATCATGACTTGAGCTAAAGGCAGACGCTTAACTGACTAAGCCACCCAGGCACCCTTAAACTACTGTACCTTTCCATTCTCACTCTTCCCATTCTCCCACTGCCACTACCCCATAGCCCTGAGCAACCACTACTCTACTTTCAGAATATGCAGATGACTATTCCAGCCTTTTCTATGAATGAAATCTTATAGTATGTGGTCTTTCATAACTGGCTTCTTTCACTTAGCATAATGTTTTCAAGGCTCATCTATGTTGTACCATGCATTAACACTACCTTTCCTTTTGTGGCTGAATAATATTCCATTGTATTGATATGCTGTATTTGTATGACATTTGTCTATTGATAGACTTTTGAGTTGTTTTCAACTTTTGGCTATCATGTGTAGTCTGCTGTAAATATTCATGCATATTGTATGTGAAAGTGTTTCAAACTCTTGGATATATATCTAGGAATAGAAATTGCTGGATATATGGTTACTATGTTTAATCATTGAGGAACTGTGAGACTCTATCTGTGCCATTTTATATTTACACCAGCAGTGTATGAGTGCTCTAATTTATCCACATGTTCACCATTACTTGTTATCTGACTTTTTGATTCCACTATGCTAGTGGTGTGAAGTAGTATCTCATTGTGGTTTTTGTTTTGCATTTCCTAGACGACTAAGGACATTGGGAATCTTTTCATTTGTTTGTTGGGCATCTGTATATCTCATTGGGAGAAATGTCTAGTCAGATATTTGGCCCACTTTTTAATTGGGTTTTCTTTTAATTAGTGTTTTAAGAGTTCTTGATAGGGACACCAGGGTGGCTTAGTCAGTTAAGTGTCTGCCTTCGCCTCGGGTCATGATTCCCAGGTCCTGGGATCGAGCCCTGCATCAGGCTCCCTGCTCAGCAGAGAGCCTCCTTCTCCCTCTGCTGGTACCCCCTCCTTGTGCTCTCTCTGTCAAACAAATAAATAAAATCTTTATAAAAAGTTCTTGGTATATTTTAGCTACAAATTCCTTATCATACACCTGAATTTGTAAATATTTAATCCCATTCTAAGAAACATAGAAACATGACCCAGTCAAGGAAACAAAATTAAACTCCAGAAACCAATCCTAAAGAAATGTAAATTTATGAGCCCTCTTAAAGGAGCCCTCTTAAAAAGGATTTAAAGTAACTGTCTTAAGCATGCTCTCTGAGCTAAAAGAGAAAGCAGACAAACAAAATTAGAAAAAATTATGCATGGGCAAAATAGTACTATCAACAAACAGAAGATACTAAGAAGAAGAAGAAGGAAGAAGATACTAAGAAGAAACAAACAGTAATTATGAAGCTGAAAAATACAATAAATGGGGAAAATCACTAGGTGGTTGAACAACAGACTTGAATAGGCAGAAGAAAGAATCAGTTAATTTGAAAACAGT
Source organism: Mustela lutreola (assembly GCF_030435805.1). Lineage (NCBI taxonomy): Eukaryota > Metazoa > Chordata > Mammalia > Carnivora > Mustelidae > Mustela > Mustela lutreola. Next base: position 21,029,108 of record NC_081302.1, on the reverse strand, counting down.
TCTTTTGAATTTATCAAGTCACAAGAGCAAAATGGGGGGGGGAGTGAAGAGAGCCTAAGGGAGTTACGGATGTTATCAGTAGATCAGTATAAGCTTAATAGGAGTTGCAGAAGGAAAAGAGAGGGAAAAAGGGACCGGGAGCTTATTCGAAGAAATAATGGTTGAAAATCTCCCCCAAATGAGGAAGGAATAGGCATATAAATTCAAGAAGCTCAAGGAATTCCAACCAAATTAATGAAAGAGACGCACATTGAGACATGTAATATCAACCTATCAAAAGCAAAGAACCTTGAAAGCAGCAAGAGAAAGGTGACTTTTCATGTATGAGGGAGCTTCCATACGATTATCAGATTTCTCAGCAAAAATTTGTTAGAGCAGAAAGGAACGAGATGATATTTTCAAAGTTGTGAAAGATGAAAAACAAAACAAAATACACACACACACCCCAAAACAAACAAAAACCACGATCAAACAAGAATATTGTATCCAGATAAACATCCTTCCAAAATGGAGAAATGAAAACTTTCCAAGATAGACAAAAGCTGCGGATGTTCATTACTACTAGAGCTGCTCTGAAAGAAATGTAAAAGGCAGTCCTTCAAGGTTAAAGGAAAGGATGTTAGTGACACAAAGCCAATGAAAATATAAGTTCCCAGGTAAAAGTAAATTCATGGACAAATATAGTAGCCTGTATTAAAGTAAATTTGGTGTATAAGGTCACTTTTGATTCTTTTATACAGTTTACATTTCTAAATCATAAAAACTTATTCAGTTTGTATACGGCATATAAAGATATAATGTGTCACAGCAATAACAAAGTAGGAGCAAAATAGTACAGCTTTTATACGCATTTGGAGTTTGTTATCAGTTTAAAATAGAATTTAATTTAGAAAATTTTATTTTTATTTTTATGCAACTGCAATGGTAACCACAAAGAAAATATCTATAGAGCATACATAAAAAGAAAATGAGAAGGAGCACAACAAAGGAAACAATAAACAAAACTAAGAATCTACATACTGAATGGGAGGAAATATTTGCAAATGATATATGTGACTATTAACCAAAATATGTAAAAAAAAAAAATCTTTTAAAAATCAAAACCAAAAAACCCCACAAATAACGCAATTAAAAATGGGCAGTAAACATGAATAGATATTTCTCCAAAGAAGACATCCAGATGGCCAGGAAATACTTGAAAAGATGCTCAGCATCACTCATCAGGAAAATGCACATCAAAACTGCAATGAGGTATCACCTCACACCTGTCAGAATGGTTAAAGTCAAAAACACAGGAAACAACAAGGATGTGGAAAAAAAGGAACCCTCATGCACTGTTGGTGAGAAGGCAAATTAGTGTAGCCACTGTGGAAAGCAGTGTGGGAAGTTCCTAAAAAAATAAATAAAAATAGAATTAACATATAATCCTGTAATTTAATTATTACTGTGTATTTATCCAAAGATTGTGGAAACACTAATTCAAAAATATATATGCACCCCTATGATTATTGCAGTGGAATCAGCCCAGGTGACCATCAATAGGTGAGTGGTTAAAGATGATTATCACATATATACAATGGAATATTACTCAGACATAAAAACAATGAAATTGTGCTGTTTGCAACAACACATGGATGTAGAGTATAATGATATAAATGAAATGTCATTCAGAAAAAGAGAAATACCATGATTCACTCATATGTGAAATTTAAGAAACAAATGAACAAAGGAAAGGAGACAAAAAAAAGGGACTCAGCTATAAAGAACAAAGTGGTGGTTACCCGAGGGTAGGTGGGTGAGGGGATAGGTGAAACAGGTGAACGGCCTTAAGAGCACACGTACCTTGATGAGCGCTGAGTGATGGATAGAGTTGTTGAACCACCCACTATGTTGTACACCTGAAACTAACAGTGCTGTATAGTAACTAGATTGGAATCAAAACCTTTTAAAAATGTACTAAAACCACATTTTTATGAGGTAGATATGATTCCTGTGAAAATAAATGTGTTATTGTGAGATATGTGCACAGGAATGAGAAGGCAATCAAAGCATGTCACTACAAAACAAAAGCAAAAACAAAAAATGAACAAACAATAAAAACCTCAAAAGGAGGCATTTAGAAAGGAAGGACAAAAAGCTGCAAGACGTACAGAAAATAGGGAAAGAATCCTTTCATATCAGTAATTACTTTAAATATAACTGGATTAAACTTCTCAATCAAAATACATAGTTTAGGGGCACCTGGGCAGCTCAGTGGGTTAAAGCCTCTGCCTTCATCTCAGGTCATGATCTCAGGGTCCTGGGATCGAGCCCCGCGTCGGGCTCTCTGCTCGGTGGGGAGCCTGCTTCCCTCCCCCTCTCTGCCTGTCTCTCTGCCTACTTGTGATCTCTCTCTCTGTCAAATAAATAAATAAAATTTTAAAAAAATACATAGTTTAGAAGAATGGATGAGAAACATGAGATCTAACTATATGCCATCTATAAGAAATCAGTCTAGATCTAATGGTACAGAGAGACTGAAAGTGAAAAGATTAAAACATTTTTCATGCAAGTGTTACCCCGAAAAGAGCAGGGGTCACTCTACTAATACCAGAAAAAAAAAAAATAGACTTTAAATTTTTTAAAAGGAGATAAAGGACATTTTTCTAATTAAAAGGATTAATTCATCAAGAAGATATAACAATTCGAAATGTATGCACTGAACATCAAAACTCCTAAATATATGTTGTAAATTATGGCAAAATCGAAGGGAGAGGTAGAGTGGCAGAAATACTATCACTCCACTTTCAATAATAGAAATACCAAGGCAGAAGATAAGAGAGGATAGAAGACTTGAATGACAGCAAAAGGTAGACCGAGTGGCAAGATACATGTGTAGCAAATGGTGGAAAATAAATCTGACAAAAATTCAGGGTCTTTCTATCTCAGGGAAATTTCTAGGGTACCATTGGTGTGGAGTATCTTAGGATACCCCTTTTAAGGAGATGGCTAAGCAACTACCTGTGGCCCCACCACATAGTGAACATGTATGGATTTTGGAAACAACATATTTTCATTTGGAGATGTTACTAGAGCTCATTTACTGAGTGGACTACTGCTAGTTTGAATGAAGCCCAGAACAAAAGGCTCTTTAAGGTGGTAGTACAAGTTTCTCTGCCACTTGGGCCATATGATGGAGGAGGACTAGTGGTGCTTGAAGTGTTAGTAGCAGACAAGGATGCTATTTAGAGACTTTGGCAAACCTCTGCGTATGAATCACAGAAGTCTATAGAATTTGAGGCCAAAGTTCTGTTATTCTGTGCCTATAACTGCTTCCTCCTCTTTTACTGAGGTGTAATTGTCAGCATATCTCTCTCAGGTATGTAGCATAATGATTATTTATATACGTTGCAAAATGATCACAGTAAGTCTAGCTAACACCCCTCACCATACATCATTATAATTTTTTTTTATGATGATAACTTTCAAGATTTACTGTTTTAACAACTTTCAAATATGCAATAGAGTTTTTATTAACTGTAGTCATCATACTGTAAAATGACATACCCTTACTTCATGACTGACAGACTTTATCCCTGAAAGTTTGTGCCTTTGGACCGCCTTCACCCATTTTGTCTATTCTTTCCCCTGCCTCTGGCAAACAACAATTGTTCTCTGTGTCTATGAGCTTGTTTTTTTCTTTTTATTTTGTTAGATTCTGTATATAAGTGAGAACATACAACATTTATCCTTCTCTGTCTGACTTATTTCACTTAGCATAATGCCCTCAAGTTTCATTCATATGGTCACAATGGTAAGATTTTAGTTTTTACTGGCTGAATAGTATTCCATTATTCTTTATTTATTGATTCATCCCTCAGTGGGCACTTAGGTTGTTTCCGTATCTTGGCTATTGTAAATAACACAGCAGTGAATATGGGAGTGCATCTATCTTTTTGAATTCATGTTTTCTTTTTTTTTCAGATAAATATCCAGCTGTAGAACCGATGACTAATATGATAGTGCTATTTTTAATTTTTTCAAGGAACTTCTTTACTGTTTTGTGTACTGACTGTACCAATTCACATTCCCATCTGTAGTGTATGAGGGTTCCCTTTTCTCCACGTCCTCACCAACACTTTGAATTTCTGGTCTTTTTGATAATAAGCATTCTAACAGATGTGAGGTGAATATTGAAGTTTTGATTTGCACTTCCCTGGTGATTAGTCTTTTCATGTGCTATTTGGGCATCTGTATGTCTTCTTTGGGAAATGTGTATTCATATCCTCTGCCTGTTTTTTAATTAGATTGTTTTAACTACTCCCCTTTGAGATACAGCTTTTACTCTGCTCCTGGGCCTTCGTATACTAAGACTGAATGCTTAACCACAGGCCACAAATTGTCCTGTTATCTGAGCTTCCCATCTTGCTCTCTGTACTAACTGACCCACGAAGACATAAACTTGGTTATGTACAGCAGCACTCCCTCATCAAATGGAAGTGTTGTATGTAAGACTGGGGCTGAGCATACCCTGAAGTTGCTAGTTACATGAGGAATGAGCCCAAATGTTCATAGTCAGCATTTCTATTACATACACTTCCTTCTCTCCCCAAGCCTGTACCTGGGACCTCACTAGGAGTTTTCTATGATCAGTTGACTAAGGAAGAGAAGACTCAGGCCTGGTTCATAGATGGTTATGCATAATATCCAGACATTACTCAAAAGTGTAGCGCTGTATCACTATAGCCCCTTTCTGGAAGATGCCTGAAGACAATGGTGAAGAAATCTCTTCTCAGTGGGCAGAACATTAAGCAATGCAATTGGTTATTCACCTTACATTTAAGGAGAAATGGCCAGAAGCGTGATTATATGCCTGTTCATGGGCTGTGGCTAATGGTCCATCAACAAATGAATGGATAAACAAAATGTGATATAAATGACATGATGTGTGTGTTTGTGCATTTGTGTGCACTTATCACACAATGAAATACTATTCAGTCTTTAAAAAAAAAAAAAAAAAAAGGAAATCCTGTTACCTGCTACAACATAGATGAAACTTGAGGGTTTTGTGGAGGTGAAATAAGCCAGTCACAATAAGACAAAGACTGCATGATTTTTCCTAAATGAGGCATCTAAAGAAATCAAAACGTAGAAGTAAGAAGTAGAATAGTGGTTACAAGGGGCCCGTAGAAAGGGAAGAGAGGAGTTGTTGCTTAATGAGTTTGGAGTTCCATTTCTGCAAGGTGAGAAAGTTCTGGGATCTGTTTCACAAAGAAAATGAAAAACTGTGGAATCATACACTTAAAAATGGTTCAGATGGTTAGTTTTATAATGTTTTTACTAAAATAAAAATAAAAACAATACATTTTTTTTAAAAGTTCAGCTTTAGAAGAAAAATGTACCTGAGGCTCGTTTCACTAGAACAAGAGAAACTCCTGGCAGGTGGGGAGTGGGGCCCGGGGTCCACAGTGGAAATGAGGAGGAAAGGTGAGGGTAGTCACCCTGAGCAGCAGGACATGCTTCTTTCAACAATGGAGAGGCACTGGGAAGCAAAGGGTCCTAAGGTGGGATATGTGTGTGTGTGTGTGTGTGTGTGTGTGTGTAGGTATGTGTATGTGTATTTCAGCGGTTTTCTCCTTGTTAAAAGAAAATGATTTCTGTCATTCCTATAAAGTCATTGAGGTCCAGAAGTGTTTACAAGTTAGACAAGGATAGCAGCTGCTGCTGAGTGAAGTAGTTATTTCTACTCCAATAAGCCAAGCACTTATATAAAAGCACCTTCAGTACACACACAAACACACACACACACACACACACACCCTTGATTAAGCTATATACTGAAGAACCAGCAGGAATCGATACTGTACTATTTTGGATTTTTTTTTTTTAAGATTTTATTTATTTGACAGACAGAGATCACGAGTAGGCAGAGAGGCAGGTGGGGGGTGGTGGGAAGCAAGCTCCCCGCCAAGCAGGGAGACTGATGTGGGGCTCTATCCCAAGACCTGGGGACCATGACCTGAGCTGAAGGCAGAGGCTTTAACCCACTGAGCTACCCAGGCACCCCCTATTTTGGAATTTTAAAAGAATAAAAGATAGAGGTATATTTGAGCACTGCTAGAAAAATTCTTAAGCAGATTCTGTCTGGACGAATTAAGACGGCTAGACAACTGGAGAAGTGTGTTGAGATGTGTTTGTTCAGATTACTTGGAGAATGGAGGAGATTCGTGAAACCAGAAGCACTGGTGGATCTTCACAGTGAAATGTGCTATCTGCCAGGAAGACAGAGGACTCTCCGGGAGCTGTGGGCTCCAGGATCTCAGTAAAACATTTTTACCCAGGTTAGGGCTGAGTTGCAATAAAGAGGATCTGTGGTAGAGAATGCAGAATCCATTACATGCACATGTAAGTAAAATTGAAATGTGAGAGAGCTGGGAGCCAGGGAGGGCAGCTTAAGATCAAAATGTGCACACTGAACACGAATTAGGGAAAATGAAGCCAGGCTCTGAAATCAGATTAGTCAGAAAAGAACATGTAAATCTTATACTATAAGAAAGAGATCTATGTAGAGAATAAGGATTCAGTAGCCAAGATTAGCCTTCCCAGTCTAATAAAATCTTATTTCTCACACCAGAGGGGAATGAAAATAAAATGGATCCTGACACTTTCTCTTTCTTGAAGATAGAACTAACTTTTGGAAGCCAGAACTTATTTACAAGGGGATTAATAACCATTAAGTTATTGATAGCTATATATCCAGTAAGTTATGAATCTTGGTTCAAATAGAGTTTTCTTTATTGCCTTACTAACTTAGATGATCTGAATTAAAGTGATTTCCATAGTCAGTTGTGCAAAAAATCTTGGTGTTTGGTTACCTCTGAAATACCAAACATTATTTTCACTTGATCCTGCTTGATACTAAATGGTTAATTACAAGTATACTTTAGTGAACTATCTTATTTCTTACAACACAAGATGGCATTAACTTCAAGGTACTCCATTATTTTATGTGACACTAATTAATAAAAAAGGAAAAAAAATCACTACAGATATAATTATGAAAAAAATTCTGACAGCATTGCATTTTGTTTTATACTTATAGAAATAACTCATTCAAGTTTATTTAGATCTAGATATTTATTATGTAATATTCTTATGTATGCATAAGGAAATAACATAAATTAAATACATGAATGAAGATATGTCAAAAATTTATTTTTACTCAGAGCTATCAGTTTTCATGTTTCTCCATAAAATACCATCTTCTGAGACATCAAGAGAGTTGGTTTGACACATTTCTTTTTAATTTATTTTTTGACCCATCTCTTAAGACAGCGCTTTACTATTGTCTCAGGGATTTTCTTCCCAGCTACTAACATCTATCTTAAAAGTTTCTTTCTTATGCACACACAATGATGACAGATTCCACCTGCTGCCTGGTCTTGTAATTCTAAGATAAGCCTGACTTTCCACATATTTGACTGATAAATTAGAGAAAGAATGAACTAGAAATTCCTGGTTCAATAACTTTCACTTATTTGTAGCTATCAGCTTACAGATAACACAGATACTTCTTCTGGTATGCCCGAGTTTTCTTGTCCGAGAGACCACCAAGGAGCCAAACACTGATGCAATCACAGGAGGGTTTATTTGACAAGCTTAAGCTTGGGCCCACGTATACCCCCGACACAGCCGAGTAGGGACTTGGACCCTGAGGTGACATGTATATGCTTGGGCCCAAGTATATCCGATGCAGCGGAGTAGGGACTTGGACCCCGAGCCAGATTACAGTCAGAGTTTTTAAAGGCAGAGTAGGGGTGGACTTCGCGGTGGGTGAGGACAAAGCGGGTTATGGATGACATAAGTCTCTAAGGAATTCTGGAAGCCCTGTCTCCAGGACCTTGAGAGGCTAGCTGTTGTCTGGGGAAAAGGTTATTCATGACCAATAACAAAAATCTTCTTGTGAGACCCTTTAGATGTCTATCAGTGGGTCATATGCTTGGGAATGATCGCTGACACTATCTTGGAGGTTTAGAGATAAAGCTTCACATTTCTCCTATCAAGTGTCCTTGTTAGTGAGATTTAGGTTTAGAGGAAATTTAACTTTATTTACATTTCCTTCTGCCTCAGCCTCCTTCAGTTTTATGGTGGGGAGGGCTACATTAGGGCTTAAGGAACTGAGTTATTTGCCTCTGGAAATTGTGCTATTGTTAAGATAGCATCTTTGTTGTAAATCTCTAGGACATTAGTAAACCAAGGGAGACTCCTGTCTTACAGGATTGTGATATCTGCAAGTTAACTATTTGTTTTTCTTTTAGGGCAGCAAGGTACCAGCTTTTGCTTTGCCAAGATGGCTGTACTTAGGTCAGGGCTAGACTCGAGGTGGGTACGGCCTTGTTTTTCTTGGCCTCCACACTTCATTCCTCTTTGGAAAGTTTTGTAGGTGAGGGAACTCCAAATAAGGACACACACAAGGTGGAACTAATGTTTTATGAAGTCCACTTGCTAACAGATAAACTATCTTCTTAAACAGATCTTCATATGCATGTTTATTTCTAAATAGGCTTAAAATCGGATCAGAGGGAATATTACCCTTTAGTATGGATGAAAACAAATAATATGTATGTACTACTTTGAGTGTTTTGGGTGTTTTGCCATGAGGTGTGTGGCTGCAGTTTTTAGAAAGGTGGGTGGGCTATGAGAGTGGAGAGATTATGTGAGATGGCTCAGATAAAACTCTGAATTCAATTGTTTTTGAAATTTCTAGTAACAATATTATTGGAATAGAAATCATTTCAGGAGGTCAGACTTTTAATTTGCAGTCTCTTATCCAATTCTTTAAACATAAGATCTTTAATTGTCATTTAATGTTAGGCATTTTGCAATAAAATACAAAGCAACCTAGCCTTGGAAACAATCCCTTTTCTAGGGTAGAACACATGATTAAGCAATAGACATAAATGCAGCACATGCTATTACAATAGTGATAGATCACTATGGGACAGGATGCTACTATAGCCATATTTCTCTGTCTCCAAATGCAAAGGTATGAGAAAGTCACTTTATTTTCTCTAATTAATTTAAGTTTTCCTACCAGCTCTCAATGCCTCCAGGCCCTTAGTAAATGTGGTTCCATTAATTCTAGGGGTATTGTGCTCTGGGTTTATATTCTGGTAGAGTCATTCAGTCAAAGAGCATGACTTGAATATCTATAATAAGCATATAATGGTTCTTGCACCTTCTATAGCCCAGAGACATTGTAGGGCATAAGCTATCTCGAGGATTCATTGTCTTGGCAATTTTAGAGAACACAGAGCGGTTGCTGAGAGCTAGGGATCCAGCACAGATCCTCTAGTACTTATCCTTTCCTGGGGTCATTTTTTCATGTGATTATGGGCAGAGCCCACTCTGTTCCTTCTACTCTTTCTAATACCCTCTGTTTTTTACTGAAATCCGACCCATCCTCAGTGATCTTAATATTTTGAAGACAAAAGCCCAGAAGTTCTGCCAACTTGTTCTACTTATATTTTCCCCTGGCAGACAACTCCCCTGAGGCAGAAAGGCAAAAGAACTGCTATTCCAAGAATTTTGGAGAAAGACAAAGAAGAAAATGCGGTTAGGCAGGATGAAAAACACTTCCCAAATTATATCTAAAAATATTACCTAGCCATGCCCGTCAAGCGATGGTCAGGAAAGATTATATTTAATCTGATAACTGAAGTAGAAAGGCCAAAATTGTTTGAGACACAGTAAAAATTCTTTTTTTTTTTTTTTTTTTTTTGAGAATCCATGGGCTAGAGAAGACATTTCATACTTGTAACTGAGAGGTTTTCAATATAACTGTATCTTAGAATATGAGAGGAGGTAAAAGTTAAGGATAGAGAAAAATGAGAGGCAAGATAAACAGGCTAGACTTCAATAAGACCATGTAAAGTAATTTTATTTTAAGGGCAATAGGAAGTTTTGAAATGTTTAAAGCAAGGAAAAGACATGGTTGATTTGCATTTTAGAAGTACTCTGGTTTCAAGCCAGAGGGAAAATCCTCACACCTCTTACTTCTAAATGCTCCTTTTCTCCCAGAGCTTTTATTGCACTAGTAATCTTTCCACCTGCTCTTTATTTTATAAGATATTTTGCAATTCAACCCTAGAAATTAAATATCTTAGCATAATATTTTGGAGATATTAAACCATTTTTTCCTAACTGCATTAATTCCTAGTTCATACTTGTTCTGGAGTTTTCATATCAAAGTCTATGCCTGATAAAATGTGATCATAGTTTATTCCATACTGGAGAAAAGATAATCTGTTCACCATTCATTCATGATGAGAATTTCAAGCATGAAAACAAAATTTTTAATAAAATGAATTATAGAACATTAGAATCTTTAATTAAAGAAAACAACTTTAAAATGTAGTTTTTGTTTTAATAAATTATTCTAAAGAGGGATGTTTAAATTTTTTTTTCATTTTAATAGTAATAGCCCTCACTGTCAGGAAATATAATTTATAGAAACTTATATATATATATTATATACATATTTAATAATTGAAGAGTAAGAACTGATATATATGGTTGAGAAGTCCTATATACATATCACAGTTTTAAGCTAATAGATACATGCAGAAAAATTGAAAGCCTTTTATGAATCATGTCTTCATGGTTCCTAGCCCATCTAGTGCACCACACCCCATGCGAGTATTTGGATATTTTGAGTATCAACCATTCATTAATGTTATGACATTAGAGTAAAAGATCAAATAATTCCTAAGGTAATGAACAGTAAAACAAATGTTTTCACTTTTTATTTTTGTTTTATTTTATATAAAATCCCACAAACATACACAAACATGCAGGTTTATATACACACAACAAGGATTTAGTTGCACCCACTTATTTTTGTATGTCGCATTTTGATTTCCCTTTAGGTTAAATATCTTTTTAAGTGTCACTAGAGAATCCCTCTTTGATCTAATGGTTGTTTAGGTGTATGCTGATTACTTTTTGGTATTTGGATAAATTTCCAGATATGTATTTGCTCTTTATTTCTAGCTTGATTCTGTTATGTGTCAAAGAAAGAACATACTTGGCTTGATTTGTTTTATTTCAAATTTGTTGAGTGTTTTGTTTTGTTTTTGTTTTGGGGTCCTAGAATATGACCTTTCTCTTTTAAATTTTGTTTTGTTTTGTTTTATGTTCACTTTAAAAGAAAGCATATTATGCTGTTTGAGAAAGGAGTATTTTGTCATAGCCAATTAGTACTAGTTACTCGATGGTCTTGTATGTGTTTTTTTGGTTTTGGTTTTGCTGTTTTATCATTTCTGATTTTCTGCCTATTCTGTTGATTACTAAAAAGACATACAGTTGTGACTTTATCTATTTCTCCTTAATTTTTAACAGCTTTTTGCTTCACAAATTTTGATGCTCTATTTTTGCATTTAGTATTTACATGTCTTCTTAGAGACATAATTCCCTTTGTCATTGTTTAATGTCTCTCTATATCCCTGACAGTGTTCCTTGTTATAAGTTTTAATTCTCTGGATATTAATATTGCTATTAGTTTTTTATGTGCATATGTTTGCATGGTATATCTTTCCCCATCTTTTACATATTACATTTAAAGTGAATTTCTTTTAGACAACATACAGTTGGCTCTTTTTTGTTGTTGTTGTTAATCAAATCTGAAAATCTGTATTTTACATGAAGTATTACATCCATTTGCTTTTTTACATTTAATTTTGTGGTAGGAATACTTAACATGAGATCTATGCCCTTAATAAAATATTAAGTGTACATTATTATTGACTATAGATGCAGCATTGTGAATCTCCAGAGCTCATTCAGTCTTGTTTAACTCAAACTTCATGCCTGATGATTAGCTACTCATCATTTCCTCCTCCTTCCAGACCCTGGCAAACTACCATTTCACTATTTGATTCTATGGATTTGACTATTCTGGATACTTCATATAATTAGAATGAGGATCTCAGAGAGATATCTGGACTCCCATATTCATGGCAGCATTATTCACAATAGTCAAGAAGTACAAACAACATCACTGCTCATCAACACATGAGTGGATAAGGAAAGGGGAATGTATATACACAATGGAATACTGCTCAGCCTTAATGAAGGAGTTTCTGCAATATGCAGCCACATGAATGGACCTTAAGAACATTATGCCGAGTGAAATGGAAAATGTAATTCAAGTCCATTTGAATATGATAGGCTTAAGATATTTGTCCCTGCTTAATGTTCTCTGAGTTTCTTAGATATGTGCTATATTGTCTGTCATTAACTCTGGAATGCACTCTGTTATTATTATTTAAAATGTTTTTTCTCTAGTCTCTTTTCTCCTTTGGGGATATCAATCAATCACACTTAAGTTAGAACACTTAATATCGTTCCACAGCTCTTGATTTCTTTTTTTAATGTGTGTGTTTCAATTTTATAATTTCTATTGATCTCTCTTTAAATTCACTGATTCTTTCCTTGGCTGCATCAAATTTTTGATGAACCTATCAAAATCATTCTTCATTTCCATTGCTGTTTCCTTATTTCTACCATTTCTGTTTGATTATTGTGTATAGTTTCTATCCCTTTTCTGTTGAAATTATGTATTTGACCTTGAGTATTGCTCAGCATTTTAATTAGAAACTTTTTTTTCTTAGTTTTACTGAATGTTTATTAAAAAACAAAGCAATGAGTGGTGAAAAGCATCCTGTGTTTTGTTTGCTTGGTTTTACTTTTTGATGGGAGCAAGGTGGGGCATACAAGTTAGGAGTATAGATGGAGGAAGCCCAGAAGGAAAGATAGCTCTATCCATCCCTACTTCTTTCCTGGGCCAGCTAGGTTCAAAGCCCTTAATTACACCTTGCTCTGCAGCTGTAAATGTGTGTATGACTATACAGAGAGTTGGTTTGACCTTCACAGGGAGAGGCTGGGAACCTGGAGTAGGAGCCACTAAGAACTTGACACCTCTACAGTACTTGGTACAAAATAGAGCAACCAGGTTCAATCTGAAGGGACAGGGTTGGCTTCCTGACACGTCAAGTGAGGCTAATGATTGAAGAGGCTACCCTGAGCTCAGAATGGGCAGCTGGTTCTCCTTTGGAAGAACTTGGAGGAAGGAAAATTTAAGGACTGAACTAACCCAAGGTCAAATTTCTTCTTATTCCCTGGATCGTGACACATAAGGGAAAGGAGGAGTCAAGAATGCTTCATTTCTTGTTTTGCTATAAAGTCTCTGCCTGCAAATCCCCCCCCCCACCTGACATATTAAATAGTATTTACTATGGTGATTTAAAATTCCCTGTCAGATATTACCAACATCTGTGTCATATCCGAGTCTGGTTCAGATTATTGATTGGCCTATTCGTGAGTTTATTCTGGAATTTACATATATATCATATTTCTTATTTATGCTGACATCATAGATAGGTAAGAAAAACTGAGGTGAATACTATTTATGCTTGGAAATGGGTACACCTCTCCACTATACCTTTAATGCAAAAACTGAGTTAAGAGCTGGTCTGGACTTGTAGAGTTGTTGCTGTGGGTATCCTCACTGTACTACAGCCTTCAGATTCCTCTAGAAATGCTTTGTGTTTGGAACAGGGCTGGTTTTCTAAAGCAGTGTAGTGTTCTATCCCCTTGTGGTATGCCTCAGAGTTTCTGCATGCTCTTTTTCTCTCTTTCCCCTCTTCAAACAGTATTCTAGAGTTACTTCTTAATTGAAGCTCCTTCACTTACTAGAGTGGTGTGGTCGTAGAGGTGCATTCTCTAATATTCTAATTAAGCCTCACTGTTTAACCCTGAATAATGTCCCTGGGTATGAGGTTAGAGCCTTTGTGGTCTTGCTGTCCGTTCCCTGACTGTAGTTGTGGGCCCAGGTCATAATCGTACTGCTTTCCAAAGAGTGTCTGCTTATTTTTTCTTGAAGTGTAATTAACATACAGCATTATATAAGTTTTAGGTGTATAATATAATGATTCAATAACTCTATACAATTCTCAGTGCTCATGAAGATGAGGGTAATCTTAACCCCCTTTATTTCACCCATTCCCCCACCCCCACCCAGCTCACCTCTGGCAACCACCAACTTGTTCTCTATAGTTTTTTTTTTAATTAAATTTATTTATTTTCAGCATAACAGTATTCATTATTTTTGCACCACACCCAGTGCTCCATGCAATCTGTGCCCTCTATAATGCCTACCACCTGGTACCCCAACCTCCCACCCCCCCACCACTTCATTCCCCTCAGATTGTTTTTCAGAGTCCATCGTCTCTCATGGTTCACCTCCCCTTCCAATTTCCCCCAACTCCCTTCTCCTCTCCAATTCCCCATGTCCTCCATGATATTTGTTATGCTCCACAAGTAAGTGAAACCATATGATAACTGACTCTCTCTGCTTGACTTATTTCACTCAGCATAATCTTTTCCAGTCCCATCCATGTTGCTACAAAAGTTGGATATTCATCCTTTCTGATGGAGGCATAATACTCCATAGTGTATATGGACCACATTTTCCTTATCCATTCGTCTGTTGAAGGGCAGAAAGATTCCCTTCTTTTTTTTTTATAAACATATATTTTTATCCCCAGGGGTACAGGTCTGTGAATCACCAGGTTTACACACTTCACAGCACTCACCAAAGCACATACCCTCCCCAATGTCCATAATCCCACCCCCTTCTCCCTAACCCCCTCCCCCCAGCAACCCTCAGTTTGTTTTGTGAGATTAAGAGTCATTATGGTTTGTCTCCCTCCCAATCCCATCTTGTTTCATTGATTCTTCTCCTACCCACTTAAGCCCCCATGTTGCATCACCACTTCCTCATATCAGGGAGATCATATGATAGTTGTCTTTCTCTGCTTGACTTATTTCGCTAAGCATGATACCCTCTAGTTCCATCCATGTTGTCGCAAATGGCAAGATTTCATTTCTTTTGATGGCTGCATAGTATTCCATTGTGTATATATACCACATCTTCTTGATCCATTCATCTGTTGATGGACATCTAGGTTCTTTCCATAGTTTGGCTATTGTGGACATTGCTGCTATAAACATTCGGGTGCATGTGCCCCTTTGGATCACTACGTTTGTATCTTTAGGGTAAATACCCAATAGTGCAATTGCTGGGTCATAGGGCAGTTCTATTTTCAACATTTTGAGGAACCTCCATGCTGTTTTCCAGAGTGGCTGCACCAGCTTGCATTCCCACCAACAGTGTAGGAGGGTTCTCCTTTCTCCGCATCCTCGCCAGGATCTGTCATTTCCTGACTTGTTGATTTTAGCCATTCTGACTGGTGTGAGGTGATATCTCATTGTGGTTTTGATTTGTATTTCCCTGATGCCGAGTGATATGGAGCACTTTTTCATGTGTCTGTTGGCCATCTGGATGTCTTCTTTGCAGAAAAGTCTGTTCCGCTGAGGGACATCGCTCCAGAGGCTACCCGGGGCGAAGCCCACGCGGGGTCAGCGTGGCCTCAGGTCCCACAGGGTCACAGAAGGATCGGGGGTGTCTGAGTGTCGCAGAGCTTGTGGGTATTGGAACGGGAAAGCCGGCTACAGAGACAGAACCGACAGTAAACTCACAGCTCGGTGTTACCTTGAACCGGCCGCAGGCTCGGTGAGCTCGGAGCGCGGCCGGAGGTCGGGCAGACGGGAGTGACTGAGCGCTGTTCTCTGAGGGCGCACTGGGGAGTGGGGCCCTGGGCTCTTGGCTCCTCCGGGGCCGGAGACCAGGAGGCTGCCATTTGTATTCCCGTCCTCCAGAACTCTACGGAAAGCGCTCAGGGAACAAAAGCTCCTGAAAGCAAACCCGAGTGGATTACTCACCCCGGCCCCTGATAAGGGCGGTGCAATTCCGCCTGGTGCAAAGACACTTGAGAATCACTACACCAGGCCCCTCCCCCAGAAGATCAACAAGAAATCCAGCCGAGACCAAGTTCACCTACCAAGGAGTGCGGTTTCAATACCAAGGAGAGCAGTAGAATTCTAGAGGAGGAGAAAGCAAAGCACGGACCTCATGGCTTTTTCCCTGTGATTTTTTTTTAGTCTTGCAGTTAATTTAATTTTTTTCTTTTTCATTTTTTGTTTTTTTTTCTCGCCTTCTGGTTAAATTTTTTTTAACTTTTACCTTTTTCTTTTTTAACGTTTTTTAACTAGTTTATCGAATATATATATTTTTTCTTTTTTATATTTTTCTTATTTGTTTTCTTCTTTTTAAATTCTTTTCTTTTCTTTTTTTTTCTTTTTTCTTATTTTTTTCTTTCTTCCTTTTTGAACCTCTTTTTATCCCCTTTCTCCCCCCTAACGATTTGGGATCTCTACTAATTTGGTTAAAGCATATTTTCCTGGGGTTGTTGCCACCCTTTTAGTATTTTCCTTGCTCCTTCATATACTCTTATCTGGACAAAATGACAAGACGGAAAAATTCAACACAAAAAAAAGAACAAGAGGCAGTACTGAAGGCTAGGGACCTAATCAATACAGAAATTGGTAATATGTCAGATCTAGAGTTCAGAATGACAATTCTCAAGGTTCTAGCCAGGCTCGAAAAAGGCATGGAAGATATTAGAGAAACCCTCTAGAGAGATATAAAAGCCCTTTCTGGAGAAATAAAAGAACTAAAATCTAACCAAGTTGAACTCAAAAAAGCTATTAATGAGGTACAATCAAAAATGGAGGCTCTCACTGCTAGGATAAATGAGGCAGAAGAAAGAATTAGTGTTCTATATAGTTTTTGTTTTGTTTTTAAAGATTTATTTACTAGAGAGAGAGAGAGCATGAGTGGGAGGGGCAGAGGAACAAGGAGAGACACTCTCAACCAGACTCCATGCTGAGCATGGAGCCCCACATGGGGCTCAATGTCACAAACCTGACATCATGACCTGACCAGAAACCAACAGTCTGGTGTTTAACCTACTATGCTACCCAGGTGCTCCTGTCTCTGTAGTTAAGAGTCTGGTTTTTTGTTCATCCTTTTTTCTTTCTTCGTTTGCTTTTAACACTGAATGTGGTAAGTTGTCACCAATGCCTTGAGGATTGGAGTTTCCAGCTGCCATTCATTCCCAAAGAGAGTCCATTTAGCTCCTTGATGGGTAGGGAAGAGGTCTGAGTGGTTTCCTGCTCCTCCTGCATAGCCACTTACTCCTAGCACCTTCTGGGTGCTTCTTAGGTTTTTTCAAAATATTTTCAGTGGGCCCTGGGTGGGGTTGGTGGTGAAGTTATGTAAGAGGTTGTAGACTTCCAATGTCATTGACTCTCAGCAGTTTCACATGGTCATTCCAGTGCTCCCCCCCCCCAACACACACCCCAGCTCATATCAATTTGCAATTCTAACTAAATTACCTTCACATCTGCCCCAGGTGAATGAGTCCCTACATTTCTTCCTTCTCTGTATGCATTGTCTCTTGAAGATTTCATACTAGTAGGTTGCTGTGTGATTTACTTTCTTCAATCGGTTCAAAAAAGTGTGTAATCTTGAAATTAGTTCATATTAATTAATTAATTAATTAATCATTTTCCCTGAAAGATTTGCCGAGGTGCTCCTTCCAGGACTCCACAACCTGGATTAAAATTGGGTTAGAAACTGCAAGAATGATAGACATTTAAAGGCATAAATATTCTTAGATTGACTTCTAGAATAAAATGAGTCTTAAGTCCATGCTTTCATAACAGTCTTATTCCCAATCTTATCAAATCAGTGTATCACTAATTAATAAGTATAATTTCATATCACTTAAAGGAGTATCAATATATGAAAACTTTTAACCAATTTCTTCAATTTGAAAAATGGGTAGTAGATTATTTATTAATGAAGCAAACTAGAGAAAATCACAGCTTATATACGCATATGGAAAGTGCTGAGAACAAAGTAGCTGAGCTGCTTTGGGAACCAAGGGGACTTTGGACTTGGAGACAGCAGGTATTTCTGGGGGAACTAGTGAGAGGTGGAGGCAGGAATCAGAAGTACTAACTGAAGACATGAATGTCATTTATATAACAGTATATTATGCATTCACACTTCCCACCCCTGCCTTTATTTAGAGATTGCAGGGAAGCCAGGAAGCCTACCACAAGAAAAAAAGTAGGATTCTTTTCTGATGTATTATATAATCTCTCAGAAGAAAGAGTGAACAGTTAGTATGGGTGGAGCTGATTTAAGAATAGCCTTTCTTATTCTCACACTTGGATAGCCCTTCATATATGGGTCAGTTCCTCTTATACTTACTGTAAAGGATAATCTCTGTGTAGCCAGGCTTTTCTTATTATTACAAAGAAAGTAGTAATTTTAAAGAACTTGTTTACTACTTGCCACGTACCAGTGCTTCTCTAAGGTGAGAGCCACAGAAACACAAAACTTTTATGAAGTATTTGAAAAGGCCTAAAATCAAAGGTGAAATACTAATATTAGAAATGCAGGAAAATTACAAAAATATATATATATGTGATGAGTAAGAAGACTTTTTTTTAAAATTTAAGAATTCTAAATATTAGAAAAATTATAAAGATCTTGGATTCATAGTGAGAAGAATTATGTGAAAATGGAATAATATAAAAGGAAATGTCTTTGGGAATATTAAAACATGATTTCCAAAATGAAAATATAATAATAGATTTGTTGGGAGATAGATTTGGTTAAAATATGCCCAGATGGGGGCACCTGGGTGCCTCAGTGGGCTGAAGCCTCTGCCTTCGGCTCAGGTCATGATCTCAGGGTCCTGGGATCGAGCCCCGCATGGGGCTCTCTGCTCAGCGGGGAGCCTGCTTCCTCCTCTCTCTCTGCCTGCCTCTCTGCCTACTTGTGATCTCTGTCTGTCAAATAAATAAATAAACATTTAAAAAAAAAATATGCCCAGATGAATGATAAAATCACAGAGCGCCCGGGTGGCGCAGTTGTTTAAGTGTCTGACTCTTGGTTCCAGCCCAGATCCTAATCTCAGGCTGGTGAGATGGAGCCCTGTGTGGGGCTTGGAGCCCAGCATGGAGTCTGCTTGTGATTCTCTCCCGGTCTCTCTGCCTATCCTGCTCATGCTTGCTCTCTCTCTCTCCCTAAAATAAATAAATAAATCTTTAAAAAAATGATAAAATAACTTAAAATATGTGTAAAAAGTAAGAGATACAGGGAATCTAAGAAATATGAAATAAAAATAAAATATGTAAATAGTATTTTAGTGTTTTCAAGTCACTGGTTTCCTAATCTGTAGTTCCCATTCAAATGTATATGTGTTTTCATTAAAGTTCTGGCATATTACTAACATACAGATATGTGTCTACACACACACTCACACACACACCATACACATGAAAATGCATACAATATATGTAAAAACGTTAAAGTAACCACCAGCATTGCAGGAGATAAACCAACGTAGTCATTTGCATCTAGAGAGTCCTACATAAGGAAAGGCATGGGCATAATTATTTTTTCTTACCGTTGAAGCCCTGCTATATTAATTTTTTTGTTTTAATATACGACTTTAACCAATATATTAAACAAAAAAAATCATAGTATGCTAATTTACATTCTGGTGTAAGTTCCTTATCTCTTCACCACTACCCAGTAACTTGTGAATCATAATATGATAAACACTGTTTCACTCTCATCTTGGGCAGATTTCACAAAGTTCTGATTACGTTTGATTATCATATCTCAGTATGTATCATCTAGTATCTGATTCAAAATGTCACTCATATTTAGAATTTTACTTATACCTCCACAAACTGTCCAGACTTCTGTGTGTGTGTGTGTGTGTGTGTGTGTGTATTTTAAAGATTTTATTTATTTACTTAACAGAGAGAGAGAGAGAGATTACAAGTAGGCGGAGAGGCAGGTGGAGAGATGGGGGGGAAGCAGGCTCCCTGCTGAGAAGAGAGCCTGATGCAGGGCTCCATCCCAGGACTCTGAGATCATGACTTGTGTGGTAGGCAGAGGCTTAACCCACTGAGCCACCCAGGCGTCCCCGCATGTATATTTTTTAATAACTTTTAATGACTCCTCCTGTTTCATCTTGGAGTAGGAGACTCCTGTCTTATAGCCTCTACATTGTTTAATGTGTTTGGTCAAGGAGAGTAAAGAGAAAATGTAGCAGGTACTTCAATCACGAGGAACGTACATATCTTAGGGGAAAAAACTCACAAGGGATGGGAGGGAAAAGCTAAGCTTCTTTTTACTAGGCCGATCACACACACACACACACACACACACACACACACTCATTCTCCTAAATACTTCATTTCCCCTCTATAGGTATTGCTTATATGATTTAAGATATATTGTATAGGTTGATAAAACCCTTAATTATTTCTAAAGTAAATGTCTGCATTGCAAGTGTTTATGATTCTCTTTATAGGATGAGGACCCTGAATTCTATGCATCTCAATTTGGAATCCTAGTAAGCAACAGCCCCACCAATCACAATGCTTATATGACATGCCCATTTTGAGAATGTCTCCCTACTGCTAAGATACATCTCAACCATTTACTGTGATGTATGATTGTTGAAAAGTTATTTCATCTCTTAGTGCCTTTTTTCTCATCTCTGAAACAAAAATATTAGAATATTTATTTTTTTAAAGTTTTATTTATTTGATGACTCTCTCCACCCATTGTGGGGCTCAAAATCATGATCCCAAGATCAAGAGTCACATGCTCCGGGGCGCCTGGGTGGCTCAGTGGGTTAAAGCCTCTGCCTTCGGCTCAGGTCATGATCCCAGGGTCCTGGGATTGAGCCCCACATCGGGCTCTCTGCTCAGCAGGGAGCCTGCTTCTTCCTCTCTCTCTGCCTGCCTCTCTGCCTACTTGTGATCTCTGTCAAATAAATAAATAAAATCTTTAAAAAAAAAAAAAAAGAGTCACATGCTCCTCTGACAAAAACCAGCCAACTGCCCCTCATATGTTTTGTTTTGTTTTGTTTTTAAGATTTTATTTATTTATTTGACAGACAGAGATCACAAGTAGGCAGAGAGGCAGGCAGAGAGAGAGAGGAGGAAGCAGGCTCTCTGCAGAGCAGACAGCCTGATGCGGGGCTCAATCCCAGGACCCCGGGATCATGACCTGAGCTGAAGGCAGAGGCTTTAACCCACTGAGCCACTCAGGTGCCCCCCTCATATGTTTTATTAAAGAAATAATATTAAACATGGAGTGTGGAGCCCAAAGCCCAGTATATAGTGTTTAATAAACACCATGATTACTGTAATTATAATCCCAGTCTTCTCATGATTGGACAGAGGTGAGTTCTTTCCCCAGAGCTCCAAAAGATCAAAGTAATCTTTGCTGGTAAAATCACTTTATAAGAAGTCAGAAAAATTTAGCTGAAAGTCTACATGTCTAACCATGTGACCCGCAGAAAGGAATTTACCAATTTAGGTTTCATTTATCTCATCTGAAACTGAGAGGTGGGAGATAAGCTGTGATATCTAGGGAATTTTCTGATTTGTAAATTATTTTATCATATATCAGAATTTTTTTTTCATTTTACTAATTCTTCACATTAAAGAATAAAATTTTCCCTCTAAATGAGTCTAGTAATAGGAGCAGTCCACCAGCAAGCCACCTCAGTTAGTAGTTCATTGCATAACCTGACACCAGTGACAGGTTGTTTCCAATGAACTGATAAACATTTAAACGAGGAAGGTAAGCCAAGAAAGGGGACCTGGAAATCAAAAAGGAACATTGCCTTAACTGACAGTTTCAATAAAAGTATATGCCTCATTGAGAATAGATTAATTGAGCATAGATTAATTGAGCCTAATCTCCCTTTCTTTCTCTGAATGTCTACTAACAGTGAGTATTCCAAGAGTCAAGTGGTGAAATGTCCTTTATTCTACTCAATAGAGAACTAAGTGTTTGAAGGAAGGGTTTTTTTTTTTTTTTTTTAACTCCCTTATCAAAATGATGTCAAACCCACTTGACTCTAGTGACCACACAAGCTTTTGATTTTCTACAGAAAATTATGTTACCATGGTTTAAAATGCCCACTGTGATTCCAGGACTTTAGTAGTTCATAAACTGTGGACTAAATATGTAAAATAACTCACTTCATCCAATCAGGAAGATACCAGATTTTAGATTGGATAGGATCCTTTGAAATGTCTTTATGGGGATCAAAGGAATCTTCAGTAAACATTTGGTCATAGATGTCTGGAGCCCAGAAAGCATGTTTGGACTGCAGATGTACATTTGTTGGTTAGCACATAGGTGTTATTAAAATAGGTATCAGTTGAGGTTAGCTAAAATGAGCTTGTATACAAAGGGCGATATTGTGGCCTTAAAGACATTTTACTTGAAGATTTTTAGTAAAGAAAGTGAAGAATTCCAGGAAAATGTGGTGTTTTGGCAGATGATGAAACAGTGCTTTGGTAACTTAAACATGGTTATCTAGTGTGAATTTTTACTTCTAGGTAGTCAAGAAAGATAAGGATATAAAAACGTCCATTGAATTTTCACCATGGGGATACCAAATCTAGAATAGTTTCACTTAAGTCAATGAAAACTTGATTGGATTTACTAATTTGTTAGTTATTTCAAACTATCTTAGTTCAGGAGCTCCTGTGCACTAAGCACTCTTCAAGATTATTGGGGTAGAGCTAAAAATTAAAACAAGCAAACAAAACCACAGGAAATCCTGCCTTACTTAACATTTAAAGTATCAGTAAAGCTAATAGATTGAATAAGTAAAAATAATGTCATTTATTCTTCTCCTACCCACTTAAGCCCCCATGTTGCATCACCACTTCCTCATATCAGGTAAACCTGGTGATTCACAGACCTGTACCCCTGGGGATAAAAATATATGTTTATAAAAAATAAAAAAATAATTTAAAAAATAATGTCAGAAAGGTATAAGGGCTGTGAGAAAAATAAAGCAGAAAAAAAACAGTAACAAGGAGGTTTTAAGAGCTGTAATTTTAAATAGCATGACCATAATAATTTTCTATTGTTACTCTAAAAACTACTAAAATTTAGTGACTTAAAATTGAGTCATGTTGTATACCTGAAACTAAGGTAATTTATATATCAATATATCTCAAAAAAAAAAAAGAAAGAAAGAAAGAAAGAAAAGAAAGAAACTTAGTGACTTAAAAACACAAATTTATTATTTTACAGCTCTTTACTTCAGAAGTCTTGGGTCTCACTGGGCTAAAATCAAGGTGTTGGTAGGGCTGTATTACTTGGTGAGTGCTCAAGAAAGAATCCATTCCCTGCCCTTTCCATCTTCCTTTTCCCCTCTCTATCTCAATTAATGGTTTCACCAGTCAGTTGCTGAGGACTGAGAACTGTCTTCTTCTGCTCATACTCCTCTACAGCTTCCTCTCCTCATAACAGCTTTACGATACAAATCAGATGATGTTGCTTACATGCTTAAAATGCACCCGTGGATTTCCATTGCAACTGGAATAAAATGCCTGTCTCTGTGACATATCAGGCCTACGTCCTCCTCTACCTTCATATAATGGTGCCGTCACTTGGTTCCCAGTCTGCAACAGCATTATTGTTCTGCTTGATCCTCAAACACCCAAACACCCTGACTTTTGCACTGGCAATTAATTATGCTCAAAATATTCTTCCCTAGAACTCCCTAGTGCTAAGTCTTCTCAAATGAGCTGAACGGGCTCTCAGCTGTTCCCTCTGGATAAAGCACACCTTTTCCCATATCCTCACTAGTCAATCCATTTTCCTTTTAACTTTATGTTTCACCCAAATGATCATTCTCTAAAGTCATTTATTCATTGTATGTATGACACCCTGTAAAATATAATATCCAAGATACAGGAGTTGTTGCATAGATCTGCATGAGCTATTTTCATGTTATTTATATGTGAATTGTGTGTTTTGGCAGTATGCCTGTGATTTCCAAAATGGAAGTAATAATGTCTGTCTTGTAATCCACCATCATACCAAGGCCTTGGACTATGCTGGTACAGGATAAGTAAGATGTTCACTAATGTGAATGAATGAATAGGAGTATTTCTAAAGAGACGTTGCTCTTTTTGCTTACAGTGTGACAATTAGGATAGCCTTCCACACGCTAGGTTGAAAGTCATGAAGTAATATTCTGATCTAACTTAAGTGTTCATTGACTTATCGCATTAACCTGTGGACTTAAATGATTTATTTGGCTTAGGCTTACATGTTTTCAGCACTATCTCTACTGTAAAATAATTGACTATAGTTAAAAACTTCCCAAACTTTTACTGCAGAAAAGGATTGGTTGCACAAGTCTGAATAAGTTGTAAAAGGCATTTCAAGCATGGCTAATGTAATCCATAGGAAACCAAAGTCACATGTAAACTGTTTTCAGCTCCATTCCCTAGAGAACAAGCATTTTGCTGCTTGGCTTTGTTTCAGAACCTTAAGACATGCCACATAGAGATCTTCATGGATTGCTAGAGTCCCATTAATACTGTCCTATGGTCCAAGTAGTATGGCAGCTGGAACTTCATCCTCCTTCATATTTCCAACCCCATTCCGCCAGGCTGAACTCTCCAAGTCCCTTTTTGCCTGCCACTGGTTATTACTTAGCTCCAAAATTTCTTGGTGTTTGTGTTTTTTTTTTGGTCTCCTTCCTCAGTCTGTGCTGAGACAGACCCTTTTAAGCCTACAGTTGCAGAAGATAAGGTGCAGAACCAGATACCTATAAGGAACTTGCTGTAGACCAGGTTGTTGCATGAGGCCATTCTTAGGAAATGAAGAGAACACTGCTTCTCCAGTGTAGCAGGGTTCAAGAAAATATATGTGTTTATTATTTTTAATCCCATTCACACAAATATCCTGATATGTCGCAAGGTCCTATTCATCTTTATAATAGTCAAGACATATTAAGTCTGCTTCTTTAGTCTTCATTGCAACATTCACAGCCTTATAACCATTCACTGGCCTGATTGTCAGCATAATCTTCCTTGTAGCTAAAAGAGTTAAGAATTTCTTCTCATATTGACAAAGAATTCTTGAGCTTTTTCACAGCATGCTTAAGCTTAGGGACAATTTTTCCTGTGCCTGTGTGTGTGTGTGTGTGTGTGTGTGTGTGTGTGCATGTCCATGCACACATTTTTGTTTGTGCATGCACACTTGCAAGGTCTCCAGATCTGGCCAAAGCAGACACCTCATAGAACATTTCTTCTAATTATCATTGCCTCTGCACTAATCAAGTTTAGCCCCATTCCAACTCCTACCTTGCATCTGAGCTTCTTCCTAATTAAACACTGCTAAAAGCCTTAGTAAATGTGATTTCAATGAATGCCAGGGATTATTACTCAACCTAATTATCCACACACACAAAAGAAATGTATTTCTGTTGACTTCAGAGCAGTGAAAATGCTAGCCTGACATCTCGTTCTGAGGGTTTATTTGTAGGGTCACTGTTGCAACCTATTAGCCCAGATATTTTTGAAAATCCAACCAGAGGTATAAATTGTTGTTGTTGTTTTGGGAGGATGTGGCTAGCTGGTGGGAACATCACTGCATTACCAGGAGAATAAGACTAGGAGAACAAGTATGAGGGATACTCTAGGGAAGGAGAGAAAGAAGTATGAGTTTAAGAATAACCATGCTGGCCACAAATTCACAAGGAATTAACAGAACATCTCGGGAGAGGATGTATGGGATTACTGTGTCCGGAATTGTTCTTCCAGGGTGGGAGAGAAAGAGAATCAATCTCTTTGTATGACCATTACTTCATGGCAGCTCTCTTGAACTGTTTGGAGTTGGCCCCATGGAGTTTACATTCCACATTTCTTTACTGCGTTATTGGCTCTCCTGGCATCTCCTGGGGAAGCTGGAGCCTGCATGGTTCTAGAATTAGACCTAGCTTCTAGGATTTCTGCGGCTGCTGCCCTATTAGGTGCGATGGTGACCAGGACAAAGTTCAGTCTTTGTCTCTAGGAGAAACTAATGAAACAATCTTTTGAGATTGGGGGCAATGAAGTACAAGATGCTGTGGTTGAATAGATAAGAGGAGTCTAACCTAGATGATGAATCTGTTGTATTTGATCACCACTTTATTTAAAAATATATACTTTTATTAGATTCTCTGTGATTGTGGGAATATACCAATGACATGCAATATTTAAAATACAAAATATTTATTTTTTTCTTTCCCCCTCACTATTAACTATCATTCTTTAACTATCATTCTTTTTTTTTTTTTTTAAAGATTTTATTTATTTGTTTGACAGAAAGAGAAAGTGTGTATAAGCTGGGGGAACAGCAGAAAGAGGGTGAGGGAGAAGCAGGCTCCCCGCTGAGCAGGGAGCTGGTTGCAGGACTCCATCCCAGGACACTGGGATTATGATTTGAACTAAAGACAGATATTTAACTGACTGAGCCACCCAGGCATTCTTTAAAAAAAAAAGTTCTTTGTTCTTTGTGGGTTTGATCTCTGTTAGCATAACAGACTTGTGATTTTTTTTTAATATATATTTTTTAAGATTTTATTTATTCATTTGACGGACAGAGATCACAAGTAGGCAAAGAGGCAGGCAGAGAGAGAGAGATAGGGAAGCAGGCTCCCTGCTGAGCAGAGAGCCCAATGCAGGGCTCAATCTCAGGACCCTGAGATCATGACCTGAGCTGAAGGCAGAGGCCTTAACCCACTGAGCCACCCAGGCGCCCCCAGGGATGTTTTTGTACTTTATTTTTTGCGTGTAACAGAATTCTCCCAGAGCTGATGAGATGATTGTACTAATGTGATCACATTCAAGAAAAGTAACTGAAATCCCTGGGACCATGTTTCCAGCTGTATAATTCAGGAGTTGTAGCCCTGCTTAAAGGTCTTATTCAGTTGTTCGAGGGGTATCCATCTAATATGACCTCAGAAAAAGTCTTTCTTTATCCCATGGATCTTTCATGTACAGATTTCCAGTACATAACTTACAGTTCCCCTTGAACTGTAGCCATTAAGCAAACCTTGCCTTGAAAATTGAGGAAGGATATGTCTGTGTCAAGGTTATAAACTGGTGATTATCTAGTAGTCCAAATTGTGTTTGAGCCCTTATTTTAGCCACTGTGCTGAATTTTAAGCAGAAGTTGAGAAAACATCTCATCATCTATCTTTACTTTTCTAGTTAAGATTATTTGTTCTTCTTTTGTCTTGGTGATTGCATTGCAGAAGGAGTCCTTAAACTTAGGTCAACAAGTGCCTATCTTTGATTTTAGTCAAAAAATCATATTCTGAAAACACTCCTGCCATATGCCTCATATTGTGTTCCTTTCAGAAGATATTTTCAAATTCCTCTTCTTTTTAAAAGAAAGAAATAACTGTATGGACTTAACATGTTCTGCCCCAGATGCATATGTTGAAGCTGTAAGCCCCAGTGCCCACCTGTTTGGAGATGGAGCCTCTGGGAGTTAATCAGAGTTAGATGAGATTATGAGGGTGGGGCCTTCAGGATGGGATTGGTAACTTTGTAAGAAGAGAAAAGAGAGGGTACCTGGGTGGCTCAGTGGGTTAAAGCCTCTGCCTTTGGCTCAGGTCATGGTCCCAGCATCCTGGGATCAAGCCCCGCATAGGGCTCTCCACTCAGCCTGCTTCCCTTCCTCTCTCTGCCTGCCTCTCTGCCTACTTGTGATCTCTGTCAAATAAACAAATAAAATCTTAAAAAAAAAAAAAAAAAAAAAAAAAAAGAAGAAGAAGAGGAAGGAAAGATCACTCTGTCTACCCTGTAAGTACGCGGGGATAAGGCTGCCTTCTGTGAGCCAGAACCCAACCCAGTCTCGGACTTCTAGCTGCCAAAGCTAGGGAAATAAAACTCTGTTGTTTAAGCCATCCAGTCTATGGTATGCAATGATTTTTGCCTCTTCTCCTGGAGGAGCCCTGTGGCCCAGTTACATCACAATAGATAGACAGCCTTAATGGAAGATCAATTCTGTTAGGCATGTATAAATCCAGGCAATTAGTAACGTAAATCCTTAACATAAAAAATGTCAAAATTAGATTGTCTTTTAACTACATGCTTAAAAAATGCTTTGATTTAAAAAAAAAATTAAGTTTGATAAATTTTACTCCAGTAATATTTTTACCTTTTTTAACTTTTTATTATGAAAAGTTCCAGTGTATTTATTTTTTTTAAAGATTTTATTTATTTATTTGACAGACAGAGATCACAAATAGGCAGAGTCAGGCAGAGAGAATGGGAGGAGCAGGCTCCCTGCTGAGCAGAGACACCCCCCTCCTCCCCCCGCCCCCCCACTGCAATGTGGGGCTGTATCCCAGGGACCTGAGATCATGACCTGAGCCAAAGGCAGAAGCTTTAACCAACTGAGCCACCCAGGTGCTCCAAAAGTTCTAGTGTATTTAACAGTGGTTAGAAGGGTATAATAAAACCTCATACTCGAATTCCCTGACTTCAAAAACTATCAGCTCATAGCTCATCTTGTCTCACCTATACTCTGTTATCAGCCACTGAGGTATCAGCCCTAACACTTCATTCTTGAAGGGGAGGCGATTGAATCATTCAGAAATGGAATTTTAAGAAAATCAATCTCAGTCTCTCTCTCTGTTGCCTCCCCCACCACATGCCTTCTTTTGCTGAGGTTCTTCTGTTGTTGTTTTTAATGCATTTTTTCTTCTTTAGCTGAGAATGAGGAATTGACTCTATATGGTGCTTAATCAATACATAGATCTGCAAGATATCATTTTACCTCTTAGTATTTATTCACTGTTTTTGAAAGGAATCTTAGAAATTATTTACAGCTTCAACATATAAAAACTTTAATGTCAACAGAGCAAAATAAATAATTATTAAGGAACAAAATTAATAATTTAAAAATAATTAGAAAGTATAATTTCCCCAACTATTGTTCTTGAAACTTGGGATCGTTGAGTAGAAATTCCCCGTGGAGATATAACTTATTTACAGTATTTTCCTCTTCAGAAAATCACATTAATAATTCTGCCTATGGAAATAAATGGTATCTGCAGATAGAGGCAGATAAATGATGGAATATGGATTTGTTATCAATAAATTGTGTAGCTGAAGTAATGGAAAAGAGGTATCTTAGAGATGAAATAAATAACCAAATAATTAAAATCATGTGGGTATGCAGAGCTCTGAAAATAACTAAGTTATATCTTCCCACCCCTGTCATCTTTCAAAAGCAGCTACTAAGTACAGTTCGAAGTTGGCTCAACTAGTAATTAAAAAGTCTTACATATTGCTTGAAGTGAAACATGGATCAGAAAAGATGTACTTTTCAAAATGTCTTTCACCTCAGTGGCTCAGTTTGACTCTTGGTTTTGGCTCAGGTCACGATCATGAGGTCTACCAGCCATGAGCCCCATGTTAGGCTCCTTGTTACCCAGTTGCTTTGACATTATTTTCCCCTCTCTCACCTTCTGCTCTTCCCCCTACTCTTAAACACTCCATCTCTCTCGTTCTCTCTCTCTTTCAAATAAATAAATAAATAAATAAATAAATAAATAAAAATGTCTCTCATCTCCAAGTAGATGTGGAATTAGGTATATATTTATGCATGTATGTATGTATTTAAATATTGTACTAGTAAGCACATTCAAATGAGCTCTTATCAAAGGCAGTTAAATTGTAGCCTTGTACACCCTTTTGAAAATGACTGGGATTCCAAAGACGCTTTTTTCTTTGTATCTCCCATTAGTATTTTTTGTATTACTGAGAAATATAATCCACTTCTTTCAACAAACATTTTCCCCCTGCTTAATCTGTTAGGTATATTGGGTTCCATTGTGAAATAAGAAGGTTGTATTATATAAAAACTAGTGGCTAAGCCAACCTTGATCTCTTGTAATTCTAAAAATTCTTTATTTAAAAGAAAAGCTGATCACTTAGTCCCTTTGAGTGGTGGTGCAACAAATTGAAAATAGGTGGCTTTAGTGTACTCCTATCATCATCCTCTTAAAAGAAGGATATTTACGCACACACACACGCACACACACACACGCACACACACACACAGAGTACAGAAAGTTACCTTATGGATCAGTATTTCATCAATATCTTAGAGTAAATATGAGTATAATTTGTAGTAACTCATGAAAAATGCATTTTGTATTTGAATGTTGTATTATGTACAATCTTAAATACACCACAGAGAAATACATGATTATACCACACATATTTATAACTTGTGTTAGTACTTAGAATCTGAACTGCTGTCTTAAAAAAAATAATAATAACAACTTGGAATCATTCTTCTTCTTGAAAAACTTCAGAAAAACATTTCTGTAAGTGTCAAATTTAATTGCCTATGATTCATTTTTGACAGATCATGTACTTAAACCAATGAGCCTTAGTTCTTTTCTTTTAAATTGTTGGCAGTCAAAAGCATTGTATTACTCATCGCATTGTAGATAGAATCTGCACAATATTACTGACAGATTTTTGTATTAATTAAAGATTCCATGTTGTGTAGACTGCATGCTGAAGATGTGGTAGATTCCATTAATCTATACACAAAGGTGAGAAAGTAAAGGATTGGTAACTCGACTAAAAAGATCACCTTTGGATGGATTTTGAGAAAATGTGAAAATGGGTTTAAAATGATGAATTATTATCATTCAAAACAGTGTCAGAGATGAAAAAATGGCTCAAATACTGTTCTTTCATTAGAAAGTAAAGAATGTGATACAGATTAATCATTAGCTCATTTGGTGTTTTAAGTTTGTCAGCATGCAAATATTGACCTGAATAAATGTATTTTTTTTCTGGTATCTAATGTGTTGGCTAATACAAAGGACACTTTATGACAGTAAATTTAAATTCCATGTATATACAAAAGTACACAGTTTACTGAAATTGTAAATTTTGGAAGTAACTGAGTGTTAAATTAGCTTCCAAACATAACTGATTTATACCCTAAGAGAACAACTTACACATTTTAAATTCAGACACATCATATACATAGCCATCACACTGAGGTAATTGGATGATATATTTTATTTTCTTTCTCTTATATATATGGCAACAAGAGGTCATATTTACTCTGTGTGGATAGCTTTCAGATACATTCCAAAGCAGAGACAAATTTATAGAAAAGCCCATGCATGTGGCAGTGATTTCATTTAATAACACAAACACAACAAAAGCAATAGCAGCTGAGTTGTATTTTTATTTCTTATTGTCTGCCGGGCAGTATTCTAAGATAACATAAACAACATCACTCATTCAGTCCTTACAGTATTGTTATGGAGTAAGTACTGTTAGTGTTACCAGTTTAGAGAAGAGACAACAGAAGCATCCTGATGTTCAGTAGCTCTCCGGAGAGTAAAGGCTGAGGATCCATCCTTGGAAAGTTTGAATGCATAGATGATACTGTTAAAACATATGCTTAGCTACCTTCCCAAGATAACATGAGGGCATTTTGGTTGAAAGGGAGCCGGATGTTCACAAACTATAGAATCTTACTTACCAAAAAAAAAAAAATGTTTACTCCTAAAACCTTAAGGCTACTACAATTTTGGAGGCTGGGCAAAACGATATGAAGGTATTAGAAGCAAACAAAAAACAACTACAAATTTTTTAGGACAAAATGAATGTTGAGACATGAGAATTCTTCAATAATAACCTTAATGAATATTTCAAGAATATTGTCCAAGATTATCCATGGATGCAAATTATGCATGAATCTATGAAAGATGTATTTAGTTCAAGGTTTTAAGCTTAGGGGTAAAGGCTGACAAACTAT
This sequence comes from Mustela lutreola, assembly GCF_030435805.1. NCBI lineage: Eukaryota > Metazoa > Chordata > Mammalia > Carnivora > Mustelidae > Mustela > Mustela lutreola. The sequence continues at coordinate 20,997,460 of NC_081302.1, read as the reverse complement.
CAGTGGTAATATTCCATTCAATAAGGAAAAGGAAATAAGTCTATAAAATTTTAAATTTTAATTAACTCATGCATTTACCCAAATCTTAGAATGCAGACATAAGTTGTAATACCAAAATATGCATCTTTTCAAAGTACCTGTATTTTACAGGTAGAAATTTGTTGACTATAAGTATCAACATATTTACTGACAATTTTGGGAAATCATCTGGACTATTTCCTGCCACAATTCTAAGGTCAAAGACAACATACCAGATAACATACTGGAACCAGATAACATAGTAGAAATTAGTTCACAACTAAAAAAAAAAAATCTCCAAAGGATAACTTTGGTAAAAACAGATTAAGGTAATTTGTCTAATTAAAATAGAGTATATCAAGACTAGAAGATACACAAGACACAAGACAAGTGAGTTTGTGTATGTGAAAATTATACCAACACACATGTACTGACAGTGAAGTACAACAGGCAAATATATTATTTGGGGGGTTTATTAACACATCATTTTATTTATGTTTTCTTTAAATTTCAGTGGATTCAGTGGTGAGAGTTTTTTTTTCTTTTTTTTTTAAACGCATTCCATAGTATACATAGTTACAGTTACTTGGATTTATTTCCTTAGGTAGAGCAAAACTACAAATGGAAATGCATGAAAATGTGAATTTAAAGCTTAATTTATTTCATTCTGAAGTTGAACAAAAAAACATGAACTTGTAATCAATTTTGTCTTCTTTTTTTAATTAGTATATTAAACAAACAACACAATAGAAAAAATATATATTTATAGTATGTACACTTACATTTTATTATTTTTTAAATTAACTTGCAAGGGGCACCTGAGTGGCTTAGTCAGTTAAGCGGTTGCCTTTGGCTCAGGTCCTAATCCCGGGGTCCTGGGATCGAAGGCCATGTCGGGCTCCCTACTAAGTGGGGAGTCTGCTTCTCCCTCTCCCTCTACCCCTCTGCCTACTTGTGCTCTCTCTCTCAAATAAATATATACAATCTTTAAAAAAATGAATTAATTAATTTGCAAAATTATAATTAGTTCCACTTTCAAATTTTGATGGAAGTCTATAGCTTATTAAGTACTTTCTAAAGGTTGTATTACTTGTAATAATAAATATTAGTGTTAATACTAAAGCCAACGTAGAATACTTTTATACACAGAACTGTTCTAGGACTTTATATTTATCATCACAGCACTTTGAATCAAGCATTATTATTATTATTATTTCCTACTTAATATAATAATAAAATTATAATTACTCATTACTATTATTTTCTGATTAATGGAAAAGACTAGGAAAATAATCAAGTATGTATGGACTCATATTTGAGTATATGTGAACTTTAAATATATGTCTTGAGAAATAAAGGAAGTACTTGATAAGTAATGATGGTACATATGGTTATTTATTTAGAAGAGATAAGTATATGCAACAATTACAGAGGCAGTTAAAAGGAAGACTTAAATAGTACCAGACTACTAACAAATTAACTTAAATGTCTACCAGTCTACTGTAAGAAATGCAAAATAGAATAGAAGATAGTAGGATCTGATTAATACAGGAAAAAAAATGACAAATCCCATAAGTAAGTATGTGTGCATGCATGTATTTATGATTCATATATTGCTTTAATGGTCCAAATTATTTGCCATTTCCCATGTCTACTTAATTTGCAATGGAGTTTTGCAGCCCCTCCAGTCAAAAGGAGGAACATGATCCCTCCTTGATTCCCTGCACTTCCCCATAACTTGGTGCAGCCAGTAATTGCAAAGGACTGAGCATACACTTGTATGTTTCAGCTTGGTTTCTTACTGTTATTCTTTCTTTGGCTTGAGAGTGTTTCTGAGCAAGCCTGCTGGCAGAAGAGACACATGGATAGATACCATATTGCTACATTGCTATGTTGCTATTATTGAATACCTGAGGGAAAGGTCATGGCTAGCATAGGAGATAACTTTAGAGGACAAGTGCATTAAAAAAAAGAGAGAGAGAGAGAGACACTAAAGTGCTTTACTAAACGGAATCATTACTTACACTTTGCCCATGGCAAAATTTGTTAAGCGGAACTATCCAGCACTGTGTAGAACACTTACAATCATTTGTCTCTGATAGTTAAATGCAAAGAGAGCCTAATATGGTGGTAATAAAAAATTCCCAGTACATAACATCAAAGCTGCTCTTAGATATTCTTAAATATGTGTGTTCAAGATCAAACAAGTAACAATCGTCATGTGTAATATGCAAACTATAGAATTTATGACCAAAATCATGAATTTGTTGTTTCGATCTTAGGATGGTAAGTGTTAAGGACTGTATATTTGTATTCCTCCCCCGACCCCCAATTCATTCATTGAAGCTCTAATTTCCAGTGTGTCTGTATTTGAAGTTGGGAAAGAATTAAGGTTTAAAGAGGTCATAAGGGTGGGGACCTGATCTGATAGGGTTAGTGTCCTTGAAGAAAGACACCAGAGAAACCTCCTCTCCTCCACCACCGACTCCAGCCTTGCCCTGTGTGCTCTTACTTAGGAAAGGCCACTTGAGGGTATAGTAAGAAAGAGGTGTCTGCAAACAGGAAGATTCCTCATCAGAAATAACCCTGACAAATTTGTGCTTGCTCTAGAACTTTTACCTCCAGAGCTGTGAGAAAATAAATTCCTATTGTTCAAGACACCCAGCCTGCAGGATTTTGTCATGGCAGACAAGACTGACTAATTCAGTAAATTTGAGCTGATTTTAATTTTAATTTATATTTTGTGATATAACTTGTGTATTTTGAAGAACCAGTAACTTCTAGGAGAACATTTTGAAGTCTCTAACAAAGACTTAATAATACTATCTTTTGAAATAATACATCTATAAACAGTTTTGCCTCACACACCTGATGCCATACCCACATGATAGTCAAACGTATTATATAAAACTATATTTTTCAACATTTAAGTTTCTCATTATAGTATTTAGTGTTCAAATGCCTAAATTTGTACTATAGCAGTAAAAGTCATAAATATGCATATGGAAGAAATCTTATTTTGTGTTTTAATAAATGAATCTGAATTCTACTAAGATCTTCCTGGATCTTAGTAATTTAGTCTTAGTGAATTCAAAGTCTCCCCTCATTTCATTCTTGATAGGATTTAATAGTCAATGGGTTCCTTAAGAAGAATCAAACTGTAAGTTTTTTTGTTTGTTTGAGAGTTTCTTCTTGGGTTTTTTTTTGGGGGGGGGAGGGGCGCAGATCTCTGCCCTTTTTGTCATCCAAAAATACCGGTGGCAAATCCTTTTTCTAGATAGTCTTTATTGTCTTTGCAGATGGCTGTACATCCTCCTCACCACATGGCCTCCTGAAGGCATTCACCCCCCTCCAGAGATATGTGGAAAATACATACATTCTTGCAAAGATATCTCTACCATTTCAATGCTATTTTGTTTTTCCAGTCATCATATATGATTGCATAGCCCTGCTGCTTCTCCACAATCTACCTAGGGGGGCAGCACTGCTCTATTCAGATACACATTCCTCACCCCCAAATTTCTTGTTTTGTTTTGATTTGATACATACTTTCCTAAACAAGATTCTGCATGCTCTAAGCATTACCTTTGGAGCAAATGGAGCAGGGAGAGATGAAGAGAGAAGTTTCTCTTCCCTTTATCAGGACCATAAGTTAGTTTTCTAACGACATTTTCTTCATTTTCCTCTGGTCTGTGATGTATAGCATGAAAGTTATTTACTTTAAGTTCAGTATTTGGGTTTTCACATTGAAGAAACCTATTTTTTTTTACCTAACTATTCTCTTAGTAAAAAAACCAAGAAGGTACCCTATTGTATTTCATCATGCTATCCATTCAGTAATCTAAAGAGAAAAAAAAAATACAAGTTAACTGAATAAGGAGGAGGAAATGAAAAGGGTACTCAAAGGAAAATCATCAGTTAATAAAGCAAATATTATCCTGATGAAAAATCGGTGCTTTGTTATCAGCCAGCGAGGTAATCTGAAGAGGAGAGGGATTAATTTTGTGCAGTGGAATTGTGGTGACAGGGAAATAAAGACTGATACCAAGGTAAATGATGATTTTAAACATTGTCTAGAGGATTAATCTCAAATCCAAGGTGAATCAAACTCATCCTGGATAGAAAGTGTAATTTCAAATCAACAAGAGCAATATATGTATGCTCTTAGCTATGGTTTTCAACCTATGCTTAAAATTTGCCTGAAATTTGGAAATAGGGAGTATTGAGAAATTTTTTTCTTTTTAACTTTTTTACACACTTGCTGTGGACAGATGTGCCCTGTTTAATGTAAAGAATTTTCTTAGCGACAGGCTAGGGGTATGCAGCAGAAAGGTAAGATAAGGAGAAAATGTGTGATACAACAAAGATTTGATGTTAGTATCAATGTATGAAATATGAAAGGGACAATATTGTCCAGTCATTCCAAATGACATTTCTACTTTACCTCAATTGTGAGAATATTGTTAAATGCTGATTTTATAGATTTCAAAAAATTTTTTTTTTAATTTCAGGACTTTAAAATAATAGTATGCCTCTTATTTTTAATGCTTTTTTGTTTTAGGGTGCTATTGTATTTGAGTTTGTGACTATGGTGGTGACATACACCAATGGACAGAGAAGAAAAGAATGTGTAGAAATCTGACTGGAAGTCTGGATATGCACCTGCCACATAGTGATCCTGCCATGAATACACACTTATTTTTGACATTAATGCCTGTTCATTAATTTACCAATTTGCCTTTTGGTTTTTGAAAACATAACGGTGTCCACTGAAGAGTTTAGGCCTACTTGAGAGTTAAACTTACTTTAATGACGTTAAAATAGTGGTTTTTATAGTTTATTTTACTGATTAAAATTTTTTTTTCAAACTTACATATATTTAAAAGGCTGAAATGTTTAACATCAAAGTATAAAATCACAAGAGAAGAACATAAAAAATAAAACAAAGTATTCTTTATGTTTTACCTGTTTCCATATTTCTCTTAAACTATTCCAAATGTTTCCTAACACAAATATTTAAATGACTTACTGCTATAAAATGTATCAGAGTTTAGAAAGAACTTACAAGATCCCTTAGGCATTAGATCTGAGTAAGCCATCAGCTACTTAGGAATATAGATAGCATCATGTATAGTTCCTCACCATGTTTGATTCCTGTACTTGTGTTCTGGCTTAGAGCCTTTCCTTCTGCTCACATTATTACTTCTATGACAAAGGTAGGTAAGGGACTTAGAATAAAGTTAATCGAAGGAACCAATTACAATTAATCTTTTCACAACCTGTAGACTTTATAACACCCGTTTTTCTACATAAGTGTATGTCAGTATTTTATAAAAGAATAAAATCTAAGTCTGCCAAATCCCCCCCCCCATAAATGTAAAACATTTAAGATGTTAGTGTTCCTGTTCACATATCTGAAAAAAACCTATAGCACAACAAAAAAATACTGTACCTTTGGAGTGTGTCTGAACTTTATTCTTTTTAAATAAATAGTCTCAGTAAAATATGAATTGTCAGACTAAATATTAAATTATGTGAATTAGCTTTTTGTTATCTTTGCTCAATTTTCCTTCTTGGTGGGGTGGGAATAAGAGAGAGATCACTTTTGAATGAGAGTAAATTCAAAAATTACACAAAGATAGATAGAAACTCTCTTTGCCTATAAGGAATTCATACAGAATGTACTTAAAATTAAGTGACATAAACACAGAATTTTAGGCATCTGTGTAAATATAACTGAACATATTCCCACACCACACGTAATATCTCTATCTATATGTATTTCTACATCTTACCTATCTTTATCTCTGCCTACCTGCCTATCTACCTATCACTGTTTCTTCCAGCATGGCTTTGGGATACTAGTAACAGAATAAAGAGTATAATCTACAAAACTAAAGGAAGAAGCAGAGAATCACAAAGAACAGTTGTCAACAAAACAGTAGAAAATGAGAAAGCCAAGGTTAGCCTTGTTTCTCCATAAACCAAAGTCCAAGACAAAGCTTGCATGCATTTAGTTTGTTTGGGGATATGATCGGAGGAAGTGGATATAAAGTGCAAGGGAGTGAAACATGAAGGGCGGAAAGCCAAAAGAAGGATGTATTATGGATTTAGCCACTGCTCAGGTGACTGATACTTGATCCCACCAGAACAGCCTATAAAGTGCTTTGAAATACATGTCAAAGTTCTTAGCCTGGATAATTAAGAAGGCAGTATTTATATATCATAAATGTTATGGCTGGTAACACTTCTGCTCTCTGGAGTCGACCATGTATAGGTGGAGTTTTTCCTAGCGGCGTTCTACCTTATAATGTTAGAAAATCTACAGAACAAAATGTATGAGGTATACACAGCAATGATATCAAGTAAAATATGGCATTTTTCACTCACATGGAACCAGTAAAACCCTGCACAATATAATGCCTAAGCTGGAAGAAGAGGAGGAACCAAGAGGATTAAAAATAATAATAATAAAGATTTATTTTTCATTTATTTGAAAAAAGCATGCATGAGAGGGCATGAGAGAAAGATAGAGCATGAGAGGGGGGAGGGGCAGAGAAACAAACAGATACCCTGTGGAGCAGGGACCCCAACACAGGAGGTTGCCAGAGCTCTGATATTGTGACCTGAGCCGAAGATGCCTAATGAAATAAGCCACTCAGGCGCCCCAAGAGAATTTTAAATTGTTACATAAGAAGAATCAAAACAATCCATTTATTGGACAACATAAGATCAACTCTTGCCCATCACTAAGCTGAATTCTTCGCAGAGCCCTTACTAGTTAATTCTTAATAAATTTCTCTAAGGTTCTTAAGACAAAAAGCCCAATACTATATGCAACAGTTTGTATTACTTACTGCAACTGTTTCTGGCTCTGTAACTGATATGTATATCCTCTTCCTGCTTATGTGAACATTTTGATTTCCTTCATGAATCTGGCATGTCTAGGTTCTTGGCTGATGGAGTTATTTGCATCTTTGTCCATAATGTGTCCAATTACTTGTGATGCACCATAATCATGGATACTGGTCATTCACTGTTGTCACACATCTGGATGAACCTAGAGGCAACCTGATGAATTTCTTGGCTTCCAAACATACTGTTCCTGGTACACTTGTGCACAAGTTCTTTGGCCCTTTATAGTTGTAAGTATCTGGATCTGTATGGACTTTACAATAAAATAACATTTTTCTCCCTCCTCATCCTCTTTAGTGAGGAGACCAAATGACCAAGTGTTAGTCATAGCTTCAAGTCTATTATGATCCTTAAAATTTTATTTAATAGATGTGAATTCACCAACCTAATCAAATCAAATTAAAACAAAACAAAAACAAACTTGCAGAGACAGAAGTTATAGGAAATCAAGGAAGTGATTTAGAGAGGGGGCCAGTATCACTTCTACTCCTTATTTCCTGGGCTCAGATATTTTAGCTCTTTGAAGCACATTGCTATGTATAAGCTTATACACTACATCCCAGAAAAAAATTTCCCAGCTCAAAGGGTGATTTTCCTGAGCTGGCAAATTAACTCAGTCTTTATAAGTACATTCTACCATTCTATTAGGTTGTTTTGAATGGTGAGATACACAGTAAAACCAGTAAATCCTACCATAATGTATCCATGTTCATACTTTCTCAGTCAGGGAGTTGAAACCATCTACATCTTTTTTCCCACTGGTGTCTGGTGCTTGTTTCTGGCTTAGAAGTAGGCTCACAGTTTCTCTCCACTTGGGCTTCTCCATGTTTCTCACCCTGTAAACTAATCTGGACTTCCTCAGACTGCATTAGTTGGGTCCTAAGAGTAGGTATCCTGTGAAAGATTAAGCCAAGAAAAAGCTGCAGTATTTTGCAGGGACCTTGCTTTGGACACTTACACTTTTATTATAGTTTGTTCATTAGAAATGAGAAAGTAAGTCTGGACTCTGTATTTCAGGAGAGAAAAACTATACTCAAATATTTGAGGTAGAATTAATAAATGTGCAGTTGTATTTTAAAATTATCACTCTGCAACTGCTGGTTACACATTATTTACATTATTTTCATATGAAAAATACATTTACCACTTCCTAAGACCCACCTCTGAAGAATTATCTATATAATTGTAAATATTATAACATTGTATGAGATAAGGTCTCTATCAAGACTACTTTGTCATTATAGCTTGAAAACACACAAATTGTGTGTAAACGAACATATATGCCTGTGTTCTAATAATACTTTATTTATAAAAACATGTGTACCCTCCTGCCCATAGTTTGTTGGCCTGTGATCTATTGCATAATGCTCAAGCTGGAGGTCTAGGATTTGCTCATCTGAATCAGGTCCTTACATGTGGATCCTTTTATAAAGTTCTGTGAATTTAGTTTTTCTCAGCCTTGAGGGCCCAAAACTAAAACAACGAGTTCTCTGACCCTCATAACTCAAATACAATGTTGAAACAAGTAGAATAGTCACAATAGCCATTCTCATTCAGAAAGGGGGTAAATGGAAGGCATGTCAGAGGCCTGCATGTGTATAGTGATTCTGAAACGCAGCTGGGCAGAGGTTGCCTGCTAGGAAGTTTTGAGGGCTTACTGCTGTCCTTCAAAAGTGTGAGGATCCAAAGTTCCCTTTTCATTTTGCATTGCCTCTGTCCCTTTTAGTTTAAGCTAAAATAGCTCTTTATAAAAATTTTGTGAATGCTTATGGATCAATTGGAAATCTGCTCAATTAGACAAAAGCCATATTAAAATTTTTCTCTGAAATAAGAACTTTTCTGCCTTGGGTTTCCAGCAAAGCTGCTGAAGAACACCTTAAGATTTTTCAGAAAGTTTAATGTTCAATGAAAACTGCAAGATGCATCTACAAGATCACTGGTGGGTCTTTTGCCTAACTGAACACCTTTCTCAGGTAATTCTTCAGATACTTCCCAGGTCTTTACCAATGATCTTATATTTACATGCTGAGTTTCATTTTTACTCTGAAACTCTTACTTTACTTGAAAATCTTGAGGAGGTGGGAATGAGAAATAATTTACATTTCAAACCAAGAAATCTCTTCTGCCTTTCTATTTTCTTGACTTCTGTTTGAATACTGAAAAATTCTTTATTTTAAACCCCTGTCTTTCCTTTTTAATTTTACTGTGGGCAGTTAGATGAAGCCAGGCAGCACTCCACGGCTATCCTGGATACATGTGAAATGCTGAGTATGTTATCAACATCCTACATCAGTATGGTGTGTTTTGACAAATTAATGAACCAATATGATATGTTCTTGTTAACTCAAAGTTATACTGATTTGACACCTTTATGTTTCTGAGATCTTCCTGTGTGTTAGGCAAAAATTTTTAGGTGGTGCATGCCTGCATATGTCTTTATTTCACAATATTTGATTTATAGTTTTTCTGGATATGGAATTTTAGGTTGGGAATCGTTTTTTCTCAGAATTTTAAAGATATTTGCACATTATCTTTTAGACTATGTATAAATTTTATTCCAGTAAGATTCTGAAACCTTTTAAGTAACCAATTCAGAACTCTCATCTTTTGCGAGTGACGCAAATTCATCTTGATATATTTATATATATTTTTTCAAGTCTATTTATGCCCAGTTTTCTAAATTTTTAGAACAATGTCCATTGATTTAGAACTTTAGATCTGTATGGTGTGTGTGTGTGTGTGTGTGTGTGCACAACTTTATCTTCAATCATTTATTTCACTTAGCTCTAAGCAAGTGAACTTCCTAAGAACAAAGACAGGGGACACAGCAACCCTTGTATCAACCTAATTAATACTGAAGAAGCAAAAAAGAATGTTCTGAAGAAAGATGAGATGTTCTTGGAAATACAGCATTCAGATAACCTTTAGATCATTTGGTACCATTAAAGTTTAAAAAAAGTGATAATATATATTACAATGTCATTTCTTATATAATCTCTCTTGTATAAATAATACAGAAAACTACAGTATTGGTACAATCATCAAAATTTTTAGAAAGTATTACTTATCTCAAAAATATGTGCTTTATGTTTTTCAATAACGAAACTATGACTCTTGGTTGCACAGACATGAAGATCAGACTGGATGTTTCAGAGACCCTTATTGACAGTCATGTGATTAGATTTTTACTGGTGGCTTATAAAAATAGCTCTGGTAAGTATTCTTAAAGGGAAGGGAACTATGTATCTTTCCTCTTAGTCCCTCTCACTGCCTGAAATGCAAGCATAACAGATAGATCTTCAGCCATTATCCTGTGCTGTAGTGACCTTGGAATGTAAACCAGGGCAAGTAGAGTACCATGATGGGAAGTAATTTATCCATGTCAACATCAGGTGGATTGGAGGTTGGATTCACTACTTCTGTACTTGTTGACCATGAGTAACAAATATTCTTCTCTTTACAACAGTGTTATCCTGAACATCTCTTCAATTTCATTTCTTTAATTTATACCCAAACATAAGATTTGCTAGTACATAATTTTTAAAGTGAATACCCAACTTTTGTAGCAACGTGGACAGGACTGGAAGAGATTATGCTGAGTGAAATAAGTCAAGCAGAGAGAGTCATTTATCATATGGTTTCACTTATTTGTGGAGCATAACAAATAGCATGGAGGACATGAGGAGTTAGAGAGGAGGAGGAAGTTGGGGGAAATTGGAAAGGGAGGTGAACCATGAGAGACTGTGGACTCTGAAAAACAATCTGAGGGGTTCGAAGTGGCGGGCGGTGGGAGGTTGGGGGAACTAGGTGGTGGGTATTAGAGAGGGCATGGATTGCATGGAGCACTGGGTGTGGTGCAAAAATAATGAATACTGTTATGCTGAAAATAAATAAAAGAAAAAAAAAATAAAGTGACTTCAACCAGAGAAATTGAATGGGCTCAATAAGTGAGTATTATAGTACAATATAGGTGTTTTCTTCGGTTCTGTGTTTAAGATAAAGGTAGTTGGGGTGCCTGGGTGGCTCAGTCGTTAAGCATCTGCCTTCGGCTCAGGTCGTGATTGCAGGGTCCTGGGATCGAGCCCTGGATCAGGCTCCCTCCTCAGAGGGAAGCCTGCTTCTCTCTCTCCCAATCCCCCTACTTGTGTTCCCTCTCTCACTGTCTCTCTCTGTCAAATACATTTAAAAAAAAAAAGATCATAAGATCAAGGTAGTAATTTTATTCCATAATTGTATGTCTTTAACTATACTCATTATCTATCTATCTATCTATCTATCTATATATATATATCTCCATATACACATTCATGTGTCATGTATAGATTTTCTGATTCCCTCTTTTAATGCTTTTAAATAGTGACATTAGAAATAAAAGTCGAAATCTATTTGAATTTAAAATTAGTGAAAAATTTAACTTTTTCAACTTTGAATTATTGCTTATTATTATTTCAGGGCTATCCAAATGAATTATATACTTTTCTTTACCTTTTAAAAAAATTAGAGTGAAGTAATAGTGAGTTTACCATCAACTATCTAGGGAGTAATTTTCTGTATATTAAGAATAGAAGACTTTATACTTCATAATATTTTCTGGGATCATGCTCAACAAATAAACACCTTAACTAAAAACTCCTTGCTTGAATGGCTGCTGACTTTGACAGTCGTCAGCATAACTTTTTATGCATCAACTCTTAATATACCAAATTCCCTTCCTGTGTAGACCTAAGGCATATGCAAGTAAGACCAATACATACACAGCAAGGTGGAAAAATTATTAACAGGACACCCACATTCCCCCCACTGGCCCATATAAATTCACCAACACCTTTTTAATAGCTTGCTATTGAATTTATTGTCTATAAACCTGAGAGAATTAAAATACAATACAAAGATACATAGTTTTGTAATCTTATTCTATTATCTTCTCTCTACTGTGGGTCACTGAGGAGAAACTTGTTTTCCAGACAGTTCCTATTTAGTTCTATGCTAAAAGTACCAGAAGTCACATTCAGTTTACCAGATAATTTCCATTCCTATTCTTATTCCAAACATTATGTGGTGGGGTTTTTTTTTTTTTTTTTTTTTTTGGTCCTATTTTTATTTTTTACATCTACACTATGATGTTTAAGGTGTTCAACATCTTCTGTATTCTGTACTACATTCTTCCATTTATTTAGCTTCATCTAGCTCTCTCTCAAAACATGTTCCATGTTGAAGATCTGTCCTTTTCTAAGTGAATAGGATTTAAATTCCTCTTTTATTCTCTGAAGCTCTGTTGATAAATTACGCTTTTGTGATAAACTTATCTCTTCTCTATTTTAGGGTGTAATCACTCACTAAGTCTAAGAATATCTGTAGCATTTTAAACCAAATAAAATAATTGGTATGTTCCAAAAGGAAGACAAGATAGAGAAATGATAAATGTCTTGGGCTTTATGATTTTCCAGTAATGGATAACAAAGACTGACCCAGAGTAACATAATTAGATCAGAAATGCTTGTTTTTGATGTGATCTCGTGTTGGGCCTCACATCCCTCTCCACTTGAAAGCCTTTGGCCCTCTCAATGTGTTTAATGGTATCCAGTGCTATTTACCTCACTGTGCTAATCTGCTCATAACTGCTTTTAGCTAATGTAACTAGAAAGATGAGATTAAAGAATAAGTTATAGTGGCTAATACCCATTACACACATGCTTTATCTCTACCAATCATTTATTTTTTGACAGGAAAAATGACTAAAGTAAGTGAAGCTGCAATTATTAAATATAATACTGTTATCAGATCTATGTCAAAAATGTTTTTTTTTAATGTGTGTGTTTAAAAAAATAATAATAAAGAAGGGAACCTTTTTCCATATTCTTCACCAGTGTGCATCTATTTCTCCTAATGGGATAAGTCCTATGGAAAAAGGTTCCAAATCTCATTGTCCTACTTAAGTAGACATGACCTACCCGAGAAGATTTCAAGCACTCTGTCATTTTTAATAAAGTATTTGTACAAGCAGTCTCCCTAGACCCCTGCTTATCTGTATAAAATGAGACCAGTGTCTATAAAATGGGGGTGTGGGGAGTTGGTTGTTATAAAGGAATTTTAAAAACCTGAAGAATAATTATCAGTTCATTCATTAGCAATTGATTCCTAATGTTATCAACATAAATTTCACCATTTATTTCCAATCTTCTGTTTTGAGAAGGCATAAAATCTATTGGCAGTATGTGCCAATACAAATGATAACACAAGGCAAAATCAATAGGAAAAAAAAATACAGGTTAGCTCTAAGTATAAGTACTTCACTATTATACAATTTGGTCAGATTCTGAAAACACAGGTATTTTCATTTCTGAAAATCATTCAAAAAAGCAAATTTTTCTATTTTTCCTAAAGTGCATAAACTAAAGCTGCATTATTTTTTTATTAACTTCTCTAATGTAATTAATTAATACATTATATAGCAGAGAGGGAACTCTGTCAAAATTATTTGCAAAAAAAAAAAGCCCAAATTTGATTCTTACTAAGAAAATTTCTTACTAAGAAAGTAAGTAAATAAATAAAGGAAGAAAGTAAGTAAGTATGTAAGAAAATTTCTTACTAAGAAAATAGATAACAATGTGAGGTAACAAGATACATCATATAAATAAGGTTTTTCGAAAGTGGTATATAACAGAGTATAGATAAGAGAACGTTGGATGTAAATAGCCATTACAAAGCCAGGTAGCAACAACCCCCCAAAAGTCACATCAGGATCTTTTAATTTTCAGTCCATTGTTACTTTTTCATGTTTGTTTTATTGTCAAAATTAAAATAACACTTTATATTATAAATTCAAATGTACTGTTTTCCCAGCATTCTAATATGACAGTCATTTGTCAAAGAAAATATTAATTTTCAATTGATAAACTATGTAAATTTTAATACCTTTGAAAATATAATGAAGTTTTGATGGAATTTATCAGAGATGTCCACTATAAGAAAATTTAAAAAATGTAAAAAGGAAATATAAAAGATTTAACATTATATTTTATTTTTATTTGAACTATTTGCAGTATATATTTGTAATGCTTTCTGATTTTTCTCTGTAGGTATGGGAACATTCTATTACTATGCCTTTGGAAAACTGCTTCTGTTGCCATTCTTCAATATATCACTGATACACAAGTATCTATATGTGTGTGTGTGTGTGTATATCTATATATATATATATATATATCATTGGGCATATAATATTGTTCTCACTATTTGGTTCTCAGCACTAAGTTTGTGTGTATCTGTGTACATATATATGAATATGTGTAAGTCTGAAATTTTAAGCATTAAAGTTCACTGAGACTAACTTCACAAGCTCATTTTCACACTTACACTACTATGGTTTTTTAATATTAGGTTTGTTGAGATATAATTAATACACCATACAATTCAAATGTTTAATCTGTGTAATTCAGTGGGATTTAGCTTATTTACAAGAATATGCAACATCACCATTATCAATTTCAGAACATTTTGACCACCTCAGAAAGAAACTCTGTACCTTTTAGCTGTCATTCCACTATTCCCCAATCTGTCCAGCCCTCAGTAAACTATTCATCTACTGTCTATTTCTGTATGTTTGCCTTTTCAGGACAGTCAATATAAATGGAGTCATATCACACAGGGTCTTTTGTGACTGGCATTCTTTATTTAGCATAATGTTTTCAATGATCATTCATACTATAGAATGTGTCATTACTTAGTGTTTTTGTGTGGTCAAATAATATTTCATTGTGTCAATATATACATTTTGCTTATTCATCCATTGATGGATATTTGAATTGTTTTTAAAACTTTTGTCTATTGTGAATAATCTGCTGTACATATCCACATACAGATTTTTGTGAGGATATATATTTTTATTTCCTCTATGTACACCTATGCATGGAATAGATGCATCATGTTAACTCAATGTTTACTATATTGAGCCATGTTTTTAGGAACTTCCAGATTATTTTCAAAAGTGGCTGCACCATTCTGCCTTTTCAGCAGTACTATAAAAGGGGTCAAATTTCTCCACATCCTCATTAATATTTGTTATTATTATCTAGAGTATTATTATAGTAATTTTAGTGTGTGTGTGAATGCTATCTCGTGGTTTTGATTTACATTTTTGTAATAAATAGTGATGCTGAGCATCTCTTTGTGTGCTAGTTGGCCATTTGTATATATTTGGAGAAATACCTATTCAGATACTGTGTCCTTTTTTAGTTGGGTCATTTGTCTTTTTATTGATTAAGTTGTAAGTTTATGTATATAATATTAATATGATGAATTATAAGCACATATACTAGATATAAATCTCTTTTCACATATGTAAATATTGCAAATATTTTCTCCCATTCTTTGGATTGTCTTTTCATTTTATTTGCAGTGTTCTTTGAAGCACCGAAGTTCTTAATTTGGATGAAGTTCACTCTGTTTTTTTCTTTTGTTGCTTATGCTTTCTGTTATATCTAATGATCCATTGCCAAATCCAAGTGATGAGAATTTACCTCTATGTTTTCCTCTAAAAGTGTTATAGTTGGTTTTTTTCGTCTTACATTTAGGCTTTTGATCCACTTCGAGTAAATTTTTATATATGCTGTGAGGTGAGGGTCCAACTTCATTCTTCTTCATATGGCTATCTAGGTGCCCTAGCATTATTTGTTAAGCAACTTTTTATTCCCCTTGAATGGGCCTGACCCTTGCCAAAAATCAGTTGACTATAGACACATGGGCTTATTTCAGCATTCTCAATTATATTCCAATGATCTGTAGTTTATTCTTGTGCCAGTACAATACAAGCTTTAAGTAAGTTTTCAACTCAGGATCTATGGGTCTTCCACATTTGTTCTCTCTTTTTCTTTTTTTTTTTCCCCCAAAATTGTATGGCTAGTTTAGATCCTTTGCAATTTTATATGATTTTTAGAATCAGCCTATGGATTTCTATAAAAAACAAGCTTGAATTTTAACAGGGATGTCTACAGTTGGAAGATAAATTTGGGGAGAATATCATCTAAGCAATCTGAAGTCTGCAAATCTATGAACATGGTATGCTCTTTATTTTAAATTGATTTTTTTATTATGTTCAAGTAGCCAATACCATTAGTTTTTTTATGCAGTGTTCAGTGATTCACGGTATTGACTTTTATGTATTTAGTTCTTAATTACTTTTAGGGAGGTTTTATAATTTTTAGAGTATACATTTTGTAATTTTTGTTACATTTATTTTTAAATATTTAGTTCTTAGTTACCTGTTACTGATTTTAGAATTAGATCTCTTTTTCAGA
This sequence comes from Mustela lutreola, assembly GCF_030435805.1. NCBI lineage: Eukaryota > Metazoa > Chordata > Mammalia > Carnivora > Mustelidae > Mustela > Mustela lutreola. The sequence continues at coordinate 20,981,231 of NC_081302.1, read as the reverse complement.
TGATTATGATATTATGGTCTTCTATTACAACTTGCTACAGTTTGTTTCTTGTTGGTTTGGTTTGAAATCTTCAACAGAAATTATTTATTTGTCAGAGCTGATTGCCATACAACCCTCAAGTATATGACTGTTGCCTCTGCTAGAGAGACATTTTATGGAATCATTTGAGTTAGACACCTGCCTATATACACTGTCTTGTTTTAGAGTATTTAGAAACTTTTAGTCCCTTTAGTGCTATATCAGTGCCGAGGAAGGTTTAGAAATACTTATCTGAGCTTTTATCTTGCCTCAAAACACAGATGACCCAATGCTATTTTTCTTCATTTCCTTGAACTACTTAATATGCATCTTTTGTTTAGTTTTAGGCCTGCTGAGGGTAGTTCAAATATCCAATTTTCCTACTATATCAGCTGTCTACAAACAACTTACCTTGTGGTAATAACCCTCATGACTCAGATTAGTTGGTGAGAGATTACATAAGAACTTGATTTAAGAAAAAAATAATATGCAATGGGTTAATATTTTAAAATGCTATTTATGTTATAAAATTAATAACTACAATAACCTATTGTTTCAACCATAGGGGAAGAAATAGTACAAAGGGAAAAAGTATAATTCAACACAATCAGTCACAAAATTATGATGGAAATGAAACAGACTAGTTAGCATTGCAAAATTTTTCTTCATTGTATTTGAAAGGATATATTCAATGTTTAGAATAGAAATAAGTAGCTTCTGAAGTCAAGCAAGGATTCATGCTTTCTAAATTAATAACATGCTATTATTTTTATTTGTAGAACAAAAAACACAATAACATTCTACTTCACAAATGTTAGAATATAATATTAAAAATAAGGGCATGGGAACATTAGGGAATTTCTTACAACCACTAGACCTAAAAGAGAAAATTCCTGAAATTTCGATTTTCTCTGGTGCCTCTCACTGGCCAAACCCAACTGGAAATAAACGGGCAAGAGATCTGTATTAGTTAGGGTTCTCCAGGGGAACAACATTAACTGAATAAAGATATAAAAATATCTATCTAGCTATGTATCAGGAGAGAGGGAAGGATGGAGAAAGAGTAATTCATTATAGGAGAATTGTGCTGTGATTATGGAAGCCGACAAATCCCAAAATATGCAGCCAGAAAGCCAGAGACCCATGAGAACCAATGGTGTGATAATTTCACTGAAAAAGATAGAATGTTTGAAATTTAAATAGAACTGTTTCATTTTAGGAAGGAAGGTGGGAAAAGCCAGTGTCCAAGGAAGGAGGAGTTCTCTAGAACTTATTGAGAGGACCAGCCCGTTCTCCCCTGCCCCCATTCAGGGCTTCAGGTAATGTGATGAGGACCTCTCACTTTAAGCGCTGCTTTGTTCAATCTTCTGGTTGAAAAGTTTTGCATAATATGAGTTTTAAGTGTTTGTTTATGACTAAACCAGGAAGTGTGTGACCAGTAGATAGTTTCTGACATTATGTTATTTAATAGTAGTTTTGGAAGGTCCTTTAAAAAGCAACCCATATATATGATGGTTGATTAAAAGGGTAGAAGAGAGAGTAATGAATTACAAAATACAGTTCATTTTTTTTTTAAGATTTAATTTATTTATTTGAGAGAGAGAGAGAATGAGTTGAGGGAGAGGCAGAAGCAGACTACCCAGTAAGCGGGGAACCTAATGCAGGGCTTGATCTCAAGATTTAAGCAATTTTACGTGTTTTAACTCATTTAGTCTTCCCTACAATCTGTGTTGGTGTGTGTGTGTGTGCACGCGGGCACGCCCATGTACTTTGGTCATTTTTTGACAGATGACTGATATTGGCAGAGAGAAGTTAAGTAACTTCCCAAAGGTGCACTGGTAAGAAGTTTTAGTTTAACCTGTGCATGGTAGAAAGCAAGATATACAGAGAAGGATGGAGCTTAGGTGGGAGGTTGGCACAATATCTTAAAATACTTCAAATGAAAATTAAAGATATTTTGAATCAAATAATAACAAAAAGAGTCATTGTAGATAGTAACCCTTCAGATATGAATTTTATAATCCTAGATGTTATGTCACAGATTTATATTTATCTTGACTTTCCAGTTACCAATGGCTCATTCTTTTAATAACATTTCTTTACATCTTTTCCCTAACTATACCATTCTTTTTAATTCCAAAAACCTCCTAATAAAAATTTTGTCTGCTTCCTGCCTGCTTATATAAGTGGATAGTCACTATTAAAAAAAAATCAGTAAGTCCTATGAGACAGGTAAGGTAGTAGGGGGTGATATGATAAGAAAAAAAGATATATCCAGAAAAGATGAGATATAAAAACGATGAAAATTCAGAATCTCATTGCAGTATATGATAATGCACACTCAACAAATGTGTATTATATAAACTGTGTTCATCTATATACACATTTTCCAGCACTGTCCTTGATATACAACATTAAGTAGATTTCTGCCTTTGAAAATGTTACATTGCTTTAGTAATTTGATCTTTTATATTATAATTAGGTCTTACAAGCTCAGTTTTAATATCCACAAAGAAATTAAGAAAAAATACTCTTTGTACTCTCTATCTTAGTGTTCTTTATGTATATAAGGAATAGTCTAACAAGAGTCCCACTGGAAAGGAACCCAACATTTCAGGGTGTTCATAAGCATGGTATCCTTCAGGCAGACATTCTTATTGTAGACCTGTGGACCCGTATGAGGCCATAAGAAGACTTCAGATTGTTTCTTAATCCTTCGAAGCCTTATACAAGAGTGAAAATGTGTATGATTTTTAATTGCCTTTTTTAGGGATTCTTCAAGTTTATATTTAAAAAACAAAATTTTTTAAACAAATATTTCTTACATATATATTAAAAAAAAATTACTCCTGGAAACCAGGATTCTCTTAAAAGGGAAGACCAACCTGAAACATGTTGATTTGTTTTTAATTCACAGAGAGACAGATTGTGCTTTCTAATCACAGGAAGGCAACTGGCTTACTGAAGTCCTTTTGCTTCTAAGCCAGTTAATGAAGGTGTCAACCATTGCAAACTAGATTTTGAATCAATACAACTTAAATTTTATGCCATTAGGTCTATCTGTCCTTGACAACTCCCTGACATAGTTAACGTTGTTGAGAGCTGGTTCCCTAAATGTACCTGTTAGTAATTTACTTGCTACCTCCCTCTCAGTACTAAGTAGAATGTTTACAAAGTACCTATCCTTCAGTAATTCTTATTCATCTTAAAAATGCTTATTAAGATGAGGATCTAAAGAAGGTAAGTAAGAAAATACATTATCTAGTTATATCGAGTGTTAACTGGATGAACAATGGCAAATGTAGTCACCACATAGGTAATTGCTCTTTTTGGCACCAAAAATCCAGTGCTTTGACACAACTGAATATTGTTTTTCATAAAACCATAAGTAGGGACAATACTTTCTAATATAGGTTTCCTCCTGGTTCAGGAAACTTCCCGACTGGATTTGCTCACCCGCCCAAAAGCATAGCATAATATTGCTTATAATTAGCAGGCTGATTTGAGTCTTGTGAATAGTCTACTTGGAAACAAGAGATCTATAATATTTTTTTTAAAGATTTTATTTATTTATTTGACAGACAGAGATTGCAAGTAGGCAGAGAGGCAGGCAGAGAGAGAGGGGGGGATGCAGGCTCCCTGCTGAGCAGAGAGCTCAATGCGGGACTCGATCCCAGGACCCTAAGATCATGACCTGAGCCGAAGGCGAGGCTTTAACCCACTGAGCCACCCAGGCGTCCCCAGATCTATAATTTTTTTTAAACTTATTTTTATAATTATCTGATTGAACCCTTTCTTTTCATTAAAAATAAAACTGAAAAATTGCCAAACTCTCCTAAAACATAATGAAATATATTCCTAAAGCTAAATCTATTTCAGTTCTTATATAATGAGGCTCCACCATATGCAGAATGTTAATCCAACACCGAATGTTATGTGTACCTCGACTTGTAGAAGATCAAACAAATAGGAATACACAAAGGTTTTATAATTTTTTCTGAGCAGAGATTAGAATATGTCTATTCATGTTAAATTCCCCCCAAATCCAGCATTTATCATCATTTATCATTAGAACCCAAAATATCGAAAATGAGTCAACTAAGAATCTAAGAGTAGGTATAATTTCACACACTGTAAAGTTAACAAAATGGAAAATGATAGCAAGCAGACTTAGCTGCCTCTATTATGACAAAAGATGGAACAGGAGGTAAAAACTCCATTGAATATTTAAACTATAGGGTAGCACTGATTCAAATTTAAATTTTAAATTTATACTACAAATATGGTGTCCCCTAAAACCTCAAACAGAGAATATAATTTAAATGTTCTCATGATGGTGGTGCTATTTGATGTCTTATAGAAACAAATTCAAATCATGCCTTGAAGATACCAACTTCAGTTCATTCAAGCAAAGGCAATTTTAAGATGTATCTCAGTCTCAAAAAGTTAGAATGTTAGTTCCATGTAGGCCACATAGAGAGCCATTTCAGGGTAGTGTAGAAGAATAACAAATTCTGAGATACAATTCACTCTAAATTCATTTGAATTAAATCACGAAAGTGGATTATAGATGTAATGATAGAAACACCAAATAAGGAGTTCATTTCACAAGTGAATGATGACTCTTGGACCAGGATGTTATTATTGTAAGTGGTGAGAATTGATTAGAATGCATGTGTTCTTGAGATCTGGCCAGCAGGATTTGGTGATGAACAGATCGTGGGGGTGCAGGGAAAAAAAAAAGAAAAGGAATCAAGGATATATTCAAGTATATCATGAGGCATGGGAGGAACAGAAGGAAGAAGATTGGACATAGTGTAGGTCTAAGGGGGAAGGACAGGTAAGAGCACCTGGGTGGCTGAGTTGGTTAAGTGTCTGACTCCTGATTTCAGCTCAGGTCAGGGTCCTGAGACAGAGCTCTGCATCTGGCTCCATGCTTGGTGGGGAGTCTGGTGAGATTTTCTGTCTCTCCCTCTGCCCCTTCCCACTTAAATAAATAAATAAATCTTTCAGAAGTTGGTGGGAGAGAGTTAATGGTATAGTAGGTTCCAGTGAGAAAAATGAAACTGTCCAAAGTTTCTCAACCCCGGTTCTCTCAACTAGAGGTAATTTCTTCCCAGGGTACGTTTGCCAATGTCTGAGGACATTTTTGATTTTGAAAATAATTTTAGTAACCCCTCAAAAGAGAGGGACGTGGGGTACTGGCATCTGGTGTGCAGAGGCCAGAGATGCTTTAAAACATTCTATAATACATAAGACAGTCACTGGGAAAAAAAAAAAGTTATCTAATCCAAAATGCCAATAATGTTAAGATTAAGAAACTCTGCTATTATAGGTAAGCCCACACCTAGAACAGGTTTAACTTGTACTTACTTATCTAAATAAAATCAGAATTGTTAAAAAAAAATCTTTATATTGTATTATATAATATGTGATATACAATATGATACAGTGTACTGGGTTGAAAAATGCCCCCCTCCCAAATTCATATCCACTGGAAACTCTATTTAGAAATTGAGTCTTGGGGCACCTGGGTGGCTCAGTGGGATAAAGCCTCTGCCTTCGGCTCAGGTCATGATCTCAGGGTCCTGGGATCAAGCCCCGCATCAGGCTCTCTGCTAAGCAGAGAGCCTGCTTCCTCCTCTCTCTCTCTCTCTCTCTCTCTCTGCCTGCCTCTCTGCCTACTTGTGATGTCTGTCAAATAAATAAATAAATCTCAAAAAAAAAAAAAAAGAAATTGAGTCTTTGTGACTGTAATCAAGTTAAGATGAGGTCATGCCAGATTAGTGTGGGTCCTAAGTTCAATGACTGGTATCCTTTCAAAGGGAGAGAAATTTGGAGAGTGAGACACAGAGGAGAGACCTAACACAGATGAAAGAAGGCCTTTTGATGTGATGACAGACGGATAAATTGGAGTGATGCAGATGCAAGGCAGAGCACCAACTTTTGTTGTGACCTCGAAGAGACAAGAAAGTGTTTCTCCCTGGAGGCTTTGGAAGAAAGATAAACCTGCTGATAACTTGATATCAGAATTCTAGCATCCAGAACTTTGAGAGAATAAATGTCTGTTGTTTAAACTACCCAGTTGGTGATACACTTATGGCAGCTCTGGGAAACTGATACATATGGTATGATATATAATATGATATATGACATAATTGCATTGCATATATTGTGGTTAGAGTTTCCTGAAGCTGAGTGTAGGGGAAACGAGGCTCCATGATTCTTTCTCATCAGCACTGTAGCTTAACTTTCAGATTGAAATATATATTTTGCTAGACCCAGAACACATATAAATCATTAAAAACTTTTAAGGTGTTGCTGGTGTTACTGTTTTGTATCAAGAAGTAGCAGTATTTTAAAGAAGAATGTATCCTCAGTAAATAGAGTATTACAGAAACCAATTAGAATTTATTTTATGGTAGGGTTCAACATGTAGAATGGCCTAGACCTTTGTAAAATTTCTACAAACATTTTATATTTGTTTGTTTGTTTGTTTTTTTAAAGATTTTTTTTATTTATTCACTTGACAGAGATCACAAGTAGGCAGAGAGGCAGAGAGAGAGAGAGAGAGAGGAAGAAGCAGGCTCCCGGCAGAGCAGAGAGCCCAATGAGGGACTCTATCCCAGGACCCTGGGATCATGACCTGAGCCAAAGGCAGAGGCTTTAACCCACTGAGCCACCCAGGTGCCCTCTACAGACATTTTAACAGAAGAAAAGATGATCCATGCTCTCTGCTTTTTAAAGGTGTACTTTCTGTCTGAATGAATATAATATTATGCAAATTATTTTAAATTATGATTTGGATTTAAAAAGACAAGCTGATATTTTCTTTAGTTCTAAACGTTATTTAAATGTATAACAAGGGCATCTGGGTGGAACAGTTGGTTGAGTGTCCAGCTCTTGGTTTTGGCTCAGGTTGTGATCTCATGGTCGTGGGATCAAACCCCAAGTCTGGCTCCATACTCAGTGAAGAGTCTACATGAGATTCTCTCTTCTCTCTTTCTGCCTCTCTCTCTTGTGCTCTTTCTGAAATAAATAAATCTTTAAAAATAAACACCAAAAAGAGTCAGTAAATTATAGTTACCTCCTATGGTTCAAAAGATTCTCATGGAAAGATACATAAGTGATATTGCAGTAGAGTTGGCTTTATACGGTTTATTGAGTAGTCACTGATAATCCAGTGCAGATATATTTAAAGTACTATTAAATTTAGAGTAAACAAGAATAACAACATCTTTAATCTATACCATCTTTAATCTATGATATCAAAGAAATTCATTGGAAAATGAAAAATTTATTGAAACAATTCGAGTCATAAAATTTTAAAGTCCCCAAAATGGTTATTTCAATTGTATTGCACAAGTAGGATGCTATTCATACTATATAGGGTTGTAGGTAGAATTTGAAATTTCAGAATAATCTAGTGGTTATTGATTGGTTATTTAAATACCATTAAAGTAACTGTATGTTATTGTTAATATCTATCATTTAGATAATTTTATATCAAAACTCTACCGCAATGAAAATCTATAATCATTGTTCATCTAGATAAATAGACGTAGTCATTTATATTGATGTATAAATGACTTTTTTTCGATTTTTATTACTCTACTTAATCCTAAATAATTGATTAACAAAAACTGCTGAGACTATAAATACATTACCCTATGGAACATTACTTAATTCTAGTCTGAATAAAACCATAATGGAACATTTATATTTATGTATTTAAAGTACTATTATTGATTGCAGATGACTACTAAATATTTTATACACCTTTGTAAATATTACCCATTGGTTTGTATATAGAAAGATCCTGGTAATTTAAAAATGAAATTTCTCCTCTTTCTACATTCTAGTTCTAGTTTTCCCAAGGGTATCAAACTGGAAAACTTTCATGAGTCTGATATCTCTGGTGAGCTTGGCAGCAAATGGTGCCTAAATTTTCATTCTTCAACCATATAGAAGAACAGCTATCTCATCTTTTAGAAACCAGGAGGGGGGATTGGAGGCTTAAAGATAGAGATGATAGTCTTACTGAATCCCTAAAATGTCAGTAACTATTTTATGGAATGATGTAAAAAGCATTGCAAATGGCTTTCTTAAATTGTCAAAACTGAGGAACAATGCTTTTGATATTTCAATCAACCTAATCAGATTATATTTTTGATACCTCAGCAACTGTGTCCCCAGGATGTCACTGCCCAAGTCTACATCTGCATTAATCTTCATAATCTCAGGGTCTTTAACAGTGCCTTGCACATGGTCAGTCAATAAAAGTATGCTGAGTGGATAAACTCAGACTTAGAAATTGTAATGTTCTTCTAATGCCTTAAATGTATAATGTGCCATGAAAAGCCTGGAGTAATAACTATTGCTATTATCTTTTGCATCAAACATGAAGTAAGAACATACCCATGGGTATATTAAACCATTTTTGTAAGCTTCACTTGTCATTAAAAAAAAAAAAAAACTGCCCATAATTCATTACATCTAAAGTAAAAATATCCTTAATAAGATAAGTTATTTTACTAATAATGTTTTGGAGAGATAATATCAGCTTGTATTACTTGAAATAACAGGAAAAAAGTGCAAAATAAAGTTACAATTCAAAGAAAAAGTGATAGAAAAATGAAAAGAATCTATTTATCTGTTTGAAAATAGAAAGCGCTTCTCAAAATAAGTCTCCAGATGAAAATGGCTATTATTACCCAGTTGTTAGATAGATACTCCAGATAATTTCCAAGTACAAAATAATTATTTAATAGAACAAATACAACATACATTTAAAAAATTAATTGAAATCATTATGAGATTAGTTAGAGAAGAAAAGAACTACTTTGGCTTTTCAAAAATCATTTAATTAGATGCACTTTTGTAATATACCAACAACTTTTTGTCAGCTTCTAAATAGTATCTTACCTGTTCTAAATTTAAATTGATTATTTCAGATATAAACTTACTGGTAAGTTAATTACTTCAGAAATAATAAGATGACAATAGACAATGTCATAATGTTCACATTTTGAGACAGTAGCTTACTGAGGTTCTATTAAGAAAGAAGAAAATAATACCTTTAACAAAGAAATGCAAAACAATAAATTTTAGAAATTACTTGTGCTTCAAAGACATGTGGAATCACAGAATTGTATTACATATTTCTATATTGACAATTGACTTTTAGAACAAGATGTAAATCCTATGGCAATTACACTAGCAATGAATGTTTCAAAGAGATTTATATTAGCCATACATCAAATAGCTATTTACAGAAATAGTAGTCATCACACAGTGAATATGAGACTCACTCACAAACATATCTTACAGGAACCATTGCTGGTCAAGTGGCCAAATCAAAATATTTCTCATGATGTGTAATAGACCTATATTATTTTCTAAATTTGATTCAATAGTCACTATAATACACATATCTATAAAGTGCTTTGCTGTGTGAATAACAATGCAAAATATAGAATTCAGCTTTTTATAGATTATCAAAGTATTGATAGTCACAATAACATATAATATATAATATATTTCAATAAATGTTAATTGAATTGCATTGACCTTTTCCTTTAGTAAGACAAGAGACATCTTGACAATCTTCTGCTATTTTGCATATAAGAATGTTAAATGTAATAATAATCATGCTTATGTATATTATTAGAGACCCTGAAAGATAATAGGTGTATCTCTTATGGGTGGAAACAGTGTTCTCAGGTCCAGGAAGTGACACAAATGCTGAAGCTGCCAGATACCAAGGGGCATATAAACCAATGCTAATGGCCTAGAAATTTAGTACCTTGTCCTGAGTAGAGTGGAAATTTGAATCCAGAACCACCTTATATATTTCAAGTTCCAAGGAAGGGTTATCTCTCAAAAAACAAGTGCATTAAAAAAAAAAAAAAAAAAGTTCTCAGGACATCTGGGTGGCTCAGTGGCTTAAGCCTCTGCCTTCAGCTTAGATCATGATCCCAGGGTCCTGGTATGGAGCCCTGCAGTGGGCTCACTGCTTCTCAGGGAGCCTGCTTCTCCCTCTCCCTCTACTGCTCCTCACTGCTTATGCTCTCTATCAAATAAATAAATACAATCTTAAAAAAAAAAATTCCCACCACAGAGACAGAAGAGCAAGAGAAATTTTCTGTTTCATCCCCAGCTCTGAGTGTAGGTTAAAAATAAACAAACAAACAGAAGGCTCCCTGGAAAATTTGTTTATACTAGCTAGTTCTCATATAATTTGATTATTCGCTCTCAAGGAATCTCAAAAGCAACATGCTTTTTGAAACATAATAAAATAGGACTATAATATTCGTAGGTAATTAATAAGCAAACATAAGCCCTCTAAAGTAAATGCTTTCTTAACATGGCTCTCAAACATTTCAATAAGTAGCATTCCAGGAAATGTGAAGTTGTAGTAATAATCAATTTTTTAAGAAACTACACAAAGTGCAGAAGTAAGCAAATGAAGAATTTAAGGAAAAACAGAACTAGATAAATGAATATCTCATCTAATGAAATTACTAATTATAAAAGAAGTATTAAGAACGTTTATTGTGTATGTAGAAATTGAAGAGCAATGGAAAACTCAAGAAGGATGGCAGATATTGAAATTAAACAGTTACAAAGTCAACCAGCATACTGGGTAATAAGTGAAAATAAAACTAATTGGCATATGAAATTAGGTAAATTATTGAGGAATTAACAGAAACACAAAAGTTTAAAAAAATGCATGAAGGTTTAGCAAAAGGACAGATGAGGTTGCCCAAAATATATCTCCTAAGAATTCTAGAAATAAGCAGTGACAAGAATCAAAGACAAACAATATCCAAGGAGATAATAGCTCAAAAATTATCACTGTGGAGGAAATATATGATCCCAGACTTCAGGAAAGGAAGAATCTCACATACGTAATCATACAAAGACATGCACACCTAGATACATCTTTGTAAATGGGTTACTCAGAGGTTACTCAGGGTTGCTCAGAGGAAAGAGAAGCCCTTAAAAACAGTTGGGGGGACAAGAGCTGATTATGCATTAATTGAAAATGTATGAGCCCCTGGCTTCTTGCTAGCAGTGAGAAGACAAGAAATAATACTTCTAAATTATTTGTGGGAATAATCACTACTAAAAGGTGAATAAATTTCAAAGGAAGAAAAATGATCCTAGCTGGAAACTGGCCATGTTAAAAGAGATTATGTGTTAGTAAAATGGTAAATAGGTTTTTAATGTAAATAAAGTTTGAACAAACAGGGGTGATACAAAGCAATAGTAACAAATCCTAATTGGCAGAGTTTTAAAAAAACAAGATTAAAGTAAGGGAGGTACACAAATTGCCTGCAATTACTGAATACTGGATTCCTTTTTTTTTTTTTTTTTTGGTTCAGGAGAAGAGTAAACGACTGATTCATTTTCAAATATGCTAAGTTAACTACACTTATTAAAGTTTGTAGGTTTGGTGTGCCTGGGTGACTCAGTTTGTTAAGCATCTGCCTTCATCTCAGGTCATGATCCTGGGGTCCTGGCATTGAGCCACACATCAGCCTTCCTGCTCAGAGGGGAGTCTGCTTCTCCCTCTGCATCCCCCATGCTCTCTCTCTCTCTCTCAAATAAGTAAAATCTCTAAAATAAATAAATAAATAAAAGAAGTGTCTAGGATAATCACTAAAATAACAGAAACATTTCATATATCTTCTAAGTCAATGACTGTGGGGGCATCTGGGTGGCTCAGTAGGTTAAACATCTGACTCTCTTTTTTTTTTTTTTTTAAAGATTTTATTTATTTATTTGACAGAGAGAAATCACAAGTAGATGGAGAGGCAGGCAGATAGAGAGAGAGGGAAGCAGACTCTCTGCTGAGCAGAGAGCCCGATGCGGGACTCGATCCCAGGACTCTGAGATCATGACCTGAGCTGAAGGCAGCAGCTTAACCCACTGAGCCACCCAGGCGCCCAGCAACTGAATCTTGATTTTGGCTTAGGTCGTTACCTCAGGGCCATAGGACCAAGCCCAGTGTCAGGTTCCCCGTCAGCGGGGAGTCTGCTTGAGATTTTCTCTTTTCTACCCCCTTTGCCCTTTCCCAATGCTCATGTGTGCTCTCTCTCTCTCTCACATAAATAAATAAATCAATCTTTAAAAAAAATTATTCAATGGTTGTAGAAAAAGGAAATGAGGAAAATTATAAAACAATCAAAAGGAAGAAGAAACCTGTGTTGGAAGAAAGAAAAGTTGAGATAAATAGCAAGAAGAGACCCAGGTGTTTGGAAAACATTCAAATATGTCATATTCACAAGATAATGAAATGGATTCAACCAAACTTAAGTTGAATTAAAAAATGCTAAATGCAGTGTACAAGAGAAACACCAGTGCACAAGGTGGAAAGAAAAGGAATAGCATATTAATTTGCTAGGACTGCCATAATAAAATCCCAAAGACTGGTGTCTTAAACAACCAAAATGTGTGTTCTTACAGTTAATAGAGGTTAGAAGTTCAAAATCAAGGTGTTGACATGGTCAATTTTTTTGAGGGTCACAGGGAAGGGATGTGTTCCAGGCTTTCTCTCCTTGCCTTATAGATGTTCATCATCTCTCTGTGTCTTTCTATCATCTTTTCTCTCTGCCTGTCTGTGTTCAAATTTACTTCTCTATAAAGACACTAGTTGGTTAAGGCCCACCCTAGCAAACTAATTTTAATTTAATTACTTTAAAGCCCCAGTTTTAAAATAGAGTCATATTCTGAGGTGCTCAGGGTTAAAACCTCAATATTAATTTTGAGGGATATGAGTTACCAATAACAGTTGGAAAAGACATAATATAGAAATATTAATAAAAATAAGCTCTATAGTTACATTTATAGCAAAAGAAGATAAAACTTTAGTCAAATTGTATTGTGATTATAATGATAAAGGGGCTAACAATATAATGATTTAAGACTCAATACACTCTAAGATATAATATTTTTTCAGTTGTGTGCATGTCATAAAATTCTTTCAAATATTAGAACACAAAAATAAATAAATAAATTTACCATAATAGTCTGAGAGTTTTTAACATATGCCTTCCAATTATTCATTAATCAAGAAGACAAAAAATCAGTAAGAATATACAAAAATGTAATCATGCAATTAACAAGGTTTAATGGACGTATCTAGGACTGAGCTCCTAACAGTTAGTGACAATATATTTTTTCTCAAATACATCTAAAACAATCTTATCCACTGACAAATCTTTATACCATGAATCAAATTTCAACAAATTTTTAATAAGTTGGATCACATAGACCATATATTTTGGCCATAAAACATTATTTTATAAATATCCAGAGATAAGACACTATTATACATTAATATAATGGTAACCTATAGACTAATAAAGTAATCAGAAAGGAAATGAGAAAATGTTTCTTAACTTTGAAATACAACAAAATACTACATATCAAAACTCATATAAAATACATGTATGTAGGGGCACCTGGATGGCTCAGTGGGTTAAAGCCTCTGCCTTTGGCTCAGGTCATGATCCAGAATCCTGGGATGGAGCCCCGCACCCGGTTCTCTGCTTGGCAGTGAGCCTGCTTCCCTTCCTCTCTCTGCCTGCCTCTCTGCCTCCTTGTGATCTCTGTCTGTCAAATAAATAAACAAAATCTTAAAAGAAAAGAAAAGAAAACATGTATGTATACAAAATATATCTCTATATTATATAGAGAGCCATGATTAGTGTTTGTAATTATAAAATGCAAAAGCTCTCAGTTTTTAATAATTTTGACAACAAAGTGTTCTCATAAAACTGAAGTCTTCAATTTTATTTGAATTTTGTATGTTTCGTTTCATCTTCAGAACTTTCTTTACCAAATTACATCTTAATAACTTCCAACTGTAATTCTGAATTCTGTGTACTCCTACATTTAAAAGAACCATACACATCCTATGTTTCTGGCAGCTAGTTTCACTAATAAAGAAAGAGCTTAAAAACTTGTACTCAGCTTTGACTATAACTCAATTCCCAGTTTCATTCCTTGTTTCGGAAGTCATTGACATTTCTGTCCATGCTCATGGCATATCCATATTATCTTGTGTATTTTATTTTTACCTTGCTGTCTTTATTTACAATCTCATGTCCCTACCACCCTGAGACAAGTTATTTTAATGTACTTAGTATTTTTTATTTCTTTAAACTGTTTTCACTTAGTTTGTTCGATTTCACTGTTCTAACTTCTTAAATTAAATGTGTGTATTTTTATTCATTTATTATCCTCTGTGGATAAAGGTAATCAAAAACACACCGTTTTAAGTACTTCCTAAAAAATGTGTCACCAAACATTTTATAATTGCCATTTTATTACTGATGTTATTTTATTATTAAAAGTTGTTAAAATATATTTATTATTGTTTAGTTTTAAGTTTTAGCTTTTTTGCCTAAGATTATGTAGAATATATCATTTAGGTTTGAAGCATAAGGATTGCTATTAACTATGCTTCCTATCATGATTTGTAAGTTAATTCATTTGTGGTCCAGAGAATACAGTCTATATGAAGTTGAATCTTCAAATGTATTTAGGATATCATTATAAACTTTTAAATAGTTAATTTTATAAAAATTTGATGTGAGCTTAAGTAAATTTATATTATTTGATTATGGCACATAATAGCAAAACACAAACACACATTTAAAATTGATATAAAAATTCAGATTAATGTTTGTGTATAAATTTCATTTCAATATTTTATTCTTCAAGTTCTCTCTCTCACTTATGTCTGTTTTTTTTTTTGTCTCCTTTAGAAATACATGTTAAAGTATCTTCCTACAAATATATGATTTATGTACCTCTATCCCTTGTTCTTCTAGCTGTTGCTTTATGTTGTTGGAGATCAAGTTGTTAGATCCATATGTTTGTATTTTTTTAAATTTTATTAATATTTTCATACTTGAATTTATAACATTTCTCTTTAGTATTTATCCGTGTGATTTTTTCATATTTTGTGTATGTGTTCATGTGTGTGTGTTTGCTTAAAAACTTACTTCCATGGCTCTTTTTGTTTGTTTATATTTTTCTAGTGTAGAATTTTCATTCCTGTATTTTTTTTTTAATTTTAATAAATTTTTTTATTTTTTATAAACATATATTTTTATCCCCAGGGGTACAAGTCTGTGAATCACCAGGTTTACACACTTCACAGCACTCACCAAAACACATACCCTCCCCAATGTCCATAATACCACCCCCTTCTCCCAAACCCCCTCCCCCCAACAACCCTCAGTTTGTTTTGTGAGATTAAGAGTCACTTATGGTTTGTCTCCCTCCCAATCCCATCTTCTTTCATTTATTCTTCTCGTACCCACTTAAGCCCCCATGTTGCATCACCACTTCCTCATATCAGGGAGATCATATGTATTTTTTAAATGATTTTTGAAGTGAAAGTCAATAATATAATATTAAGTTTTAAAATGACCAATTCAGTTTTATTCAGTATATTCATAGTATTGTGCAGCAACCAGAGCTATCTATTTCAAAAAATTTTTCATCAGTCCCAAAGGAAACTCCATACTCATTAAAACAGTTACTCTCCATTACCTGTCCTTAAGCACCTGGCAACCACCAATTCGCTATCGGTGTTTAGGGATTTACCTATTGTAGATAATTCATGTAAGTGGATGATATAATATGTTGTTCATTGTTTCTGACTTCTTTCACCAAACATAATGTTTCTAGGTTCACACATGTTGTATATCATGTCCTAGTTATTCATTCCATTTTATGGCTGAGTAATACACCACTGGATGCATATTCTACAATTTGTTCATTCATCGGTTGACAAACATATTGGTTGATTCCACTTTTACTATGAGCAGCGGTAATTGTGACCACGCATGTACATGTGCTTGTTTTTCTATCCATTTTGTGACTGTGTGTGTGTGCGTGTATACCTAAGAGTGAAATTGCTGGATCTTTGATAATTCTGTATTTAACTATTTGAGGTACTGTCAAATCATTTTCCACAAGTGGATCACTTTACATTCCCATCAGCAATGTAAAAAGTTTCTAATTTCATGTCTTCACCAATACTTACTGTTTTCTTTTTTAATTGTAGCCATACTGGTGTGTGTGAGTGATACATTATTGTGCTTTTGATTTGTATTTTCCTAGTGACTAATGATGTTAAGTGTTATTGTATGTGCTTGTTGGAGATTTTTATATTTTTCTGTAGAGAAATGTCTGTTCAAGTTTTGCCTACTTTTAATTGGATTTTTATGTTTCTGTTTTGAGTTTTGAGTTTTTCTTTCTGTATACTAGATATCATATATATGACCTGAAAATATTTTCTTCCCTTTATTATGTTGTGCACTCACTTTTTTTTTTTTTTTTTTTTTTTTTTTTGAGAGGGAGAGAGCAGGCTTGCTTCTCACATGCCAGGGGTATGGGAAGAGCAGAGGGAGAGGGACAAGCAGACTCTGAAGTGAATGAGTCCAACCTGAGGCTTGACCACATGACTCCAAGATCATGACCTGAGAAAAAATCAAGAGTCTGACAGTCAGCTGACCTGGGGGCCCTGCATTCACTTTCTTAATAATGTTCTTCTATACACACAAGTTTTTAATTCCGAGCAGAGAGCCTGATACGGGACTCGATCCCAGCACCCTGAGATCATGACCCGAGCCGAAGGCAGTGGCTTAACCCACTGAGCCACCCAGGTGCCCCAGCCTTTTTTTTTTTTTTTTTTTTAAGATTATTTATTTATTTATTTGACAGACAGAGATTACAAGTAGGCAGAGAGACAGGCAGAGAGAGGAAGGGAAGCAGCCTCCATGCTGAGCAGAGAGCCCGATGCAGGCCTCAATCCCAGGACCCTGGGATCATGACCTGAGCCAAAGGCAGAGGCTTTAACCCACTGAGCCACCCAGGTGCCCCAATTTTAGCTTTTTGATAGTTGAATCTAGTCACATATTAAATAATTACTGGTAAGAAAGGACTTCTGTCACTTTAATGTTTGATTACTATTGTCCTGTACCTTTTTTGTTCCTCGTTTTCTCTATCACTCCTTCTTTTGTGCTTTATTGTTTGTAGTCTTTCTAATTCCCTCTTATCTTTTTGTGTTTATTTCTTAGGTATTTTCTTAGTGATTTCCATACAGAGTATAACATCCCAAATTTATAACAGTCTAATTTGAATAGATACCACCTTAATTTAAATAGCATAAATACATTTCTGCTGAATATAGCTCCCCCTCTTATTTTATTTCATAATATACATTCTTATATATTATGTGACCATTAATAGAGATTTATAGTTATTTTATGCTTTGTCTTTTAAATTATATGGAAATGAAAGGAGGTTTTGCAGTATCGAAATACAATATTGGCTTTTACTTTTACCTTTACCAAAGTTCATTATTTCCTCTTATTGCTTAGAGTTACTATCTAGTGTCTTTTTTTATTTCAGCTTGAACAGTATTAGCATTTCTTATAGGGTGGGTCTTCTAATGACTAAACTTCTCAAGTTTATTTACTGGGAATATTTCATTTCTAATTGATTTTTGAACATTAGTTTTGCTGAATATAGAATTCTTGGTTGCCAGTTATCTCTCTTAACACTTTGAAAATATTACCCTAATCACTCTTGTCTCTGTGGTTTCTGATAAGAAAATTGCTGTGAATGGTATTAAGGATACTTTGAGATGAGTTGCTTCTCCCTTGTTGCTTTCAGAATTCTCTGTTTATCTTTGGCTTTTGACAATTTGATTATAGTGTATTTCAGTGTGCATTTTTTGGCATGCTTTGAATTATTGAGGTCCTTAAATGTGTAGTTACTTGTTTTTAATCAAATTTGAGAAGTTTTGGCTCATCCTTTTTAAAAGTAATTTTTCTTTTACTTTTTATCTTCTCTCTCTGGGTAAATGTGTTTCTATTTTTTTTCTTTTTGGTGCTTGTAAATGGGATTATTTTCTTAATTTCCTTTTCAGATTGTTCACTGTTAGTGTAGAGAAATACAACTGATTTTTGTGTCTTGCAACTTTGCTGAGTTTGTTTCTTATTTACTAGTCTTCATTTGGAGGCTTGACTAAGGAAGAATCTGCTTTCAAGACTCCTCAGTTCTTTGGCAGAATTCATTTGCTTGCAGTTGTAAATTTGCAGTCTCTGCTGTCTGTGGAGTGGAGGTTGCCCTCACCTCTTGGGGGTTGCCCACAGTTTCTACCATGTCGTCTGTGGTCTATGTTCACCATGGCTTGCTTCCCCCCCACCCCCCCACCCCCGCCAATCATTCAGGGTATTTGTTCTCTTAAGGTACCAAAACAAACACCACAGACTGCATGGCTTAACAACAACAAAAAAATTGGCTTCACAGTTTTGGAGATTGTAAATCCCAGATTAAGACCCAGCAGGAGCAGAGATGCCTGCGTGGCTCTGTCAGTTAAGCATCTGTCCTTGGCTTGGGTAATGCTTCCAGGGTCCTGGGACTGAGTCTGCATCAAGCTCCTCACTAGCTAGAAGCCTGCTTCTTCCTCTACCTGCTGATCCTCCTGTTTGTGCTCTCTGTTTCTCTCTCTTTGACCAATAAATAACTCTTAAAAATCTTAAAAAAATAAACATTTAAAAAATTTTAAAAAAGAACCAGCAAGATTGGCGTTTGGAAAGTGCTCCTTTTTTGGATTGTAGATGGCCACCTTCTTAATGTCCTCACAAGGACTTCCATGGAGAGAGAATGTCCTGGTATCTTTGATTATAAGGTCACTAATCCTACCAGTTCAGGGCCCGGGCCTTATGACCTTTATTACTCCCTTAGAGCTTCCATCTACAAATACATTCGACAAATACAGCCACGCTGGGGGTTAGGTTTTCAACATAAGAATTCGAGGGGAGCACAAACATTCAGTATAAAACATTCAGTTAGCAAGGAGAATCTCTAAGAGTCTGCTAGCCATGTAGAGTATACTATAGCACAAACACGAGAGTGACGTCCCCTTATCTTTGCCATATTATATTTGCTAGAAGCAACGTACAGTTCCTAGACACACTCAAGTATAGGGAACTACACAAAGACTTGAACAGCAGAGGAAAAGATTACGGAGAACATCTGAAAGTCTTTTTACCAGAGTTTGAAAGTCAAGATTTTTATTTTATTTTTCAAGTGGTTACCTCTCAATTGTAAAGATACAAATTTAGTGTACTTCTCTTCTAATATTCCTTTTCATTCATTTAATTTATTCATTATTCATTATTCATTTTTTCATTCACTTAATTTCATTATTTAATTCATAAACAAACCTGTAAGGTTTATTTTCTATCTCTTATTTTTTAATTTTTTAATTATCTTTGGAGTCCAATGTAGTGAATCAATAATTTTATACATTACTCAGTGGTCACCACAAGGTGTATTCTTAATCCCTTACACCTGTCTCACCTATCCCCACAACCAACACCCCTGTTTTAACCACCTATTTGTTCTCTATACTTGAGTGTGGGTTTTTTTTTCTTTTTTTCTGTTTGCTTTGTTTCTTAAATTCTACATGTGAATGAAATAATGCTGACTTATTTCATCAGCATTATATCCTCCAGATCCATCCAAATTGTTGCAAATGGCAAGATTTCATCTGTTTCTATGACTGAGAAATATTCCATTTTGTGTGTTTGTGTGTGTGTGTGTGTGTATACACACTTTATTCATCTGTTGACAGACATTGGGTTGCCTCCAACAGCTAAGTTGTAAATAATGCTGCAGTAAACATCGGGTGCATATATTCTTTCAAATTTGTGTTTTTGCATTCTTTGAGTAAATATCCAGTAGCAGAGTTACAGAATTATATGGTAATTTTATGTTTAACTCATTGAATCTGTTTCTGTGTGTTAGGAAAGTCAGCTACATCTCCTGCTTTTAAAAACAGCAGCCTTATTAAGAAGGGATCCTATAATGCCCTGCAGTGCAGTGTCCCCTATGCACCAGAACCTGGAGCTTCAGGGGTATCTCCTATGTGTGTTGCGTGCATTCTGCTGTTGTGACTGAATCACATTTGCCTTCAGCTCAGGTATCGGCAAAGTCTTTCTTCACCTTTTGTGGCTGTTGTTTGGCTCCTGTGTTGTTAGTGGGCCAATCTGGGGCTGCTTCTGCTGGAGTCAAGCATTTCAGGCAGTAGCCCTGAACTGTGGAGTATTCTCCCTTTGTTGTCCCCTGAGAAGCTTGCATGGTGGCTGGTCCTGCAGTCAGACTGTATCTAGCCTCCCTGACCACAGCTGAGGCTACAGTGAACTGGTATGTGTGGTTTTCTTCCCCTCTCCCTGGGTGGGAGTCACTTTGGGTAGTACTCACCTCTGTCCCTTTGTCAGAGCTGCTTGTGTACATCCATGCCTGTGTCACCACTTTGGGTGAACTCCTGTCCTTTTTGTATTTTTTTTTAATTTTTATTTTTTTCTACTCTGTTTTGTTACTTGATTCTTGTACCATTATTACTTGACTAGTATAGAGAGAGGTTTATCTAATCTCTGTTTCTTCTCTTTATTAAATATTTACATATCTTAGTATGCCTGGGTGGCTCAGTTGGTTAAGCATCTGCCTTCAGCTCAAGTCATGATCCCAGGGTCCTGGGATCGAGTTCCGCATCAGGCTCCCCGATCAGTGGGAAGCCTGCTTCTCTCTGCCTGCCGCTCCCCCTGCTTGTGCTCTCACTCTCTTGTTCTTGCTCTCTCTCTGGCAAATGAGTGAATGAATAAATGAATGAATGAATGAATAAGTAAATAAATAAATACTCATCTTTATTTCCTATTTAAATTTTTAGTTTTCTCTTCAAAAATCCTTCCCTCTAACCCTATCTCTGTCTCTTTTTGTTTTTGTTGTTGTTATTTCTACCAAAAGTTTTTATCAAAGATCAGTATTAGGGCGCCTGGGTGGCTCAGTGGGTTAAGCTGCTGCCTTCGGCTCAGGTTATGATCTCAGGGTCCTGGGATCGAGTCCCGCATCGGGCTCTCTGCTCAGCAGGGAGCCTGCTTCCTCCTCTCTCTCTCTGCCTACTTGTAATCTCTCTCTGTCAAATAAATAAATAAAATCTTAAAAAAAAAAAAAGATCAGTATTAGTAAACTTTTTAAACTTTACATATATGGAGAACATATGTATTATATGCTCATGTTTTATTAACATATTGGTTAGAGATAAAATCAGTAGTTTAATTTTTCTTTTCTATGAAAATTTAAAAAGGGTTGTTTACTGTTTTCTTATCCCCTTATCACTACGATGACTACTGGTCAGAATCTGATTTTTTTTCTTCTTTGAGACTCTATGAACTTTAACAACTTCTGAAAATGACTCTTTGATGATCGTATTACTCTATGTGTGGATTTTTAACTATTCTGTTTGAAATTATCATATTCCTTTCAATGAGATGTCTTTTTTGTTCTTATAAATTCTTTGAAATTCTGTATATCTATTTTTCATTTTTTTCTTTCTCATACATCTGGACTATCTGAATAGCAATCCTACACACCTAATACTTTTTATCATATATAACCTGTCCTTCTATTTTTCATGTGAATTTTATGAGTTCCTTTATTGAATTTCTAGTTTAATTTATATTTTTAAATGTTATTAGTTCTGTTATTTCTCCATCTAGTGAATTATTTTAACTCATTTTTAAACTAATATTTATACTTAATCTTCTTCATAACTAGTTCTTTCTTTTTCATGATGCTGTCGTGATGTATTATCTCTTTGAAGTATTATTTATAATTTAATTTTTTTGTGTTTATGTAGTGTGGGTTTTTTACTCTGATGTATTTTTCTTATTGTAGTTTGATTCTTAAGTACCTATTATATTGGATTTTGAACTTACTTGTCCCTGGAGGTACCACATACTTGGTTAGTAATGTGTGTAAGGTGGAAGGAACAAGGCCGAGGTAGTTTTCAAGTGTGAAGTAGGGAAACCCTTCTCCATGGCAGAGGCTGCAGTACTGTGGTGGAACTTTGGCCATTCAGATCAGTAATTTTCTCTTTAGAAAATTCTGAATCCCAGTGAAACTGTCCTCACCTGTTTCATTAGCTTTTCTCCCAGTTTGCTCATAGTATAACAGGAAGGAACCTGTTGATACCATTTACTTCACCCTAGATGTGAACTCCCTCTTCTATATCTGGCTCACAATGATGTAGTAATTATCTCAGAGGCATATGACAGAGATCAGGAAGCCCAGTCACAGCTCTCTTCCTGTGTAGACCTCACATACACAACACCAAGCCGGTTACAGCAAGTTACAATGGACTTTGTTACACTAGCAATTCCTCACAATATGCAAGTTCTTCAAATATGTAAAAATTGCATGAACAATATCAATATCATGTTGATGAAGTTTCCACAGGATATTTTCAAAAAACATGATGATCTTAATCTCTGAATAATTGTTTCCTTCCTCCCACTTTGGCTCCCAAAATGGCTTTCTTTTTTGATTGATTGCTTTTAGTCCCTTGGAGTTGCTTTTGAGTTTTCCTTGTATACTTTTCTTCCTACCAAGTGTTGAATTTATTGATGTGCTACCTAAAGTATTCTGTCTTATAAAATCTTTATAGTACTATAGTATTGCCAAGCTCCATTTATTAAAACAAAACAAAGCAAAATGAAACTCTGTTTTCCCTTTTGATTTGCAGTGGCACATCTGTTACACATCAAATTACCATGCATACATAGGTCTATTTAGGGGCTCTCTTTCCTCTTTCAGACATTTATTTATCTATGCCTGTGACTAAATGAAAGAGTGTTGCCCATTTTGCTTTGTAGTAAATTTCTGTCTCGTAGAGTAGCTTCTTTCATAATTGTTCTTCAGTCTTCAAGAGTGTCTTGGCTCTTCCTTGGGTTTTCTTATAAGTTGTAGCTTATACATTTCCATTTAAAAAATGTTGAGATCTTTTTGAAATGTTTAAGTTTTACTTAATATTGCACTGAATCTCTTAAGATTTACTGTTGTGCTGAATTTAATAAGACTATTAATCTATCACTATAGCTTTTCGTAACTGAGTCTGCAAGTTCATGAGCATGATATACATATTTACGTAAATGCTCTTTAAATATCTTTAAGTAAAGCCTCATGGTGGTTCTTAGAGTAAACTTGGCCAAACTTCGTTTTATAGTGATCTTTTTAGGCTGCTGTATAATTTGATCATGTGTATATGCAAAACGTGTGGATCTGTTGCCATGAATGCTTGACCCCTTGCTTTGCCTCCTTGTGCACCTGGGGATTTTTTGTGCTGATCATTGTCTAAGACAAAGGTGTTTTGGAAATTTTTTGTGTTTGCTTTCCAGGAGCATACCAGAGCGCAACTAATAAAATACAGTTCCTTGGTTCAGTTCCTCGATCAGCACAGACCAGGTGTATCTAGGACGGGAATTTTTACATGGCTTATTTGCTGCCATTGCTTTTTAGGGATCCCTCCCATTTCTCAGTAGAAACTCAGTAGTAACTGAGAAATGGGAGGGATCCCTAAAAAGCAATGGCAGCAAATAAGCTGTTGTGGGTGCTATGGCTGTTTGGACCTGCTCAGTGGCAACTTGGTTTTATTGTGGGTAGAGTAGGATGGTTGAATTTCTCCTTTGCTTAGTAGCCTAAGCAAAGCGTAGGCTTCATGCCTGAAAGCATGTAGAGACTTGTGCCATCACCATAATGCAGAGCAGAGTGTCTTAGAAACTCCCTACCTTGTGGTATTTTTTGGCTTAATTCTTTCCTACTTAGGATGGAAAGTTTTGAAACTTAAGTCTAGGTCTGTGGTATCCACAAATGCCATCAGACAATGAAAAACTTTGTTGCTTCAATACTGTTTACTTTCATAAATTCAGGCTTTTCTCCATCATTGGGCGTGGCAATTTCAAGTTGTTGTGTTTGTTTTTTTTTTTTCATTTCTTCAAAATTTTAGGTTATGTCTTCTAAATTTAGGGAGAATTTTCTTCCTTTTAGGTTTGCTCCAAATAATTTGTCGTATCCTTATTAGAACTGGACTTTCCGCAATTTATTTTTCACATTGCAGGCAGAATGGTCTTTCTGCATGCCTCCCTATAAACCTTATCATATCTTTGTCTTAAAATATTGACTACCTTCTTATCACTTTCCTTCCTTTCTTAAAATTGTCTCTAAATTTAATATGTAATGATATAACTCTTTTTATTTTTTTTTAAAGATTTTATTTATTTATTTCACAGAGAGAGATCACAAGTAGACAGGCAGAGAGGCAGGCAGAGAGAGAGAGAGGGAAGCAGGCTCCCTGCTGAGCAGAGAACCCGATGTGGGACTCGATCCCAGGACCCTGAGATCATGACCTGAGCCGAAGGCAGCGGCTTAACCCACTGAGCCACCCAGGCACCCAGTAATGATATAACTCTTGAGACCTAGAGTTCTATCTCACTCTAATCTTTATTCCGTTGATCCTTGAAAAGGTTTTATTCCAAAAATGCAGTTTCTTTCCTTGCCTCTGGCCTTTGAACATGACATATTTCTGTATAGAATCTATCCTCATCACTCTATTTTTTTTTTCTTTCTATCGTAGACTTATTGTTCAGACCTCAGTTTAAAGATTCACTCTGACAGGATGTAGTATAACTAATAGTTAAATATGCTGGACACCACTGCAACTTTCTGAACTCATCTAGCCTTCATTATCCTATCTAGAATGTCAAGGTACCTAAAATTTCTATTGTGTGATTAAACTAAGTAATGTACTCTGTTTTATACAGTAAACAACAAGTGCCAATTGCCATTATCACTGGCTTATTTGTATTTTTGCCCTCCCTCACTTGATAAGATTGGGGAATTGCCAAAGTCTGTATTTTTATATATCCTTTTCTTATTTCTTATAAACATCAGAAATTGAGATTTTCATTGTTTAGCGATTGGCTTTCATTAGTGTTTAAGACCTTGAAGGTGAAAACTCTACCTTACCCATACTTTTATTCACTGTGCCTGATATATAAGTACATCTAGTAAATATTTATTAAACTGACAAGTGAAGAAATGAACAATTATTAAATCACTTTTTATATATATTTGAGATAAAATCATAAGGATATAGTATATTTCTTAAAATGGTACTGCCAGTAAAAGAGATTAGGAATTCTTCTAGCTGTATGCCAACTCTAGGCAAGATGTCAACCTTCAAAACGTAATCTGTATGTTGACATAGGACATGGACATATAATACATATATTGCATTATACTGAAGAAAGTAATAGATTGAGAACATAGAGATTTAAAATCAAAATATTATGACATTGTGTTAGGAAGGTCAAAGTAATTTTGATGGATGAAGTAGGCTTGTAGATGTGACCTAACGTGACATTGATAGAACTTCCAGGACACTGTTTGAAAAATCATGCTTTATTGGTGTTCTGTCATACTCAAAACAAAGATAAAAGCCACCTGGCTGAGGACAATGCACAGCTTTCATGAAACCTTAGAACCATATAGAAATTTGTGCATATTAAGGCTTAAACTTGTGACATGATTTTTTTTGCAGTTTTACCCAAACCAGTATTAAAGTCAGTATTTTCACACGTACATTCAATGAATGGCTTTAATTTTATTCTCTTTACAATGCAACATGATAAGTGTATATGTTATATCAATGTACAGAAGAGGATACTTTACTAGGAGACATACTTAAATTAGTTTACAATTGTACTTTAATCTTTTAATTTGTGTTTTTTCCTTTGAGCTTTTAACCTGTTGCAACATCCCCAATAATTACAATGTAACTGGGCTTTACTAGATTTGCTGAATCTTGGGTTATCTTCAAATATTTAACATCAACAGTTTGGCAGCACATACACTGCATTACACAAGTCCTACATCGTAGATAAAAGAAAGCTAGAATAATTTAAGACACAGATAGTGCATAATATCATCCTTTAATAAGGAAGTTAATAGAGGTTATAGAATATGTGACTAAATCAACCCCAGACTTGTTTGGGGAAGTGGAATCAGAAAAAGATAAATATCTATTCCGAGATTCCAGTGTAAAAACAGAGAAGATTGTGACTTATAAAGAAGCACATCTTCAGTATTATTTCAGGAAGTGATAGAAAATCCATAAGATTCAGTATGAAAGCTTTTAGTTAAAGACAAAAATTAACATGGAAAATGTTGATATCACCGTGTTAATATATAAAGTTAGAAAGACAGTTTGGAAATTGCGAAAAAATGTAGAAAGGAAATTGTTCTTATTCTTTGAGACAACGGATTTTGACAACTATAGCATTTTGGCCAATATTATGACATGATGAAAGTGATATTTTGGAAGATTACATAGCAGCAGTTAAAATGATTGATTTGGGTAGGGAGTAAACTAGAGGCAAAGGGATCGGTAACGGGATTATTCCATTTGCCTTATGCTGCTAATGCTACCGCCACTTGCTTAAAGGCTGCTTAACATCAACTTCAGAATGGAAATTTACTTGTCATAGCATATGCCAGAAGAATATTGAATAAAAGTGAACATGTATATCCCAGTCCCAATTCACGGTGTCTGTCTTTGAAATAAACAGCCTGAGATAAATTTCCTGAGTTTTTACACGAAATAGATTCAGAGTAATGACAGGCTCTTCTATGGAATTGCTAACTACTGCGAAATTGAATATAGCAGAACAGACAAGGGTGTCAACCTTATCTCTATTATATTCTAAATGCTGAACGGGGCAGGTGAAGAAAGTACAGACACTGATGTACTCTGAAGTAACAGAATAGTGTTTCTAGGGTAGGTGAAAGGAAAATACAAGCATGAGGTGACTATTGAAGTGGGATTCAAAATAGATATGCAATTTACTATTATATACCTAGAGATGTTTAGATATAAGTAATAGATTGAAAGATTCACATATGAGGAAGTGGTGATGCAACATGGGGGCTTAAGTGGGTACGAGAAGAATCAATGGGATTGGGAGGGAGACAAACCATAAGTGACTCTTAATCTCACAAAACAAACTGAGGGTTGCTGGGGGGAGGGGGTTTGGGAGAAGGGGGTGGGATTATGGACATTGGGGAGGGTATGTGCTTTGGTGAGTGCTGTAAAGTGTGTAAACCTGGTGATTCACAGACCTGTACCCCTGGGGATAAAAATATATGTTTATAAAAAATAAAAAATTAATAAAAAAAGAAGGAGATAAAAATGAAAAAAATGAAAGATTCACATGAGATTTCTAAAATTTTAGAATACTTGGAATAAATGCTGTAAGGAAAGATACTTGACATATCTATCACAGGTTTTCCATAAATCATAGGTCAAGCATATCATAGGAAAATATTTATCAATGCTCAGAGCTTAATAGCAATTTTTTAATTGACCATTTTACCAGTTTCTTAGGCTTAAAAATCTACATGGGTACATAGCCATCCTCTGAACCTAATTCAGACAATTGATTGTCTTTTGACAATTTTTAAATGAGGTATATAATCCAATTAAGTTAGACATCGAGACCAGTCAGATGATGGAATTTTTGCGAGATGAAACTTTTGTCTGCAAACAGAAAGGTAGGGGAGAAAGTCAGAGAGAAGCAGAGGTCAAAGACTGGGGGGAGAAGGAGGAAAAATGGGGAGTGAGAGAACAACAGCTGAACAGCAAATGTGAGCATAAGATGCCCTGGAAAATAAGCTGCCTGATAATTTATTCGTTCCAATGGAGATAAGGTGCATTTACAATACCAGATTCTGTGGTATGTTCCCATTCCATGGTGATGATAAGCACACGGAAACCTCTGCCAACTAGTTTTTGGCTGTTAACAACATAAACAAGTGACTAAAATAGCTGAGTCTCAGTGATCACAGCTGTACAATGAGCACAGAAATACGGTTTTTGTGAGAACTCAGAGAGATCATTCTTGTTCAATTATTAGCTCAGTGGCTAGTCCTTGGTTAATGGTGAAAACTAATACCTTTGAACTGTATCGATTTTTCCGTCATGTTTACATCCGTACATTATGTGTATTTATATCCATGCCTCCATACATAGAAACAATCACCTTTTGAACTGGTTTGGAATGAACTTCTCTTTTAAAAGCAGTACTTCTTGGAATACACACTAATGCTCTTGAACGAGTTTTACTAGCAACAGATTGTTACTGATTGCCGAGTCTTAGTATGCTGGCTGCTAATTAGGATCCTTCCTTCCACCGTGGCTTAAGACAGCATACCATCACATTACAAACGATCACAACTGATGGGACTATTGCTTGCAGTGCTTTCATAATGAATCCACGGGCCCACCAAGACATGGCTTTGGAAGACTTGTAGCCAATGGGCCTACTAAGGCATGGCTTTGGAAGACGTCTAGCCAAAATGTGTGTCCATGAGAAGATGGCCATTAGATTTAAAGAAAGTGGAGCAAATGTGCAAATGTCATTTCCAACTCTCCTCCCTGGAAAGAGACAAGGGCAAGCAGAGTGATTACATTTCTCAGATGTGAATCTCCTGTGCTTTGTTGCTTAGTTTTTTTAAGATTTGTAAAATCCAGGCTGAGATTAAAACATTCATGTTACTAGAATCACCCGCTGAGTTTTCAGCAGCTCCTGTGGCTTTACAAAGAAGCCAATCCTCCTGTTGCCAAATATCAGGTCTCTCACATCTGTGATGGGGTATTTGTAGAATTGAGGAATCAAATTACAAACAACTGAATTCTGGAAGAGTTGGTTAGCAGGCACTTGCAATAGCAGATTGAGGATAGGGGCTTGCTACACACGAGTCACGTCCAGTTTTGGCTTTCTGTTTACAGTCTGCACCAGTATAGCAATGAGACTGTGGCGGAGAGTCTGGTGTAATTGGATGCCTCACCATCTTCCATGACCAGTGGAACTAAAACCCAAACAATCTAATAAATGCATTAATGAAAATGTTAGTGGGACTAGGATGAATCCATCAGAGCCAAAACAAAATTGGAAATAAGCTTCTCCGATTCTTCTGGAATTTTTACCACTAAAAAGCAAATTTTCCTGAGTAGTAAGCAGTTTATGGTTATTCAAAAGGTCAGGAAAGACTTTTGATTCTTTAGCAAGTCTTACCCTTAAAAAAAAAAGAAAGAAAGAAAGAAAGAAAGAAAGAAAGAAAGAAAGAAAGACCGTACCTGCTCAATATCCACAAGCCTCATCTATCTTGAAATAAGTAGATTTCATGGAACAAAAGAATTGAAATATTTTCCAGACCAAAGAAAACTAATTGTGTTTAGAGAAATAGAAAAAGGAATCTATTATAGATAAAGGATAACAGGGAATATTCATACAGATAAAATATGAAAGGCATTTTCTTACCTGGTTTTTGCCCAATTTAGAACTCATATTTGGTTCAAATAGCTAATATACTGATATATCAATATTGTTAATGTATATACCAATACCAGTTGAATTCCTTTGTTACCAGAAATTATGAAGATGACAAATTCCCTCTCTATAATACTATAATAATAATACAAAGTATATA
Source organism: Mustela lutreola (assembly GCF_030435805.1). Classification (NCBI taxonomy): domain Eukaryota; kingdom Metazoa; phylum Chordata; class Mammalia; order Carnivora; family Mustelidae; genus Mustela; species Mustela lutreola. The sequence goes on along the minus strand of NC_081302.1, from coordinate 20,951,795 downwards.
TTAACTGTTTTCCTAAACAATGAGTTATATTGAATATGCAGTGTGTCATTAAACCGGTATACAGTTTTATATCTCTAGGGAAGTTATCATACTCTCATCCACTGTGGCTAGAAAAAACAATTTGGTGTTGTTACTATGTTTTTCTGAATCTCTGTTCTTTTTTACTTTCCTTTCTATGTTCTAGTTTAGCCTTCAAGTTACATACTAATTCATCTTTGTTTTATTTCAATGCCTCTAATGCATTTGGTATGTATAAACACTGATAAATTGGAACAACCTTTGAATTTCATTTTTGGTTGTTGTTGTTTTGTTTTATTTTGTTTTATTTTTTTTAAAGATTTTATTTATTTATTTGATAGCGAGAGATCACAAGTAGGCAGAGAGGCAGGCAGAGAGAGAGAGAGATGGAAGCAGGCTCCCTGCTGAGCAGAGAGCCCGATGCGGGACTCGATCCCAGGACCCTGAGATCATGACCTGAGCCAAAGGCAGCGGATTAACCCACTGAGCCACCCAGGCGCCCCTGTTTTGTTTTAAACTGAACTCGTGTATCTGTATTCCCATTGTGGGAATCTGAGTTCTTCTATTCCATTGGCAAAATAGTTTATTGAGATTATAGGAGAGAATGTTCATCTTTTTGTCCAGCTAAACTCAAACTTTATCCAGTCTATGTGAAATGACCTTGCACAGCTTTAACTTGTCAGCCGTGGGTGGAAACAATTAATTTGCATGGATTTTGTTGCAAAATGGATTATGGAATGGTTTGTATAGATCATTCATGGCACAACACATCTTTCAGTAAATTAAACACTCCTTTTGTTAGATTTAAAGGAAAGAAGAGCAAAGGACATGAGATAAGGGAAAGTAAAAAGAGGACAAATGGGGAGGAGAGGAGAGGAGAGGAAGACAGGAAGGTGGAGTATTTATTTGGGTGCGAAAGGAAAAGGTAGTATTTATTTTCTTCAAATAACAAAATAAATACTTGAGTTACATGTCCTTTCTGAAACTGTTGATCCTACTCAGGATGCTTTTGTAGTCCAGAAATTCTCTTCAGATTAGGGATGGCAAATAATGTAAGTGCTCATTCTAGACCTATAATTTGAATGAAGCTTGGAGCTGGGTCTGTGTGTATTCTGTTGTTTATTATTCCTTTTTTTTTTTTTTTCTTTCTGCGGAGTTGTTTGCCAAATCTAATGTCAGCAAACACGTCCAGCACCGCATTTCGTCCTATAACCAGAGTCAGGCATTTGAGTGTGTCATTACCTCTGTCTCCAATCTGGTAACATGTTCTTTTACAGATTAGCAGGGCTATTCCTAATCATTATCCCCCCCAAATTTTTACATAATAAAAGAGATCCCACTCATTCCTTGAATCATTTTATTCCATTTAAGATCCCCTCAGAGTGGTGTGGTATCGATTTGGCATTAGATCAAATGTTTTATCTCATGACAGAAGACACAGGTTGCTCAAGTTAAGATTTTAAATAGTTTTGGTCGGGTCTTGCAGATAATTGGATAAGTATCTGTTATTCTGTAGTGTTCTTAATTTCTTCTGTTACAATATTTTGCTCATGAGGTCAGGCGTGTCAGTCACTCACTTTTCTACTTGACCCAATTCACTTTGTATTTATTAGAAAACTGAACATCTTTTTTATTTTTATCTTTTTGCAGATTTTTTACAGATCCGATGTGGTTTCTTTTCACATTTTATCTAGTGAATGTAGCATAACTGTCATGAGACTAATGAGGAAATAGCCACTATTAAGGCAAAGAAGAGTGGAAATCATAGAGCAAGATTCTATTTGAAAGCATGGACATTGATTTTTCTGTTACTTCAGTTGGTGCCAATGCGAGGCTTAGAAAATATAGAAGGGGTAATAAGTTAACAACATGAATCAACACAAAAACAGACACATAGATCAATGGAACAGAAAAGAGAGCCCAGAAATAGACCCTCAACTCTATGGTCAACTAATCTTTGACAAAGCAGGAAAGAATGTCCAATGGAAAAAAGACAGTCTCTTCAACAAACGGTGTTGGGAAAATTGGACAGCCACATGCAGAAAAATGAAATTGGACCATTTCCTTATACCACACATGAAAATAGACTCAAAATGGGTGAAGGACCTCAATGTGAGAAAGGAAGCTATCAAAATCCTTGAGGAGAACACAGGCAGCAACCTCTTCAACCTCAGCTGCAACAAATTCTTCCTAGGAACATCATCAAAGGCTAGGGAAGCAAGGGCAAAAAATGAACTATTGGGACTTCATCAAGATCAAAAGCTTCTGCACAGCAAAGGAAACAGTCATCAAAACCAAAAGACAACTGACAGAATGGGAGAAGATATTTGCAAATGACATAGCAGATAAAAGGCTGGTATCCAAAATCTATAAAAAACTTAGCAAACTCAACACCCATAGAACAAACAATCCAATCAAGAAATGGGCAGAGGACATGAATAGCCATTTCTGCAAGGAAGATATCCAGATGGCGAACAGACACATGAAAAAGTGCTCCACATCACTTGGCATCAGGGAAATACAAATCAAAACCACAGTGAGATACCACCTCACACCAGTCAGGAAATGACAGATGCTGGCCAGTATGTGGAGAAAGGGGAACCCTCCTACACTATTGATAGGAATGCAAGCTGGTGCAACCACTCTGGAAAACAGCATGGAGGTTCCTCAAAAAGTTGAAAATAGAGTTACCCTATGACCCAGGAATCACACTACTGGGTATTTACCCTAAAGATACAAATGCAGTGATCCGAAGGGGCATGTGCATCTGAATGTTTATAGCAGCAATGTCCACAATAACCAAACTATGGAAAGAAACTAGATGTCCATCAACAGATGAATGGATAAAGAAGAGGTGGTGTGTGTATGTGTATATATATATACACATGCACACACCCATACACACACACAATGGAATACTATGCAGCCATCAAAAGAAATGAAATCTTACCATTTGTGACAACATGTATGGAACTAGAGGGTATTATGCTTAGCGAAATAAGTCAATCAGAGAAAGACAACTATCATATGATCTCCCTGATATGAGGAAGTTGAGGGGCAACATGAGGGTTTGGGGAGTAGGAAAAGAATGAAACAAGATGGGATTGGGAGGGAGACAAAACATAAGAGACTCATAATATCACAAAACAGAGGGTTGCCGGGGAGAGGGAGTAGGTAGAGGATGGTTGGGTTATGGACAATGGGAAAGGTATGTGCTATGGTGAGTGCTATGAAGTGTGTAAATCTGGCAATTCACAGACCTGTACCCTTGGGACTAATAATACATTATATGTTAATAAAATTTTTTTTTAAATTACATGAATCAAAGGATGTAGGCTACATGAGCCATTTTTTTAAGTTTGAAAAACATGGCATAGTGAGTATTGTACAGGGGCTCACAATAGTTGACATGTAAATAAGAAACATCTTTGAATGTTTGTAGCTCCATTACTCACAATCAGATAGAATATCTCCCAGTAAATCAGTTGACCAGAGAAGTGATTTTTCCCTTCTTTAGTAGCAGTGCATCTTTTATCACAAGGTAGATTTTGCATTAAGTATAAAAAGCTTACAAAAATAGAAAGCATGGTATTAAACTTCTGTAATAGTAAAGAATATGTGACTAAGAGGTGGATTGGCTCAGGTTTGCACTCAGATTTCTCCTGCTCTAAATCCGTTCTGGAATTGCAAATGGCACAGATTCCTTCTATGTGCCAGGTAAGTCCTCTGGTATTGATCAGTTGGCCACAATCCCTGGGGCTTTGGAACCAGGCTTCTGGGGGTGGTCCTCTCAGGACCCAACCTAGAGTTAGGATTAGGGCCCATGGAATGTCTGATCTGTCCAGATTGCGGTGACCTTCCCGGAGGGCTGAGTTGAGGTCATGGGTTAAGGGAGTGTCAAGCTCAGGGCTTGTATTCAGAGGGGTCACTGAAAGTGAGTTTGCTGTGATTAGCTCAGGTTTGCTTTCAGTTTTCTTCTGCTCTCAATCCATTCTGGAGCTCCCAATGGCATGGTTTCCTTCTGTGTGTCAGGATGAGTTCTCTGGTATTGCTCAGATGTTCCCATTCCCTGGGACTTTGGAGCCAGGCTTCTGGGGGTGGTCTTCTCAGAACCCAACCTAGGGTTACGGTTAGGACCCAGAAGCAGGGTAGGTCTGATCTTGTGGTGACCTTCCCAGAGGACTGCGTGAAGAGTGTGGGTTAGGGTCAGTATCAGGCTTGGGTTTGTGGTTCACAGGGTAGCTGAAAGTGTGGGTTCACTGGGATTGGTTCTGGTTTGCTCTCAGATTTCTCCTGCTCTAAGTCTTTTCTGGAGTTTCAAATGGCATGTTTCCTTCTCTGTGTCAGGCTGAGTCTTCAGGTATTGCTAAGGTACCCCCAGTCCCTGGGGCTTTGGAGCCAGGCTTCTGGGGGTGGTCCTTTAAGAACCCAACCTAGGGTTAGAGTGGAGATTTAGTGATATGGGGTAGTTGAGCACAATTGTTCAGAAAGAATTCTTAAGAGGCTTTACCTCACTAAATAAGTGCTTTTATTATAGCATGGGGACAGGACCCAGGGGCAGAAAGAGCTGCACTTGTGTTTGTGAAGAGTGACTGATAATATCCTGTGGGGGTGAAGGTGACATTAGGGCTCCAGGAAATTGAGTCTATAGTTTCCTGGAGGTCTGGCAATTATTATGATTGTGTTTTCCTAGTAAATTATTAAGACAGTTATATACTATGCTGTAGTTTCACGTCATGTAAGACTGATCTTTATCAGTTCACCATGTTTCCCTTCTGCCTTTGTTCTTGGGCAGTCATGAATATCTGAGGAATGATACATGTGTCCCACCTTGGGAGTAGTTGGCAACCATCAGCTTGCATTTTGTCCTCATTTTTCCCTCCTATCATTAAGGCGCACCAAGTCAAGAAGGGAGAAAAAACACGTTCTGGTTTCTGTAGCACAGCAAATATTAAACAAAGTCCAACTTCTTGCTAGATTAACATAAATACTCACAATACTGGTCTGTTCTCACTGTCATGGATCAGAGGATTCAATCTTGTTAGGATGTCAGTCATTTCCATCTTGATATACAGATTCAACACAATTCCAATCAAAACCACAGCAAGATATTTTATAGATAACAACATACTGTTTCAGACGATTACGTGGGAAAACAGTAGACTTAGTATATACTAGACAACACTGACAAAGAACTAAGTTGGACTTATACTACCTGAGATGGAGTCTTACTGTAAAGTCATATAATCCAAACAGCATAATATGGCAAAAAAACAGACAAGTGGTTCCATGGGATAGGATAGGTAGGTGCAATAGACACACAAAAGAGAACTTAACTGATCTTTGACAAAAGGACAAGTAAAGGCAATTTGATGAAGAAGTCTTTTTTAAACCAAATGGTGTTGAAACAATTATATACATTATATATAAAATAATGTGTGTGTATATAAAGTGAGCATAGACACAGACCTTCCACCTTTTACAAAAATTTAATGCAAAATTGATCATTAGCCTGAATACAAAATACTAAACTCTTGAATTCCTTGAAGAAACTATAGGAGAAAATCTAGATGAACATGTGTTTTAAGATGAGTTTTTAAGTAGAACTACAAAATGCAAGCAATACATAATACGTTTAACTTTATTAACATTCAATACTCTTAACTCTGTGATGGACAGTGTTGGGAGAATCCAAAGGAAATGCCGCAAATGAAGAGAAATTATTTGCAAAATGCATGCCTGCAAAAGCACTTGTATTTAAAATATACAAAAAATTCTGTAAGAAAATTAGCAACCAAGTTAACAAATGAGCCAAAGATCTAAGCAGACATCTTGCCAAAGAAGATATACAGAAGGCAAATAAGTATGTGAAAATATGCTCAAACGCTGTCGTCTGGGAATTTCAAATTCAAACAACAATTCTAATGCTTATCAGAATCTCTAAAACCCAGAAGAGACACACACATTGCTGGAAAGATTTTGGAATAATAGCCACTCTCATCTATTGCTAGTGATAGTGAAAATGGTATAGCCAGTATGGAAGAAAGCTTAGCAGTTTTTTGTGAGACTAAAAGCTGGCCCTTGCATTCCTAAGCAGTTTACCCAACTGATTTGAAAATTGTATTCCAAACCAGCATGTGAATGTTAATACCAGCTCTGCTCAGATTTACCAAACTTGGAAACAAGTAGGTACACTTCAATAAGTGAATAGACAAGTGAACTCGATGCATCTGTTAATGGAGTTTTATTGAATTATTTTAAAAATGAGCAGTCAACACTTGGAAAGATATAGATGAATCTTAAAAGCGTATTTCTAAGTGAAAGAAGCAGTGTGAAAAAGCTATCCTGTGAATGATTCCATTTATATGATATTACAGAAAAAGAATTACAGAGATGTTAAACAGATCAGAGATAGTTGCTATGTGTTTGACAGGACTCCTCTGAGAATAACTAATTTTAGGACTGGGCAGGAGATACGTAAGAAGCATCTAAAGCATCTTGTAGTGCCAGAAAATAAAGTGTTCAGTGAAACAAGAACAGTATAATGATGAAGGCAGGTCAAAACAATACAGGAGCCAATTATAAAGCTCCCCCAAACCAAAGCTGGAATGATTTGAATAACATAAAATAAAGCAATCATTGCTATGATAAACACTGGGGTTCAGATCATTATGTTCATCATAGCCAAACTATGGACAGCTGGGATGTCCACTGACATATGAATGAATAAAGAAGATGTGGGGTATATGCACACACAATGGAAGAGTACTCAGCCATCAGAAAGGGTGGATACTTATTAACCGTGATGTGGATGGAACTGGAGGGTATTAGGTTGAGCAAAGTAATTCAGTCAGAGAAAGACAATTATATGGTTTCACTCATATGTGGAATATAAGATAGGGGAAGGGAGGGAAAACTGAATGGAAAATAATCAGAGAGGGAGAAAAACCATGAGAAACTCTTAACTATAGGAAACAAACTGAGGGTTGCCGGAGGGGTGCCTGGGTAGAGGGATGGGGCAATTGGGTGACAGGTGTTAAGGAGGGCATGTGATGTGATGAGCACTGGGTGTTATATGCAACTGATAAATGACTGCTCGACATCTGAAACTAATGATGTACTATATGTTGGCAATTGAATTTAAAAAAAAAATAAGGTGAAATGAAATAAAATGAAATAAAAATTGATTTATAGACCAAAGTATAAAGTAAATGTTTCTGGATCCATACTGAAATAAATAAATTGTTGAACAACTAAGTAACTAATGCTTTGGAAGAATTTCTGGTAGTCTAGGTAGAAAAATGAAATTAATTCCTAAAGTCAAAATGACTTGCTTCATATCCCTAAGTCTTGAATTGGAGAGTAAAGATGTCACAGAGAAATGAGATGATTCACCATTGGTCCCTACTATAAAGAGAGAATTAAGAAGAATTAATTTTGTTCCATAGATATAGGAAACACACTGATCACTCTTCTTGGTACCTGAATTTGGCAGTGGAAGAGGCTATATGTTGCCTTAAAGACCTGATATCAAGCATCCTGGTAACAGGGCTGACCAGGAAATTCCCTGTTCCCATTTTTAGTTAGCAGCAAGTTAGAGTTGTCTCAGAGTAGGAATTCCTAACTAGCTCTATCTATAAGAATCTAAAACTATTGGCTGAGGTTCTTTTCTCTGAGAACATACCTCTACCACAACATTTCCTATCATATTTTCCAAATGAATTTCTACTCCTACCTTAACAAATTCAAGGATGTCATTTGTATCCGGTCGCTAAAAATTGAAGGACTAAGTGAGAAAATGCGCTCTTTAAATCTGAAAGATGTAAAGTGGTATTAAAATGTATAAGTAGTTTGAATAAAGTCAGAAGATGATTTACGGATGTCTCAGGGAAGAGTATGGGTGTTTCTTACATTTACAGAAGCCCAAATGTTTCTGTCAAAGACTAAAGAGGATCTTCAAAGTTCAGACCTCAAAAAAGACCCACATTTGCATGCTTTAACATAGCAGGATTATTATAACCAAGTCTGTGTGATATCCAAGTAAGGAAAAATAAAAGATTAAGAAGTTTTCTGTATTTTTTTATCCTTGTTAAGTGTGCTTAAACTTTTGATCCTTAAAGAAATGTCTGCACAATGATACCAAGCTTCTTATAAACCTGCTATGAAAATAGCTCTAAAGAATCGGCAGTATCCTATTTTAAATTTATCAAACAATCTATCTGCAGGTTGTTCCACTTGTTCAGACACATTTTACAAATTGAATGGTTGGGTTATCATCACTTAGTGGTAATGAATAAATCACAATTCCTAGACCTCTAAATCTGAATATCAGCTTGGCCTTTGTTAAAGTTATAATGCCTGCAAAGTCTTACCTCAAGTCAAAAGACATAAAAATGGAATATTTTTCCAAAGAAGTTTTAAACCAAAAATTGTCCCAATAAATGTTGAAATTTTTTAAAGGAAATGTAGGTTTTCCAAGTCAAAAGATGTTTAATGCATACAACCATTTACTAAAATTTATTCATATTTATGCACTCACATCCAAAATACTATAGACTGTATTTATGCATTGGTTTACTTTTTCCTCCCACGTCCAGAAAGTAGACTCGAAGAAGGCAAATACTTTTCCTGTTTTGCTTTGTTTTGTTTTCCACTGCCAGATACTTAGCACCTAGGACTGTATGATATGTAGAAAGTGTTCAGAAAATATTTGTTGTAGGAATGATTCAATTAGTGAATGAGTCATAAATTTGTTAGCCTATTTCCTACCTAACACATTCTTGTATCATTGGCTTAGTTAATATTTTTAAAGTGTAATTCTTATCTAATTTGATGATACAGAGTCTTCCATTCAGGAAAATCTATAATAAGCAGTCATTTTACTATTATTTATGAATTGAGAAGGAAACATTTGGAAATGCTGAAATGGGATTATTCAGGAGTAATTTATCATGTCTTGAATCATATTTGATTTACTCTGTTTTACTTTTGTTTCTAAACTATCAAAAATATAAATCTGGATTGATGATCCATTATAAAAACCATATTAAGGTAGCAAATGCATGTCAATGCTTCCAAGCTCTCATTGATGGTACAAAACTATGTAACAGTATTCTTTGAATAATTTCCTTACAATTTCTGCATCCAAAGTAACTGAAAAGGAACTTATGAGAGTGATTAAAAAGATGTTTTGTTTCATTTGGTGCTAATACTACAGTTGACTTATTAGTTTTATCACATGATCATACTTCTCTCAGGAAGCTTTCCTTGGACTTCAAAGTTTACTAAAGTGTTCCAAGTCTGTGTTCCCATAGCATTCTGTATGTAATGCTACCATTGCCCTTCAATATAATAATCATATTATATTACAAAAGTTCACTTTTTCAAAAGTTTACTAAGTCTTAAACCAGAAATTAACATGAGTATCAATACTGGTTATCTTCAGTGCATGAGAACAGTAGTCAGTCAGCAACAGTGGTCTAATTAGAGTGATGGAAGAAAATAAAAAGCATTAAGATTGTCCGTCTCTAAGCATATGCAAGATGGCTAGAAATGCTGAGAAGTAAAACTCACAGCTGGTTAAGAAGGAAGAATTTAAAATATTCCTCACTAATTTTTTTTTTTAAGAAGATAAGATTCTAAAGCAGCATCTGGATTAACAAATTTGATTCCTCCTTTACAGTGGATTTGAAAGTGAGATTTACTATTATAGAGGCATAAACAATGCAGTAGTTTAAGCAATATAGTTTTGACTTGATTTTAACTGAAAATATCTATCATTATGCAAAATAAAATGGAAGAGAATTTGATGCTTAGCATTTGTCAATAATAGGAGAATATACATTCTATTAAGAATTTGTTACAGTTGAAGGGCGCCTGGGTGGCTCAGTGTTTTAAAACCTCTGCCTTCAGCTCAGGTCATGATCTCAAGGTCCTGGGATCGAGCCCCACATCGGGCTCTCTGCTGGGCGGGGAGCCTGCTTCCTCCTCTCTCTCTGCCTGCTTCTCTGTCTACTTGTGATCTCTGTCAAATAAATAAATAAAATCTTAAAAAAAAAAGAATTTGTTACAGTTGAACAGGAGTATAAAATATTAGCCTAGTAGACTGTGTATTGAGATATAACAACTTTAAGAATTTTTTTCAGAAATGATGCATTTACATTCTCATCTTATGTATGTGATTACCATTTTTATTTTGTATGTTAAATGCCTGTATAGGGAGAAAGACTGTCTGAATCTCACCACCTAAAGTATAGTGCATCATAAAAGGCATATGAGATTAAAGAGGAAATTAGTGTTTAGTTTCAGTGAAAAATTATACATATTAAGTGTAATGTATTTGGCTCATTTCATCTTCAAGAACTGAGAATACCAAGTAATATCAACTAATGGGGTATAGAAATAAGATTATCAAAAATTTCATATAAACCCAATGACAACTGTTCCCCTGGAGACTATGACACATTTGGGATATAGAAAGATCTCTGGCAACTCAGTTATTTCCTTGATCCTTCAACAATTGGAATTCTTAATCTTTCAATATTATAGTAAATCTGCTCTATTCCTTGTTACCGTTGTTACACTGCTGCTAGTATTCTATTCTACTCTACTATACCTATAACTGCTGTAACTCTATTTTATATGCAACACACTTGCTAGCATATTTATGAAATATAGAATATACACATAAATAAAATATGTAATAGAAACAGACATATATATACAAATATATGATGTAACAATTATATTTCATGCTAGTATCTTCTTCTCTGTTTCATTTGTTTTCTTTCTAAATGACTTTTTTTTTTCTTTCTAAACAACACTGGGTGTGTTGCACAAACAATGAATCTTGGAACACTGAAAAAATAAAATAAAATAAAAAAATAAATGACTTGGGTTTAAAAATGATGTTTTATTTCCTAGAATATATATTTGTGTTCCCAAAATTCATATATTGAAGCCTGATCCTCAGTGATGGCATTTGTTTGTGGGGCCTTTGGGAGATAAGCAGGTCATGAGAGTGGATCCCTCACAAATGAGATTAGTGCCCTATGGAAAGAGACATGAAGGAAATGACCTTTCTCTTCCATGTAAGGGAACAGTAAGAGGACTCTTGCCAGAACCTAACTATTCTGACACCTTAATATTAGAATTCCCAACCTCCAGAACCACAAATAATACTTTTTTTTCTTTTTTTTTTTTTTGTGCTACATAGTGATGATTTTTAATGCAGTCTGAAAGAAGATATTTCCCTCAAAACTCCTATTTTCAGAGAAATACTCTGTATTCTATAAAGCTGTATTCTTTCATGCAGAGGCCATGAGCCATATGTGAATGTATAAATACATTCTAACACTAATTAAACTTAAGCATAGTTAATAGTTAAGTTCGTCAGTCACAGTAACCACATTTTAAGTGCTCAATAGCCACATGTGGCCATAAGTTCTCTTATTGGACAGCAGTTTATTAATATTTGTTCAAAGAACGTTCTGTTGGTTAGCACTGCTATACAAATTAGGAACAATACATTAGAGACCTCAAAGCACATCACCACCACTTCTTAACCTGAATCAACTTAAACTGTTACTTGATTCGTGTAGGTTTTAATTTCCTCATATTTAGCAGCGGTTACCTGTATCATAGGGTTTTCACCATGATAAATTACTATTCATAAATTCTTTTGGAGACTGACTAATAAGTTGAGAAACTTCATATACAAATGGAAAATGGCCATACTGTATATAAAAAATGAAATTCAGACCCCAAACCTACAGCAACCAATCCAGGATGCCACCTCAGTGTCCGAAGTAACCAGTCCAAAAAGCCAACCTATTTAGCAACCACTTCAAGAAGCCAGGCAATAACCCTATAGCAATTGACCCCAAAATACCAGGACTTATTAATAAGTGAGAGTTTCCCTAACTTTTGCCCCCACTTCCAACTTAGGACCAAATGAAGAAAGTTAAATATTCACCCCTAACTAATCCCATAAGGTGCCCTGCTTGTAAGCAACCCACCTGTACCTTTCCCATGGTAATAGCCTTTAAACAAGGCCTACTTGAAGATTTTTCCTTTTCCACCTTATAGTTTTCCTACTCCTCTGTCTTTCTTTGGGTTTCTGCCAAAATGCAACTTGTAAGCCTGCCTTTACTTAGCATTTCATAGAGTCCCTGGATTATTGTACTCTGTGAACAATGATAACCTTTTGAAAAAAATTCAGTGTATGTAGTCATCCTATTGCCTACACTGAAAATCCAGCCTTTACTAAGGATCATCTCTGCATGTGATTTGCAGATTTAAGAAAGAAGGCATGGTGACTTACAATGGCACGTATGTCATTTGTGCACTTGTGTATGTTTCAGTTGATTCTTGATTTGTATGCCATTTTGCTCCCATCTTGGCATCCACCTCCAACCCTTTCTGAAGAAAAGTCTAACAACACCCATAACTTATATAAAACACCAGGATTGGGGAAGTAACACTATTATTTTATGGCATTGCAGAGTCTATTCAGGTGATCAAATATTTAGCAAATATTTTGGAACAGTGATACAGGATCCCTTTTCTACCTGGCTTCAACCTACTTATAACTGTGATGATTCCCACCTGTGGGAATTCCCTTAGTGGACTTACAGAATTACATGTTTCTTTCTTCACCTTTCAGAGCAAAGGAAAGGGTTAATTCTTTTATTAATCAAGAATTCTGAAAAATAAAAAAAGAATTCTGCCTCTATTTTCTTTTCTTTTTTTTCAGTTTTTTTTTTTTTTAAATTTAAATTCACTTTAGTTAACATATAGTGTATTATTAGTTTCAGGGGTAGACATTAGTGATTCATCAATTGCATATAACAACCAGGGCTCATTACATCACATGCTTTCCGTAATGCCTATCACCCAATTACCCTACCCCACCCTCTCCCTCCAGTGACCCTCAGTTTGTTTCCTATAGTGAAGAGTCTCATAGGGTTGCCTCCATCTCTGTTTTCATTTTATGTTATTTTTCCTTCCCTCTCCCTATGTTCATCTGTTTTGTTTCTTACATTCCACAGATGAGTGAAATTATATAGTATTTGTCCTACTCTGAATGACTTACTTCATTTTGCATAATGCCCTCTAATTCCAACTAGATTGTTGCAAATGGCAAAATGTCATCGGTTTTGTTGGTTGAGCAATATTCCGTGTATATATATACAACCTCTTCTTTATCCATTCATCTGTCAGTGGACATCTGGGCTTTTTCCATAGTTTGTCTCTTAGGAACATTGCTGCTATAAATATTGGGGTGCACATGCCCCTCCAAATCACTATGTTTGTATCCTTTGAATAAATACATAGTAGTGCAAGTGCAATTGCTGGATCGTAAGGTAGCTCTATTTTAACTTTTGTGGGAACCTCCATATTGTTTCCCATAGTGGCCGTACCATTTTGCACTCCTGTTGCCTCTATTTTCAAGTGAATACAAGTATGTTCACGAATTTTCAAACCATTTCCAAAAGGAAGATTCTGTATTTTGTAAGACAAATATCCAGGATGTATTCACATTGACAAGTCACCTTTATAGGAACTTAGGGATAAAATTATATAATGTATAGTAGTGGTGCTAGAAAAAATGATGCATATGAAGAAGTAATTCTAAAAATGTGCTAAATGTGCTATAAATTGAAGCTCTAAAAATACCTCACAATATAATTCATCTGGATATTAAAGTAAGGTACACTAAGAATATGTTTTAAATTATCAGAAAAGTAAGAGATAAAGGACCTTAAAAAGATGGACATTTAAGGAAATTATTCTTTAATAAGTAACAGAGGACAGAATATTCCTTAATAAACAACAGAGAACAAAAGTAGAGACAAAATATCACAGGTCTCATAATCCATTTGTTAAAATTATTTCCCTCATTTTCTCCTTAATTTTGAGTTTAGAAGACCTCAGATTTTTTCTCTACTCTGGGAGCTAAGTAAAGGAATTCCAATATTCAACCTTGAAATTGTAGATGATTCTAACCACCAGTACAGGTATTTCAGCAAGATTAGGAGGAAAGGGGCTTTTCCTCTTATAACACCAAAAAAAGGCAAGTATTATTCTAAATTTTAAAAACTGATCTAACAAAGTTTATTTCTAATGCAACTCTTCTCTGAAAATTAAGATTATTCTGGAATGTTAGAGAATTTAAACTGATTTGTCTGGTTGTAATTTGCTGCACTGCTAATAACACTACCATCTCTGTTTTTTCAAAGGTATCTCTAAACTCTTCCCTGTAGAGCTAAAGGGGAATGCCGGAACCTCATTCAGCCCTTTGGGCACTTAGAAGAAGAAACAAAAATTAAGCATCAATTTTTTTGACATTTACATTACCACCTTTTACAACATTTATTAATGGTTACATTTATTTTACTATAACAATAGACAAACAATGCTTTCAAATCTCTGATATGGGGCACTTCCATGCATTCATTTATATAATTAGCATATAAACTTACAGCTGTTGTCAAAAGATTTTGAGTCCATCTTTAGATTGCCCTCTGACTAATAGATGTGATGTTTAGGGTGTGTGTGTGTGCACATGTGAAATTATTGGAGCTGTGAGCAATTTATTTCCTGTGGTTTTACTCATATGAAATTGTACTTCTGCTACCTTCCTTGAAAAATTAAAAATTTAAATCAGTTAGGATTTCACTGGGTCTTCTGGAACTCATTGCTTAAATTTTCGTTTCATCTGATTTGTAAGTGAAATCTAGATGAGCATAAATTGTTTTAATTTTGATTTTGCAGTTAATTTGTTTCCATTATAATGATGCTTATAGGAGTTGTTTATGCTATCTCTTGTTTACTGTAGAATTTTAAACATTCTCGGAGATAGACACATCGATCTCCACTAATTTGCAGATTCATTTCTCTAATTTATTAGTTTCTTTTCATAATTTAAAAAAAAAATTCCCCATTCCTTGATTATTTTCTTTCTTATTTATATGAACTATTGCTTCTCTTCTTTGCTCTTACTTCATCTCCATCCCTTTCTCATATGTTCTATACAGTTTCAGGAGCCTCTGCTTTGATTTTCCAAATGGCTTCTGAATCCAATCTATTTTATATTAGTTATACTACTTTATTAAATATAGTTTTTAATTTCAAGTTATTTATCCTAATTCCCAGATTTCCTCTTACCTCTCAACTAGCTTCAGGGTTGTATAATGTTTTGGATTTTTTCACACACAAAACTACGCATTCCTTTAAAAATTATCATGAGTCTACTTTTCTTGTATTGATTCTACATTAAAAAGGGATTTATAAGACTATAGAGTTGTTCGACTGTTTTGTATGATTATATTTTAGGCTCAGGGTATGTTACTTTTTCCTTTGTTTATCTTTATGGGGAGATACACTTTTTTTTTTTTTTTTAAATCTACAATTGGAAGTGGAACTTTGATTTAGAGAACCACGTAGGCTTCTCTATATAAATGTTTTAAGAACTGACACAGGCTTAAATTCACCAATTCAAAAAATCTCCTATGGAGAAATGGAAGAAAGCCAGATCTGAAAGATTTTTTGGCAGGGAGCTTTAACTTTGTGATTATTAGAGCTCCTTCCTGGTTTGCTCTGGCCTCCAAGAGATAGCTTTGCCTGGTGGCTCTGGTCTTTGTTCTCATTATGGATTAGCTAAAGCAGTGCTTCGTAATCCGGTAAATGATTCTGTGATGATGAGCCTGAAAGTTTTCCGTGTTTTTCAAATTTGTTCCCATCAGTATTTTTTCTGGCAAAATTCCTTAAAATCACCGACATTTACATGCTCCTCTCACCCCATTTTCAAAAAAGGATGGGAATTAAGCCCCTATTTTACATTCCTCTAATTCATTAAGTAGGAATCCAGCATGAAATGGAACATTTGGGGCAGGTATTTCATATAAAACCTATTGCAATTTTTCTTTTAATCCAAAGCCTGTTTTTATTCAGCTTTTCTCATACTCATAGTTCCAAGAGCCACAATATTTGAATCCTATCTTTTACCTAAAGCCACTGTCAAATTTTGTTGATTTTACTCCGTGTTTTAAAATTTGTCAGCTTTTCTCTTCCCTCTCTTCCTTAGACCTCTCAGGTAGGCTCTTAAGCAACTAAGATCCTATTGGCCTCACTTCTGATTCAAGTCACAGTTAGTGAAAACAGTTCTGCACAGGCTTTCACATACTTCACACTGACAAGGTCTCACTTGAACAGCTGCCACATTTCTCTGGCTTGTTGTGAACATCTCTGATGAGGTGGCTTGGGTGTCTATGAGGGCCCTCTTGGCACCTATACATGTGGATCCCTCAAGTGCAGCAGAGCCAGTGGCCTAGGGGAAGCCTTCAACCAGTCAGAATAGATTCAGTGATTATGACTTCTCCATCCCTTCCCTTAGGAGTCTAGGTTGAGACACATTTATAGATTCCTCAGAGGTTCCTGGTGGATAAGAACAGTAATCCCCACAGGGATTCTCAACTCAAAAATGCATCCTGTCTTGGCCTTTTCTCCTACCTTCTCTCATTTTATTCTCACTCCTTCTCCTGGAATCATATTCTAAACACATTGCTTGTGAGCCAGATATTAATTTGCACTGAGCTTTAGAAAGAGAACCCAGGCTGACTCTTGGTACAAAGAGCAGACCCATTGTGCATCATACAGCATTCTGGAAGTGGGGCCACATACCTTCCCAATGGCAGAAGGACCACAGTGTGGTGATTATTGGGGCACTGATCAGCCCGGGCATGCAAAATGATCACATTACTCTAGAATGTTACGAGTGGAGGATTCAAATGAGGTACGTGTGGAAGTTGAAGCGTTGGGGAGCCCAGTAATTAATTCCCTTAAAACTTAAAACTGGAGTCATGTTGGGCAAGCTGGAAACTTCCCACGGCTGAACTAAAGAGACCCATATTTCTTGCAACTACAAGGATTTTGCGGATAAAAACAGGCCCTCGTTTTAATTTTAAGAGTGGCTGAGCAGCAAAAAATATTGAATGCATAGTTTTTCTAGACATCTTATGCTAGCTATTCAGACTCTGATGAGAAAATAGTAAGATTCAGACATCTGTGATTGGAATATCTCTGTAGATGATTGTGAGAATTTTGAACCTCCAGATTCTCATCAATCCCCCAGACAAGGTGGAGAACTTAACTTCTCTTATTTGTTAGAAACTTGTCTTTGTTGAGGTCCATGTCTGCTTCTGTTTATTTCCTCCTGGACCAATAACTCGTTAGGCTTCAGCACACACTAAGATGGCAATAGAGCTTTTGCTCTAAAGAAGGATCTTACATGGGGAAAAATTGGAGTTCCTAGTTAATACAAACCAGTAAGAAAACAAAAGAACATGTGAATGAATAGATCTTGTTGAAACTAAACAAGTGGGCAGAATTAAAAAGTTGGCAAGGAGAAACTTATTGACACGAGAGCACATATTCATGTCTTAGGTTTAACTTCTTAGGACACTTGGAGCTAGTGGATAAGAATTTGTTGGGATGGTTCCTTAATTGTGAACATAATCATGAACTGCTGCTGTAAATGAGGTGAAATGATAAAATTGTCATGGTAAAGTTTTGAAGAAGGATTCAGAAGGCTACGTAAATGGTGGAGATTAGAATGGGTCTATTATATAAGAGAGTGAAGAATGCCTCCTACTTCTACTAAGGCAATAAGAGATGCACTGAGGGGCTTTAGAATTTTAGATCATGCCAATGTTTGATATAATATATAGGCTGGAATTGACTTTAAAAAATGGTACCATGGACTAAGATTCTTTTTTAATTGATGGATATTACATATTTTTTAAGTTGGCAGAGGCCATGTTATGGCACTTCCAGATTATAATACCAGACAGCAGATCTGGGGTGGCAAACAGCGTTCCTTACTCCATAGATTTTCCATTGGCAAAATCATGTGGTAGATTAAAGATTGATCCAGATTTTTTGACACTCCCCCCACTGAGAGGTAAGGTCTAAACTTTCCCCTTCTACCTGGGTGGCCTTTGTGGCTTCTTTGACCAGAGGAATATAGTAGATGTCTCCCTGTTCCTGTTTCCAGGTCCAAACTTTAAGAGACTCTCATGTCATATACACTTCTTACAACACATTTCCTTTTCTACGTATACCTACTCTCCTGTAAATATTCCTTATGATTTTCTTATGGAAGAGGAGATAATCTTCCATGGTTCATAAATGTAGCAACATATAATACATTTATGCAAGCTTACATGAACTATTGAAACTGTACAGACCCAGTCAGAGGTGCCTGGGCATGCGATGATAAAGGCATATCCTTCAGTGGAGACATGTGAGAGGAGTTAACCGAGTTATTAACTTTGTACACAAGGAAACTGACTTTAAATGCACATACACACTTCTCGACAATAGCTAAAGATTCAATGGATTGGACAGGAGCTAGAAACAATTGAGAATGGAATATTGAATACAAACAAGGCTTGAAAAAGAAGCATTTGAATTTGCTTACAGGAATGAGCACAAAGCATTTGCATTTTGGTTCTCGTATTATTACACACCCAAGAGCATCAACAAATTGCAAAGAAGGCGTTCAGTAAAGAATACCAGCTCCCTCTTAACCAGGCTATTGTGACTCCCTCTCGCCTGCTAGCGCCTTGGTGCCAAGTTGGAGGATACAAACATCTTTTACCTATAGACCCAGCAATTTGCCTTTAGAGGAATTTACATATGCTCTGATCAAAATGAGTTTTCCCTGCTACCATTGCCTCCACCAACACCACAATGTGTGTACTTACCATATGCTTAACTCATCAGCAAGAGACCCTGTTAAATATCACATCCGACCCAGAAGCCACATTGAAAGCAGTTTAAACTTGGACTGGTGGTGTAGTCTGTTAAAGATTTAGCTAAATCCCCAGTTTGGGGGAACGCCCTGCCAGGTTAGGGAGCTTTTTATTCAGGATGAAATGTATGCCCTACACCAACAGCCAATACATGATCCTATACTCTCCTTTCCCTCAAATCTAGAGGACTTCTTTCTAGACCATGGAGTGAAGGTAGCATTTCGTCCTCTTCTGTCTTTTTCACAAGTTTTTGCACTTGTGGAATATGCATTCCTTGCCACTATTAATGTAGGCTCTGCCAGGTCTGAGGCCCCTAGCTCCCTTTTGGGAAATACCACTTGGCCAATGAGGGCTCTTCCTGCTGATGAATTAAAGGTAAAAAGGAGATTTATCATACTGGCTGGAGTTACTGATCCTTGTATCTTTGGAAAACTGGAAGTATGTCAGAACTGAAGAGATTCTGCAGAGTGTCTCTTGTTGCTTTGTGCCCACTGATAACTGAATAGAGCATGCAGTAACTTTAGCCCAGCAAAGGCAAGGCCCCGAAGGGCTCAGACTTTCTAGAGAAGGAAAGTCTTCTGCGCTACAGAAGGCAGGAATCTTAGTCCACTGTAAGGACAGGCTGGGAGTGAAGGAAACCTAGAGTTAGAGATGAAAAGGGAGCTGATAAATATTCATTATGACAACCTTTCTTTTTCTTGTCAAATATCTTGACACTGCAAATAATATCTTACATTTTCTGTGGGTTAATAATCCATCCCATTTTCCTTGATTACATGATAAGATGGAAAGTAAGCATGTGCTACAATTGTTTCATCATAGACTATCTTGAAAAATTAATTTAATTGGAATTAAATAATTAAATTAAATTAAATTATCCTGGAAATTTAATTTAATTGGAATTTTGAGTTATATTCAATTTTGCTAATGTTCTATAGAAATTGTATATAACACAGAAGGCATAGATTATAATCACTTATCTAGTTTTAGCATAGTATATTTGGAGGCATAAACCTTGACATATGTTAAAAATTATCAGTAAGTTCTTATACTAGAATATGTTTTGAGTTAATTTACTTTGCCTCTCAATTAATAAATTATTCATTGTATCATTTTTCTTCTAGCATTTGCATATCACATGAAATGGCATTTTTGGCATTTTTATGATCAACAAGGGACTTTGTGCTATAG
This sequence comes from Mustela lutreola, assembly GCF_030435805.1. Taxonomy (NCBI): domain Eukaryota; kingdom Metazoa; phylum Chordata; class Mammalia; order Carnivora; family Mustelidae; genus Mustela; species Mustela lutreola. The sequence goes on along the minus strand of NC_081302.1, from coordinate 20,931,771 downwards.
TTTTCATATTTTAAATACATTGTCTCTCTACTTAACATATATGATCTTAAATGTATCTTATTTTATCATGTACTGTTGTAAAAACTACCATTATCCTTTAACCTTATTGAATTATTGAAATATTGTTTAATATTTTCTATAGGTTAAAAAAATATTTTCCATAGGTATGCTGTCATTTTACTTTGGATTTTACCACAACAAGTTGCTCATAAAAAGCTTGTCTGGGAAATACTTTTGGATGTACAATGAGCTTTCTGATTTTCCAGTTCACTGGCTTAATCCTTACTCCCTCTCTCTGTGGTTAAAAACATTAAAATCTTACTTTAGAAATACAAAGACACGTGTCATAAATTATTATAAAAATGGTTCACTGCAGTTTTGTGGGTAAATTCTAATTGCATACTGGCAAATGCTTGAAAATTCTTTGGGTGTACATTGTTCTTTTGCTTCTCAAGGAGCAGATGATTATCTTGTGAAAGAATTCTGTATGAGATTTTTTTAAAAAATATACCAGGATTCTAGTCAAAATTAAGCACATCCATGACCTCAGAAAGTTATCAAACATGCTATAATAAGAGTATGCATTATGCACTGTCAGAAATATGTTGGAAAGTCAAAACATAATGTATAAAATATTTGTATTATTATCTAAGAATGTGTTTGAAAAAATAAATAACCCAGCTCTGCAAAATCCAGCAATTTCATCTGTTTTTTTCAAAGTATAAAGAAAGAAATATTTTGTACTTGGGAGAGTTCAGAGCTTAGAATGGGAAGAGCCTCAATTCACTTCAGTGACCTTAGGGAATAAGTGTCTTTAAATATCTGAACCATAATTTCTTACTCAATGCAAACTGCAGGTACAAAATTCACATTTGAAAGAGCACTAGTTGAGAAACTGTATGAAAGATGTTCTATATAAACAATTCCCTTATTAATCTATGAGTAGATTTTTTGTAGGCCTTGAATCTTATATAAAATAAAGAATACACATTATAAGTAATATTGAACATGCACATTAAATTTACTTAGGATTAAGAGAAATCATAGTAAATTAGAAACCTAATAAAATTGGAATTTGCTACAAATATCATAAAATCCAGAAAAAATACCATTATGCTCTATAATTTACTCCCTGACATCTCTGTAATATTACTCCGTATATGTTATTTGGGTGAATAATTCCTGGTCACCTCTTCCTGTGAAAATAACCTGAAGTATTTTCTGTAGAGATAACATAAAGAAAATTCAGTCTTTTGAAAGATCTTTTATCCTTTACATCTATAACTTCCATCACTACCTGCTTTAAATGACATTCAAAAGTGAACGTATTATGTGCACTTAGACGTAGGATGCCAGTTAAGTCATGACAGCGTTCCTAGCATGACAATAGGAGGGAAGGTTCATAAATGTAGAAGAGATGAACAAAAGATATTGTTAGACAGAAATGAAGTCGGAACCATCTACGTGGGGTTATGTCTGTTATGTTCATCTTTATTTTGCGGGTTCCTAGCACAGTTCCTGAAAAGGTATACTCAATAAATGATAGTTGAATAAATGAAAAAGTTCATGAATAAATATATCTGGAATGACTCCATCCCGATTCCTGGAAGCAATTTCTAAACTGAGGGTTCTAGCAATAAATTAGCGATAAGTAGACAGGACTCTAACCGTTTAAATGTATCTCATGAAAATGAAGTTACAAGCACTTCCTACTCCCCTTCACCCTTTTGTCATTCCTACAATACCTGCAGCCACACTTAAGCTAATGGGCTACAGAGTAAGTCTGATGGAGATGGAGAGGCAGAGTAAGAAGACAAACCATTTTAATTTTAAAATCCTACGAAAGCATTATAGAAAGCAAAGCTACTGCATTGCTAAAATCCTTGAAGAAATGTATTCATTGAAGACCTGCGAATCTTTAACTTCATTTACTTCATTATAAGTTCTCCTCTGAATGTGTATTCTTATGAAAAATGTTGTTCTTTTCAAGTAAAATGCTAAACAAGTAATGATATTTGGGGGAAATCCTGACATTCTCTATTTACTTTTAGTAGGTAGTGCTTCTCCTAATGTGTAGGCAATGACTGATGGCTTCATAATTAGTAATATGATATCAGTCTCATGGACTCAGCACTACACTTACCCTAGTGAAAATTCTTCGCAAAATCCACCCAGTCACAGTCAGTTTCCAGTCTCCTTTCTCTCTCCCACAGTTTAACCTGAATAAATAAATATATATATATATATATATATATATATATATGAATGACTTATTTTGTGATGCTAGATACCTTCCATCCTCTGCAGAGATTGTGTCCAGTTCATTTTTGTTATCTCCATTTTAGCACATTCTTTTGTTTTTTTTTTAAGATTTTATTTATTTTTTTGTCAGAAAGAAAGAGAAAGCACACAAACACGCAGAGAGGCAGGCAGAGGCAGAGAGAGAGGCAGGCTCCCCGCTGAGCAAGGAGCCGGATGTAGGACTCAATTCAAGGACCCTGGGATCATGACCAGAGCTGAAGGCAGTGGCTTAACCCACTGAGCCACCCAGGCGTCCCTCTAGCACATTCTTTGACCGAGTATAATATTACAAACATTTGTATAATTAATTAATGAAAGACTACACATGTAGGTGCATAGATTTTCATACAGCATTAGAAACAGTGTCTTATAGTACATTGAATTAACCAGGATACTGCAGTAGCTATATAACCAAACTCTCTGCTCCTTTTTTCTTTTTCCACAGAATATTCATTTTCCATGCTGCATTTATTATATATAAGCCACATAATGTCACTTCCTCTTAAATCTATGCATTGGATGCTGCTGCATATCTACTTCATCTTGTAATAAGAGCCACACCCTTTTCTCCTGGCAACATGGCTCTGCAGACCCTGTGCCTCTCATTTTGAGGTCAATTCTGTCCATCTTTACCTTGGGCAGTCCTCTTAAACCTTGCTGACCGTCTGGCTTTCCTACAAACATAGCATGTGCATTGTCTCATTAATATGCTATACCCTTGGGGTGCCTGGGTGGCTCAGTGGGTTAAGCCGCTGCCTTCGGCTCAGGTCATGATCTCAGGGTCCTGGGATCGAGTCCCGCATCGGGCTCTCTGCTCGGCAGGGAGCCTTCTTCCTTCTCTCTCTCTCTGCCTGCCTCTCAGTGTACTTGTAATTTCTCTCTGTCAAATAAATAAATAAATAATCTTTTAAAAAAATATGCTATACCCTTTTTTCTGGTTTATAGTGAGACCATATGAGCCTGACTGCTTTTTTATCTTCAGGATTTAGCACATATAACGTTCTTTTTTTTTTTTTTCCCCATGGAAGCATTTCCTGACCATCGTATCTGAAGTATTTTCTCCCCAGAGTCTATTCACCTTATTCACCTTATTCTCTTTATGTTATGTTTATTTGTTTCTCTCTGAAATCATCCTGCCTGTTTAATCATTGTCAGATATCTTTCAACTTTTGGAAATCAACTCCTCAAATGCAAGGACAATTTCATGTTCACTTTGTACATTCTCTGTTCCCATCGTTTAGAAAAATGCCTCACACAGCATGCTTCCCAATAAATATTTATTAAATTAATGAGTAAATGATTCATTAGCCAAAGAGTAGTGACTTGAGTAATTTATCGTAATTTATTTTCAGGTAGGATGTTATTCTGAGACAGATTGCCCCTTTAATTTCTAAATTTAATTTCTGTACTTGGATCATATTATCTAAGATATCATGTTGCTAAAGAATGTAGAACTGAAAATTCTGTAACTGTACTGTGATACCATTTTAAATTTACACAAGTATTGTTTTTATAAAAATCATTGAATATTTTTCATTCTTTTATGTTATACAATTTATTTAAAGAGAATGGGGATATAAATGAGCTTAGAATTAAACCAGGCCAGGGTGCCATTTAATTGCTTTCACAGAAGAAGATAAGAGACCTTTACTATAGTAATATGAAGCCCCAAATTATTTTGCTGTCACACAACTTAAAAGACAATAATAATAAAAAATAATTGCTCTACTACCCTATTGCCATCCATCGGGTGTTACTAAATATTTAAACATAAATTAAATAAATAATTAAATAAATAATTAAGTTTAGAGTTACAACTGATGAGGGAGCAGGAGGCTGGCTGAAGACAAAGCAAAAGCTGGAACCTTTGCACCCCCATCTCCACGCCTCGGTAATGTATGTGACATTCCTCAGGCACCCCTGACTGCCATAAATGATAAACAAATAGATAACTTGCAGAGATCACAATCCTTCAAGACAGGAGTCTCCCTTGCTTTACAAATGTCCTAGAGATCTACAAAGAAGTTACCTTATCAATAGCACAAATTTCCAGAGGCAAATAACTCAGCTCCTCAGCCCTAAATAAAGTTAAATTTCGTCTAAACCCAAATCTCACTAACAAAGACGCTTGATAGCAGAAATGTGAATGGCTTGCCAAAAGAACATTGATCAAGCCTTATCCTGGCACACTGTAGGCCCTCTTTAGCATACGAAAACTCCGTTGAAACCTCCCTTCCCCTCACCTTCCCCCAACCACAGGGTACATAACCTGCCATCCCTCAGAACCCGGGGCAGCAGCTCTTCCTGCCCATGGGTCCTGTCCCTGTGCTTTAATAAACCACCATTTTGCACCAAAGATGTCTCAAGAATTCGTTCTTGGTCATCGGCTCTGGACCTCAGCCCACCGAACCTCACCTAGGTTCTAGAACTTCATCACAACTAAATCATTTAAAAATATTAGGTGACTGCATACAGTAAAAATAATAGGATGCTTTTTTAGTTCTTTAGAAAAAAAAAAAACCTCATCAAGCATTAATGTGGATGATAAATTTTCCCCACGTTTAAAGATAACTCTGATGAGAACACACTTTCTAAAGGCCAAGGGCTGTTTGTATAAGGAGCAATGTTTGCAAAAGTATTGAGAGACTTCAATCAATAAATACATCTCTAGCATCCTCTTGAACCTTCTGTCATAGGTTCAAGAGGGCACTTAAAAGCAATTTTTTTTGTAAATTACCAGAGAGCTGAATTGCATTGTGAAAATTAAAAGAAGTCCATGAAAACCCAAAAGATATTAGATATTATTATAGAATAATAATAATGGTTCTACAGAGATGTTATTTAAGTCCCTCTTCATATATTTTTGCTCTTTTTTTTTAAAGAATTCCTTATAATTGCATATATAGAGGTAGTTTTAAAATTCATGTTATTTTGTACTACTTTTCTATTGTTTTTAAAATGCTTACATTTGGGACACACACAGTCTTAGCCTGACTCAGTGGGCTAAGCGTCTGGCTTGGGCTCAGATCATGATCCCAGGGGCCTGGGACTGAGGCCTACATCAGGCTTCCTACTCAACAGGGACCAGGGAGCCTGATTCTCCCTCTGTCTATCCACCCTCTGTGCTCTCTCTTCCTCTCTGACCAAAAAAAAAAAAAAAAAAAAAAAAAAACTTTAAAAAAGTCTAAAAAAAAGATGTTTATAATTAACTTGTGTATCAAGTACTTCCATTGTGTACTCAAAACACTGTTTTCTATTTAGTTCAGGGCAAATTTATTAGGCTAGTTACTGTTACTTAGGCTTATAAATATAAGTATGAATAATTGTCTGTCCTGGCCTCAAAGTTTTTACAAGCACCATGAAGAGCCAGACATATTAAAATATTATCTATGAAGCTTAGATTAGGACTCCAGAAGAATAATACATCATCTAGCTATTCATGTTTTGGGTGAACAGGGATTGGTGTTAAGTTGTTTTATCAGGGAGAATTTACTAAGACCATGAAAACCATGGTCTCTTGAAGGATTGGGGTAACTAGGTCACCAATAACTAGAGATAGAAACACCCCTCACCCACACGCACACATTCCAGGTAGGGAGGAATATAAAGATGTAAGAGGAAAGATGTTGATGTAAATTATATGTGCTTAGAAAAACAGGCGATTTTGTATTTCATAAGCAAAACATAAAAGACAGGAAATAGGCAAGGCCATCTTAAGGATTTTTTGTATGCCACTGTGGAGATGTTAAGATGATTGTGGTATAATCACATTTACATTTTTGATAGTCTCTTCTAGTAGCCAGAGGAAGATAAACAATATATAACCCTCTAAGGAAAGCCCTGGTTAGGAAAGTAATAAAAGGCCTGGGAGCATACAAGAAGTTGGAGACTCACACATTGTGATTTAATCCTCAAAATACTCCCTTAAAATTAAAGAAATAAAAGGTTTTCCCCTTTTACCTTTAGATTCAGATAGATTTCATTGTTTTATTTAATTCTGTTATCCCAGGAATACATGCATAATTGCCAATTCAACTGTCTTTTCTTCCCAGGGAGTTAAAGTAACACTTCTCCAGGATTGAATACAAATCCTCAACCAGGGGGCTGCCTGGGTGGTTCAGTCCTTAAGCATCTGCCTTCTGCTCAGGACATAATCCCAGGGTCCTGGGATGGAGCCCAGCATCTGGCTCCCTGCTCCTCAGGAAGCCTGCTTCTCCCTCCCTTGTATTCCCTCTCTTTCTGTCAAATTAATTAATTAATTAATTAAAAGGAAGGGAAGGGAAGGGAGGGGAGGTGGAAGGGGAAGGGGAAGGGGAAAGAAAGAAAAGAAAAGAAAAAGACTGGTTCCAGATTTTCTGCTTGGGTAGGTGCTAACTTCTATGATTTGAGAATTGCTGAATTGCTTTGAGAACCTGCTGCCTTATAAGCTTCAGGTGACTCAAATAATAGTTTGCAAAGGATGCACTATAGATTATTCCAGATCACCCATCTCAAGAAATGGCAGTACTGGGCATCTTAGGAAGCATTTACTGTGTATTAGGTAAATAGAATGCTTGCCCCGCCTGACCTGCTTAGCTTACTTTCTTTTAAATGATTCTTTGCAAGGACACTTTTTTCCTAGACATGGAAGTGTTCTTCTCTTACCTCCATGCAAGTATAGAACACGAAGTCACCCCTTTAAGGACAAGGAAAAAAATAAACTTAAATTTCAAGCTTTCCAGGGTTAGATGTCCTGATCTTTCTCTTCTCCCAACAGACCACTTCTGCCTCCATCACAAACTCTTCCAACCACTATTTTGATCACACCAACATCAAGATCCAGGCTCTTGCCCTAATTATCTGACTATCCAATGGAAAGTTTAAGAACCACGTCAGGGGTGAATGTTTAAAGACCATATAACAAACTAGTATTCCTTTTCGGGAGAGAAAAATCAATCATTCTGTTTATTTATCCACTCTTAGCAGGGAAAAGACATAAACACTCAGAAGGGCATCATAATTCCTAACTATTCTCATTTAAATATATTTCTCCAAAAGCTGATGACCTACAAAAAAATGTGCAAATAAAACTCTAATTATACATACTATATTGTGGCTGTTGTTTATTTATACACTACGCTGTATTTGTTTTAGGCTTCGCTTAGTTTTAGAGACTTTTCCTTGTTCAACTGTTATATAATTCATTTCAAATCACACTCAAGAAGAGTGATGATTAAATCTATGCCAGGAGTCAGAAAAGATTTAGAATCTCTGCAAAGATTAGAAATTAGAAATAGAACATATAGATCCTGCTTGGAACATTAACTTTATCTAATTATACTTCTCTTAGAATACATTCCAATTTCAACTTTCACTTTTTTTTTCTACTCCAGAGAAATCAATTCATGATTTCTTCTTCTAGCAATTCTATGAATAAAGATAAGCTACAAGATTATTTTTCCTTTCATACTTTAAAAGTTAAGATACATATTTGCTCAATTTAATTGCTTCACCTTTTAAATTTATAGAGAAAAACTAGCCAATCTTATATGTAATTGAAAGAGCTACTAATGAAATAAAGGACGATTAATTAAAAAAAAAAAGAGGAAAGGGAAAGGGTATTACAAGACTAAAAATATGAAGAGACAAGAAAATCAAAAGAGCATACTTTTTAGGTACTTGGATATGTTTCCATACAGATTTCTACATTCTTTTATTCCCTATACTTTCTTTGATAAGCTTTTTCTTCAATTAAAAGAGCTCTAAAAATAGTCTCTGACCATATATTATAAATATGCATTTTTCAAATTTTGAAAGATAATAGGTTTTGTACTTTTTTCTATAATTTGGTCATCATTAATTTGTTTTTCATGGATTTTTACACCATGAAGTTATTATGTAACAATCCTGTTTTTTTTTTTTTTTTAATCAGAATTTGGCAAACTTTTATATGAAGAGCAAGATAGTAAATAATTGAGGATTCGTGGACCACATATTTTCTATTGCAGCCACTTAACTGTCTCTTGGTACATTTAAGCAGCTGTAGACAATAACTAAGCAAATGGATTTTGTGTTTCAGTAAAATCTGATTTACATAAATACATGGCAGGCCAGATTTGGCTTGTGGGCCATAGATTGCCAAGCCTTGCCTTAAACTATTTCATTATGTATACATTGAAAACATAGAAAACAGAAACAAAATACTGCTAATAAATTTAGAATGTAAGCATAACTGTTATTTGCTTGAGTCAAAGTACATTTGAGTTGGATTGAGAAACTCTACATTTATACCCACTTTGCTCTTAGTAGAAAAACATTAATAGTACTATGAATATAAATAGTAATATAAATAGTAATATGAAGTATACAAGAACCTGAAATTATTTTATCAATCTTGTGAATTTGAAACCTTCTATTTGTTATATAGCTCAGTCAGTTAAGCATCCAACTCCTGATTTTTGCTCAGGTCATGATCTCAGGGTTGTGAGATATAAGTCCTGTGTTGGGCTCTGTGCTGCGCATAAAGCCTGCTTAAGATTCCCTCTCCCTCTCTAAAAAAATCAAAAAAACAAAAACAAATGAAAAACAAAACACAAAACAAAACAACAACAAACAGTGACTGCACTACAATAATTGTTTATATGTATAACACAAAAATTGTAGTGTATCTATTTTTGACCGCTGCCTTAATAAATTACTATGCATTTCTTGGCTTAATCAACACTCCTCTACTCTCTCATACTTCTGTAAGTCAGAATCATAATTACAGCATAGTTCAAATGGGTCCTCAGCTTAAATTCTCATAAGGTCCAAATCATGGTATTGGCAGAACTGTGTTCCTTTCTGGAGGCTCTGGGGGTGAACCTACCACCAATCTCACTGAGTTGGTGGCCAGGTTTAGTTCCTTGCAGATGTGGGACTGAGGTCTCCTGTTTTCTTGAAGGCTGTCTGTGAAGGCCCTCTTTGCTCCTAGAAGCTCATGCATCCCTGCTCCTGCAACAGCAGGAGGGGTCCTACTCACACTTTGAACACCTTTCTGCCACATCTATTTAACTCTAGCTAGGGGGAAAAAATCGTCTTTTTTTTATGGACTCCTTGATTAGATTTGGCCCATTGACATAATCCAGGATAAGCTCCCTGTTTTGAAGTCCTTAACTTCAGTTATATCTGCAAACACTTTCTTATCATGTAACATAAGTACCGACAGTTTCTAGGGATTAGAGAGTGGATATCTTTGGTGAATGATTGTGCCTTCTACAGTTACTGATAGACAAACATCAGCGTATCTACTAAGCAGTTCATGAAACAGATAATTTCTCCTGACTTCAAAGTGTCATTTCCCTCATTCCTTATCTCCTGTTTCAGAAGTAGCCATTATTCTGAATTTGGTGTTTACCATTTCTTACAAAAATGCTGCATTTACCATTTTTAACAAGAATGAATTTTATGTTTAATGAATGGTGTACATTTTCAGCTGTGGTAGATGATAAGAATGGATGGTGTTTTCTAAAGTGATTGTATAAATTTAAACAACAAAACGTTGCATGTGTATTTTCATTATATGAATACTTACCAAAAACCAATATTTTACTTAAAATTTTTAAAAATATGTAAAGATGATTGAATGAGACATGTGAGACATGTGATTTGTCGTAGAGACATGTGAGACATGTGAGACATGTGATTTATCATGGAGATTATGAGCTCCATTTGTATTGCTATTGGATATTCAATTTTTCTTTTCTTCAGATAAATATCAATTTTTCTATTAGTTTAGTGACCTTTTTTCTTCATTTCTAAAAGCACTTTCGCATTTGAATCACTTATTTGTGATTAACATGTTCCTGATGCTCTCTCTTAGTTTATAATATACTTTAACTTCCTTTAATGTCTATGCAGATCAAAAAAGTGTGCAGGATAGGGGGATGAAAATGGAGTGGAAGGGGTGCACAGAGGGACATTTTTTTATATTAATTTGGATTTTTTTAATTAATAAAATTTTTTAATTTTAATATTTTTTGAGGATTTTTTTATATTAATGTGATTTTATAATCATGTTAACATTTCACGTAATCATATAGTAAATGAAGAGGATGGGGGGAAACAAAAAATGGATTTAAAAATAATTTGTTTTTGGCATGGGGGTGGCTCAGTCGGTGAAGAGTCTGCCTTCAGCACAGGTCATGATCAAGCCCACATCGGGCCCCCTGCTCGGCAGGGAATCTGCTTCTCCTTCTTCCTCTGACACTCCTCCCCTTGCTTGTGCTTGTTCTTTGTTTGTGTCAAATGAATAAATAAAATCTTTAAAAAAATAGTTATTTTACTTAAAATTCACAGAAATATTCTTTGTACTTTTCTATGTTAACTTCATAGTTTTGTTTCAAATACTTAAAAATTTAGTCTCACTTGGTTCCATCTTTTTTATATCAGGAGGTATCCAGTTGTATGTTTCCCCATAGAGAGAGCTAGTGGTCCAACTTTATCTACAAAAGAAATGTTTCTTGTTGTTTCTTGTTGTTCCTGTTGATTTTTCTCCTTTTTTTTTTTTTTTTTTTTTTTTTTTTTGCCTGAAGCTGACTTTGAGCTCTCTATTCTTTCTCCATTGCTCAGTTGGTCTATGGTTGTGACAATAACATGCCATTTTATTATTTGCCTTTGAAGTACCGGCAATCCTTTAGTTCTGATTTGCATGGTTCTGATCTGCATGAATTCAGTGAACATGGGAATTAAATAATCCCACTCCTACAACCACACAATTCAAAATTTAGTTACCTGGTTGGGTAAATTAATGGTGAGTAATTGCATAAAGTCCAGGCTTCACTGCTAGCTTTTCATTTCATTTATTACTAAGCACATAAAAATGCACATCATGATCAAAGACCAATCATCCCACTTCTTCGTCTGTTGGTTCTGTTGGTGATTGGTCACCATATGTCTGTTTTTCAGGTCAGACACAGCAAAACAATGTTATTAATTGTGTTGCTTCAGTGTCTCACTGATATATGATATTTTATATAGAATGGATAAAGAAAAGAAATTATCACATAAAAATGCAAAGAAGTGAAAATGGATAATGCTGGAAATAAACTAAATGTAGACGGAGTTACGGAAGAAATAACTGTCCATGAGAATATGGACATTGTTGCTGTTGGGGACTATAGATATCCAATCAGAGGAACTTAGTGAACGTGAAATTATCAGCATAAATGAGAAAAGTGCTTTGATGAATAGGATGAAGATATTCCAGAGGAAGTGTCGACACACCAGCCAAAATGTTCATATGAAAGAAACTCACAGAGGTATTTCAAGGTCTTGGAAGTGCAAAGGATAAAATATCAGAAGCTGATCCAAACTTAAAAAGAAGTGTAACAATCTTCAAAGTGTAGAAAAGATGTTCACTCCGTGTCATGGGTTATATGATAAAAGGGGAAGGCAAGCAATATTCAAATCCTTCTTGGTATTTTTTTACACATCACAGAACACTTTAATTCTCAGTATATCTAATGTTTTATATTACAGTGTGATGAATATTAGTTTATCATTTTATTCCTGTATATATTTATAACCAACACTAGAATTTAATATTTTGAGAAGTGTAAGTCTTGGAACAATAGCAATTTTTTCCATTGATTTTTTACACTGTTTGCATCATTATGGCCCGTATGATTATTTCTGTACGTCTCTGTGTGTGTTTGTGTGTGAATGTGTGTGTGTGTGACTGGTCTCACACCACTATAAAAAGTGAAGACTACTTGCATTTTCTAATATTTGGTAGGACAAGTTCCCTACTTTAAAAAAAAAAAAAGAATAACTAGTTTTTATAATGCTTTATTTTCCCATTTGAATTTTAATTAGAGTTTCCAACTTTTTGAAAAACTCCACTGGATTCGAATTAGGATGGCATCAACTCTGTAGCTTAATTTAGAGAAAACAAATATCTTTATTATATTAAGTCAACTCATTCAAAAGAATTTAATATGTGTCCAATAATTCAGAGCATCTTCTGCAGATTTACCATGAATCATTGACTCTAAAATGGTCCTGGTTAGAAGATACACTATTATTTTATGGACAATTAAGAAAAAAACATTGTTAATTTAATTAATAATGATTTCATACCTCATTGATTAGAAGACATTCCAAATTTGAAGATGGAAAATTTTGAACATATAGCATAATTTTTAGAGCTTTGAAGCTTTGTCCTTAGAGATATTATAAAATCTGTTATATTAATTCTGTGATACTTTATAACATGAAATCTTGTGAATGGTTTCTTATATTTAGTATGTTTTATAGTTACTTATTGTTGATGTTAGGAAATACTATTATATTATATTTTAGGTCTGATTTTAATTTGTCAAATAAATGAAAGCCTCTTCTAATAGTTTGTATTTTGATTATATTGAGATTTTGTATATAGATTATATAGTCCCTAAATAAGGACACCTTTATTTATTCTTATCCAATTCTTATCCAATTTCTATCTTCTTATTTCTTCATTATTCTTCCTTTTATAGTGTTGACTAAAAGTGCCATCAGTTTATTAAACATAATTGTGATATGAGTGATCCTTCCAATAACATTAGTGATAGCATCAGGCTACATTCAAAAGCAGCCTATTGAGAGAAGGAAAGCTATCCAGTTTTCTAGTTGGATCTAAAAGTATGTATTAATAACAAATAGGAACTAGTAAGATTAGAAAGTTATGAAATACTTCCTTACGATTTTTAGGGAGTTTTTATTTTTGTGAAGGATTTCCTCAGTATAACGCAATTTGTTCAAGAACAATTGAATCTTTATTAACTTGTGTTAAGTGAGCCAGAAATTGATTTTAATTATAATTGTGATTCGTGTATTTCTTTTGTTGTTCTTTATATTATCTTTTATTACACCTTTTGATGCTTGCAAATTAAATATTTAAAAGATGTTAATTTTTCTTAAATTTAATTATATATTTAAATAGATTTTAATCTCAATACAGAAGATTTGGGCTATGCAATATACCATATATACTAGATTGTTATTAGGGAAAAAAGTAGAAAGATAAACCAAAGGTGTATTAACATTATTATTATATAATAAAATAATAATGTCATCATTCTAATTAAAGTCTAAATTAAGTCATTCTAAATTAAAGTACCTTAGGATGATGACTTAGAATTTCATCACATAACACATATTAATAAAAATATAGATGGAGTGAAGAGCAGGGTATTATATAAAATATTATAAATAACATACAGTGGAAGAACACTCAAAACATTAGAGGAAAAATAGAAATATTAGACTTTATAAAATGTCAGAATTCTTTATATTAAATAATATACATTTAAACAACATATAATTTTCCCTTACACTAATATTTATAATACTAAATAATGTGAGTAAAAATCTCCTCAAAAAGGGCCTTGAGTGGCTCAGTCGTTAAGTGACTGCCTTCAGCTCAGGTCATGATGCCAGGGTCCCTCATCAGGCTCCTTCTCAATAGGAAGCCTGCTTCTCTCTCTCCCACTCCCCCTGCTTGTGTTCCCTCTCTCCCTGTGTCTCTTTTGGTCAAATAGATAAATAAAATCTTTTTAAAAAATTATAAATAAATCTCCTAAACATACACATTTGTAAAGAGGTTCAGTATATCCCCATGTATCCATTTAAGAAAGAAACCATTAAGAATTAGATTACATTAAAATTAGTTACATGGAAAATATTGGTGAAAATACAGAATTCCAAGATATCTATGCTCTATGATCTGAGCTATATACAAATAAGCACTAACAAAATCAGATAATAATGTTAATCAACAATTTTATTTTTTGGTAAATATAACCATTTATTTTCTAATTTCTGTTTTTTTAAATGTATTTTCTGTATGAAAATCAGTAAAGAGAAATGCAAAGATCTTTTTGGCCTCCCAATTTGCCTTTTACAGTGCTCTTTAATTTATTAAAGATAAGTTCTGAATGTTTTTCACTCTTCATTATTCCTTATTATTCTCATTAATTCAGTCATCTCAGTTCTTTTTTCTGATTATTTTTATCATTGTTATTTTTGTTGTTGTTTTAAGTATACTGCTAATAATACATGTTCCAAAGCCAGAAAAACAGTCTAGCTTATTTTAACCACCTAGACTTTCTAAAATGAGGACGTTCAAGATTAGTTAAAACATGAGATTCAGTGAATTTTTTTTAAACTATATATTTTTGAGATACACATAAACTACCTGAATAATTCAGTGATACATTTTCCACAATGCTGAGATAATATGTCTCAATTAAAAGAGCCCAGACCTACTGGGGCACTGGGGTGGCTCGGTCATTAAGCTTCTGCCTTTGGCTCAGGTCATGATCCCAGGGTCTTAGATCCAGCCCTGCATGGGGTGCCTTGCTTTGCCAGAAGCCTGCTTCTCCTTTTCCCACTCCTTGTGCTTGTGCTCCCTCTCTCACGGTCTCTCTCTGTCTCTCTCTCTTTCTGTCGAATAAATAAATAAAATCATTAAAAAAAAAACAAAACAGACATACTAATATCTATCATAATCCCAACTGCTCTCACGAACAATGGTGACCTGCTACATCTTAGTATAGTCTATGTAGTGTAAACAAAATAAAACATGGTTATGATTAAAAAATATCTGACTTACAAATTTTATAATTTCTTTAGGTTTTTTTAATTTGTAAAGCTTACTCTGGTCACATTTTTTAAAAGATTTTATTTATTTATTTGAGAGAGAGAATGTGAGCAAGAGAGAGAGTCGGGGGAGGAAGAGAGGGAGAGGGACAAGAAAACTCCCTGCTGAGTGCAGAGCCTGTAGCAAAGCTCAACTTCACAACCCTGACACCATGACCTGATCCAAAATCAAGAGTCAGATCCTGAACCAACTGAGCTACCCAGGGGCCCCTGGTCACATTTTCATACTGTGATATGAGAGTGCCAGCGATTAGGGTAACTATTAATTAAAAGGAACTACAGGAGGTTATTAATTTATGCTTTCATTCAAGTTAAAAATTTTTTTTTAATTTTTTAAAATTTTTAGACAAGTATACTTTCACATTTAGTGTGGACAATAAATTGTTATCTTCTTTAAATGATGATGGTTTTCACCATCAAAGATAGACAAAATATTGAGTTTAAATAAATTTTTTATATTTAGTGATTTTAATTGTTAGATCCACAAATATAAATAAATTGTAACTATTTCAATCATTCAACACAGATTAAAAAGTATTTTGCCAAAACTGGAGGTATAGTTTACTAGAGGCATAGTTCAATTTTCTAATTGTTCAATTTTCAAACTGGAAATGAAAAATTTTTCATGATCTCATATTTTTGCTTCTTTGCTCCAAAGTCTGCAATTAAGTTGCACATTGCACTCAATTCATTTCTTTCGTTTTTCCACCAAAGTATCCACTTTCCTTTCTTGTAATATTTGTTGTTATGTAGGAAATATCAAAACTCTACTTACATCTTCTTTATTAGTACCAAGAGATCTTTTTCCAATCTGGGCAAATTATCTTTACATACAACTTTGATCTCCACAAGGACATTTACTATGATTTTTATTTGGAGCATAATCAAAATTTTGAAACAAGAGTAAGCAAAGAAATCTAAACCCTTGATAAGGTTTCTTATTTCTGTTTGTATATTTGTTTATTTATATTTATAATTTCATAAAATGCTCAATTTAGCTGATATACACAGGCCCAGATATTGTTACCTCTATCTATTTTATTGCATAAACTGGAACACATTAAAGTACAACAACATATGAATGTATGAAATTAAAGAAGCAAAACATAAATAATGTCCCTTTTTTGCATTAAACGTATATTTCCATTTTACTCTTTTTGTTATCTGAATCACAGAATACCTCTGAAGTGATTTATTGTTAAATGTCTTCTAAATATACATCCCATATGAGCATATTTGTTATACCACTACTTGGTTTTAGATTAATAAAACAATGGGATTCATATAAAGTCTTCAAAAATGTACTGGAGCCAATTATATAGGTGTCTTTTTTGTTGTATCTTTGTCATTTTAATGAAGATGTAGTTGGATGGGGATTTTGATTATATTCTTATTTTTACTTATAAATTAGTTGTTCAGGTACTTAATTTTTTTAAATATAAATTCCCCAAAATGAAAATGTGGAACAATTATCAAAAAATGAGATGGATTCCCAATACCATAACTTGTTTTAACAATGGAATTATGATGCTTAAAATCTGTCAAACTTACATCCTCTTTAATATCAGTTAATAATCATTGCTTATTATTCACAGTCACAGTCCATTCTTAAGGTGCTATTCAGATGCCAAAAAACATCTACCTGGAGATTTATTAGTATAATATTTTGAAAACTGTAAGTCATGTTCAAATATCCTGAACAATTAAATATTTTTGACCTATTGAATTTAAACAGAGAAAATATAGCCAATACAATGAATTCTAAAATGAGCGTTTTTGAAGGGCTAATTTAGGACATAACATAAATTATCTATGCATATTTTGAATAACTTCCAAAAATGATTTCACATCACTACTCGCTTAATTGAGGAGGTTTCCATTTACCTATAGAAACGCTGAGTATGCTAATAAAGTCTCATCTCATTCCATTCAGAATGATGAATAGCATTAAAAACATTAAAAAATAATATATTAATTATAGTCACAAAGTTTGTAATATTTCTAAATGGTTGAATCATTTACATATTCACCAAACTTATATGCCCTTCCAAACATGGATACACAATTATTTTTTTTTTCATCAGCACTTAACTATCTTCTCACAAGCTTCTCAAAATCTGAAACTTGATGGGTGGCATTACTGTCACTTTGAATTACATATGTATCTTAAATTTGCTATAAATCTCCGTCTTTAGTAATTAAATAGGTCATTGATAAAACTGCCAAATTGTATCCAAGCCTTTCAATAATATTCTATTTTATTCAATAAATACTTTGTCACGGGCGCCTGGGTGGCTCAGTGGGTTAAGCCGCTGCCTTCGGCTCAGGTCATGATCTCAGGGTCCTGGGATCGAGTCCCGCATCGGGCTCTCTGCTCAGCAGGGAGCCTGCTTCCTCCTCTCTCTCTCTGCCTACTTGTAATCTCTCTCTCTGTCAAATAAATAAGTAAAATCTTTAAAAAATAAATAAATAAATAAATACTTTGTCATATATTTAGTTTATAATTCTAGCTATTTATTATATTATATATTATATCATGTATTATACTTAAATGATTTATCTATATATAAGTATATTTATAGCTATATGTAATATATAAGGTTATTCTTTAATATATAGCTATATATGTATATGCAATTTGGCTAAAGCCTCAAAAAACCAGCGATATCAGAAAACATACAAAATTATATATATTAACATGGATTAAGAAAGTCTAAAGAAAATGAATTACAATTGAATGTTAACTTTTCTTTATCAAAATGTTCATAGCAGTATAAAACAAAATACAATTAACTAAAAGACATACAGTGGTGGTCTAGGAGAAGATGTTTTAATTTGTATGTATTAAGTAAGACTAAAAGTGACAGAATACAAAATTAATAGATATGTTAAAATAATAAAAGTATATTTCTCCTTCACATACATGAAGTCCAGAGTAATCAGTCCACGACTGGTTTGGCTGATCAGACCTTTATTTGGGACCTTGCCTCTTCTACGTTCCTTGTGGCCCTAACTTCCTTACTTTACATGTGTCTTATAGTCTAGCCACCATGCCAGCATTTCAGTCAGCAGGAAGGAAGATGTGATGAAGAAGGGCATACCTCTTCCCTTCAAGGACTTTACCAGATATCCCACCATACAGTTCCCTTTGTGACCCATTGGGCAGGGTTTAGTCTCATGGCCAAAACTAGCTGACTGAGAAATGCCATGGTTAGATCTATAGCTGGAAAGACTTCTATTAAGGGAAAGACAGAAAGACCTCAGAATTATTAGAAGAATTCAAATTTTAGCACATTGCTGGTCATTTTATTTTCTTCCCATTTTATTTTATGTATTATTTGCATGCATGATATATATTTCTTTTCTTTTTTTTTTAAGATTTTATTTATTTCTTTGACAGGGAGAGAGAGAGAGACATCGAGACAGGGAATACAAGCAGAGGGAGTGGGAGAGGGAGAAGCAGGCTCCCTGCTGAGCAGGGAGCAGATGCAGGACTGGATCCCTGAATCCTGGGATCATGACCTGAGCTGAAGGCAAACTGCTTAACCGACTGAGCCACACAGGTGCCCCAGCATGCATGATATATCTTTCAAAATATTTATTAGGAAGAAAATTTGTGGCTCTATAAAAACTATTTTAAGTCCATTTTTTCTTAAAAGAAATGTTTTCTTATTATTTCTTTTTTTTCCTTTCTAGAAGATATTTACTTATAAGTTCACTGTAATCCCTAGAAATAATATAATACTAAAATATATTTAATTTTAATATTTGACAATATTTTTACATTAAATCACTGTAACAGAATTAGTATTTTAATCATTAAGAAGTGAATATATTATAACCCAAGAAGGAAAACAGTCATTGTAAAGTAAGCAGTCATACTGAGGGGATTATACAAATAGTTGACACACCTACTCTTTAATAGATCTTTGATCTAATAGAAACATATTTTGCCTTTACCATTAACAATTATATAGGACATTAACATGTGGATGATAATAAGCCAAAAGTAATTTTTGTCTTTTTTTTGTTTTAAGTTTTATTTATGAGTCCCCAACATGGGACTCAAACTCATGACCTGGAGATCAAGAGTCTCTTGTTCTTCTAACTGAGCCGGCCAGGCGCTTGAGTAATTTTTTTTAAGTGGCATAATTTGAATAACCAATATATTAAGAGGTTATTTGGTTATATGTAATGCCCAAATCACTTTGGTTTGTGGTTTTAGCTCCCTCAATTTTGTGGAAGATTTCTCTTTTCCATGTGTTTTGTTTTGTTTTGTTTTTTAATTTCCCTGACAATATTTTCCTTTCAATTTTCAGGTAATGCTTTTACATTTTTTAGCACTGGTGGTTGGTGTTTTAATCTGTCACTTGTTTGACTCAATAAAACTATTTTCTACAAATCATATTTTCTGCTTTTGAAACCTATTACCCTTGCTCTTCACCCAAAGTTGACTTCACCCAAAGTCGACAAACTTGCTTAAACCAATCCCCAACCCCTGCCCCAGAAAGAGTTCACATGAGGCTGGAAAATTTAACAATATTTTATTGAGCATTTAGCAGCGGCAAAAATTTTTTTGACACTGAATATTTTAAAATTGAGGCTAGATATAATTTATTTTAATGAGATAATAAAGAGATACTAAATGGACTCCACATTGAGAGCTTCCTACCTTACCCTATTTGCCTTACCCTAATGCCTTACCCTATTTTAGACACCAGGTGAAACTCAAATAGCCTTAGAACCAAGAAGTGCCTATGCATCTGTGCAAGTTTTGAGTCCTTCTGTTCTTGCACAAGATTTTTTGCAGAGAGTACATTTATGTTCTCATAGAGTCTCACAGAGACTCTTGCCAACTGTACAAGTACAGTCAAACTCCGTTTGTAGATGTCTACGGACTCCAGGGAAAGGATGTACAAGGATGTACAAAGGTACTACAAGTTTGGTTTTTAAAATTGTCTGGGCCTGAAAAAGACTGACCAATAAATAAAATTATAGATAAGGTTTTATTTAGAGCTTTAAAACGTGATTGCAATTAAAAGCTTTCTCAAGCTGAGGTCTGTTGGGGTGCACAGGAGACTGTATGACTTGGTGATTAAAACAGTCTTGGGGTTTTTATGGGATAGAGGAATGTTGGGTATATGCCCTTGTAGTTTTCGGGCAGCAGTTTTTGTCTCTGACTGAAACTTGGAAGTGAACGTGAGGCCTGTGTTGTGCCTCTCACTCTCAGTGATGGCTGTGATCTGAATAAGCATCAAAACAGTATTCCCTGTTTCTGAGAGCCCTGAATTAGTTAGTCAGGGTTCACCAGGAGGAAAAAATAGGAAAGGAGGCAAGGGTAGAAGGCAAAGGAGAAACCAGGGAACCTTTCCTATGTTTTCTTTAGACTTTTTATACCCGTAAAGATACCACTGGTTAAGTGGTGGAATTCAATTCAAAAGTAAATATTTTGTGTGTGTGTGTGAAATTTGCTTTAAATGTATGTTTTAAGAAAAAAAAGAAACTTTGCATAATATAAAAAACTATGCTTTGGCATCTGTGTGCTGTTTGTATCTTTATACCTTATATGTAAGTGATCCAAAGGGCAACAGAAAATTTATCAATCATCTTGACTCTACTCTTGCTCAAAAAGTATCAACTAAAATTAATGTGACGATGAAGGAATTTGCCTAGAATGTTTATAAAAGAGGAAGAAGGGCAAATAGGATCATCTGGAATGCATAGATTTTCTGTTGAGATATCCACAGTTCCAAGGTTTTTAATAAGCTTTAGAACTGAAAATGGGTAGTTACTGAAGATCAATTTTGCAAACCTGATTCAATGCTTTTAATTTAGAATAGAGTAGAATTGGGAAATACTTTAAATGGCACTGATTTAAAGCTAGCTATGTAGAGAATACAAATGTATCCTTAAAAAGAAATAATACTTTAATCGGTAAAATGTATTTCATAACAAACTGTCTTGGGCAGTATAGTCTATTATTAGACATACCTTGCTACATGAGATGGACTAAATTTTATATATATATATATATATATATATATATATATATATTTAAGATTTTATTTATTTATTTGACAGAGAGAAATCACAAGTAGGCAGAGAGGCAGGCAGAGAGAGAGAGGAGGAAGCAGGCTCCCTGCTGAGCAGAGAGCCCAATGTGGGACTGGACCCCAGGACCCTGAGATCATGACCTGAGCTGAAGGCAGTGGCTTAACCCACTGAGCCAGGCGCCCTTATATTAAAGGTTTTATATTTTATATCTTTTAAAATATTTACATTCATTTGCATAAGAGCTCAATATATATCTTTATATATATATATATACACACATATGTAAATATATATCATTGCATTTAGTATAATGGAAAATGTATTTTATGACATAATGAAAGGCATTATATAGTATAAACTTCAGGTGCTGAGGGAATTTCTATAAGTCAAATTCCATATGTTTTGTAATATAATTTATTAATATATGTCTTTTAAAAGTGGGAAAGTATTTTTATAACTTAGAGTCATAATGATCAGGTATTTTACATTAATAGAAAATAAGATTACTAAAAAAAAGAGAGAAAAAAGAAAGAAAGAAAAGATGACAAGATTACTTTTTCTAGCTTGAATGTGAAGAATTACCTCATAGGGTAATATATTAATCAAAAAGTACAAAGAAGCCTGTTATTTGCAGCCATTGAAGTTTAAGCACTAGCTTCTTTACCCACAGGTACTTCCAAGGCCCTGGGCAAGGCTCTTAGCATATGGTCAATGAACACTGTCATTGAAAGACCATTTAAGATTTGTTCCTACTGCAATATATTTAAAATGTCTTCAATTTAATGTTCATCTATGAGGAAAACAAAGCAAAACAAAAAAATAAAAACAAATAAAAAAAACTCAAGACAAACTAAACTAAAACCAAAAACTTGCAGTGGTTTATACTAACTTGAAACATATAAATTTATGTGGAACTTTAAAATTATTTGAGAAGCTACAATATATTTTTCTAACCATCAATTAAAGAACAAGCAACTCCCCCCAAAAACAAAATATCAAACAAAAAATCCCCAAAAAACAAACGTCACCACATTTGTTAGAGAAAAGCCTAAATTACCATTAAATTGCCTCCATAAAAAAAATGCAGAAAGAATGAATATTAGATATCAAAAAAAAAAGATATGATAGGGAGTAGTGTGAGGGCAAGTTAACTCATAAAATACTTTCCCCACACACATTTTATAGATTTCATAGTGTTTCCCATTTTTAAAATATGCAGTTTATTAGAATTTTTCCCTTATAATAATCGAATCAAATTGCATTTTCATACCAATTTTCTTTGTTAAAACTGATATTTTCTTTTCTTAAAATTATGCTAACTTTGTACAGGCTACAGGACCCACAATTTCGTTGGATCCCATTTAGATCAATGCACTTTGAAGTAACCTTGATCTAAATTTTCTTTTACCCCAGTCCTTGAGATACAAAACTTATATTTAGGAAAAAAATATCAATTATCCATTGGAATTCCATGCTGGATATAGTATAGAGGTGTTCACATGACCAGATTTCCTGTAGTAAACTAAATTGCCAATTCTTCTGCTCCCTTTAATGCCTTTTCTTTCTATTTAACCTAGAGATGAGAATGACAACCCTCTACAACTTGGCAATGCCATATTCCAGATCCAACTGACCATATAAATATGTTATATGAGCCAAAGCTGGAAAAGTTATAATAATTTTTTTGGGCAGGCATCCAAAGAAATCACTGGTGGAGGAAGTAGTAGATATGCATGCCCATCTATGGGCATTTGGATGAATCCATTATACTAACAATTACTTTTTCGATGTATCAGTTATATCTTTGAGGACATAGTTTGTGGATATTCATTTTAGTATCTTAAGCAACCCAGTTCAGAAAATGATACCAAATAAAATAAACAATAAACCCTTGTGTTTTGATGAATAGATGGGAAAATGGGAAGGGGAAGTAGACAGGGCAATTTTAGAGTTTGAATGTATTCAAAATCAATTTTGGAAATTGCCTCTCTTACAGGAATTAAAGTAGAACTCCTTTTTTGCAGGTGTAATATAAAATTACCATTCCTCAGATACATACATTTTAGTCCACCACAGTTAAACCTTGGTCTGTATTTTTTTCTTTAACTTAATAGCTGATCTCCTCTCTTAACTTATTTTTTTATATGACAATTATACTGTGATTAGGACAAAATAGTCTCCACAACTGTAGAGAAGTTCAGAGAGTATATTCTTCATTTTCTTAAATTTATTTTCATTTTTTTCATCAATACTTTCTGCCTTCTATATATTTTATCTTTTTATTCTCTTTTAGGAAATGAGAGGATTCATGGACTATACTGATAATGCTTGAACTCTTTTACTTAGCTTTTCTAGAGAAACTCAGGATTAATTGCTCAGAATGAATATACAGATACTAATTCAGTCCTGTTAGCAGAACTTTACTAAATGCCTACTCTGTGACAGTCTCAAGGGCTAGCATACATACATTCACATACATTGTGAAACCAAACAGAAGTAGTCATGCAGAGATAAGCAATTTAAAAGAAGGTACACAATGGACTTATCTTTATAAATTTTTATATTCTCCAAAGATAAGAAACAGGGTAAGGTGAGAGGAACAATAAAGGTCATTTACTTTAGAATTATGGATAGGATTCATATAATATATATTTTTAATTTTTAGAAATAAAACATTTATTTTTAGAGGGTTTATTGCAGAGTGTAAGAAAACTAGAAATAAGATATCAGAAGAAAAGAAGAGAATAGTAGCTCTGGACACACCCATCTCTGAATGAAAGGTAGAGAGGCAGGAACCTTTACATATGGATATTAAATCATTTTAAAGTCTTGCCTAGAAGTCTTCCATCACACATATCTTATGCCCATGCTTCAATTGATCCCACTTTTCTTCAAACATAGTATATGTGTCAGCTATATTACTGTGTAACAAATAATCTCAACAATTAGAAATTTTAAAAAATAGTATTTATTATCTCACATTTTCTATGAGTCAGAAATCTAAATATGGCTTACTTGGGTAACTCTGGCTTAGCGTTTCTCACAAGGTTGCTATCAAGGTATTGTCCAAGACTAAGGTCTCAACTGAAGCATAGACTGAGGGAAGATCCACCCCAAACTTACAAGATTGTTGGAAGTCTTCAATTCCTTGCTGGCTATTGGCTGGAGGCCTGCCTTTCTTATGTCCTTATTTGTTGATCACCCAGTAGAGCATCTCACAGTACAGTGGCCGACTTCCATCTGAGTGAGAGAAAAAGAAGACAAGTAGGAAAGAAACCAGACGTTTTTGAAACCTAATCTCAGAAGTAACATCTCATAGCTTCACTGTCTTCTATTTGTTAGAAACAAATTACTAGGTCCAGCCCACACTCGAGAGTCATAATTACGCAAGGTGTGAATAACAGGAGATGGGAATGATTGGGGGGTCAGATTTAGAGGCTACCCTACCATACCGTGATAAACCTTTTTTTGTTTTTGTTTTGTTTTGTTTTTCTTAAATTGATAACTCAGGTTTTGTATAAAGAGTCATCTACGTTTGACTGTGACTCTCCTAGATTTAGCCCTAAAATCACATCCCGGGAAAACTTAAGTCCTGGGTCATTTGGGACAGTTGGGTAGCCTACTTACACTTTCAAACCTAGAATTTTATTCAGAGACTTCTTTCTTATTACTATCTTAATAGCTTTTCTTTTTCGTATTAACGTAAAACTACTCAAACTCCATGACTCTACCTAAATATTTTCTCTTCAGACAATCCTCTCTGGCTCTAATTCAAGGCTGCTGGTTCCTTTCCAACTCCAAAAAAATGTTCTTGGAACACTATTTATGTACTCCTTTTGCTTTCTGCTGATCAAGACTTATGTCCTCCATCTCTAGAACCACCAAGACTAGAATCCAGGCGGGAGAAGGGGGACAACAAGGATGGTGGTTGATTAATTTTTGTGTTTATGGTGACTAGTTCAGTCATTAGTAATTTTGCAGGTAAATTATACCCTGTCTACAAAAGAAAATAGGATGTAAGAAAAGTGAAAAAAATGCCCAAATTTATTCAGCCAATAGATAAAGGAAAGAAAACCTGAAATTACACTGGTATCTACCAGATATTGGTAATGAGTTATGTGGCAAGTTTATATTTAAAACTCTCCCATTGTAAACAATGACATATCTAAAATTTTAGATAGTAAATCATAAAAATGTCTGTATCTTTTGATAAACTCCAAGAAGCATAATAACTGAAGAATAATTAAAATAGTTTTGTTTTCTTTTTTCAGAAAATGCAGACAGCTCGCGATGTTGCTATCACACTCTATCTTTGGAGAAGTCACACTTTTTAGGATGACATTAATAGAACATCTGGTATCTCTGCGTAAGCCCTGGTAGATTAGAATTATAAGTGCTGTGAGAGTAAGTGAAATAGCTTTCAAAACTATATTATTTAATCCAAGGAACAGGAGCCAATTGGAATTTCACTTTTCTCCCAGGATATCATATATTACTTGCATTTTTGAGCAGCCATTTACCTAGTTAATCCTACCAAACCTGAAGTAGGGAGTATAATTTAAATGTAAGGATGAACAATCATGCTTCAATTTTTATGAATAGATAACAATGGTTAAATAACATCAAAGCATCATGGCTGAAGAGAGGAGACAGTATCCCAAGAGTGAGCAGACTTTGGAGAAAGGGGAATGTTCCCTCACTCCTCACCAATTAAACTTAATAATTAAGTAGTGTATTAAGAAAGGGAAAGGATTTGAAGGTGATTTAGAGGTTGGCTTTTTAATAAGGTTATATTGCCCTACTTATCCTACCATTAATTGGCCAGATCTGTAATACACAATTTTGGTTGCCTATGCCATGTTTATATTGCTTTATTTTTGTTATTTGAATGCCAGTAAATAAACTACAATTAATATTTATTAATTAATATTAATACTGTGGAATAATATTTCCTTTTGTCAGATCGAAAATTGGTCATGTAATTTATATTGGAAAAATAAACTTCCAAGAAAATTTTGTTCCCCAATTAAAAAAAAAAAAAGAATTAGGTGAATAAAAATAAAAACCAGTTTTTGATACTGCTAAAAATCAAGGGTGTGATATTCAAAGAGATGGCCACAATATTCTAAATCATGAACAGGGACCTCAATTATATACTGAGTGATAAAAAGTAGAAAAACAGGAAGGCTTGAAGCTATGAATTCTTCAATAAATCAAATGAATGTCCAGAATCTAGATCTTAAATCCTGTAGCCTCTTCTGGATTGTTTTCTTTATGTTTTTCAGATGCAAGTATTTGGATATTCTGTTCTAATAGCTGAGTGTACCCTCACTGAGTAAAATAATTCTAAAGTTATCAGTGACATATGTAGCAAAATACCTCTGAATAAAATTGGAAATGAGTTACTTATAGAATATATTTGCAAAGATCAGTCAATTTAAAAAATGTTCAGACTTGGGGCGCCTGGGTCGCTCAGTGGTTTAGGCCTCTGCCTTCGGCTCGGGTCATGATCTCAGGGTCTTGGGATCGAGCCCCGCGTTGGGCTCTCTGCTCAGCGGGGAGCCTGCTTCCCCCTCTCTCTCTGCCTGCCTCTCTGTCTGCTTGTGATCTCTGTCTGTCTATCAAATAAATAAATAAGAATTTTTTTTAAAAATGTTCAGACTCATTCATAATTTTGCATTTAAAATATCAGCAAGTATAATTTTTAATGGCAAAAACAAAGCCAAAATAGGTCAATCCTGAACAGAAATCTCCTTTCATCGTGAATAAGCCAATATTCCATACATGCACACATGTACTTATATACATTATCTCTTTTATACATGTGTTTCTACTAATATTTTAATGTAATTAAAAGTATAATACAAATATTTAACAAACAGCAGAAGCTTAATGGCCTCTGATTTTAGGTAAAGAACATTATCAGATGTTGTTTACATCAATGATTTTAGGTGATAATGGAGTAACATTAGAGTAATTTTCTCTTTGTCATCTCATCAACAAAAGAATGACACTTATCAAAACTATATTTATGTACATTTTTTCCCTAAATAGCCTCACTTTATCATGAGCAAGATCAACATAATAGGAAATCAAGACAGCACATTCACTCACTAATTTTCACTGTGGTTAATCGTTGAAACCATTAATGAGACCCCCTGTGCTTTTCGGGCTATCTCTAACTTGAACTTGTTCAGCAAATTTTGTCTGCATTAGTAGCCATGGCAACTTCAGGATAAATATTGAGTGTTGGCCTTCTAACTGTTAAAAACTGCTAAGTTCCTATAAGTCAGTCGATAGTGTATTTCCACAGAGACACGAGTGTGCAAGACAATAGAAACTTTCATCTGGTTCCAAGGAAAGAAGTTTATTATAAAATTAAATAGGAGATAAAGTGCAAATATTAAGAAAAGTTTTTTTTTCTCCCCTGAGGTGGTAGAACAAATGGCAAATTTCATGTCAATTATGTAAAGCTTTTATGTAAAGGGATCATTATCACAGTTTCATGCTTAGATGCTTTTGAGGGACTATTGAAGAAAGGGTGGAAAAATAGGGTAGTTCAAGACCAGTATGATCTCAAAAATGTTATTGCCCTGTTAGGTGCATATTTATGATATATGGTTTTGTGAAATGTCCTCTTAATTGAAACAAAAAGACAGTATGTCAAACCTTTTCAAATTATATGCTTGTTACTGGAAAATTATTGACCGCTCCTCAGATCATGTTGATACACAGCAGACCACCTTGTGTTGACTCAGAGTTACACATCTGTGAAATCTAATTGTATGTTGTCAAGATTTTAGGTAGGCAGGCTGCTGTGCTCATCCTACATATATTAATAGAGCCCTTTGATTTTTAGAATACTCAACTGTGTACCCTTAAAGATTGTTAAATGTAAGCCCTATTGTGTATTGCCTTTTTGACAGATGACCACAATAGTATCTCCTATCCTACACGTCTTCTAATGATGTAACTTTGACATTCCTCCCAAGTGTCTCCTTCCTTGGACCACATAGGCTATCACAACTGCCTTCAGTGACACATATAATTGAAGTAAATTCTGAGGCTAGGTCATTAAAGTAAAGTAGAACTAGAATAAGCACCACCTACTTCAGTCCTTATGTGTACCAACTAAAGCTTCAAGTTGTACATTCCTAGATATGTTTTCTAAATTGAGTAAGCAATATTTTCATAAGCTCAACCCTGTCTTTATTCAGGAGAAGATTGTTAGATGTTATTTTCACCCAAAAGTACTGCCAATTGAATTTCAACAGAGAAGCACCTAATAAATATAAAATTTTTCAATAAATGCATAAGTATAATTTGCCTCTGTCAGAAGTTGAAAAGAATTTGGGATTTATGGGTGGCATAGTCAGTTAAGCTCAAGTCATGGTCACAGGGTCTAGTTTAGGCTCAGGTTTTGAACACAGGGTCATGAGATTGAGCCCCACTGGGCTCTGCACCCCGCATGGTGTCTGCTTGGGATTCTCTCTCTCTCTACCTCAGCGCCTCTCCCCCCCTTACACTCTTTATCTCTAAAATCAATAAATCTTTTAAAAAAAAGGTTGAAAAGAATTTGTCAGTTGGATATGTAGATTAGAGAAACTGATTTCAACATTATCAGTAGTCATTTTCTTTCCTCCACATTAAATATTAAGAAAAATTTCCCTTTGCAAGAGGTAAATGTGATTCAGAAAATGTCAGTAATTTCTTGGAAATTTGAAGTTTAAAACCAGGCTCTCTATCAGGCTTTGCTGTGCATTCAAATCAGAAGTAATATGTTGACAAACATCTGGAAAAAGAGAAAGAGAGGCATGGGAAGGGTAGGAGATAGGGAGAGGGAGGGAGACTGAGACTGTAGTGTATTTTTTTAATGGATTTTATTTCTGGTTCTAGTCTCCTTGGAGGTGCATCTACATTATCTTGATACCTCTATATCCCTGTAAAGTCCAGTTGTAATCTGAGCTTACCTAAAAATAATGTATCAGTCATAATGGTTTTGACCACAGGTTATAGTATCAGTCCCGTTGACTAAAACAAACAGGAAACGAGTAATCTTCCATAAAAAGACATTTAGAGACAGAGTCCTCCAGCAGCTCAGCTATAGAGAAACTAGAATCTTTCCATACTCTGATATGCCAGTCAAGCTTAAGTTTTATTTTATGGTTGGTCTCTCTTTTGGTTATAAGAGGACTACGAAGTGTGTATTAAGTCTACATATTTCTTCATTCAGTGCAAACGGCACCATCTCTTTCTGTGTTCTTTCCCCAATTCCTTTTTTTTTCCCCTTTCAATCTGACCTTCAAAGGCCTTTGATTGTTAATTTTCCCAATACTTGAATGTTAATGAGCACTGCTAGAAAAAGAACATTCTTCTCTGGCAGCACAGAATCAGTGATTGGGTTTCATCATTTCTTTTCCTTGCAAGTTTCTACACATGGAGGGGAGCCATAATAAGATGTTAAAATAATTTGAATTTTGTAGTATTTTCAGAAGACATAGTTACAGTCAGTTTTTGTTACAGTCAGTTTCATTTCATTTTTCCTCTTAGCTTGTTCAAGGTCTGTAGTTTATCAGTAGGAAATGAACACATTAATAAAAGTATAAGTAGGTAATATTCTATAAAAATCATTCGTTAATAAAAATATTCATTTATTCTAAAGCATGAATAGGCAATGGTTTATGTCAAATATAAATGACTGACTCATAAGGAAATTACATAGAAACAGAAAACAAATCACTCCAAATAGCATTACCAAAATTTAAACACTATAAATGTGTGTTGCTTTTCAGATTTTGTTTAAAATTTCTGTTCTAACCCTACTCACACACAAATTGTAAGATAGTCAGTACTAGTTTGTCTTATATTTCTGATTCTCATGGCCTTATGCACTAAGAAATTTTTCTATGCCTTTAAATATATTTTAAATATTACTACAATATATGTAAAATATTAAAAGAATAAATGTAATATTACCATTTTCTATTATTTTATTTTTTAGGTTATTTCTTATCCTTTAGTGTTAAAGTACTACTGTTATATAGTGATTAACTTCCTTGCTTAAGTTAATATCCACATTTTAATTAAAATTGTATTTTTAAATTTATTTTTATAAATGAAGTAATTGGGACAAATAGTATATGGTTTTTTAAGCTTTGTCACACAGATTAACATAATTATTAAAATTTAATTTAAAAATTTTCCTGGGCCACTGGTAATATATATGAAATGACTGCATATTAGTTTTCACATATTTATCTTTTTTTTTCCATCAGTTTACATAGTCCTAATAAATATTTTGTGACATCAGTTACTGGAAATTGCAGAGCACTTTGTAGCCTATAGATTACAGTGTAACTTTTAGCACTTTATCATTTCTTTACATTTTGTCTATAACATGGATACATAATTCTTCAGGAAAAGCACAAAAACTTTGTTTTGTTTTTTTAAGTAGGGGCTATTTACATAAAACCAGTAATCATAAGATCTCTTTACCATTAAAAAAAAAAAAGGAGAAAAGCAACTCTAAACAGCATGTTTTTTTTTTTTTTTTTAAATTTTTTATTTTTTTTAAAGATTTTATTTATTTATTTGACAGAGAGAGATCACAAGTAGGCAGAGAGACAGGCAGAGAGAGAGAGGAGGAGGAAGCAGGCTTCCTGCTGAGCAGAGAGCCTGATGCGGGACTCGATCCCAGGACCCTGAGATCATGACCTGAGCCGAAGGCAGCGGCTTAACCCACTGAGCCACCCAGGCGCCCCTAAACAGCATGTTTTATAATGGAAGTTTAATCCCATGAAATCTACTTTGTGTAATAAATGTAATCTTGAAAATTACAGAGATATCTTTTAATTTGTGAAATTCAGATGGAGAAACCAAGCTGAATTTTTAGACCTCATAGAAAGATATTTCTAATCAATGGTAAATGTTTTAAAATAAAAGCTAGCCATTTAAATAATTTTTGTTGTTTGTGTAAAATTTATTTTGGGGAAAAAATGGCAATTAATAGTAACAGTTGACTCACCAAGTTCTCATGGAATAGATATGTATTTCTCAAGAGATTACATTTAAGTCAGTATAAATGTCACAACATGGTTTTTAAAGAACATTTATTTGATGTGTGTTTATAATTTTAATTTAAAAATAGTGATTTAAGGCCAGTTGGAAGAGAAAGTTAAATTCAAGTCATTCAGTATTTTTCTTCTATTCACCCCAAATAGTAAAACACACTTCCTTCAGTATTTTCCCACAGGAAACAAAACAAAAAAAAAAAAAAAAAAAAACACTTTATAATCCTGAAGTCTCAAGTAACCAATTTACTGATTTTAGTTGAGTCAGCACAAAATTCTTCATAATAAAACATCAGGATGTTTACAAATACTTCTAATATATGTTTTTGCTTTCAAAGTTTTTGTAGGCATGGGGTAAACATTCTCTCTGGGGAAAACGTGGCACCACATATTATAGCCACAGAGAGAATTTTTTATTCCTCCCTATCTAAAAGTATTGATTAGAAGCTTGAATTACAGAACCTCACTCTTCAAAAGTATACCCATGATTTTTTTTTTAAGTTTTTGTTTCAGGGTATATTTTAGAAAGGATCTACAAATCTGTGTGTGTTATTGAAAATACTGCATTTGCTTCTTGTTAAAGTACACTGCCTATCTCTCCTCATTGTTAGGGTCCTGCCTTAACTAAGATTTTCTTGATCACATTTCATCCATGCGAGCAACACCTTATCTTTTCTTGAAATTCCTTTTATAAACATCTTTTTTTAAAAAAGATTTTATTTATTTATTTAACAGAGATCACAAATAGGCAGAGAGGCAGGCAGAGAGAGAGAGAGAGGAAGGGAAGCAGGCTCCTTGCTGAGCAGAGAGCCGATGCGAGTCTGGATCCCAGGACCCTGAGACCATGACCTGAGCCGAAAGCAGAGGCTTAACCCACTGAGCCACTCACGCACCCCCTTTTTATAAATATCTTCAAGGAAATCCTGAAATGTCCCCACGCAAAAGGTATAGACTTAATTATAGAAATACAGACTATAATTGATTAATTGTGGCCAGTATAGAAAACACCCTTCTGAAGTAAAGAGATCTGTTTATGAAAAAAGCAAAATGAGTTTTACTGCCTCTCTGCAGCTAGGAAGAATGCCACATGGAAGATTCTGAGCAGAAATCTTGTTGGGAAAAGTGGGTACAAGGATTTAGTTGGTTCTGGAGGTTCTTATAGTGGGATATCTGAGTTGACCCTTCATATTGGCTTCTTCTCATGGGAGGAGAGATTCTGGGTTAGGAGAAAGCATATGTGAGTCACCAGACATTCCTCACTCATTATGACATAACAGATGAATATATTTGTTCACATCCTTGGATACTATCTTAGGAAATAATTGAGGAAAAAAAATGTGGTTTTGTAATAATGTATCTTAGATCACTCATTCTCACTATATTTAGAAACCTAGGTAATTTTTAAAAGTTATTTCTGGGGGCACCTGGGTGGCTCAGTGGGTTAAAGCCTCTGTCTTCGGCGCAGGTCATGATCCCAGGGTCCTGGGATGGAGCCCCACATCTGGCTCTCTGCTCAGCAGGGAGCCTGCTTCCCCTTCTCTCTGCTGCCTCTGCCTACTTGTGATCTCTGTCTGTCAAATAAATAAAATCTTAAAAAAAAAAAAAAAGTTATTTCTGAAGCCACCTTATTTTATAGTAGATCAGTAAAAGGGACATAGTTTTGTCTTTAACTCTTTGAAAATCCCAAGTATGCGTAACACAGAAACTATGTTAGGTAGGCCTTATAGTAATAGAGGGTACTTACAAAGCACTTCTTGAGTACAGGGCTCTGTTCTATGCATTTTACAAGGATTAATTGTTTTAATTCTACACTGACCCTGTGAGAAGGTATTATTAGAGTCACATTTTACAGATGAGCAAACTGAGGCACAGGGAGTTTGAGAAACTTGACTACATTCATCGTATGCTAAGTTCCTGTGCAGGCTGCAAATCCATACAGTCTAGTTCCAGAATATGTGGCCCATTAAAACATAGTAAGTAAGGAGAACAAAGAGAGGGAGAAAGAAACATCATAAATTAAGGTCAGGAAGAGAGGCACAGTTACAAAAGTGATGAGCTCTTGAGTGCAGACTTAATGAGGAACTTGGGTATATTAGAGTGAAGAGAAAAATGTCGGTTGTTGATAAAGGTTTTCATCTATATTTATTTTTTTTAAAGATTTTATTTATTTATTTGACAGACAGAGATCACAAGTAGGCAGAGAGGCAGACAGAGAGAAGAGGAAGCAGCCTCCCTGCTGAGCAGAGAGCCTGACGAGGGACTCGATCCCAGGACCCTGAGACCATGACCTGAGCTGAAGGCAGCGGCTTAACCCACTGAGCCACCCAGGCACCCTGGTTTTCATCTATATTTAAAGAGTTGAAGAAAGCAGTTTTCAAGACTTTATTCTGTGCGCTATACATAAGCTTTACCTTGGCTTTTGGGAAAGACTCTGGTAAAATTTAAATTGATCTCATTACTTTTGGTTTTGGAATTGTATTTCTTTCAATTAAAATGATTTGGTGGAGGGACATAAGATTTTCTAAACTTGTTAAGGACCATGAAGATGACAGTTGTGATAAGGATGGCTGGACAGTTTCACCAACTTCGTGAATCCATACTTAGTGGTAGACATGTTTGAACGTTCATGGTAGACTGAAAAAACAAAACAAAACAAAACAAAAAAACCGAAGTTTAGCCCTGTGTGTTTGTTTTGTTTAAAATATGATTTAAATCCTATAGTAATATCTACTGATAGCTTTCTTATCCCTTGCCTGTAGCTCTAGAACATTTTATGAGAGATCAAGCAAAGCAGTGATCACTTCTGTTGTTATTTTCCAGGTACACAATTTATATTCCAATAATGTGGGGCTTGTAGTTCCCTGGTTCCCTGGTTCCCTGTACTGTTTGTTCGCTTTCATCTGCACTTTCAATGATGTTTCTCTTCTGTTTGGAATGCCTTTTAAATGTCATCTCCAGCACATTTCTTTTTCTTATCTCCTCTGCCCCAGCTCAATCCCCACACACACTCCAGAATGCATTAAATGCCCAGTTCCTTACAGGAGCCTTTTTCACAGCATTTGTCCTAGCACGTTGACATTTTCTGTATATGTGTGTGACTTTCTACCCTACTGAACTCAAGAGTTTAGAGGGTGAATACTGTCTTATTCACATGTGTAAATTCAGCTCAGGTCCAGTGCCTGCCATTTAGTGGGCACTCATTATAAATTTGATAAACTCAACTAATCTGATCACAGAGTCATGAACCTGAAAATCAACAAACACATGTCTCTCAGTGGCCTCAAAACACATAAATGTGACATAAATTGTGAACTAAAAGCCAAGCACTTTCTTCATAGAAAAGTCCCTCAGGTCTTACACACTCTTATGTTAGACACCATTAAAAAAAAAAAAAAAAAAAAAAAGCTTGCTTATTTGATTTCCTAGCACAAAGAAAAGTAAAAGCAGCAATTTGGAAGCAGTGAGGGGGTGATGCTAGAGGCAAGCATAGTAAGAAAAAATAAATAAATAAACGAATAATAATAAATAGCTGCTAACTTGAGTTTATACAAAGGTGGTACCTAATGTACCAATGAAGCACTTCTTTCCAATTAGATTATGGATATCAGCCTCCTAGTATGTTCTTTGACAAGGTAAAAATTCAATTATAAATCAGTTGTTTAAAAACAACTATAAAATGTCATGTGTTTGGACATTACCCATGTAGTAGCTCCCATTTTTACAGAAACATTGTTAGGAAGCAGGAAATAGTTCGAACCAAATAACAATAAAAATATGACATAGTAGAGGTGTTGATTGTAGCTATAACAGGGCACAGCGCAAACTCTACAGACTTAAATGCATATATTTGAAAATAGAACAAAACTAGAAAAGGAAAACAAAATAGATCCAGAGAAACAAAGAAATAATAAGTAAAGATGTAAGATCAATGAAACAGGTAAGGAACTTAAAATTGAGAAAGTGAAGAAAGCCTACAACAATTACCCAAATGAGCTTATTTCTAATTACTGATTAAGTTTGTGGCATTGTAGCAGTTATAGATCTTTAGATTCTATAAAATAATTTTATAAAGAATACCTATCACTCTGCACCAGTGAATAAGAAAGAAAGAATTCTGAGTTTAGGAAGCTCTTATTATTAAAACAAAACAAACAAACAAACAAACAAAAAACAACAAAAAACCCACAGAATATAAATAATCAAAAAGCAAATATGTAACCCATCAGGCAAGTAAACATCAGATAAACAAGAGAACATACCAGCACAC
Organism: Mustela lutreola; assembly: GCF_030435805.1. Classification (NCBI taxonomy): domain Eukaryota; kingdom Metazoa; phylum Chordata; class Mammalia; order Carnivora; family Mustelidae; genus Mustela; species Mustela lutreola. The sequence goes on along the minus strand of NC_081302.1, from coordinate 20,896,419 downwards.
AATAAAAATTTTTGCTGGTAGCGTGGCCAAACTATATAAGACCATGCCCAGGGCAAGTATGTAAGGAGACTGCAGACTGGCTTTGCCTGTCAGTGCTGTCTTCCCGAAGGAGCAGGTGGGAAAGGAATGTGTAGCCAGGGAAATGGAGACACTGTCGAAATGGAAATGGGAGCCTTCCAACCTGTGGCTCTCTCTAGGCCAAAAATATGAGGTCTAGGAGAATTTATGTCTTCTTCCACAGGGGAGATACTAAAGACTATTCCAGGAAAGAGAAAAAATTGTGATCCACCTGAGAGAAGTCCTTGAGAAGAGGAAAAGAAAGGAAGGACCGAACAGGACTGGTATTTTAGCAGTATGGTTTAATTGTTCAAGAATCTGTTTTTTGTTGGTTTGTTTGTTTGTTGGTTGGTTGGTTTTACTTTTGCTTGCCTCCCAGCAAACTGAACAGGACCCCTCTTCTAGTATGGGGAAACCAAGTTGACTGACTGCCCTTGTAAGAAGCTTACCCGTAGATTGAAATGGTGGATAATAGGTCTGGATCGAAATAACTTCAGGACTTAGATTTCTGCAGTTCGTCATGAAAGTAACAAGGAATCTGTTCATAACCTGTTTGAAGTATCAAGTGATGAGACAGATTTTTTAAAGTAAAACAAACAGGGAAAAAGAGAGAGAGAGAGAGAGAAAAAAAAGCTTTTAAGAGAAAGAAAGAAGGAAAAAGAAAAGGAAGGAAAGGAAAAGAAAAGATAAACGAAGGCAAGGAGGAAAGAGTGAAAGAAGGAAGAAAGGAAGGAAGGGAGGGAGGAGAGGTAGGGAGAGAGAGAAAGAAAAAAGGAAAGAAAAATTTGCAACAGGGTTTTCCTCTCCTGATAGGCTCCTTTCTCTGCAGTTCCCCCGCCCCCACCCCAGACCCACTCTGCAACTTTGTCATTTGAATATGAACGGTACTAGTTTGTGTTGGGAGTGATAAACTGGGAGGTTCTACCACCTTAATTTAGACCATATAAGCTGTTTGTGCAAAATTTCTTCTTTGAGTTAAAGGTGGGCTGGGGTAGTAACTCACTTCATTAATTTTTAGTAACAAATAACTTTGAGTTAAAGGTGGACTGGGGTAGTAACATCGCCCCATTAATGTGTTGGTCTTTGACTCACATAACCTAGCAGACTCTTGCACAATGCATGGTACCCTGGCATAACATACATGGAACTAGACTCAATGATCTCAGTTGCCTGAGAGCATAATTTCACGTTACTGAAACAAAAAGGTCCAAATGCATTAACGTCGTGGACACACATTGTTCTACTCCTCACGTTCTTTAATCAATAGAGATTGTCCTCAAAAAGTGCCATATATGACTGGGCATTTTAGACCCTTCATGTATGCAATTTTCTAAGTGTAAAATTTAAAAATGTGTGTGCCTAAGAAAATAAGTCTGTAATTTTTTCACTCGTCTCCCTACAAACTCCCTTGTCTAACTTTTCAGAGAATGACATGCCTCTCATCTGTTTTTGGTATTTTTTTCTCAGTAAAGTGACAGTTTTGCTCTGGTTTGTGTCAGTCCTGACTGTACCTATTTTCTTGCTTGCTTGTTAAATTTGCCCACGTTTATTCTCAGTTTGGATGATAAACTCTACAGTCACCTTTACTCTGGTGCATGGCCCCAGAGGGTGAATACTGAAGCACCCTCAGATATAATTAGAAACATTAAGGTTGGTATTGCAAAAGTGAGTGACACTAATGACTAAGTAATAAATCCCCTTGTTCTGGCTTACTATTATTTACTTTCAACACAGTGGAGGGAAAACCTAATGGAGTTGTCAGATGATAGATTATTTAAAATAATTTCAGAAATAGGTAGCTACATAATTTTTGGCATACTATTAAATTCAAAGAACGGAGGAACAGTTCTCAGCAAAATGAATCTACTTCCATTACCATCTACTTATGTAAACATATTTTCTCCACATATACCTAAGAAAAGGGAAGAAATATAGAAATAAAATTGTGCTGGATGACTGTCTTGTTCTAGTACTAAGTAGCATTCGCTTCTGTGATGTGACCAAAAAAGCCCTATCAATCTCACTGAGAGATTTATTTTAAGAAAATGTTAAGTTATTATAATGAATATTTAAGAAACCTTTTAACTTTAGGTTTTACTTTACTATGTGCTACCAGTAATTATAATGATAACTCAAGTCCAAAGAACTTCTTAAAATGACTCTAAGATCACAGAAAATTGAATTAAAATTTACTTTACATATAAAGTTTATTGAATAGCATTTTAATGTGGTCATTGATAAAGGACTTTAAAGCACAGATGTATATTACTTGAGGACACCCATCTGTGGAGGAAATAGGATGGACTGGTTTGGTCAGGATTAAAAAGGATGATGTAATAATGCCTAACGGTGAAACAAGAGTGGACTTACATGTTTCCTTAAGTGGAAGATTGTGATGTCAAACTTTTAAGATATTTAGATTTGATTTGATATACTTAAATGAGTGATGTAACTTGATTTTAAAGTGTTTATATTTAAAATATGTGTTAAAAGTTCTAGAAGACCAAGGTGGTATATAGTTTCACAGAAGTCTTTTGGTGATGTGGCAATAAGAATGAGTGAAGACCCCCGACTGAATTTTGCAAAATTCCCTAATTATGCCATGATCTTCTCTGTGAAACTGTAACCCTGTGGTGGTAGGGGCAGACTTCTTTCCCAAAGTCACCCATATAGTGATTTCCTACTTATGTCACGAAGATTCAAATCTTTTACCATTTCTCTAGGAAGTCTGATTGAATATTTTCTTGTTTTAAGGTAGAAACACACTGATGCATATATCAAAATATCATAATTTACTATAATTATTGGCATATATATATTATTGAAAATAAATTGAGAACCCCAAACACTGAGTCCATTAAATCTATGAAGTCTCAATATGTTGTATAACACAGCCTCTGAAACATAAGAGTTACACGGTAAATGAAATTTGAAATGAAATTATTGCAAAAAGAATTTACAAATAGGTTTGTTTTCAAAGAATCATGTGCATTTTATGCCACTGCTTTCCTTAAATTCATAGATTTTAAAATCTTGTCTAAAACTGAGAAGAAACAAGCTTGCTGAAGTGACCTTCTTTAATCACAATTGATTACCTTATTTTGTCCTTATCAATTTTATTTAAATGATTATTCTTTACAGTACAATATTTTGAATATTGGACACAGGATATAAATATATCCATAAGTGAAAGAGAGATACTTTCTTCTAGCATGGTAATTCAAAATTTATTTTTTACTATTGATGATTTGTATAAACATATTTTGGTTTCACATATTCTATTAGGGATACATTACAAATACATAGGGTTATTGTTGATATCAAATTTTGGAAGACATAAGTTTTTCATATTTGAGTTATAATAGTTTTGGTTATTTCTTGTTTTCTTAAGGAGTAAAAAATTTTAAAAAGTACATCTAAGGTGTTTATCACTAATCATTTTTTTTTTAATATCCTTTTTTTGGTATATTTTAATTTTAATATCTTTTTCAATGTCAATATTTCTTGCCAAATCAACATGAACCTCAATTTTTAATGTACTTCATGAATCACTAGTTTTTCTAAATTATCTAATAACCAAAGTTATTATTCATTATTTCAGTTCAAAAGTTACATATTTTTAAATAAGTTTAAGCCTTTATTAAAATCTGAAAAATGCACAACTCAAACTAATATAGCATTGTATGTTAATCATACTTCAATAAAAATTACTTTGAAACAGTTTGAAATGTTAGAATTTAGTATTCAATATCAGAAAATTTTCTACTATTTTAACACATATCAGATTTATTTTTATTCTTATTAAATTTATCTGAAATGTCTCCTATTTTTTTTTAAATATATAAATTTAAAGTTAGTAAAAGAAGGTACATTTCCTGGACTTTCAAGTTTGGATAGTTTACATTCTCCTCATTTGTTTTACTGACATGCAAAGACATTTTTCCAACTCACTAAGAAATATGAACAGGTCCAACTCAACTGTTTTTCAGCCAGAGCCCCAAAAGTTCTTCCATCTTTCCATCGAACCAGATACAAGTGGAATTATAATGGAAGGGAAGTCAGAGGTCAGGGTAAAAACTTGAATGGCTATACATCCTTACCATCTGCTGTTAACAAGTGTTTTTTTCTTATTTGTATTATTTCCTATAAGTATAGCGTGGACTATTAGTAGGTGAATTTAAGAACATTTCTTAAAAATTATACATATGTATGAATTTGACATAAAAATAGTGTCTTTCAAAGCTATCCAGGTTTTACCTGGATTAGGATTGCTGGCACAGTGAGAAAACATTGAACTTCTACAAGATGTACCATGTTTACATTAAAAATAATTGTTTCCGTTGTTAAACAAACAGCCATAGTCTGACATAACTTGACAGTGTTTAAACACTCATCTGCCATTCTTTTTTTTTTTTTTTAAGATTTTATTTATTTATTTGACAGAGAGAAATCACAAGTAGGCAGAGAGGCAGGCAGAGAGAGAGAGAGAGGAGGAAGCAGGCTCCCTGCTGAGCAGAGAGCCCGATGCGGGACTCGATCCCAGGACCCTGAGATCATGACCTGAGCCGAAGGCAGTGGCTTAACCACTGAGCCACCCAGGCGCCCTCATCTGCCATTCTAAGGTGAAATACTTTATATAATTTATAGATGGGGCTCACCTACTACATATTTTCATTGAACAGAATCTAAGATGACATGTTGACAAAAGTTGTAGTTTCCCATCTTTCTAACTTCATATTCCTTAAGCTTATTGATGAAGGCATATTGACCATGTGTATCAAATCAATTTACACTGTTACATTGCAATGTATCCCACAAAGGAGATTTAGTCTAAATAAAAACCTGGGACAGTTCAAAAAGAACCAAGAGATGGAGAAGATAAAGGTATATTATATATTTTTCTGACATACTACTCAGGAGCTTGGCCTTTTGAATTGATTTCAGCAGTGGTGAAGGATGGTGGTTTTTCACCCACATTCTATTTTTATTTATTTATTTTTTTTAAGTAGCCTCCATAACAAAATGGGGCTTGAAATCATGACCCTGAGATTAAAAGTCACATGTTCTACTGACTGAGCAGCCAGGCACACATCTTTAAATTCCTTGTTACTATCTGGCTGGAGTTAGAGATTAGTTAATGTCCATGAAAGAGAAAGAATCTCACCGGCATGAAGATTAAATAATTTGATTACCACATTATCTAATACACAAAAAATAATGTATTTTTAATGAAATTGGTATTTTTGAATTCGAAGAAAATAATCCTCAGCATAGAAGCGTTTCAAGACTTCACATTTCCAAATATTTCCTTGCCAACATCAATTAGAAATTGTGAGCAATCTAATCTTTAGTTTAAGACCATGTGAAAATTTAAAATATTTGTCAGAATAGCCACCCTGTCTTTGGCTCAGGTCGTGATCCCAGGGTCCTGGAATCAAAATCCTGGTAGGATCCCTTGCTTAGGGGGGAACCTGCTTCTCCCTTTGCTTCTCCCTCCTGCTCATGTGCTCTCTCTCTCTCTCTCTACCTCTACCCTGACAAATAAATGGATAAGATCTTAAAAAAAAAAAAAAAAGAATAGCCACCAAAATTTACAGAAAAATTTGCTAAAAGTAATACTTTATTATTCATTAAATATAAAAACAAATTAAGGACCAAGTACTTTGTCTTTAAGGACTTACATCTAGTTGAGGAGGGAAAATGTTCTTATGGTAACTTAAGAAAATTTCTGTAATAAAAACAAATATAGAGCCCCAGAAAGCCCTCAAGATTTAATTACTGTTTGTTATCTTTAATATTATCAGGCATTGAGCCCTTGACTACTAAGTGCAATGCTACTTTCATTAATAATGGAAGTGATATAGTCATTAATAAACATGTCCAGAATTTGTGTTAATGAAAGCTGTTATGACAAAATTTCACATTCATTAATAAAATATAGATGAAGTATGTTTCCTCTTGAAAAAATAAAACCTCAAAACGTTATCAACCCGTGATCTCAAACTTATAATAGTGTAACTGAAGCAAAGAGCATTCAGAAATGTAATATTGTCTATTTATTATTTATCTAAAATTCAAATTTAACTGAGTATTTTACAATTTTATTTGTCAAGTCTTAAAACTCTAATTTCTGTTAAAAGAATTAATAAATGTGTATTTTTTTTTAATAAATCAAATACAGTGTCCCTGTCTTTTCAAATTAATGATAAGGAGATACCATCATATCTATTGATATCATTCACTGTTGAATAGAATGCTATAGCATTTACATACTGTCTTTATTCAAAGATTTTTCCAGTAAGAGACATTTAATTTTGTAGATATTATCATGTCACACAGTAAGGAAAACCTAAAAGTATATTCTTGCACATGTTCTTGCACATGGTATCTGACAAATATCTCTCCAAAGTCAATATTAGAAGGGGAAGTTTAAATTCAGACCTATTTTCATTTGAATAAACACTGACTTTCCCTTCAGAATGTTTAATCAATGTATTGAAGGTGTTCAGAATGAGTCTTCCCAAAATGTGCCACTTTCACACATTTATTATTTTGAGTTGATAGACAAGGCCCACAGGATTTAAGAATAACTTTTTACCTCCCCCTTAACTGCTTCTAAGAATTTAGGTGGAAGGCGGGATCAGGGAGAGAACTACAGCCACAGATGACTGCAAAGTGTATGGGCTAGGTGTGGTAAACTGGGGGAGGCTTGGCAAGACTTGTTTGTTCAAATTCCAGTATGTGTCCCATTGTCTCTGTATGGCATGGCTTTGGTTACCAAATATTTGCTTTTCCCATCTTCCTGTGAATTTTCTTCTTTTCCTTTGAAGCCTCAGACCCTACCCACCCCACCCCCAGTGTCCTTAGTTTAGGATAGCACATAAACTTCAATTGCTTGGCTGTCTTTGAGTTTCTCATGTCTTTGTTGGGCTCCCATACATACAAAACTAAATCTGGTTTTCTCCTGTTAATCTGCTTAATGTCAGTTTAACTAATAGGCCAGCTAAAGGAACTTAGAAGGGTAGAGAAAATGTTTTCTTCCCTTAACAACAAATTAACAATTAGAAATTCAATCTATTTTCATTTTCATTCATTTCATTTCATTTCATTTATTTCATTTCATTTCATTTTCTATTTTCATTTTCAAATTATGCCAAAAAGCCATAATTTATTTTAATTTACATTCTTTCTATTTATGATGTTGACTTTTCAGAATTTTAATATTCATTTATATTTTATTTAACTATGTTACTATTAGGTTGTTTAAAATTTTTAGTTTATTGGTAATTTTTAATATTTTAGATAATAATATTTGTTTAAAGTATAGCAATTTTTTTTCTTCCAGGCTGCCTCTTGATATTTAAGTTTGTGGTGCTTTTGCATTTGGGGAATTTCAATATTAATGCCATCATATTTAGTAGTACTTTTCTTTATGAATTTTGCATGCTTTCTTGAGAAAGCAAAGATGTCTGTTGTAGGCTGAGTGATATGCCCAAATGCTTCCATGTCCTAATTTTCCAAATCTATGAATATATTACCTTTAATGGCAAAATGGACATTACAAATGTGATTAAGTTAAGGATCTTGAGATATGAAGAGAAGCCTGGATTATCTGGTCAGGTCCAATGTAATCACAAGGATCTTTATAAGAGAGAATTCACTGTGAAACATTGCATGGAGATATTTGAAAGTTCTGTGCATCTGGCTTTAAAGAAGGAGGAAGGGGATAAGAGACAAGGAATGCAGTTCTAGAAGTTGGAAAAGACAAGGAAAAGAATTCTTTTTTTTTTTTTTTTAAGATTTTATTTATTCATTTGACAGACAGAGATCACAAGTAGACAGAGAGGCAGGCAGAGAGAGAGAAGGAAAGATGTAGTATTTTTCAAATTTTCTGCTTCCTTATTAAGTTAGATTTTTGGTTTTTATAATTTTATAATGTGTGATTTTCATTTAATTTCTAAGCCACATTAACCTATCTTTACAAAATGAATGAAGGAGTTAAATACAAAATGAATGAATGAGTGCACCTGGGGATTTTAGGAACTGAACTTGTACTGCCATTTCACTTTCTTTTAGGTTTATTTCTTCTTACCTCTCAATTTACTTGCCTTCATTACTATAAATTATAATTCAGTGGAAAATAAAACATAATATATAATAACAAATGTATGGGTATATAAGTATATGCATTGTTATCTTAAATTTAAAATATATACCTTATAGATTAATATATGTATTTATGTATTATATTAATATATGTAATATATATATTTAGGCATGCATATTACATAGTTTTCTCAAACTTGCTGAAGTTATATTTTTATATTTTCAAAGAGCCAACTTAAATTTTAATTAATGAGTCCACATAGCCGTGCAAATGTATTACTTCCATTTTTAGTTTGTTTTATTTTGTTGATCTTTTCATAGATTCCAGGTATTAAAGTTTTGTCCATTTTTTCACTAAGCCATCTTAAAGCTTCAATATTTCATTTGTGAACTACTTGTTAGGTACATTTTCTATTTTGTCTTCCGTAGCTTTTTAAAATTTTTATTTTAATCTACTTCTGAGATAGGTATCTTAAGCTAAGAGAAGGTATCTTAAGTGAAGAGAAGGTTCACTCCAAGTTATTTTATATATTCTACTTTTTATGTATATTTCTATTTTTTTTACTTTTATCTCTACTTTTTCTATCTTCATTTCTACTATCATTTACAAACATTATTAGAATATTTTTGGATTGTTCACAGGTGTATTTGGATTGTTCATTATTATTTTCTGTTTATACTGCATTAATACATTGAAGTCATTGGATATGACGTAACTAATTGATCTTATTGGGAATTTCTTGAGATGGTTTATGTAGCCTGAACATATTATGTAAGGGTTTTTTTGTTGTTGTTGTTGGTTTTTGTTTGTTGTTTTTAATATATGTTTATAGGACTTATACTTAAAATAGAATTAAACTGAGTATAGAATTATATTGTATTTTATGCCATTTCATTGTGTTGCACATATTTGCCTGTATAAGTTCTGGTTACAACTGTTCTCATTCATTTGAAGTTGGCCATTCTTAATCTTTGCAAAGTTTTTAGTTTTTCATTTTGTTTTTAGTGCTTTGAGCATCGTGGCTCAGCATCCTATTCCGTTCCTTCATTAATAAAGGGGATTATGGGACGGCCTGCTAAATCTTCTTTCCTCCATAAAGGGAGACGTCAGATTCCACTGCTTGACTGAGCATTTTCTCACATAGCCAGTCTATATAACACTATGATGCACTGTCTTGGGGATGAAAGGACAGTGCCAAGGTCTTTTCTCAAGCACATTCGTGTATCTCACTATTTTGCTTTTACTATTCTCACTTATTATTAAGAGAACATTTATTTCCTCTGAAGTGAAGAAAAGAATTCAAGAAATTCCTCACTTTTATTGTATCAGACATAGATTTTATACACTTCAGAACTTTGCCTTTTCAAACTAAAACTTTTTTTTTTTTTTTTTTTTTTTTGGTGATGTTTTAGCAGTTTCTTTCTTTCTTTCTCTCTCTCTTTCTTTCTTAGAAAGAAAATAGAAAAGAAGTAACTCTACACACAAAGTTAAGGACTGATCATTTCTAACACTGATTTAGCAGTGAAGGCTCTGCTAACAGTGTCTCAAACATTTGTGTCCAAAATGTTTGGATGTATTGGAGTCTATTTTATCAGTTTAATGAACTTCTTGTTTCCCAACAATTGTCTATAGAATCTACTATCTTATGTATCAAACATGGTAGAGTGTTGAACTTTGTTAACCCCACTATATTATGGTTTCAGGAACTTGAACTTGAAATTCAGTGATTCTGTAAAACACCATTTGTTCTGGAATCAAGATAATATTAATTGCAAAGCTGTGTTCATTTGGCTAAGGAGCAGAGAAAACCAGTCTACAGAGAAAAGAATGAAGAAGACATACAAAGTGGTGAAGAAATAAGAGGTCATAAGGTTCCAAGGGAGGAGAAAGGGAAAGACTGATGGTGTGGAAGCTTTGATCCTTGATAGATTTCCACATCTGGATTCTCAGCCCTCAGGAGGTCTGAATGCACTGCATGCCCTTGTGTCCCATGAAATGCAGCTGCACCCTTTGCTTACATCCTTTTCATAAATTTCTTTCCCTTTTTTCCCCTTTATTCTATTATTTTGGCTTAAGACATTTTAAATTCCATTCTCTAATGAGCCAAGATTAACCTTGACAAAGATGAATATTACTTGCAGCTTACATTGTAGGGAGATTAATGTAAGAGGTTTTATTTAACACACTGCACAGGTAAAAGAAAGGAATGATAACTTGGGTAAAAAATAAAAAGTAAATAAAAGAAGATTATAGTTGCATCTTTCAAGCCCTTACTAGATCAACTTTACTTTAGTTCTACCTGCTTAATTGTATTTTTAATTCCTACCTAGTCAAATGTATTAGACTATCAGCAGTTCCTAAAATCATTCACTACTGATGGCATTGGTAATCTGTTACTATTGGAAGAAAAACAAAATGAAGCAAAACAAAAATAACTTGAGGGGTAGATTTTCTAAATCAAATAAATATTATGGTAACACCTTTGTGTTTCCAGTATATGTTCTAATATTTTAATCACTTTTATTATCAAAATAGGTTGAAACAGAAATAGTATCTCAAAGGCTACAAAGATGCATCTCATCTTATTTAAAGATGCACAATTACATATTTTATATTACAGCACCAATCACATGTTCATAAAAGTAAACCTCTGTGAATATTTATCACAATTATGTAATACAAATCTGATTAAGGCACCCAAGTGATATTAGGAGATTTTAAAATACGAACACGTTTTTATATATTAGCTCATCAATTCGCATCATATATATGAATACACAGTCTTCTGTTACTAATTTGTTCATGTTAATAAAAACCTTAGATATTGTGGAGGATGAATTATCTCTGAATTATTCAGACAGAGCACAGGTATTATTATGGTCTGTCATAGCCTCAAATTATGACTCCATTCCATTACTAGTTCATTGTTCTAAGCAAATTGCTTAAATTCTGTAAGTGTCAGTTTCTACTTTGAAGTCTAGGAGTCGTTATACTAGATTTATATTCCAGTGTTTTAAAAACGTGAAACACAGTGCCTGGCATATAGTACGCAAATGGTGTTGTGGAAAATCAGAAGCAACTGAGGAAACTCAAGCGGCACACGGAAATCAGGGAGAACACAGCTTTATTCTCGCCAGCGGGCTCAGCGGGATCGTTTTCCAAAAGCTGAGCACCCAACAAGGTTAGGGGTGAGTTTTTATGGTTATGGGTGATGGGGGATGGTAACGGGACATTTTTGCGGTCTCTCAGGGCCAATGGGCACTCTTTATGTGGAAGTATAATCTATACGGAGGCTCTCAGGAGAATGCTAAATCATCCTCAGGGGATTTGTTTTTTTCTTTTCTGAGCCAAACAGAACAGCCATTTGGTCTCTTCTTCTGCCTCAGCAGGAGCAATGGAGAGCAGTGGACAGGAAGGGTCTGGGGCTTGGTGGTCTCTATCCACCTCCGTGGTGAATACACAGTCTTGTGTAGTGGTAGTTGATTATTATCAATGGTAGTTGATTATTAATATTAAAGCAGGAGAAGAATAAATGCATAAATTGTGGTAGTTGATTATTAATATTAAGGCAGGAGAAGAATAAATGCATAAATTAATATGTACATAAATGAATAACTGTCATTGCTTTCTTAGGTACAGAATCTCCTGCGTGATTTCTCTCAAGTTTGTCATCCTGACTCTCCTGACCTCACCCTGGGGGAGCCTCAACTGCTTCAGGGATCCCTCTCAGATCTTCTGCCCAGAGCCCTATCTTTTGGCATACTGCCCCAAATCACTTGGTGAAGACCCTAGGAAAATATTACCTACATTACAACTCATTCTTTGGCTGGAGAGCCCTGGGCTTTGTCATACCTACATTAAGAGTTTGACCATGTGTTCTTTGGTTTCTTACCACACCCAAATGATTGATTCTGTCCTTGTTCTACCAGGGTGAAGGGAAGCCATCAATCTGTTCTCTCAAATGGTGCTTCTCACTTCTAGCACTTAGTTCTCTTTTCTATTGTCAGCTCCCTGAGGAAAAAAGGAATGTTTTTGTAGCTTCTGAAACATGTTTATTGGGGGAGGGTTGGTCCTTAGGATGGGAGTAATGGCCTCTTGCCATAGTGTATAGCCTATTCTTATTGTATCTTAACTGTAGAAATTTCCTAGAAATTTCAAGGTAATTTTGGTGAAAATAATCAACCCTTGGACCTCAAGTTATGATTCCTGTGTATAATGTTGTTTTGGTGAAACATAGAAGTTGGTGAGAAAACTTGGGTTCAAGTTTCAGATCTCATTTTCACTAGTTGTATCACACAAACAATTGCTTTCCGGTATTTAGCAAAGACTTTTGCCCTGTAAACACTCCCTGCCTTGCAAACACCAAAAAAGGGAAATATTTTGATATGGGAATGAAGCTATTAAGCAAATTATTATACTCCCTGAATCCCATCTTCTTTATCAATGAAGCAGGGATAAGAATTTTAAATTTATAAAATTAAAGTGGATTAAGAAATAGCAGTAATTTGTGTTACAATCTTTGCATATTAACTAAGGCTATGTTTTTCTTTGCCCTACAGCTGTGAGAGGTTTGGGGAGATATTTTGAAACTAAATATCATTAAAGAAAGACTTTCAATGACTGAGAATATGGGTGTCTAGGAAAATAGCCTTATTGGTTACAGAGAGAGTAGCTCTTTTTTGCCTATAATTTTAGGCATGGTAAATAGACCCTCTCAGCACTTTGAAACTAAAAACAGATGGTTTAGTAAGTCCTGCAGGATGAAGGAGACAAGGCAAATCAGAGGGTAGAAGACCCTGTTGTTCCCTGCCTTCACCACTAAATATAACCTTTCTCCCTTCCTCCTCAGTCAAGCCATAATTTTTTGTTTGTTTCTCAAGGATCCACCCTACTTTATGTTGCCACAATCCTCCAGGGGAATAGAACTTAGTTCACAAAATAAAATCCTTTTGGTCTAAGTATGATGGTCCAATTACTGTCATCATGGATCAGTTTAGAAGTGGGACTACGACATAATTCTTAGCTATAACATAGGAAGAGCACATTTGGCAAACTTATAAAAGCTTTTCTCACTGAGATGACAAAAACACTTTGGAAGAGTGTTCTCCTCTCCACCGCCACCCCCCACCTTTCCCCTGAAATTACAGTAACCATGTTTAGAACATGACAGAAAGCAGCAAAGCTTCTGACAGAGTAAACAGAAAGAAATGGAGACTTTAGCACTGTCACTGAGTAGGAAGAACTCTGGTAACACCTCTTTGGAACTTCTTGATCTGTTAGAGAAAATACTTTTCTTACTTTCAAAATTCAGTTGAGACAAGTATATTATGTGCATCTGAAAATATTCCAATGAATATAAAGATGAGTTCAGTATGAGCCATGAAGTTCCACTGGCTGGGTGGCAATTGGTTAGTGAGTTCAACGTGATAATTTAAAACAGAGAATGTGAAAATTGATGCCATTGCTCTATGAACACTGAGATTCTTTATTAGGAAACCATATTGTCAAAAGTAAATTATTTAGAACATTTCCTTCTAAATTGGATGTAATTCATTGGACATACTAGAGGTCAGTAATCATACTTAGTTTTGTACATCCAGTGCATAGGATAAACTAAACATTCAGTAAGTACTTAATGAATAATAATAAAAACATAATCACTTTGAAAAAATATTTTATATCTCCTATACAATATTTTATAACTGATGGTGGGAGGAGCAATAATTATTGAAACACATTGCTAAAATAATTGCTGTAGTTGAAATAGGATATTAAGGATGGAATGCAACAAATGACAAATTAATGATATTATATATTATATATAATATATGATGATAATATCATATATAAATATATCATTAGATATACTATATCTCTAATATTTATGATATATAATTATATCATTACATATTTATATAGTATATAACTATATATATGTTATATCTAGATGAATTTAAAGTATAACATTTCGTTAAGTCTTTAAGTTTTTATTTTAATTCCAGTTTGTTAACATATTAGTTTCACGTGAACGATTTAGTGATTCAACACTTCCATACATCACCTGGTGCTCATCAGGACAAGGGTACTTCTTAATAACCATCAGTTATTTCCCCCCATCACTCAACCCACCCCCCCCTCTGGTAACCATTGGTTTATTTGCTATAACACTAAGTCTTACTTATCACCTTAAGTGACAGATTTATGTGTTAAAAATTACAGATCTTAAGCAAAAATTTGATTTTACTAAATTTTCTATACCAAAACAAAACAAAAAAAATGGGTATCTTATTCTAAAAGGTAAAGCCTAAGGTTAGTGGGAGTACTGAGAAGAAAATGTCAAATTTTCTTTTTATCTTATCACATTCTACTTTTCTTTCCTTCTACTTTCTTTTCCAGTTATTCTCTCATGACTTCTGGCTCCCTATTCTATGCTAATTTCTGACATGTGCCTCCAAGACACTATTCAGTGCCTTAGACTGATTTCTCTGGTCTGCTCTTCAAAGTGCACTTGCTCTCAAGCAACCTAGTTTTGAAGAGGAAAGTTCATAGTCTATTTCACCTTAAAGTGGAGTTGAAAAGTGCATTACCTAAAGTCGGAATATAAGACATTCTTTGGTGATATTTAGGACAGCCACAAATTATATTATGAATGGACCTGTGGTTATGCTTGAAATAAGCCAGCAGGGAAAATGGAGAATCCACCTAATCATTCAGATCAATAGAATCAACTCTAAAGATCAGCTGCAAACAGAACTCTCCCTCTCTGTCTTTTTCTTTTTTTTCCTAAGATTTCATTTGTTTATTTGAGAGAGAGAGAGAGGGAGATAGAGAGAGAGAAAAAGAGCATGAGCAGGGGGAGAGGGAGAAAGACTCCCCACCGAGTGTGGAGCCTGATGTGGGGGTTAATCCCAGGACCCCAGGATCATGACCTGAGCTTAAGGCAGATGCTTGACCAACTGAGCCACCCAGATACCCCAGAAAAAAAATCTCTCAAGCCGCTGGAGGTAGATAGGTGACTATTTTATTTTTCTATAAGACTTAACCTAAGGAAGTTAATTATAAATATTAGAAGATAAAATTAACAATAAGGAAAATAACCTTATGATGAATAACTCTAAGAATGCAAATGAAACCCTCTAACTAGTGAACAATGGTTATACTCAGAAATATTAAGAGTATGTGTGTGTGCGGTTATGCGTGTGTGTTGAACTAGGTGCATTTCTTAGAGCTAAATATAATCTATATGAAGACTATATTTGGATATTTTTGGAATTCAAAATGTGTGCACCCTACTGACTTGAACAATTTGATGCAAATTCAACAAATATCTCATGATTAGTTACTTATATATTCCAGGATTTGGATTCAGAAAAATATCTACATGTGGTCTTCTATTTTTAAAGTGATTTGAGAGATTTGTGCTATAAAAAATAAGAAATGTTAATATTCTATTTTCTTTGCATTTTGTTTTTCTTTGTATTTGAACCCTGGTACATTTGAAAAGCAACAGCTGGGAGAGATAAGCAATTTTAGAAATTGTGGATTCTTTCACAGAACTATATCTAAACTCAGATTTGTAATATTCCTTCTATTTTCTAGAATTATTACGTAACTTATTTTGAGAAATTATATTTATAGCATATGTGTGCATGTGTATGTATTTTTGATGTTAGAAAAATACTTGTCAATATTCTTAATTATATTCAATTTTATTTAATGTAACATTTTTCTCACATTTGCAATGCTTTTGGAAATATTGGGCGGTAGACTATATTGAAATATATGAGACTCTGAAAATTAAACTGATGGATTTTCCTAATGTTTTCACATTTTCCAGTAAATACTATATCAGCTCACAAATTTTTTCTTAGCAATTCCTCAACAACTTTCCACATTGAATGGTAATAATTAATGGCTTAAAGTAGTGCATATTAATGCTGTCATTAATCATTAATCATTAATATTAATGATCTTAAGATAGTGCTGTCGAAGAGCATTTTCTTCAATGATGGAAATTTTTTAGTAATTTCCCTGTGCATTGTGATAGTCACTAACCATACATATTGAGTGCTTGATATGTGACTAGTGTGACTGAGGGAGAAAGTTTCTATTTCATTTTATTTTACTTAATTTGAATATAAACTTAAATAAGCATAGACGGCTAGGGGTTCCTATATGGTATAGCACAGTTCTATAACATTGGGAGTAAATATGTATTTTCAAAGGCTTTTTTGATCATCTCAAAACAGAGCACTCAGAGCCTTCAAAACTGGAAGGAGACAGAATGACAGAGAAAGGAGGAGATTCTTTTGATATTGTGAATCAAGAAAAAAGAATTCCACGCCATGAATGCTCTAATGAGGCATATGTGTAACGTAGAAATGGAAAATGGTGCATATAAATTAGATAGAGGAAAAAAAAAAGATTAGATCAAAATGTTTTGTCTTCACAGGAACTTACATTAAAGACTGCATGGCTTTTCTTGGGGAGGGCATGGCATTTGATCTCCATTCTGCCCTTCCTCTCCCTATTTCCTGTCCTAAATAGATCTTCATATTCATATTTATACATTCAGCCTACAGATACTCTGACCTGTTTATTTACCTTAACCTCTGTTTAAGAAATATTTTTTCTTGCCATTTTAAAGGTATATTTATATGAATTTAATATGAATAAAAATGCCTTTATTTTATAATCTATGAAAAGCTAATGTGAAAAGTTAAACTCTTCTCAATTATTAATTTGTTAATTATTTGCTCAATTATTAATTTGTTAAATAAGAATATTTGTTATTTTAATGGGGTAAATAGACAAATGTCTGCTTTACCTGTAAAGTAAACTGTATCTGTAATTTTTTGAGAAAATATACACTGGCATAAATTAAAATCAGTAAAATTTGTGCCGTGTTACATAGTTTCAAAAAGAGCATTGATCTAATCTTATTTGTGAAAAAATATTTCATGTTATGTCAGAAAACTTTTGTGCATCAAAATACATGAACAAGAAGGTGAAAAGAAAACGAATAAAATGGCAGGAAATATTTGAAACCATATATCTGATAAGAACCTTGTGTTCAGAATATATTGACATATATTAAACATACAAAATGCATATGTATTAAATATAAAATATACTTCTCAGTATACAATTGAACAAAAAGAATGCAAGTAATCCACTTAAAATAATAACTATTTCTCCAAAGTGACATACAAATGGCCAATAAGCACATGGGAAGGTGGTCAGCAATATTAGACGTTAGAGAAATGCTAATCAAAACCACAATCAAATATGTTTAAACAGTCTCTTTAGTTTCTTAGATTACCATAAAATTGAAATAAAAAGAAAGCAACTTACAGTTAAGTAATAAGAATTTCCCTATTATATGTATATCCCGACTAGCTTGAAAGACATAACAAAGTCACTGTGTACTTAGACCTACATGTAGCCTAACTGTAAATGTGATAGGAATGCTGTATGTAAATTTCAAATCACAATCAGCATTACCATGATAATAGCACGTTCTCTTGACACAATGAAAAAAGAGTATAATTTTGAACAAAGTACTGTATTCTTTCAATTGACATGGGAGTTGCATTTGTAGAATGTCTTATAAATAGTAAACTCCTACAAAAGTCATTTTATTATGTAGAATTGTTTTGTTTAGAGAAATATATGCATATTTTTTTACCACCATGAATGATCAGCAGAATATATGAATGTTCTGGAGGATCAGGAGAAACACCTAAGCTTTTTTTTTTTTTTTTTCTTGGAGTGATTGCTACACTCCCAAATTTTACAAATCCAAAAGTGTATGTACATTGCAGATCAAATAATATCTATTATCCAATATCACCAAGCCACTAAGAGCAAATAACAGTAACAATGAATAAGAAAGAATACAACAGCAACAGCAATTTCTAAAATACTCTTATTCCCAGTGGTCACACTCTTAAGAACCATTGTTTTATGCTGCTTCTGTGGGAATTACATCCATACCTCTAACATATCCTTTCTCCTTTACAACTTATTTTTTTAAAGGTGACAAAAATACTTTCCAAAAAAGACATTAAAAACGGACATGATAAACTGAGGAGATACGAGAAAACTAGTTTTGGGACCAAAGCTGATCAAACTCTTCCCGGTATGAAAGAGTCTTAAGAGAGGGAGGAGTTCTTGGGTATTAGGAAGAGGTTCTTTGTGGGCTGATCTTCACCCATTAATGCAGGAAGGAAGGAGTTCTTTTTTTTCCCCATAAGCCTAACGAGATAAATTAAAAAAAAAACCACTTTAAAAGTTTCTACTTGAATTCACCAAAGTTACTGTAACATAGTGGGATGGTGACCAACACACCAAAATAAACAAACAAACAAACAAATAAATAAATAAATAAATGTGTGTGTGTATATAAAATTTATAGAAATAGAGGGCTATTCCATTGATGACAATAGAGTAGAGAGCTGCCTCTAAGAAAAGAAATCAACTTCTACTGACATTTCCAGGTGTGCACTGTTCATCTCAAAGACTGAAATACAAACTTTTAAAGATAGAGATCTATTTTTTTTTTCATTGCTAAAGCTCCACCACCCAAAGTATTGCCTAGAAAACAGCAAGTGTCTCTAAATATTTTGAATGACCAAAGGAATAGATGAGTGATATGTAGGATAATGTGATGACACCCTGTGTAGATGATGTGTCATTTATCATTTGTCAGGCTAGAGACACAGAAACAATAGCATAGTTAAAGGAGTGGAAGAAGAAAGATGGCTATAGTATTGGGAATATTAAGTTTAGGACTAGGGAACATCCAAATTTAGGTGCCCAGGAGGCTTTTGGATATGTGTGTCTAGATTTTAGGAGAGTCATTTAGGAGAACCACTAGATCAAAACAAAACAAAACAAAAAGAACTGGATATTAATATCATATAACATTACAGTATACATCATAGGCTGTCAGAAAGAATGCTTATAGTAGGTTTGAGATTACCTCATTGCCTATTGCATTCTGGGGCAGGGCAGATATAGTAGCAGAATAGCCCATCAAATTTGGACTATGGGCTTATAGAAGGCATGATTCAGGAGCCATCAACTCTTCTGGAATGACCAAGGACTATCCAGTGTTAGTTGTTACAGAAGTATAAATTGGCAAAGTGTTTGAAGATAATCTGACAAGAGGGAGAGAAGATATTGGGCAGTGGTTTGCAAAGGAGGGATTTTTTTTTTTTCAATTTTGCTTCTAAGATGGCAGTAAAAACAACGTATTTGCATACCAATGTAAATTATCTTATCTAATGAAAAATAATTATGGAGAAGGAGGGAAATTTTATTTCTAGGCAAGAGGATGGGAACTTCTGCAACAACCAAAGAATTGCCTTTGCAGTGTGTTGGATAATTCCTCTTTGGTAATGAGAAGAAAGGCACACCATATGGGTGAGAATCTGGTACATCCAAGGTCTATCCGTTCTAGTTCTAAAATGTGACCTCTCTCCAGTCTCTCATAGAGATCCTATAATAATTAGGTACTTATTTTAGACCCTCTATTCCTATCAATACCACTCACACATTCACTGAATATTCATTTAAATATTTACTTAAGGCTGATTTGCATGCCGCTTTCCTGCTTTGCTGTGCTGCATTTATCATTTTTGGATGGTACTCTGCCATTCTAGAACACTCCTCTTTCAGCTCTCAATTCGCACTCAATAACATGGACATGTCTTTCAAATACCCACTTAAAGAGCCTTTGCTTTTTCCTTCTGTGATTCCAGGCATTGCTGCCAAAACCTCCTTTGAGTGTCTCATTGGCCCTTTGCTTACACTGTCTACATACCTATTGTATTGTATAGTAATGCATCTATTACTTTGATGTATGCTCCACTAATTGCATAATAATGCACCTGTTACCTAATGGTAACACAACTAGACCATCAGCTTTATAAGGACAGCACTTCACAACTTGGCATATCTTAGGACCTCAATAAATGTCTATTGAATAAATATTCAAATTCCCATTTTCCAGCTACTGGGATAGAATCCTTTCAAAAGTTTACAAAAGAGTTAACATAAAAAATATACTGTATTTTACTAGTTTATGACCTGAGTATTGGGATGCAAAACTGTGTCATAAGGAACTAGCTGTGTTATGTTATAATTCTGACTTTTGGAGATGTGATTTAAAAAAAAAAACAAAATTATGTTAGTCAATGGTAAACCCAGTAATAGTCAAAGTAATTATAGAGCACTGAAACTTTGTTCAGGTAAACACTGGAGCGTGTCTACCACCAACGGAGTATAAATAATACTGAATGTCACAACAAATTGCCCGAACACAGAAACCACAGAGAGGTCTTTCAGATCACAAAACTCATTGATCTCCTTTGGCATTTAGCACAACCCAGGATAATGCACTAGGACTTTGGTGGAGTTTAGGTTCAGTGTTCTCTCTGAATTTCAAAAGCAATCTTTTGGACATGATAACAATCATAAAGGTGTTATCTATTACTTCATAACCAAAATGGCATTTCCATTATTATCTGTGAGCTTTCCAATATCTCCTTCAGGATTCTCCAAAGGGATTCGATTTCATCAGGACAAAACATTTCTGAGTGTAAGTAAATGCATGCCCTCAAAATATATGAAAACAAAAAATATCAGTGAGAGTAAGTCCTTATTAAGTGGATTGTAAAGATTCAAAATTCTTATTATCTTAAAGTCAGATCATGACACAGGGCCAAATATATGTAAGTCAGATCTTGACATATATATAGAGACACATCTAAATTTTAATTGTCAAGTGTTACAGATAGACAAAAAGGGTAAGTCAATAAACACTTGATAAATAACTACATTTTTAAGTTAGAGAAATTATATACTTAATTTTCTCTATGTATGAGGGATAGACCTTCAACTTTTAATATTTTTCCATATTTACTTCAGATTATCTTTTAGGAATTCAGTAGTGCAGATGCCATTCAAGCTCCTGTGTTCTTCCTTCTAATTTTGTTTTCTACATACCTTCCCCAAAGATACTAAATAGCATTTTTTAAACTAACCTACAAAAGTATTTTTATGGTCACTAAGTGTGTTTGTATCCATAAAAAGTTATAAAAAATACTGTATTTTTGTTTTAAATATTTTATAAATTTTACCAGCCTGTCTTGCTTCTTGTTTAATGAAAATTCCTGCTTTTGAGGTATGTTCATATTGATAAGTATATTTACAATTATTCATTTTTTAAAAAGATTTATTTTTTTGTTGTTGTTGTTTATTTGTTTGAGAGAGAGAGAGGGAGAAACTGAGAGTGGGAAGGGCCGAGAGAGAGGGAGACAGGAACTCAAGTAGACTGGGTGCTGGGAGTGGACTCCTACACAGGGCTCAATCTCACGACCCTGAGATTATGACCTGAGCAAAATCAAGAGTAGGATGCTTAACTGACTGAGCCACACAGGAGCCCCTATAATTATTCATTTTAATAGTTGTATAGTATTCAGTTTTACAATTATACTCAAACTTACTTTGCCATTCTTTTATTTATGGATGAGTAATTATTTTTTTTCTGAAAATCTTACATTACAAAACGCAGAAGTGAACATTCATGTATATATTTCCTTGTGCATGCGTGCACAAACTTCATTAAGGCATGTAAGTAGGCAGAACTGCAAAATTCTGGCCCTTGTTCTAGTACATTTTCACATGTTATCTATTGCCAAGTTTCTTTCTAAAGTGGTGGTAATAATCTGTATGTTCTAGCAGAACGAGAACATTCCTGTTTTTATAAATACTTGCTACAATGTGCATTATCAGTCTTTTAAAATTTTCTATTTGATGGTAATGAAATTATATTCCATTGTAAGTTTTTCAGTCAAATATAAGTTTTCTTAAGTTATACCAAATATACAGAAAAGGGTACAGAGCATAGCGCACAATTTGATGAATTTTTATAACTTACACTTGTAAAAAACATCTAGATCAGAAAACAAAATATTGCCACATGGCTGGATACCCTGAGGCCCCTGTGTTCTCCCTTTCAGTCTCTGCCTGTTTTCAAGAGTAGCTGATACCCTGATTTCCAACCTCCTGATTAGTTCTGCCTGGCAGAGAATGAATACTATCTAATTGAAATCAAACAGTAGGCAGTGTTCTGTGTCTGGCTTCTTTTGTTCAACATCACAGTCGTGAGTTCTCTTCCATATTTCATTTTTATGCATTCTCATATTTTATTGAAGGACAATCCAAAAGTTTGTTTATACAAGCTACATTGAGTGAATATTTAAGTAATTCCCTGCCGCAGAGAGCCATACAATTTGGTGCCTTCAAACAATTATTTTATTATTTCTTATAATCTTGCATGGACTCAGCTCACGTGAGTTTCCTGCTCCACTGACTGATGGTTGAGGCTACTGTCCTGTGCAGAGACCAGTGAGCCCAGATGTACAAGGTTGTTGACTCGTATGCCTACAGGTTGGTGCTGGTGTCTCCTTGGGAGCTGTGCTGGCTCTGTCCACCAGCAGCCTATTTCCCATTATGTTCCTTCTCTGTATGGTGCAGTTGCAAGGGAGACATTCCAAGATCAAGTTTTCCAGAAGAAAATAAGCAGATCTGTTGTATCGTTTTAAGACCTGGGATCAGAAACTTCTGAATATCCTTTCTGTCACAATTCCTTCATCAGATTTTACAAGACAATGTTAGATTCAGAGGCTTATACAGGGAATGAAGGAATTCTGGGAGTATTATTTTTTTAAAAAACATATAGCATTGTTCAATGTCTTGTTACAATAATGCATTTCCATATGAAAATGTATTCTCTCCTTCCCTCTCTTCTAATTACATTATGATTTTTACAAGTTCAAGATTTTATCATTGAAATCAGATTAAGGTATAGATTGGCTTATTGGGCTCAGCTTCTCAGGAGAAGTCCAAAGACTTACAAGCTCATAAACTTCCAACACACTATGTTGACAAAAGAACAGGATTTTTGGAACAAACACGTGCATTTAAGTATTTGCAGATGAGAGGCACGGTATTTCATAGCAAGTCAGATATCCAGCCTGCTATAGCTCACAAGTACTCACACCTCTAACTGGGATTTTCCTCAACTCTTGGTGTTCTCCCTCTTCCTACAGAATGTTATCAGCAGTTGACATGTTTTCTCAGCATGCTAAGTGCCTGTGCTAAGTTGAGAACTGAGAGACCTCATTTCTTCTTATTATTTTTTAAATGTAATGAATTAAATTTTTTATTATATTAAGAAAGCCTACCATCAGATCTATCCTTTTAATAGTCTGTTAAGTATACAATATAGTATTGTCATTTATAAGACAATGTCACACAGCGGATCTTTAGAATTTAATTGCCTCTGTTTTTTTGCAAGTATAATGTGGTTGAAAACTGAGTTTTGTGTGAATGAAATTATTTTCTACTCAATTAGATAAAAGCTCTAACCACATAAATCTTCAGCACAGGCACTTCTGTAATTAACAGTGAAAGTCAGATTTATGTGGGATTCCTAGAAAATTTTATTTCTAACAAAAGGATTGAAGGGAAGTGTTCTAAGGGTCCCTGATTTTTTTCCCCCCTGTAATGGTCTATAAACTAGCACCTTCAATTCTTATGAACTATTAAAAAAATATAATATAATATCTTGAATCTGAGACTATTCTATTTTATTTTTTCTGGATGCACCCTGAATTTCATATTTTTCTTAAGGACACTTCTTTTTTAAAAAAATTTGTTGACTGGGAAGCATCTTTAATATTTATAAATTCTTCTACAACTTTTAACATTTTTCTTATTGTGTGTCTTTATTCTCACATATTACCTTAGACAGCTAGAAAAAGCCAATTAGCACCTTCTGGGTTGAAGGTGCTAATATGTCTAGTTATCTCTGAAAATATTTAGCCACAATGACAAGTTCATTATACAAACTCTTTGTTTACTATGTTACTATAGGCAACAGTGTTGTCAAACTTACACCTCTACTTGGTAAGGGTCACTTTTCCCCCAACTTTTTAAATAACACTTTATTGTTTTGCTTCCTACCTCCAGGAGCCATATTCACAAGGTCTCTCAGGCCTCAGCACATTGCCCTACGTGTGTGTGTGTGCATGTGTGTGTGCGCGCGCATGTGTGCGTTTGTATAAAACATGACATATATGTGTTGTTTTAGCTGAAATGTTTCAGATATTTGTTTTGGGTGAACTTAACACAAGCAAAATTAACTATTTTAACCATTTTAAACACAATTCAGTGTGGGTGGGGTTTTTTGTTTGTTTGTTTGTTTTTGGTATTTTTACAGTGTTGTGTATCAACACAGGTATCTAATTTGAGAATATTTTTATCAGTCCAAAAAGATATCCCATAGCTCCCTTTTTCCCCTCTCATCCCATCCTGTGGCCCTCACTAATTTACTTTACATCTCTTTGTATCTGAAATGGACACATTTCATCTTTTATTTCAGGATAGTCAAGTATTAAAATATATTTTTAGGTGAAATTTTGGATCTGGTTTAGCTTCTAATCATTGTTGGGAAGTCAGAAATGTAGAAGGCCTAGAAAAGCGAAAGCACCCGGGAAGATCTAAATGCACAAGTTGAACAGAGACAGGAACTTACCCTCAGGATTGAGACAAAGTAGGGAGCAGTGTTACAAGTAAATCACAAAAGCTAAGGCGGGGCTAGTAGTAAAAAAGAAAATAAAACAGCAGTAGGTAAATTTATCTATTAAGAGAACGAATAACAGAAGGATTTAAAATAATGTTTTCCCTTCCATATACAGAGTGGAAGAATCATCTGCTATTACAGTGACAACAGTCCTCATGGAATATGTTGAGCAGAGTCAAACTTCTGTAGGCTCAGGAATGAATTTATCACCCATGAGCATCAAATGTTTTAAAATCATGAGTAGGAAAAGGGAAGTTTTTAGTTGCTATACTTGAAAGATTTTTTAAAGATTTTATAAAATCTTTAAATAATATTTTATCACATTTTATAAAATACAATAAATTTTAAATCAACTTTTAAAAAATTGTATTAAAATGATGCTCTATGAAAATTAGAAGTTTTTGACATTGAGCATTTTTTTCATTCTGCATCCATTAGCATCAATGAGTGTTTGCTGCTTCTCAGATTTTGGAACTTATTTGAACTAACTAAATCAATACCTAATGATCGAAAATGGTTTATTCTAACCAAAGTTGCTTATTGATGGTAATGGTATAATATGGTAACACCTGCTAAAAATACTTGTATTTTAGTAGCTATTTCAACATCTGAAATGACATGTACATCTAATACATAGTTGTGAAGATCTGTTAAGGGGTAGAAACTTTGAGGGATATCCTCAAATTTGACTGTTTGTCAGGAATAATCACTGCATTGTTGAAGAATTGGCTTTATTGCTCAGCATATACATTGTAAAATGAAGCTGTAAAGTGGTGACTGATTTAGAGTATTTTATTGATCAAACCCTGAGTTTTATAGATAATGGAGACTGTTGCCAAGGGAAATTAAATGTTCTTGTGGTCAAGGTCACAATGACAGAGTCAGGGCATAAACCAAAGTATTCTGATTCATGGTGTATCAAACACTCTATATTCCCTTCCTGGACAAATGAGGACCAGTTGTTAGCTCATCCTCCCCAGTTGGCTTCCAAAGTGCTCATTAGCCTAATGTTCTCTGTTCCTTTCTGTACCATTTGTAAGTCTCCCATAAATGTTACTTTTACCTTTGCCTGACCTTCCCTAATATTATATAGAGTCTGTTGACTGTGATCTTAATCCTGGCGATTGACTCTGTGATTGTAGATAAATAAAATAACTTTAATAAAGCTTTGTCTGGACAGGTGTAAAATGAAGATAATAAATATATCTTCCTCTCAGGGATTTTGTGAAGACAAGATGAAATTTTGGGCAAGGAAATGTTCTGTAAATTGTAAGCAGATATGGTTATAAGTTGTCATTCTTTTCTTTCTTTTAGTCTTGAAAATCAGATACATTTTCATTCTACTTCAGCCATATATGTTTGTGAACATAATAATCTTACACTGATAGTAATAGCAAAGAAGTTATTTTATTCAGAGGAAAAGCATTAATAACAAAAAATACTCAAACACTGACTTATTGGTGTTTTCTCACAAGTATTGTATTGCCTTGAAAATGACCTTTCAAAAATAATTTTGAAGGTTGTGGATGGAATCATATAATTGAATAACACTTCTAACCACAAGTGAAAAATATACCAAGGTCAGGACATAGAAATAGGGTGCTCCATGTAACCAAGCAAGTATTGAATTTGTGAAAAATTTTGAGAAATTTTTTACTCGTCTCTAATATTAACTACAAGACAAAAAAAATGAAAACCAATTCAAGAGAATGTGTCCCTTGCCTCTTTTATTTTTTACTTTATTTTTGTTTTAAGATTTTATTTATTTATTTGACAGACAGAAATCACAAGTAGGCAGAGAGACAGGCAGAGAGAGAGGGGGAAGCAGGCTCCCCGCTGAGCCCAGAGCCCGATGTGGGGCTCGATCCCAGGACCCTAAGATCATGACCTGAGTCGAAGGCAAAGACTTAACCCACTGAGCCACCCAGGCACCCCTCCCTGCCTCTTTTAAATGAATTAAAAGGAATCATATTTTAAATATGTGTATAAGTAAGATACTTTCTTATAAGTCATGCCACTGGAGCTTCTTTCCTTCTAAGATGTAGTTACATAAAAAAAGATGTAGTTATAACATATATTTATTTAACACAAAGAAAGAGTTGGTCATTTCAGTTGTGTTGAAAGAACAGAAGGCAGGAAATAGATTTGTTTGGATTTTCATAAAATTCGTAGTCATTAAATATTTCTTTATAAAGTATAGGAGATTAGATTAGATTAGTAAAACAACATAAATAAATGTTAAATCTAGAGAAAATCAAGACCTAAATGTGAGAGATAAAGGAAATAGAAAAAAAAAAGCATAGAATTAACAACATGTGAACTTGGAATGCAAAAATGTATATATATTTTTTTATTTTTATATATATTATATATTTATACATAAATATATATTTATATACATATATATATGTATTCCTTTATTTTTAAATATTCTTGATATTCTGTGCTACCTTAAGAGCAAAGAAAACTTTTTAATTATTAATCAGAAATAGTCACAAAAAGCAGGCAGCCCAACACACACACACACACACACTCACACAAAGGTACTACCTGAATTACTGTCTTTTTCTTTTTTTAAGATTTTATTTATTTATTTGACACAGAGAGAGACACAACCAGAGAGGTAATACAAGCAGGGGAATGGAAAAGGGAAGAGCAAGCTTCTTGGAAAAGGGAAGAGCAAGCTTCTTGTTGAGTAAGGAGCCAGATGAGGGGCTCCATCCCAAGACTCTGAGATCACGACCTGAGCTGAAGGCAGACACTTAACAACTGAGCCACCCAGGCACCCTGAATCACTGTCTTTAGTTTGTATTATATTTATTTGCTCTGCCTTTTTTCATCTGTTTTCCTTAATGACTTATAGAGAGTGTTGATGGTAACTAAATTTCAAATTTAGGCTGTGACTTGAATTATAAAAATATGAAACTGAGGGGCGCCTGGGTGGCTCCGTGGATTGGGCCACTGCCTTCGGCTCAGGTCATGATCTCAGGGTCTTGGGATCAAGCCCCGCATCTGCCTCAGCTTCCGTGCTGAGCAGAGAGCCTGCTTCCCCCTCTCTCTCTACCTACTTGTGATCTCTCTCTCTGTGAAATAAATAAATAAAATCTTTAAAAAATATATGAAAATATGAAACTGAGATGGTATTAGATTAGAAATAGGAATTGTATAAAAATCTTCAACTATGAACCTAATGAAGAAATTAATATGATTTGGGTTGTTTTCCTTGGGACTGAATATTAGTCTGATATCCATTATAGAAGAATCATCATAATATGCTCTTTGGGAGAGAGGGATCAGGGCACCCAGAAATGTGAAACTTGGGACCCCTTCCAAATAATGATACATGGCTTCACATGGCTTCTCGGTAAAGAGTGGTTAGCTGAGGCTCTAGCAGGAAGATTTTTCAGGGCCTGCTTCAGTTTTTAAACTAGGTTGTTTAAAAGGTTCTGCTCTTCCCAAGGCAGCGCCCAGCCAGTGACTGAACAAGTGGGTTAAGCAAGGGTCTAGTCTCTGTCTAATGAGGCTCATTTCTGGTGGACAGTCATTGTTCGGGCGCTCCCAGTGCACTTGCAGAGACTTTCAGGGTGGGAACGTGGCCCCATGCTTTCATCTGGCCAGTCCTGCTGTCTCTTAGGTTTCCTTCATATTTGTCACTCCCTACAGAGCTTTGCTCCATTTTAGTATCTATGTCACTGACAAAACACTTGGCATAATTATTGATTCATGTAAAGTTGTGATTCGGAAGGATGACATATATGGTTATTCTAGAGCAAAAGGAACAGAGAATTATATATATAATATCCATATTAATATGTATGTGACCTATACATAATTTGATTTAAAAATGTATTTAAATACATAAAATGTATATGTATTTTATACAAATACATATTTATATACTAAAGATAATTTAAATTTATAAAATATAATTTATGTGTGTGCATGTATATGTTTAAAGAGCTGATAAAAATCCAACTCTACAACTGTTTTGGGGAAGATTTTTAAAAAATATCTAACATGTCTTGGGACACCTGGGTGACTCAGTCGTTTAAGTGTCTGCCTTTGGCTCAGGTCATAATCCCAGGGTTCTGGG
Organism: Mustela lutreola; assembly: GCF_030435805.1. Lineage (NCBI taxonomy): Eukaryota > Metazoa > Chordata > Mammalia > Carnivora > Mustelidae > Mustela > Mustela lutreola. Next base: position 20,867,508 of record NC_081302.1, on the reverse strand, counting down.
ATTGAGCCCCACATCAGACTCCTTGCTTAGCAGGAAGCTTGCTTCTCCCTCTCCCTCTTTGTGCTCTCTCTCTCTCAAAAAATAAATAAAATTTAAAAAATCCATTGTGTCCAACATTACTGTAATGAAGGGACAAACTTTCTATAACAAAAATCACAAAGAGGAAGATCATCATTCTCCACCACCATCCAGCTCCCAGCAGGTAGGGCAATAGCAGAGCACCTATGCTTAGATAATTCAGTGTTTCTGGATATCATAAAATTGAATCTGGAGCAGGTGACACATAGAAATAAATTACTAGAATTCATAACCATGTGCGGTGGCAAGTGCAGTAGCATATGTCATCAGATATTTCCAGCTGTCATGTCCACCAACAGTAACAGCAGTAGACACATTAGACTCTTCTGGTTGAAACATGGCTGTTAGAATTATTCCTCTCCTTCCTCCACAGTTACCTGGACTCCTGCTCATTTTCCAGACTCCCGCCCCCACAATGCCGTGCATCTCTGATAATGTTGCAGTAAATCTTTTTTTCTTGTGTTTATTAGTATTTATTTTCATTGCATGCAAACAAGAGATTGGTTGATACAAATTTGAACATTAAGTATATGCCCCATTATCAAATTTCCATTGAGGAATTTAAGACAAAACTCTCTATCCTTTCCTGGTACCATAAAGTAAATGGGAATTAATGCTCAAAAGGTTTAAATCCTTAATCAGCTCTGTTTCATCAGTTGCTACAACCTGAATTGTCTACACACAATGAGGGATATTATTTGAAACCTCAGAGTTGAAGTTCTTGAATACCAAGACTCTCAACAACTCCAGGCTTTAGGTTCCACATCAGAATTATCAAAGCATCATCACACAGCTGTGATATTCAGAAAACCCAAAGAAAAATGACTAGAGCCCTTGTCTCAAACAAAATTGTGTTTTCAGAACCACGACATTGAATGATACAGAAAGAGGCTACTTTCTTAAAAGTTGATAGTGGAGACTCAATGAAATTGGGCAAAAGCAGTGGATAGAGGGCTGGTGAGAATTGGGAAAATGTTAGTTTTAGCCTCAGTGTTTATGATAGTTGACTCAAGTCCCTGACCTGGGAAATTTAACCTAATTGGAAGTGCTGTGCAGTCAGTAAGTTAAGTATAGAAAATCGCTTAATCATATTAAGGGATTTAAAAAATATATATTCTTTTCTGCAAAGCAATTCTATTTGTTTGTATTTTTTTTAAAAAAAAACGCAGGAAATGTTCAGTGGTGAATGCTGGTCTTGTTCTCTACTTCGCATATTTAGAACTTTGAAATTTCCATTTCTGTTTGAGCCTTTTGTTCCAGGCACTTCAATGCTAAATTGAGTGTGAATTCTGTCAGGTGACATTTGCTTTTCTCGCTCCACTATTCAGAGTCAATTGCATCTGTAGCAGCCAACTTTCCATTCGCAGTGTGCTTTTATTACATATCTCAAATCCTGGTTCTTTTTTTTTTTTTTTTTTTTTCTGTTTTCCTCCTTCCTCAGAGACCGAATGCATTTTTAACTTTGTGTTACAGTATCCGCTCCCTTGAAATTTTGGAGTGCAGTTGCTTAGGTGTACAGTGTATGTATGAGAAGGAAGCCCTCCCTTGAGAATCTGCATTTGATTCAGCAGGAGACTTTCAGGGCTTTCTTGGAAATGAAGTTGTTGTTAGCGTTGGTGCCTACAGAACCTGGGCTCCTGAGAACCTGATGGGAATCACCACTTCTGCCAGATGCTCTTCCCTGATCTTCTTCCTTCCCATGGATTTTGATTATCCTGAGCCTTTAGAAACCTTTGACGATTCAGGAACGTGTAAAGATTCCTTTCTGCCACATATTCTTTCAAGGCTGTGGAGTACACCTTCTGTTTCATGTTTGTCAATTTTCCCTCTACTCTTCCTAGTTAGCCATAACTGCTTATATATCCTCTTAAGCTGGTCACGTTTTTGCTCTGCTTTGTTTCTTTTCTTACTTTTTTTTTTTTTTTTTTTTTTTAAGATTTTACCTATTTATTTGAGAGAGAGTAAGAGAGAAAGAGGGCGTGTAGAAGCCAGGGAGAGGGGTAGGGGCAGTGGGAGAGGGAAAAACAGGCTCCCCACTGAGCAAGGAGCCCCATATGGGGCTGATCTCAGGACCTGGAGATCATGACCTGAGGGAAGGTAGATGCTTAACTGACTGAGCCACCCAGGCACCCCATCTGCCTTGGTATTGTATTGAATTGTAGTATATATATATTTTTCTCTTCCCTTCACATTGTTTTCTGATCCAGAGGTTCTTTTCTTTCTTTCTTTTAAACTAAGCAATTTTGTTTTCATATCTTACCAGTCTTGGATTGGACTTAAACTATCTTTTGTTCTCTGTCTTGTACTTTAGTGTTTCTCTTTCTTCCTGTAATTCTCTAACACGTTTTAGTGGGGGATCTCTAGGGACAAAAGGAATAAGTAACCGTATCACTGTCGAACAGTAACTGTGTCATCTTGTAACTAATACAATAATGCTAGAAATATCACATATAGATTTTCCTGATATTGTCATCTCCAATTAGTCTTCCTCTTTTTTTGTTCCTGTAATCATCTAGTAAAGCTGTTTTTAAAAGTTCTTAATATGGATTATTATTATGGATTATATATCAGAAGCTTTCAGAGGGCTTTTTTCAATAATTTCCTGGAATCCAGGCTGTCTTTGAGAAAATCAAACATTTTTTTTTGAATTATTGCCTCTCTTCTTCTGTTAGATGTGCACAAGTATTAGTCACTGTTCATAATCCAATAAAATAAAAATTCTCCTTTTTTTTAAAGTCTAATTTCCCAAACATATAAATTAGCATTGTTGTTTCATGCGAAAATAAAATTACTATTAATGGAAACACACTTTTTAAAAAATGTCAGGGCAATCAATTTTTGTGTCTAGCCTCTCCTTATAGTTTAATGTATCTAAAACATTTTATAAAACATATTTTTTTAAAGCTTTTTATTTATTTATTTGACAGACAGAGATCACAAGTAGGCAGCGAGGCAGGCAGAGAGACAGACTTCCCACTTGAGCAGAGAGCCCGATGTGGGGCTCAATCCCAGGACCCTGAGATCATGACCTGAGCTGAAGGCAGAGGCTTTAACCCACTGAGCTACCCAGGTGCCCCAAAACATATTTTTAATAACAAAACTTTTACTATCTTAAGTATATGTAGCTACTTCTCATTATTTTAGTCATTTCAGTAAATAAAAATCATATGCCATGCTTCTTGTGTTTATGTGTTTTGTATTGTGAATATATATGACCTCAGAAAAAAGTTTGGAGTCAACTTTTATTTTATTTTTATTTTTTTTTTTTAAAGATTTTATTTATTTATCAGAGAGAGAGAGAGGGAGAAAGCGAGCACAGGCAGACAGAATGGCAGGCAGAGGCAGAGGGAGAAGCAGGCTCCCTGCCGAGCAAGGAGCCTGATGTGGGACTCGATCCCAGGACGCTGGGATCATGACCTGAGCCGAAGGCAGCTGCTCAACCAACTGAGCCACCCAGGCGTCCCTGGGGTCAACTTTTAAATGACTCTTTCTCTCTCTGTCTTTTAAGGTTTTATTTTATTTGACAGAGAGAGAGAGAGAGATCACAAGTAGGCAGAGATGCAGGCAAAGGGAGAGGGAGAAGCCAGCTCCCCACTGAGCAGAGAGCCTGATGTGGGGCTCAAATTCCAGGATCCTGAGATCATGGCCCAAGTCTAAGGCAGAGGCTTAACCAATTTAGCCACTAAGTGGCCCCCCTAAGTGAATTTTCTCTTGGTGGGTTTCTTCTACTGGGTGCCTGAAAGTAGTAACAATCCTGGACCAGGTTAAGCTAAACTATTTGTCTACAGATCTGGCAATTAAGAGTTATGATGAATTCTAGTTCATATTTACATAGGGGGTCAGCTTGTGCTACCTGTTTCTCAGGGAATGGGGTAAAATATTTTGTTGTTGTTCTTATTTTTCCGCCAAAGCCAAGATTGACACAAACAGTTCCTTAGCCTCTACTTCCCTTCCTCCTCTTTTCTCTCCTCCTTTCTCTTGCTCCTGTTCCATCTACCCTCCTTCTCTTCCTCTCCCTTACTTTCCATTTCCCCTCTCCCTTCCCCTTCCTCTCCTTTTCTTTCTGCTACCACTGATCTACACATAGACAATGTCATTTGTGCAGCCCTGGCTATTCGAAGAGCATTTGTAATTCAGTGTGTATTAATAATCAGGTTCTTGGGGCACCTGGGTGGCTCAACGGGTTAAAGCCTCTGCCTTCGGCTCAGATCAAAGTCCCAGGGTCTTGGGATCGAGCCCCACATCAGGCTCTCTGCTCAGCAGGAAGCCTGCTTCCTCCTCTCTCTCTGCCTGCCTCTCTGCCTACTTGTGATCTCTGTCAAATAAATAAATAAAATATTAAAAAAAAATAATCAGGTTCTTACCTTGTGTCTTGATCTCTGTATGGAACTATTAGAACTAAAATTCTAGGCCTTTGGGCAATGATAGGTAATGTTGGGGCAGTTTCAGCTTCAAGGTTAAATTAACTCTCTTTATACATATGCTTTTTACTTTCAAGGACTTTTCTTACTTGATAACTGTCTCAGTCAGGCATTTATAGTAGCTCTTTCTCCAGAGACATTTTCCATGTACATAAGTTATTTATCAGTGTGTTACAGAAAATAACTAGAAGACAAAATATGGGTTATTTATTTGAGAGCTACAAGAGATTAATTTTGTTTTCTTATTATATGTAATTTATTAAATGTTTCACATATGTGTATACTTCCAATTTCTATAAGCAGATAAGAAGATAGAAGCCATTCTAGGAATAATGACAATATACTCTAATTTCTTGCAACAGTATTTATAATAGGTGAGATATGGGAACGATCTAAGCATCCACTGGTGAATGCATGAATGAACAGGTATAGAAATTGTGGCACACGTGCACACACGCGTGTGCACGCACACACACACACACACACACACACACTACAGTGGAATATTTTTGAGCCATAAAAATGAAATTTGTCATTTATGACAACATGGGTGGATTTCATGGGCATTATGTTAAGTGAAGTAAGTGATACAGAGAAAGATAAATGCTATATGATCTCACTTAAATGGGGAAAAAGAGAGAAAGGAAGGAAGGAAGACAGACAGACGGTGGGAGGCAGGAAGAAAGGAAGGAAGAAAGGGAGAAAGAAAGGGAGAAAATGAAGGAAGGAAGGAACAAAAGGGAGGGAAGAAGGAAGGAGAAAGAGAAAGAGAAAGGGAAGGATAGGAAAGGAAAGAAGGAAGGAAAGAGAAATATAAGCTCATAGATATAGGGAAGAGATCAGTGTTTCCAGAGGTGGAGAGTGGGAGAAATGGGTGAAGGAGGTAAAAAAAAAATAATAATTAAATAATTTAAAAATTAGAGGGGAAAAGAAATGTATTTGAGGGATATTATCTTAACTACAGTATAGAGACTGGAGTGGAGCAGGAAGAGTCCGAGAGACTAGATGAAAGCTCATGTCATAATCCCTACAGAATGTGATGAAGGCTCTGGCTAAAGGGTAGCAACAAAACCAGATGAGAGGTCAGAGCTGAGACAGGAAGAGAGAGTCAACAAAACTTGATGGTGGATTAAATTTTGGAGATGAGCTAGACTTTTGCTCTTCAGAGTGCATGCAGTACACAGACTGATAGCATCTGTATGGCTGGCGAGGCTGTTAAAAATGCAGATGCTTAGGTCCCACCCCAGAACTACTGAATCAAAATTTGTGTTTTAAGAAGATCCCAGAAAACTCATGGTGCACAGTAAAATATGAGGACTGCTGGTTTACAGAAGGTTTGCGTTCCATGGAAAGCCGGCTGTCGTGCCATCCACTGAAAGACAAAATTGGGTTTTCACAGGTTGGAGTTACAGTGCTTGAAAATTATTTTGCTTATCCAACAAATATTAATCGACTCCTGTGGGCAACAGCTCTGGGAGGACAGACATAAGTACCATCTCTAGTCTTAGCTCATATCTAGTAAAACAAACAAAAAAAATTTAAAGACTAGTATACTATAGCATGGTGGTTACCATGTTTGGGATATTCACAGGCTACAAGTTTGGGACATTAACCAAAAGAGTGTTCACCTTTCTACTTCTACTGTCACACCCTGCCTGGGCAGGCTCAGCTTGAATGGATAAGACCTTCCTTCAAGTTGCTCAGTCAATGAGAAGTCTACCTCCTCCTTCAGCGAGACATATCAATGACTAAATCAGGACACTGGAGCTTTTTCCTTCAAATTGTGTCATTGGACTAAAGAGGTAAAAAGATATTTCCTAAAGTAAATAATTTGGCTCATCAGAGGCTGACGAGCTATCATTTCTATCTGCTGCCTTTCAGGTCAAATCTTTGAAAGGCGTAAAGTCAGAAAGCTATAGACATAAAGCAACAGCAGCATTTTTAACAGTTAAACACTCTTTCAAAAACTTATGCAGCAGAATTGGGGTATCACCTTGGCTCAACCCAAAAGGCTTTTCTCCATTTATGACTATCCACTAGTGTTGACGTTTCCAATTTTTTCCATTCCTTCAAATTCAGCTCATTACCAAAAAATCAGCAAGAGTCATTCAAGCCACCATATAAATATGACAGTATTTCAGTGGTTCTTTAGTACTGAAAAAACAACATTTTCCTATTCACTTCTTTAATGCTGTAGAAGAAGGAAAAGAAGAAGATGAAGATGACAAAGACAAAATGAAGATGAAGAAGACGAAGAAGATGAAGAAGATGAAGGAGGAGGAGAAATACTACTACTACTAATAATAATAACAAAAGAGAATAAGAGTGACTTATCTAAATGTAATTGTTTTCATGGCTGAATAGCTCAAAATTCATACAACTGGACTGAGATGCTGTGTGTGGAACCTGCTAGCCAGCAGGAAAAGAAAGGATATTTTTGTTTTTGTTGTTTTCAAGTTCTTTTCATTTTTTTAAATTTAATTTTTTTTTTAAGATTTTATTTATTTATTTGACAAAGAGAGATCACAAGTAGGCAGAGAGGCACACAGAGAGAAGGGGAAAAATCAGGGAGCCCAATAAGGGGCTCCATTCCAGGATCCAGGGATTGTGACCTGAGCCGAAGGCAGACACTTAACCATCTGAGCCACCCAGTCACCCCCCTTTTTTTAATCTTAAAAAAATTAGTTGTTTGTTTGTTTGAATGTATGTGAGAGGGTATAAGGTAGAGGAAAAGAGAGAGAGGAAGAATCTCAAGCAGATTCTGCATTGAGTGTGGAGCCTGTTGCAGAGCTCAATCTTACAACACTTAGATCATGACCTGAGCCAAAACCAAGAGTCAGATACTCAACAGGATGAGTCACCCAGGTGCCCCAGGAAAATAAAGTTTTATGTAGCAGGTCTGTTAGCATTAAAACTTCTTGTATTTAATCCTAAACAGTTGAGGCTTGTCTCTAACCTAGCTATGTATTCATTTCTTCAGTGATATATGGTATCCATTATATTTTGAAGGATACATTTTAAAAACAAGGAATGTAAATGGGAAGTATTCTCTTAAATTTCTTAATATTACACAGTACTATTGAAGGTGGAAGCAGGAAATGCATGGTACAGAGGTGAGAATCGTGATCTGGGGACTTCATAGCAAGGTACTTGCATACCAGCCTTTTGATAACTTTCTGATTTTTCAACATATATACATTATGTACATACATATGTACATACATTGTTAAAAATTGCTTAAGTTAGGCTGTGAAGAAATTAGTATGATTTGGTTGAATTTGTTTCTGAGTTATGAACAAAATCTTGCATGATTATGGAGTAGACAATAAACAGAAGGATATCATTACGATTCACATATTATGAAACTTACCATTTTAACCATTTTAAAGTGTACAAGCTAAAAGTTGGGGAAATATCACCATTATCTAATTCAGAGGATTTTCCAGAGAAAATTTCAGAGAAAACCTATACCACACGTGTTAGCAGTCATTGACCATTGCCTCAGCCTTTGCGGACCACAAACCAACTTTTCCTCTATATAGATGTGCCCACTCTAAACCTCTTATCTAAAAGAAATCATCATACAGTATGTGACTTTTTATGTCTGGTTTATATCACATAACAATATTTTCAGGATTCATTCATGTTGTGACATTTATTAGTACTTCCTTTTTGTGGCTAGATAATATTCTATGGTATGAATATACAGTATTTTCCTTACCCAGTCATCCGTTGATAGACATTGAATTTCTTCCTCTTTATCACTATTATGGATAATATTGCTATGAATATTATGTACTAGTGTTTTTAAGAATGTTATTTTTTTTTAAAGATTTTATTTATTCATTTGACAGAGATCACAAGTAGGCAGAAAGGCAGGCAGAGAGAGAGAGAGAGGAGGAAGCAGGCTCCCTGCTAAGCAGAGAGCCCAATGCAGGGCTCAATCCCAGGACCTTGGGATCATGACCTGAGCTGAAGGCAGAGGTTTTAACCCACTGCGCCACCCAGGTGCCCCTAAGAATGTTATTTTTGATTAGGTTATATATATATATATGTTAAATTTCTTGGTCATATAGGAGCTGTAAGTTTAACTTTTGAGGAACTGCCTAACTTCTCCAAAGTCACTTGTACCATTTTACATTGCCACCGGAAATGTATGATAGTTCCATTTTTTTCTGTGTCCTGACCAACACTTATTAGTTGTTGTATTATTATTATTATCATTTATATACTGGATGTGAAGTGGTGTCTCATTTTGGTTTTGATGTGCATTTCCTTACATTCAATAAATGTGAGCATCTTTTCATGCCCTTATTGGCTATTTATATGTCTTCTTTATATAAATGTCTATTTAAATTCATTATTCAGCTGGGCCATTTGTTTTTTTCCTTGTTTGGTAGTAAGTATTATTTTTATATTCTTATATTCTGAGTACAAAATCCTTATCACTTAAATTATATTAATATATTATTAATATTTAAATTATATTTAATTTATTTTTCCTAAATTTCTTTAAATTGTCTAAGGACATTTTATGAAAAAAGAAAAAAAATCAACCAAATTCTTCCTTGTGTTTTTCGGAGTACAGAAGTTGTTTGTTTTTCTGTTTTGTTGATTATACCATTGGGGTCATATTTATAAGCTGTCATCTAATCAAAGGCCATGAAGATTAAACCTATGTTTGCTTCTGGGAATTTATAGTTTTTGCACTTACATCCATTTCATAAATTTTTGAGTTACATTTTGTATTTGTTATGAGACACAGGTCAATTCACTTTTTTGCATGTGGCACGCCAGGTGTCTAAGCATCATTTGTAGAAAAGATTTTTCTTTCCCCAGCTGCAGCCTCATTACAAATCAACTAACTGTTGGAATAGGGGTTTGGTTCTGTCATGTCAATTTTATTTGATTGATCTATATGTCTATCCTTATATCACTATGGTACTATTTTGATTACTATACCTTTGCAATACATTTTGAAATAGAGAAGTTCAAGTCCATTATCTTTGTGTTGTTTTGTCAAGATGATTTGATGTATTTTGGGTTCCTTGAAATTTCATATGAATTTTAGGAACAGCTTGTTTACTTTTATAAAAAAAAATGCAATTGTAATTTTGATGGATATTGCATTGAATCTGCTTATCAATTTGGGGAGTATCGTTACCTTAATAATATTAAGTCTTCCAGTCCACAAACATGGGATCCCTTTCCATTTTATTTAGATCTTCCATAATATCTTTCAACAATGTTTTATAATTTCAGTGTACAAGTCATATACTTTCTTGCTTTATTCCTATGAAATTTATTATTTTTGATACTATTGAAATGAAATTGTTTCTTGCTTTCATTTTTAATTGTTCAGTGCTCATCCATAGAAATAAGCTGATTTTATGTATTGATCATATATCCTGAAATTTTGCTAACCTTGTTTATTAGTTCTAATTTTTTATGTGTGTAGAATCTTGAGGAATATATATTTTTATCATAATTATGGCATCTGCAAATAGAAAGAGTTTTACTTCTTTTCCAACTTGGATGCCTTTATTTCTTTCTCTTGCTTAATTATTCTGGCTGGAACTTCTACAATAGTGAATAGTGGCAAAGGTGGACATACTTCTCTTATTCCTGATCTTAGAAGGAAAACTCATTATTTTGCTGTTGAGGCTGATATTTTCTATAGGTTTTTCATAATTTTTTATCATGTTGAGGAAGTTTTCTTCTATTCCTAGTTTGCTGTTAGGTTTTGTATTGTTTTGTTTTCCCCATGAAAAAAAAATTACATTGGATTTTGTCATATTTCTTTCCTTTTTTTTTTTATTGTGGGGATTATGTGCTATTATTCTTCTTTTTATTACTGTGTTTGTATTATATTGAGAGATTTTCACATGTTGCATTCCTGGAATAAATTCTCCTTGCTCATGCTCTCTAAGTTCTTTTAGTATTCCACTGGACTCAGTTTGCTTGCATTTTGTTGAGAATATTAGCATCTATATTTGTACTGAGTATTGGGTCTATAGTTTTTTGTCCTTGTGAAATCTTTGTCAGACTTTGATGTCAAGGTAATTTTGCTTTCAATAGTATGAGTTAGGAAGTGTTTCCTTTTCTATTTTTTGGCAGAGTTTACTAAAGGCTGTTGTTAATTCTTCAATTTTGGTAAATTATGTTTTTCTGAGAATTTGTGCAATCTTTCTAGATCATGTAATTTGTTGGCATACAATTATTGATAATAAACCGAAACCCCATTGGTCACCTGACCTTCGTAAGTTGCTACTCTGACTGCTGCACCACAGTGATGTTTGAGGTCTCCTGAAATCAATGTTAGTTCAGAGCCAGTGTCCAGTAATTCTCAATTCTCAATTCTAATTATTTCCTTTTTCCCAGTGCATAGTCCCTGGTAAAAGGCCATAGATCTTTTGGGGGAAAGCTAGGAGAAAGATAAGCAGTTTAAATTTGGATCAGTGTAGCAGAGTCCTTCTTCAAAGATGCCTGACCTGCTTGCATCTGTGTGGTTGCATAAATTGGCTCGAGTCTGGGAATTGATTGAGTGACCATGATTCCCTTTTTTATGATTCAAATATGACTTGTTCACTTGACCAATAACTCTTGCACTTATATTGATTAAGGAAGAATTTTATATATAGCCCAGCTATTTCACTTCTAGGAGCACTTGTCAATGACATAGGTCTCTGCAAGTCATACTATCTGGCTTACTGCTTTGACCTGACTGCTCAGTATAGTGGACACATCTACCCTTTGGAGATTATGTGCCACCATTAAGTCTCTGTTACTCAGGGACTCATTGAATTTAGGCTTCTCAATTCAGTGGCTGCAGTTCCTACTATAATCTCTAACTACAAAGAAGAGTGATCACAGAAATGTTCAAGAATTCTAGGTCTTTTCTCACAAACATATTTCTCACCGCTATGGTGAAAGTGTCCTTTTTCTCCTCTCTGGGCAGGTGACCAGGTCTTCAGTGCTGCTACCACTGTAACATTCCAGTTTCCCTCAACCTTTGGATCCCTTCTCTATAGTCTACTGCACTGTGCTATACTACTTAGTAAACTAGAGTGTACTAAGGCTGCTCTGTTCAGCTTCATTTAGTATAGGCTACCGTGCTGTCCATGTTTCAGCCAACCAACCAAATTGGTAGTGGCCTTTTTAAGCCTCTGCACTGCAACATTAAATTCACAAAAAAATCAGCTTAGTGGGCACATGTTACTATATTTGGCCTGATTTTACATTATGTTCCTTCCACCATTAGCCCCACACTCTTAATATTCATTCCCAGACTTGTGTCCCAGATTTATGTCTGTATAAATTGGAAATAATCATGTAGTTCTTCTAGAATGTAATTCACCTTCTCATGGGTTACATTTTGTACCTTACTTTTCAGGACCTATTATATTTGTGTCTAGTTATAGGCCCAGAAGCAAAGGGAGTGTTTAGGAGTGGTTACAAAGAAGAATCAGCAAGGCATCCATCTTGTGGAAGGCTATTTCAGTTTACTTAGGCAAACTAGGGTTAATCTCCTCAGACAGGGATTGGATAGCTCTTTTCTACTTGCAAAAAGACTTAGTACAATATAAGGGCTCAACATCTCCAGCTTCATCAGTATCTTCCCAAATGTCCCATTCCAATTTTCAGGATCCCATTCCTTCCCATTCAGTAGCTCCACTTTAACCATAGACACTTGGCAAGGTTGGGAGTACAATTTGCATTTTAATTCCATCAGTCACAGGATGAGACTCTACATTCAATTTGCAACAACCTCAGATCTGTAGCCACACAGGAGATAAGGATTTCTTTTATGGCAGACGTAGACACTTTTAGATCATTTATGAGGCACTTTGGTTGGAAATTTGAATCCCTGAGCTCCTTTTCTTTCCCTACTATGTCCAGCACAATTAGGAACAACATTCCAATCTCATTATTGTTAATTGGACAAAAATATCCTAAGATATTAAATAGATGATCACTCAGAACTTTGTCTCTTAAAATTATTTAATTTGGAGTATTCAGTAGTGATATTTTAACATGTCTTAATCCACATCATGCTATAGACCATCTGTGCTCTCTTCACTACTAGAAAACGAGTTATTAGTTACTTTAAATCTAACCAGATTGGAAAACCAATTCTAGAAAACTTAGAACCAATTCACAAAACCTTAGGACAGTTCCCTAAAGAATCTGTTTCTGTAGAACCACTTTTGGTACAAAATCAGTGGTTGGTGAGAGACAGACAGACTGACAGGCAGGTGGACAGACAGATGTGTTGAAGGAAGTGACTCAGGAAAATATGGAGAGACCCAAACCTGAAATGTACAAGACAGGCCAGCAGTCTGGAAATTCCATTAAAAGTTGATGTTGCAGTCTTTGGTCCAAAGTTAGTCCAGAGGCAAAATTCCTTCTACTTCAGGGATCTGAAAGTCATCCATATTATGGAGAGTACTATGTTTTATTCTAAGGCCACTGATTCAAATACCAATCACATCTAATAAATACATTCACAACAATATTCACACTGCTGTTTAACCAAAATATGGGGCATCAATGCCTAGCCAAGTTGACACATATATTAACTATCACATCTGGATATAGCATTCCGTGCAGGTTTTTCATGGAAAGAACTCAGGTTATATATCTGTAAAGAAAGTAGGCAGGATGGTGCAGAAGAAACTGAAAGGCCATGTAGTTGCAACTCTAGTAACTGTCAGTGCTATAGGGAGTTCTGGATCTGATGTGTCTCAGACTGAAGCATGGGGGCTGGGTCTTTACATCCTTCCATCCATTCGTCATTCACCGCTGGCTTCCCCCCCAATAGCATTGAGTGAGATCGCTTTTTCTATAGCTGGGGGCAATTCTCAATGATGGCTACAGATGCAAACATGACTGAAAGGCTTTCCCAAAAGCTAGTGAGGAAGTGTGTTGGTCTTTAGTAGGAAATCAGATGGAGCAACCCAGTTATACACTATAAAAGATAATGACAAAATTCTGGTCAATAATCACAGTATTAAATTAAATAGCATTTATGAATTTTAAGGAATTCTTAATTCTAAAGAACATATTTTCAGTCAAGATTAGTAGGAAATCAGATGGAGCAACCCAGTTATACACTATAAAAGATAATGACAAAATTCTGGTCAATAATCACAGTATTAAATTAAATAGCATTTATGAATTTTAAGGAATTCTTAATTCTAAAGAACATATTTTCAGTCAAGATTAGTAAATCCATATTTTGTTATATGTTTTTATTCATATTTGTTATATTCATATATTCTTCATATAACAAGTTATTTGAGAAAATCTAGTCCAGGGTGTGCATGGCATTTATTTTTGCCTATTTATTTTATATATTGTTGTGCTTGCATTTATTTAACCTATTGTTTTATCATGTTGCTATTTTAATATTATTTTGTTTGGTCCCTCTTTTTCTATACTGTATCAGGAATGAGGGGGGCATATTAAGTGAGAAGGACTACAATGAAAACTGTTTTGGAAATAACATTACAGTTGATTATAGTTAGAGTCTTTTAACAGAATGTTTATGTGCAGCTGCTGAATATAATAGCAAGTTGGAGAGATTCCTTGTCATCCCACACATTTCAGTCCATTTAGAAAATAAATAGCAGTGATAGATGACATTTTCCTTAGAAACAGAAAATAGCAATACTGTGTCTCAAATCACAATTCCCTTTAATCAACATTGCAACATAAAAAAAAAAAAAAAGGAAAAAAAAGGCTAGTGAAAAGATCAATGGATAACATCCAGTTAGAGAAAATTGAAATCCACAAATAATCTGTTCAATGACCGTCCTTGAGTAAATTTACTTTGCAAGTATTTGTAGGATAGAAATAGAATCGATATTCCAGAATTATCATATAATTCTGGCAGTTAAAATATAGCCACACGATGCTACGGTCTTAAAATGAACAGTAGCAATAGGCAGCGTTTGAAAGCTATTTACAAGAACTCCGAGTTCTTTTTGCAGTCATTTTCCTATTGCCAGACTCCTCACATGAAGACTCCCAGAACAAGTGAAATGCTTTCTATAAAAGCACCTTGGTTATAGTGTTTTAACATACTGATATTTTTCATATGGATGTCCTTACCGGATAGCCACTGTGAGGTAAAGCATGCTGTAAAAAATATACGATATTTACTAATTTATCATCATTTCTCTTTTTCTGCCTCTTACATTTTGTTATGGTTCTTCCTATGTAGCCCATCCACATTTGCAAATCTGATGAACATGTGAATGAATGACAGATATGGATAATATATTTAAGACCATAAGTAGTGTTCAGTTCTTCTTCTGGGTATATTTAAATTTCAATAGGGCATAAAATGTGTGGCTTAATGAAAATATGTCTAGTTGTATATAGCAGTCAACAGATACAAGGAGGAATTATATAAGGAACATGAGTCTCCTGCCTTACTAAGAGGTGAGGTCTATTCAGAGGTACCAGAATATTTCCTTTGTTTCCAGCATTATGATTTTGTTGAACTTATAAGCATAAACCACAGAGTCTGTAATTTTTCTTTTGGTCTCAATTATCTTTATTTTCAAATTAAGAAGTGTAGTAATTAATCTTCAGTACAGGTATTGGATAAGAAAACAACTACTTGTCATTTATTGAAGAGAAGAGAAACAAATGTTTTAATAAGGACCTAAACAATTTAAGAAAGTTTACCATGGCCTAGAAATATTGTTACTATTACTAAGGATTGATTATATTTTATCTCTTCTTTAAAGCTGATTATGTCACATTTAAATTTATTTTTTTCCAAATTATCTGAGAGCATACAGTCCGAAATTTGAGTTATATATTGTTCTATCTTGTATGTTTTGTGATCAGTTAAGGCATTTAAGTGAACACTTAACATGTATGTATTATATTATGTATCTTTTCAGTTGATACAATTTTATAAAACTATCAGTGACTTCCCTAAATTGGTCTGAAATGTGTACTTGATTAATGAGTGATCACACACATACATACATGCACTTATAAATATTTTTAAATTTTATTACTCTTTCAAACACTGCAGTGATTTAAGACTGTGTCAGTTTAGGTATATATGAGCTCTGTTTCCCAGCATTGTCTTCTGTTTATGATACTGGATTAGTTTGTCAGGAGAGAAATCTGCATAATAAAGCAGCAGTTGAAGCTCTGCTGACTGTTGTTGGTAGTCTGTTAGAGAGAAGTGCTGGTGGCCAGTTTATTCTTGGCTTTTTGCTTCAGCACATCATGTTCTAATTCCTAACTGCAGCTGTTGCTGACCAACAATGGTTCAGGCCTACCAGCAGGTATTTTGCAGCAAACACACAGGAACAGAATCCATGGACTTCAATAGCTTTCTTCACATTTCCATTCTAGCAGCTATTGCCTCTTGTAAACTCCATGCTAATAAAAGCTTTCCTCAGATCCTTTTCAGAATTTTACATCCCCATTGAGTTTTCCGCAATTGCATGAGCTCAATTTCAATTAAAAAAAGAGGGGAGAAAACAACAACAACAACAACCACCAAAAACTTAGTGTACTATTCCATGAAACTCCGTGTTCTGCCTCCCTGATTGACCCCTATCTGGTAGGACAATGAAATAAAGGGCAGATTTGTTACAATTTGGATACTATCAGTTGGATTTCATACATTGATCTGTCTGCTGAAAGGAAGAGTGAGGAGAGGGGTAAATTGTGCCTTTTAGAAGCTATATCTCTGGATAGTGCATTCAGTTTTTATTATTCAGTGAAATTAAAAAAAAAATCAGACACTGTCTGGGAGTTTCTACAAAACCCAATTTCTAAGATATTCAAGGAGACCCAGTGTTCATGAACAGACTACCATATAGACCTGAATATGAAGGACCTAATGGAAATTCAGGATTTATTCTTGACTGATTGGTGAGGTGGCTAGGCAGGCACCATTGTTTAAACCTTCCCTGGAAGTTTCCTTCTAAAGCAGGGCCAGCAGACTATTTTCATATATATTTCTAGCTTCATGGGTCATACAGTTTCTTTTGTTACTACTCAACTCGTCCACTGTAGCATGGAAAATAGTAGTAGGCCTAATCTAAACTGATGGTCTTGGTCAGAATTGGCTTAAACAGACCCTTGCTCTAAAGGATCATTGAAGAGGTTCAGACTTTTTAGTCTTGAGCCAATGTTATACATTTTTCATGGGGTTCAATTGTCTAATGATCTAATGATAATCAAACACAGAACATAGAGGCAAAAATTAATAAATGAATGTAGGAAATGAAAAATAAGCCATATTTTATTCTAGAACTTACTCTTGTTGATAGTGTGTGATGGATAGTGTCTTAAATAAGGCCTTCAGTTAGGAGGACTTTTTAAAGGTGAAGGGAAAAAAATGCATGAGGAAAATCTATCACATTCATATTAATCAGCCAGAAAAAAATAACTAAAGTTTGCCCACAAAATATATTCAGCTAAAAAGTCGCAAAACACAACATTCCAACTAAGAAGTATGTTAAATGTACACTGGCATTCAGGGAAAAAAACAAAAGGAAATCGGTGATTACAGTCTCAAGATTCAGTTCACCTGTTATTGGAATAAAAATTTCTGAAGCTTATTTCAGCTAAAAATTCAAAGGTAATAGGAAGATTTTATTTAACTTGTATCAATGCACTGCTTATTGTCCTTGTTTATATACATTGCTGAAACAATTGTATTCTACTAGCTGTTGAGTTTTTAATACTATTTTTTAGAGCAGTTTTAGGGTCAAAACAGAATGAGACAAAGATGCAGAGATATTCCAGAAAGCCCCTTCCTCCTGAGGGAGCAGGAGACTGGCTGAGGACAAAGCAGAAGCGGGCACCTTGCACCCCCTCTCCATCCGCTCCCCTCGGTAATATGTAATAGCAATCCTCAGGCACCCCTGACTGCCATAAACGAGAAACAAATAGTTAACTTGCAGACATCACAATCCTGCAAGACAAGAGTCTCCCTTGGTTTACAAACGTCCTAGAGATCTACAAACAAAGAAGTTACCTTATCAACAGCACAATTTCCAGAGGCAAATAACTCAGTTCCTCAAACCCTAATATCACCCTCCCCTCCATAAACAAAACTGAAGGAGGCTGAGGTAGAAGGAAATGTAAATATAGTTAAATCTCTTCTGAACCTAAATCTCACTAACAAAGACGCGTGATAGAAGGATTATGACCTCCCATCAGGAATCTCCCACTTATCTTGATGTTAATGGCTGGCCAAAAGACAACATTGATCAAGCCGCAGGGCCTCAGGTATCCAGGCACACTGTAGGCCCTCTTTAGCATACGAAAACTCCGTTGAAACCTCCCTTCCCCTCACCTTCCCCCAAAGGCAAGGTACAGAACCTGCCATCCCTCACAACCCCCGGCAGCAGCTCTTTCTGCCCATGGATCCTGTTCCCTTGCTGTAATAAACCACCATTTTGCTCCAAAGATGTCTCAAGAATTCTTTCTTGGTCATCGGCTCCGGACCTCAGCCCACCGAACCTCACCTAGGTTCTAGAACTTCATCACTTCCACAGATGCATCATCACCCCCCAATATCAGTATTTTCCACCAGAGTAGTCTGTGAGTTATTGGCATCAAATGAGAAACCCATGTTGACACATCATCATCACCAAAGGCCATAGTTTACATTTCGCTTTACTCTTGGTGTTATACCATTCACTTTTAAATTTTGAACATTTATTTAACTAATTAGGTTTGCTTTTCACTATTGTTTAATATCATTAACCTCTTGAACAGCCTTTTGTCTAAGCTTTTTGAGTACTGAATAAATAACATAGGATGCCCTCTTTCATTATGTTTATTTCTGTGTAGCAAACTTACTGCAAATGACAATATTTTTGGATTTAAAAGATATTTTAAAGTGTATGCAGTCTAAATTGCTACATAACTTTAGCATCTTTTTTATATAATAGAGCTTTAAGGTATAGATATCTAAGCTTTATTTTTAATTCTTTAAATATGAACAGTTCATTGTCTATGAATGAAACATGGAAAGATGGTAAGCAAGAGAGTACTTCTTTTTACATTGTATTTGTCTGAGCTTCCTTTTTCTAGGTCTGTTTCTGGAAGGTATAATATTAATCTTATCCTAGTTATACAACTATTTATCATCTTTCAGTCTACCACATCATTCTTTGATCTACATAACCATCTATTATAATTCCATGATAAAATAATATCCCATAATGATTTTTACCATCTTGCTTCTTCCCTTTCTTTGATATTTTATATCTCTGGAAATGAACGTTTTTAATTCCTTATCTATGGAGAAAACCTCTTTTCCTGAATGCTTTGAATGGCTATTCTTTAGAGATATGTATCTAAATCACAATTAAGCCCTCCAAGAGATAAAAAGAATATTTAGTGTCATTTCTGGTAATTTTGTAGGTCATCTATGTCTTTGTTAAGAACAGGACTTAGTTCTTGATATTATTCTTCTCCAAAATTTTCTACTTGTTTATGATTAGTACTCTTGAAAGATCTTTAATCTTGACCAAGATTAAATTAATCTTGACATATTATAAAACCTAGCTTAAGAAACTAAGAAGTGGGGCACCTGGCTAGCTCAGTTGGTAGAGAATGTGACTTTTGATCTCAGGGGTTTAAGTTCAAGCCTCATGTGGTATAGAGATAACTTAAAAATAAAAAAAAAAAAATAAAAAAAACCTAGGAAGTTATTTTACCATTTCAGTTAGGTATTACAGGAAAGGAATTGTAGGAAAAATTATTGGTTGCAATTTTTGTTTGTTTGTTTGTTTTTAAATAAACCCTGAGAATTCATGAATCCTCTGAACTACCAAAGTTCTCAATTATGTGTTAATTTCAGACTTTTATAATAATTTTAAATAATTTTTTTATTTTGTCTGCACTTGAGTATTACAGCCATAATTTAGTCTTTGAATACAACAATTCATAAATTTTTAAGTATTGTCAGAAAGTTGCTGGATTCACATGCATAAACTGCACTGATTTAGAAGTTATATATGTTATCTATTAAGGATCAAACCTCTCCTTCCCCCACAATGTAATTAAATCAAGAGGTGGGGCCTAATTGAGATCATTAGAACTAGATGAGGTCAAGAAAGTAGAACACCCCTTGACTTGTTTCACTTAGCATAAATCCCCTCCAGTTCCATCCATGTTGATGCAAATGGGGAGTATTCATCCTTTCTGATTACTGAGTAATATTCCATTGTATATATTCATATGTGGAACAGAAGGGATAGCATGGAGGACCACAGGGGAAGGAAGGGAAAACTGTATGGGAAGAAATCAGAGAGGGAGACAAACTGTCAGAGACTCTGGACTCCGTGAGGCAAATTGAGGGTTACAGAAGGGAGGGATGGAGGGATGGAGTAGCTGGGTGATGGGTATTAAGGAGGACATGTGATATGAAGAGCCCTGGGTGTCATATGAAACTAATGAAACTTTGAACACTGCATCAAAACTAATGATGTACTATACAGTGGCTAATTAAACATAATAATAAAAATTAAAAAGAATAATAAAAAAAAGTAGAGCTCTAATGAATGGGATTAGTGCCCTTATAAGTCAAGAGAGAGCTTGCTTTCTCTCTATGCTCCCTGCCATCTGAGGATATAAGGGGCAGTCTGCAACCTGAAGAGGGTTCTCACCAGAATGAGCATCCTGGCACCCTGATCTCAGATCTCCAGAATTCTGTGAGAACTAAATTTCTCTTGTTTATAAACCATCCCATTTATGATATTTTGATTAGCAGCCTAAGCTAATCAAGATGGTATTCTAGACTATATCAGATTTCCTGTGCTTTACAATATTTGTAATCTTATCTCTACTTGCAATTTGATACATTATACTAAAATTTTATGATGAGCAATTTCTGAAGAGCCAATAAATGTGGAATTAATGAAAATTAGTGTCCCCGGTAAAGGATGGAGACCACAAACAATGTATGTTCTTACAATTTTTACATTTGTATTTGATGCAAAGACATCAAGACCCTGCTGTTATCAGTGCCAATTACAAATAAGTGAGTCTGTTTTCCTTTTTTAATTAATGTCCTCATTTATATATAATCAAGAAATTTATTGACTGAGAGCATATTCTTAGATATGTATCAGTTATCAGGCAAAAGGTTAAAACTATATTGTTTTAAAAATATTCAAAATTAAATTTATTTCTCTTGTGATTATCATTTAGTTTTTCATTGGTCTATTTTTCATAGTAAATTGGTCTTGATCCATTTTGTTTTTTAAAAAATTTTCAGTGTCCCTGGAACAATTTAACCCAATACTCACAAATGTTGCCTTACATCATTAATTTGCCAAAGAAAACCTTCACTCCTGCCAGACCTTCTTGAATCTAGAATATTACTCAGGGAATATCTTCTACCATCCAACATATTGCTGAAGGATGTCCATCTGCCAAACAGTGAAATGAAGTAGCATATCTTGGCAAACTTTGAAAGGAGAAAAAGCTTCAAAAATTTGTAAATGTATTTTATTATTTGAAGATATTTGGCAGCTGTCATTTTCATGTTATTTCCCTTTTTGTAGAAAAAAAGAAATTCCTTCCATGTTTGACAGCTTTCTCAAGGTCAATGGAGTGTTTCTTTTTTATACTAGAACTTCACATATTTTGATTCCAAGAGGAAAAAAAAAATCATGCCTCAGTGTGTGTGTGCACAGAGATTTGGTGTCAAATCTCCTATCTGGCCCATTTCTCAGAGTTTTTTTTAACTCTGCTGGCCCTGAAATAGGGTTTATCAATGACAATGGAACTGATGAAGGAAACTGAATAAGGCTTGCAATTAGATTGCAATTAGAGCATTGGTCAAGGTATTTTGCTAAGACCAAATCTTAATATCAGGGCAAGGTCTCTACAAAATGGCGTGATCTGGAATGTTATGCAAAAATTTCTAGGATCAAGGACCAGCCTGTGGATCTTTGGATGTTTGAGGCACTAAGGTGGAAGGAAATCATAATTCATGTACTTTTTTCAGATCAGAGATTTATAGGAATATGCAAAGAATTGTATGAATGGGAAAGAATTTCATGTGATGTATAATTCTGAAATGTTATTTTATGGCTTGACCTTAATTCAAGTATGTGTGTGTATAGTATTTAAATGTATTATTGTAAAATAAGAACATCATTAGCCTATATTTTAGATTCACATTTTTATTAGTCCTTGGATATGATGAAATTAGGTTGATAGGTTTTGTTCTGTTCCTTCTAGTGACATATTTGTAAATGAGTAATGATTTACTCATGAGTAAACTGAGAATGATGAGTATTCATTTTTCAAGTATTTTTCACTATTACATTAAAAAATACAATTTTTCTACCAAATGGGATATTATTCAAGTTCTCATGCTAAAAATTTATTTAGTACTGAATAATGACATTTATCTGATATTTTTGACATATCTTCAGTGACCTCAAGAATGATTCTCCAATGATCAAAAGTGATTTTGAAAAATTGTGGGATTAAAATGCAGAAAAATAGAAACAAAGAAAAGCAGCAATTTAAAAATGATATGATTTTGTTTGATATCTTCATTGTTTAGCCTGGTTAATTTATATGTTATCATTATCTCTTATTGTTTCTTAAAAGCTTATTACTGTAAAAATCATAAATTGATAAATAAATCTAGAAATTCTGAATAGTAGAAGCAGACATGTTAAGTATGAAATTGTTTTAAAAGTCCGAGATTAAAGACATACAATGTATTATGCTGAAATCAGCTCAGATCAGATCAGCAGGTACAATTATGCTCACTTATTTTTCTTCCAAACTACATTTTTGGTGATGTCAAGTTGTAGCTTGAAAGTGACCATTGTGGGGGTATTTACATCACAGAAGCTGGCAAAGGTAAAAAAAAATCAGGCATTTATCTTTTTCTTAACTTCTTCAAGTGTTGGCTATTAAATATTTACTGGTATATCAGCAGATTAGTATAATAAAAAATAAGAACATTCTGTAGAATCTTAAATAGTTGTTTTATTTGTTGCTACATATGGGGAAGAATATAAAGTTGCTTTCAATTAAATATGTAAAGATGTCTATTAAAAGAGAAAGCATGAAGGTTACTAACTGGTCTGAAGTACAATATCAATAATAAGATGCTTTTCAAGTGTGCTTAAAATTTCCTCATGGCGGGGCACCAGGGTGGCTCAGTGGGTTAAGCCTCTGCTTTCGGTTCAGGTCATGATCTCAGGGTCCTGGGATTGAGCCCCGCATTGGGCTCTCTGCTCGGCAGGGAGCCTGCTTCCTCCCCTCTCTCCCTGCTGCTCTGCCTACTGGTAATCTCTCTCTCTCTCTGTTAAATAAATAAATTAAATCTTTAAAAAAAAAATTCCTTATGGCAAGATAAGTTATATTTTAAGAAGACAAATGTAAATAAATGTAAATTAGTTCCTTTATAAAAGTATCTTTGGGGAAAATAAGTCATAAAACCTCTGTTGTTTAATTTCCTTAACTTAAATGTTATTTAATGAAAGTGTCGTCTTTGGAAGCATACACGTTTTTTATGAGCTACTTTATCAGAATTATAGGTGAATAAAGTCTTTAATGATATAAACTGCAGTGCTAAAAGGATAAAAAGAATGAAAATTGAGAGGAATCAGATTTGGGGAACAAGTTAAAATAAAACTCAATCTAACATTGTGCTTCTTTTTTCTCTCAGTATTTTATCATTTATATAATTTAAAGAGCCATGATTATTGTTTCAACTTAATGCTGGAAATATTTCCCTTTAAAATGTTGCTATTTTTGTTGTTAAAACAATCTAATGTTTAATTAGAGAAGTAGTGTCTCTCATTTTTTTCTATTTGAATTTTATTTTCCAACCTAAACAGTTTTGTGATTAAATTAAGCATGTATCTTCAGTGATATTGAGGTCACATGCAACTTGCCTGTTTTAAATGTAATGATCTAGTACATTCTTTTTTTGTCCAATTTTGAATCCTTCTATGAATAAGCTTTTAAAAAATTTTTGCTACTAGTACTGTGATGATGTACATGTAAGGGCCTATTTAGCCAGAGCGATTCCATCCCGTTAAAGAGTGATTTTGTTGTTTATGCAGTAAGCTTAAACTGACCCTGCCTCCCCCCACTCCCCACCTCAGGGGAACTTACTTCAAAGCAAGTCCCGGAAACCAGTAGAATATGGTCGACTAGTCCCTGATAACAGAGCCCAAATGCAGGGATGAGTCGGGCCAGGTGGAGACATCCAATCAGTGGGTCACACATACTGTCCCCTAGCTACCAAGGAGTGTGGGCCCTGCCTTTTGGGCGCCTTTGGGGCACCAATTCTGACCAAAGTGATAGACTAGTTCAAATAGCTACTATGGGGTGAATTGTAATTCAATTGGCCACCCGTGTGTGACCTAGCATGACCGTGCAGCTTTCTCCATGTGTTCCAATTTCGTTGGCCACCTGTATGTGGCCAGGCTCAACCACATGGCCTTTGCACTATAAAAGTTAGTCTGTGAGGCTGGGAGGGGTAGCCCTCTCTATAAGAGGCGACCCTGAATGGTTGGTTTGATTCTCGATGCTTGGCACGAAATAAAGCTTCGCTTGACTTTCGCTTTGTATCAGTCTCGCTCCTTTGATCACGGACCCATCATTGGGAGAGCTTTCAGTACACATGACTAATTCATATTTGTGTTAACAAATCATTTCAAATGATTTAAACAAGTGCTGCATATGATAACATATATTAGGTTTTTTTTTAATATTTTGCTTATATTTAGACAAACTTAGATTCTACCCTCCTATCAAAAAAAAAAAAAAAAAAAGAAAAGAAAAAGAAAAGAATAGACACAAGTCATAAAGCCCATAAAATGAAGAGCAGTCTTCAGGGACTAGGAAGAAAGTCAGGATACCTCTGGGGGAGGTAGAAAAGAGTAATGATGTTCTCCATTGAAAGTGGTTTATTATGATATCAGTTAATAAAAGATCCCAAAAGTAAACTGATCTCTCCCTTGGGACTAGGACACGTCTCCAATAGCATGAATGCTTTTAAAATTGCAGAATTTAAATAAGGTGGAAAATTAACAAAAATCTTCCAGTTAAAATGTCAGTTTTCCTAAATCTTAGAAAGTATCTCCTGAAAATGGGTTGTCTTATATATAGTTCAGAGGATAGGGGAGCCTGGGTGGCTCAGTCATTAAGCATCTGCTTTTGGCTCAAGTCATGATCCCAGGATTCTGCGATTGAGCCCCACATCGGGCTTTCTGCTCAGGGGAAGGCCTGCTTCTCCATCCCCACTCTCCACTGCTTGTTTTCCTCTCTAACTCTCTCTCTCTGTCAAATACATAAATAAAATCTTAAAAAAAAAAAAAAAAAAAAGAATTCCGAGAATAGAGCATTTACCTAGCAGCATTGTAGCAAAGATTAGAGAGAATGGAAAGGCAATAAATTAAATTAAGTAGCAACAATCATTAGCTGCTTTCTTGATTTGCTTAGAATTTGTGATCCAAAGGTCCATTTTCATATATTGTCGTTATTGTTGCTTTCTAAATGCTTTATTAATAACCTACTTATTTTAGATTGTGCTAGCTACAAGTTGGGCAAACTTTTAATAAGCCCAGATAAGAAAACTATAACACTGAATTCCTCTGCAGCATCCCTGGCTAATTTCCCTCAACCTTTGCTTTCTTCCCTGGCCTGAGTTCATTCTCTCCCAGCTCAGCCCTCTAAATTAGAAGCACTTTTATCTGAAGCTGTCAACCTAGTCCTTCAAAGATTATTCTAAACTCGTCAGCCTTAACTATAGGGAGGGGGAGGGAGTGGCCTGGAGCGCTAATATGTTTTTCAAAGGGCTCTCTGAACACTGAGATAGTATTAGCCTGTAATGAGAGGAAGGGAGTCTTGTCAAATGTGCTCCAATTAAATGTTACAGACTTCCCCCAGGAGCAGCTTCTTTCTTTTGGGAATTGAGTAGTGTTTGGTAACTTTATTCCTGGGGCTAACACCATTGGTTTATTATTATTTTTTTCCATACATGCCAGAAGACAGAAGATCGGAAGGATGATATTCTTTCCTGTCCTGTCAGGATTCAGAAATTCACTGCCGAAACAAGTCAGTTTGTGTTCAGGCAGGCTTCCTTAGTAAATGATCCAAAAAAAAAAAAAAAAAAGAGAAAGTTCATGCTTTTGTGTCAGCCACCAGAATACCATTCATTACACTTACTTACCTAGCCAACTTCTTTGACTGGACTGTGGTCAAATTTACTCACAGTTGACCACTTTTGCCCTCTGGCTTTAAAATATTTAATCATACATAGAATTTTTAACACACACACACACACACACACACACACACACACACAATTGCTCTTAGAATTCATTAGATTTCCACAGAACTTAGTGAATTTCCAGTGACAAAATTGTAAATGATTTGAAATGTATTTTAAATATATGGCCATACCTTTTCATTTGCTCAGGATTGCTAGTTGCAAGGAAGGCTATTTTTTTTTTTTTTTTTTTAGAGATTTTATTTATTTACTTGACAGACAGAGATCACAAGTAGGCAGAGAGAGAGGGGAAACCAGACTCCCCACTGAGCAGATGGCCTGGTTCCCAGCTCGATCCCAGGACCCTGAGATCATGACCTGAGCCAAAGGCAGAGGCCTAACCCACTGAGCCACCCAGGTGCCCCAAGGCTAATTTTGATGGAGTATTTCATCATCTCCTTTTCTTCAGGCAACTGGAGACCACTTATAAAATTGCTTATTGTATTCATCTTAAGATACAGCTGAAGTGAAATATAGCCAATTTTCTTACCTTTATGTAATGACATTAATAGAAATTGCAAAACAAATTTTAGTCCTAATTATATAATTTAATAGTATCCTTAGACAATCAAAAATTTTAAATGATAAAGTGTTCAGATAAGAAATATCAGAGTTCTAGTAATAATATTAAACATCATTAAATATTAAAAAACATGTTTAACGTATTTCAATTCACAAAACAATTTTCAAAATACATTTTTAAAGGCAAAAAGTACCTGAAATGTAATCCTGTTTTAAAAATATCAGCATAAGTTTCCTGTTATGTTACAATCATATATTTTATTTAATTGCACTAAAACTGTAGCTGAAGGGTATTTTGAGGGTAGAAACAACAATAATTATTTATCATCATTCCTATTTCTTAAATTTGGGTATTAATGTTGGTCCCAGCCAATTAATAACAATGCTGTCTGGGCCTGGGCCAGTGTTACTTGTAGTGAGCACTCCACAGGGTCCCATGTTGTGGCTGGAACCAGCCCTTGTGGTTCTTATTAGGATTTCAGGACACACATCAGCAAAAGCCATCAGGGAACTTTGAGGAAAAGATTTATTACTCAGAAGTCTTAGAGGATACTTGGCATGACTAAAGGACACACAGAAAGGTCAGGGGAGAGAGAAGAACAAGGGCAGGGGGACCAGGGGCTCTGGCTTTATTAGGGTCCAAGGGTGGGGTATCTAGGGTTTTGCAAGTTCACTCTTTATTGCTTAACTTAAAGTCAAAGAGTGGGAATTAGGCTATGGGAAGGGAGCAGCAGGGTCATTCAATCAGTTACCTAGATTTTTCCAGGGCTTTCTCAAAGAGGGGACTCTGAGTGGGGGCAGCCTAATTTTTTACCTGGTTGTTCTGCTAGCTACTGTATCGCACAACTGTCAATATTCTTATTCAAGATGGATGTCTTTCAAACAGATGCCTGGCAATCAAAAGCTGAATGTCAGGCACCTACACTCCATTGAGTGCTGATCCCTAGGGGCAGGTTTTCTCCGTTCGATGTCAGTTGATGCTGGGCTGACACGGAAAGCTGAAATTTTCAAAATGGTTTCATTACTCACATATTTTTTACTCAGTTAAAATGAGTAGAATAGTTCAGGGCTGGTCAGGCATCTCTTTCTCTTTTTACACATGGCCTCTCTATGTGGCTAGTGTGGGCTTTCACACAGCTTGATGGTCTCCCAACTTCTTACATACTGTCTCCAGAGCTCAAAAGTGGTCAATACCAAACATTCTTAATGCTTGGCCCTAAAAGTTACAGAATGCTACTTCCTTTACTTCTGTTGGTTATAGTAGTCACATGTAGCTCAGATTCAAAAAGGGATGAAACAGACTTCACCTCTTGATCAGAGAACATCGAGGTCACATTGGAAAATGGGAGTTTTTATGTTATTTTTAGGAAACATGATCTGCCAAATTCTTTAAATCAGTTTCTATGGAAGAGGAGAATTCATTCCAGGATAGCCAAGAGTTAAATATGATAAAGCGATAAGTATGACTCTCTGACAAAGCCTGCACTCTTGAGAGAAAATTCAGAGTACAAGAAGGAGTTTATCATTCAGGTAGATTTAGAATTAGATACAGAACTTAGATTAGAGAAATCCTATAAAACATATCCTCACTAGTATAACTGCTTTGGTATTCTTGTGGAAAAAATATTAAAACCAAACTGGAAGACAAATATTTTCCCCCCTTTTGGAGGAATAAAGTGCAACTTCTACAATTCAGCAATGCCTGATGGCACAGCTCCCATTTAGGCAACACCCAGACGCTAACTGGCATTTGGAAGAGATGGATAATTTAGTGGAATTGGTGAATGGCCCTCAGCATCCACAGTCTTTCTACTATTTTTTAGTTGCCTACGCTACATCGGTTAGATTACATTTCCCAGAGTCTGGGAAATGTCTAGAGGTATGAAGGCAGATCAGGTATAAATATTAACAACTCCATAAGATGTGACGTAAGAATGAGGTAAAGTCCGTCTTGCTGCTCTTTTCTTTTTTTCCCCTGGCTTATCTGTAGGCATGAAGATATTGGGCATTTTGCCACAGCCTCCCAGTGTACAATCACTGGCTTTGTTGATGTTGAAAGTCTTTACGTTGGCACAGACAGTATCTAAATGATTTGTGACTGATACCCAGACATCATGTAATTGAAATGAAAGAGTTCCAGTTCCCGTGATAGTTTTCTGATTCCTATCTTACTGGATAGGCTTAATCTAGAATCCACTCATCTAGATCTTCTAATAATATTGGTAATATCTAATCCCTGGATAGTAAAGTATTTTCTGCTTAAAACAGTTGAAATGGTCTCTCCTGTAGCCAGTTCGCCTAAGACAGTCAGTATAGTAGATGTCAGTAGGGGAGGGGAATTCTCTTAAGCCAGCACATACAGCTGTCCTTGCGCAATGAAACAAAAATAGTCAAGGAGAACCACTGGGGTCTTTGTGGGGTAGCTGACAAGATTTTCTCTTAAACACTTGTGAGATAACTCAAAGGGATTTTTACAGAAAAAATTTTAAGGGACTACACAAGCATACACAACTATCAGTTGTGGAAAGGTTCTGTCTTTCTTGAATAATGCTTTTGGAATAATTCTATCTGAGAGGTAGGTGGAAATGTTTGGCATTTGGGCCTGGTTCTATATTTTTTTTTATAGCTTTATTGAAATGTTGGGTTCTATATTTTTTTTATAACTTTATTGAAATGTCATCAGCATATAATCTGCATATATTTAGAATATACACCTAAATCAATTTTCACATATATACATTGAGACCATCAGTTACATCCAAATAATGAATATATCCAGCATCCATAATGGTTTTCTCCTGACCTTTGGAGACTCTCCCATGTGTCTTCTTCACGCCCCTTGTTGTTCTCACCCCTCTCTTCCACCTGTGCCATCAGCACCAGCAACAACTATCTGCTGTCACTTTAATTTGAAGTTTTTAGAACTTATGTACTTACTTCATAAGCATCTACTTTTCTTTTTCTCTGCTTCTTCCACTTGGTATAATTTATTCAAAACTAATCCTTGCTGATTGCTTATGTTAATAGTTCAGTTATTTTTATTGATGAATAATATTCCACTGTGTGGTTATACTATAGTGTGTTTATTCATTGGCTGACAATCATTTAGGTCATTTCCAGTAAGGGGTTCAATAAAGCTTCTAGGAATATTCAAGTACACATCCTTATATGTATACCCTTTTATTTTTCTTAGATAATTACCTGAAAGTGAAACAGTTAGATAATATAACAGATATTTGCATTCCCATTCACAGCCTGAGTTTTATTAAATTACATTCCCACTAAAAATTACACTTTTACAAAAATGTAAAGTGAAATCCAACTTATAGTAATCTAACATATTTTCCATTTATGTACTCATACACATATTTGGTACACATACATATATATATGTCTTTATAATTAATGTATATGAAAATTTGTATACATTTTACCAATATGGTATACACCTTATTTATGTTTGCACATCAACAAAAAGAAAAGATTATTATAATATGTTTTCAGACTTTGTTTCATTCTGTATTCTCATCAAACATTACAGGATAAAGCATGTTGTTTACCGTAGTTGATTTATCAATTGGGATTTAGGTATTTGATTCACGATTTTTAATGACTATCAGGTATGGCTTAATATACAATGATGTATGAGGCATAGGTATCATATCACTGTGTTCACCTTATTAACACGGCTGGTTAGGTCCCCACAATGAGAAACAGATTTAGTGATTGAGAACATTTTACTTTCCTGGGAGCAGAATGGAGAAATATACATAAACAGGAAAAAGACAAGTAAACAGGGTTTGTCACTACTATTTAAAATAGAAATTTTTCATTTTTTATACCATATAGGCATTGGCATTTTCTTTTCTTTGTGGAAACATTTAATGATTTTAGATAAGATAAAAGCACAATATATCACACTTGCTTTTGTAAGTTTTTTCAAATCTCTGAATTTTTTCACATAATAAAAATATTAGAATATCTTATATTTTAATTTAAGTTCTTTAGTTGTTGTTTTTGCCATGTGGTTTGATTTTTTTAAATAAAAATAGATGAGAGGAAGTAAAGATGAAAGGAAAAAAAAAGTAAGAAATGAAACTAGTAAGTATTATTCCTTATGTCTAATATAACCAGAGTATCCATTATACTTGGTGGGAAAAATATTTAATAAAATCCATAACAAAAGCAACAGTACTCCAAAAAATGCAGTTATATTAGTTATTACATTGAACCCTGATTATAATGGAAAGTGTTCTTTCAACATGATTGTTGAACCAGGATTTGCCTACTCAATCCAAATCGATTATATAATAGTACATTTATCTTATTGATTAGCTGTTCAGTTATGCTAAAAGAACATGTATCCTTCTTAGAGTCACTCCATTGTGGTCTTTTTATTAGACCAACTCCTGCAGCACGTGCCAGAAAGCACAGCATACTTGAGCAGTCTGTTATTTTGTATGTTAGTCAGGCAGTGACTCCAAGTTTGCTCTCCTCATCCTCATTATAGAAATAAAAGTTGTGAAGATTTAATCCACATTTTTGAAGCTCAGGTCTCTCATTTGTTCAAGTTATAATAATGTCTCCATTTGTCTACATCACAAAGATAATCAGATGAGACCACTGAAGTAAAAGTACTTGGTTAACTTTCAAACCACTATAAAGATATGGTATGATTTAGGGACAATGTCAGGTTTTATGTTTGATTTTCTGCTTTAGAAAAGGCTAGAGCAAGGTTATAATTTAATTTTTCAAATTGAATTATGCATACAGATAGAGATATAGAGTGGATTCTCAGTACATCTCTTATATTAGTTCCTTATTATAGTTGTCAGTTTTATCTTAATGGTCAGTAATAAATATAATTTTTTAAAGTAATACAATATGAAGAAACTTTGTTCTTACCAAGAATTAGCCTTTTTAACTAACAGTGTATATGTTATAACTCTGATTTGGGTCTTTGGGTAATGTTATCTAATGACAAATACTCTAAATATAAGGTACTTTTTATAAAAAGACTCTTGTATTTTATGACAATGCACAGAAGAGGAAAATTAAAAAGTTGAATTATCTGAAGACTGTTTAAGGGAGCTCATGGTTGGAATACCACACACTTTAAGGAAAATCAACATAAGGCTTTCACCTCTCCCTCAAATTATCAAATTAAATAGGTCTTTATTTACATTTAAATAATGGGAGATGTGTCAAGTACTAATACTAACAAATTCGGTAAAACGTTTGCATTTTGTTCAGGTTTTTTTGTTGTTCTTCTAAGAAACCAAGTATCTAAAAATGTCTTGATTTTCTTTGTTTCTAACAACATGGTAAAAGTAGATAATCCTGAAAATTCTGCAGCAAAATAACACCTACAAATGTTGGAAAATATGTTGTTAAAAATTTTCTTAAATGCATAGCTGAGCTAAGAACAGAGTAACAAACCTCAGGGGTTACATTAAAGAAGGAGAAAAAAAAAAGAAAGAAAAGGAAGAGAAGAGAAGAGAAAAGAAGAAATGAGAAGAAGGAAGTAAGGAAGGAAAAAAATTATAAAGGAAGTTTAGCAATGTTGGTAAATATTAGTATCACAAATGCTGTTCCTCTAAGTCACCAACAAAATGTAATTGGAAAAGACAGCAAAAGCACAAGGGACCTAAGAACCTAAGAATAAATCGAATAAAGGATGTGTATGACTTGATGTAAAAGGAAATTTCTATTGAATAATTATAATAGAACTGAATAAAAGGAGAAACATAGATTCATGGGTATAAAGATAAAATGTGATAAAACAATCTATAAATGCAATTATTTTTCTATTAAAAACCCTAACTAATTCAAATGTTTGTGTGTGTAATTGTTTATATTTTTATGTGAGTAAGAAACTAGACAACCGGAATGTAAGTACATGAAAGAACAGAGGGCTAAAGCTGTTGTTTTCAGTTTAGGTTCTTCAGAAGCAGCCTATAAAATAAGTATGCATGTACAAGGGATTTTTTTTAAAGAAAGTGTGCCAACAAGAAACTAGTAAGAAATAAAGAGGGAGCCAAGCAAGGCTGTGACTTCTGACAAGGTATCATAATAAGCAGATTGAGTCTGGTTCCATAGAAAAACTCAAAAATAAATTAGCTCTGAGTTGTTTCGTTTTACTTCAATGGATCTGTTCTCTCATGCTTCTGTACTAGTGAGTGATTGGTTAGGGGCTAATTCTAACTTTCTGTTTCAGGACAAATCTGGGTTTAGTAGTGCAAAGATATTTGGGAAGTTTAAGTTTATCTAAGCTGAGGGGATATATAAAATAATTTCAAAAGGAGCTCCAACATTGTCTACCTTGTTGAGAATAAGATGAAGGGCATTTTCTTGCCAATTATCAAGAATTATAAAAATAGTGCAATTGGCATGCAATATTTGTGGAAGGAGTCAGAAATAGGCCAGAGAGCTAGAAACAAATCAATGAATGGTAACTCGATTTATGAGAAAGATGGCTTTGCAATATTAGGAGGAACACAATGGATCGCATGGTGTTGGGACAAATGTTTTTCACATAGATAAAAATAGAGTTAGTTTTCTCTTTCTTATTTATTAAACTATCATACTCAAGAATTTTATTTTTAAGGATTTATTTGTTTATTTTAGAGAGAGAGAGTGGGCACAAGTGAAGGGAGGGCAGAGGGAGAGGAAAAGAGAATCTCAAGCAGACTCTCTGCTGAGCTTGGAGACCAATGCCAGGTTCAGTCTCAAGACCCTGAGATCATGACCTGAGCCAGTATCAAGAGTCTGACGCTCAAACAACTGAGACACCCAGGCATCCCCACAAAAATTCTAGAAGAAAATACAGAATAGCTTTAGAAGACCTTGAGTCAGGAAAATATTTCCTAAACTAGGCCTTGAAAGCAAAACCACATAAAAATTCTGACAAACTGCGCTTCCTTTTTTTTAGTTCTTAAACTACGTTACTTTTTTTCCCTTTAGTTTTCTGAGACTTAAATAGATTATTAAATAGTAGAAAGACAAACCAAAAAGAAGGACTAGAGTTGGTAAAGATAATGAAAATAAAACAGATTTTCTTATACGTACTGTAGAAAAGTTGAATTATTTGAACATTTTTTGGGCCATATGAAATAGTAAAGTTGAAAATGAATGTACCTATGATATAGTGGTATCACTTTGAGAAGCACAGTACTTCTATAGTAGTACTTTTATAGTATTCCAGTACTGTTGTTAGGTTAACTGGGGTAACCTCGGGCCCCGAGACCATGACCAGCTGGTCCCAAAGATGTTGCCTGAGGCTGCTGGTCTTCAGGAGAAAGAATTCAGGGCAGATGCAATAGAACAGATGAGCAGCACAACCTGGAAAGATTGTTAAAGTGAAAGTACACCCTTGAGATGTGAGAATGGGTGAGCTGCTGGGGTATGGGTTTCTGTCTTTTGTTGACCGCGTTAACAAGGGGGTAGGCTATTCATTACTCACATGCGATTTCTTGAAAACAGAGTTTCTGTGCATTCCCCACTCCTCTTTTATTTGGCCAGGGGTTTTCTTGTCATGACACAGGCTATCTTGAACCTTTCTGGTTTGATCTGGCTTCTTATACTTTCTGTACTTTCTTTGGACTGCAGCTGGAACAGGGGTCTGTCTTTCTTGATAGCTGGTCATGACTTCCTCTTTGTTCCCCTCCAGGCATCCTCTGACATCCTAGCTGTCTACTCTAACCGTACTTCTTATATATCTCCAAATAGCATAGTTACTGGCCATATGTGACTATTTAAATTTACATTTATGTAAATTAAAGTAAAAATTCATTTCTCTACCACACTAACTATATTTTAAGTGTCAAGTGGCCACATATGGCTAGTGACTACAGTTTTGCACAACACTAATATAGAATATTTTATTTTATCTTATTTATTTATTTTAAAGATTTTGTTTATTTATTTATTTATTTATTTATTGGATTTTGACAGAGAGACACAGCAAGAGAGGGAACACAGCAGAGCGAGTGCGAGAGGGAAAAGCAGACTTCCTGTCAAGCAGGGAACCCGATGTGGGGCTCGATCCCAGGACCCTGGGGTAGTGACCTGAGCTGAAGGTAGACTCTTAATGACTGAGCCACCCAGGTGCCCCTAGAATACTTAATTATCACAGAAAATTCTGTTGGCCAACACTGACCTAGAGAAACCCTCATATGTATGCACAATCATATTAAAAGGAATATTTATTATAGTATTATGACAGCAAATAATTGGAAGCAAATACCATCAACAAGAAAACAAGAAACAAGAATTAATTTATGGTGTATCTATAAAATGAAATGTATCAATGAAAGTAAATTATTTAGAACTACATATTTCAACAGGGATAAGTCACATAAATTTAATGTTTTGGCATTAATTAAGTGAAATTACCAGTCATCACTGTTTCAAATATTTCTTCCCTTTCTCTTTTTCTTCTTGTTCTGGTATTTCCATTACACATATATTGCATGTTTTGTAGTTGTCCCACAATCCTTGGATACCCTGTTCTGTTTTATTCACTGTTCTCTTTTTAGTTTTGAAGGTATTTATTGAGATACCTTTAAACTCAAAGACTCTTTCCTCAGCTGTGTCCAGTTTACTAGTAAGCTCATCAAAGGCATTCTTCAGTTCTGTTTTAGCGGTTTTTATCACTAGTGTTTAATTTTGTCTTTTTCGTAGGGTTTCCACCTATTTGTTTATATTGCCCATCTGTTCTTACATGCTGTCTACTTTATTCACTAGAGGCTTAGCATATGAATCGTAGTTGTTTTGAATTCCCAATGTGGCAATTCCAGTGATTCTGCCATGTCTGGTTCTGATGTTTGCTCTGTGTCTTTAAAATGTGCTTTTTGCCTTTTGTTGTACCACGTAATTTTTTTCTTGATAGCCAGACTTGATGTACCCGGTAAAAGGAATTGCTGTACGTAGACCTTTAGTAATGAGATGGGAAGATGTGGGGGGAGGGGGAGCATTCTGTAATCCTATGATTAAGTCTCCGGCTTTTAATAAGGCTATGTCTCTGGATTGTGAACTTCACAAATGTTTCTCAGGAGGTTGGTTTGTTTGATTGGTTTGGGGTTTTGTTCTCTTTTTTTCTTTTTTCTGCTCCCTTTCTAAGTGGGAGAGGATGGCTACAGTGGACTGGAGTTGGGTATTTTGCTTTCCCTAGGTTAGTTAGGTTCTGATGATACCTCAGCAGGTTAGGTTCCTGTTAACTAGTTTCTCTTGAGGGCTAGCCTTATTAAGAACAGAGAGCTCTGGTGTATTTGGAAATGGTTCTTTCCCCTCTCCTCCTGCAGGAAGCACCAGGGGATTTTTCTCAGGTAATACTGTGGTAACCTGTTGAACTCCTGGAGGTAAATCTAATAATGCTGTGGATAAGGAAGGGGGACCCCTGAAACCATGACTGGAGTTCTGAACTCAGACTTATGGACTGAGCCTGTAGTAATTGTTCAATTATAGTTCAGGTTTTCCTCCTTGGCCCTGGTTCCCCAGGAGGTCTCTGCTCATGAGTTTCTGTGCTGATAAGTTGTTATTTTCTGTATTCCCCTGCCTGTCCCATCTTGGGAACAGTGGCTTGCCTTTGTGCCCTCCTCTCTCGTAGGGATCCAGAGAGTTTTTCGTTTGTTTTGTTTTGTTTCGTTGTTTTTAGTGTGTTCAGCTTTTATTTACGACTATAGGGTGACTTCCAAAGTCCTTATGTGAGGAACCCAGCAACACATGGGGCATAATGGTAAAGTATTAGCATAACAGTTAATATATGTGAAATAGTAGATAACATTTAAGGATATAATGGTATAAAGTAAATGTTTAAAGAGTTGCATAGAAATGAAAAACACCCAATTTAGGGGCATCAGCATGGCTCAGTGGCTGAGTATCTGCCTTTGGCTGAGGGTCATGATCCCAGGGTCTGGGATCAAGCTGTAAGTCCAGCTCTCTGCTGAGCAGGGAGCCTGCTTCCCTCTCTCCCTCTGCCTACTTGCACTCTTTCTCCTTCTCTCTCTCTCTGTCAAATAAATAAATAAATAAAATCTATAAATAAATTAATAATTAAAGAAAACCCCCAAATTTAGGGTATTAATTAATCCTGGTAAGGGTGAGGTATAAAGTATGTATAATTGGTTAGAGCCACAGAAGTTTAACTCTTTATGTATTCCCAAATTACTTAAGCTAAGTAAAGGCCATATAAGTGGTTTTACCATTGGACTCTTTTTTATAAATCTGAAATATCACATAATGAATTTTAATTTTTAAACCTACCATTGTATGCTTTCTACATGTAGGTTACATTTAAGATAAAATGACAAAAATAGGGTCATAAGTTCTTTGTCCATTTATCTAATACTTGTCTTTTAAATTCTTATAATCAAATATTCTGGTTTCTCCTCCTCTTCCTCCTTCTTCTTTTCAAAGAATGGAAGATATAGTTTATTGTGTGTTTTTTCTTACCCGATGCAAGAGTTAAAATTACATTATTACATACTTCTAAAAATTTTTTTTAGAGTTTCAGAAGCTTTTTTTAGCCTAGAGTTGATGATGATGATGGTGATAATGATGATGATGATTGCATCCAGAATCTATTACCACCTTCTCAGGGGAAATTGCTTGCACATTTGATAAGTGTTTCTTCAAAGATTAATAAAATTCTTGGAAAACAGGGTAAAGTGTAAGTTCTTCTTATATTCTTCAGTGTTCTTCCAGTGTTCAATCAGTTCATTATTTAGTACTGTACAGTTGTATTCATTATGAAACCAAACAGAAAAATGCATAACCAAATTTTTATTAAGTGATCCCTAATCATTTCTACTGAAAATTGTGTAATTTTTTTACTTGAAAAGAACATGTACAATTATAAAAAGGAAATAATAAAAATAATTAAATGTATAAAATTTTGAAAGTCTTCCAAATACTTAGTAAATATTTTAATTGCCCCTGGATCTCTGACCTTTGACTTGAATAGTAAACAAAGTTTTTTCTTTAGATCATGTATGATCATTTATGCAGTTATGCAAAAGTGCCTTCCAGTGTGCAGAGAAAGCCTATTTAATTTATTACCATTTCTAATTTGATTTTGGTGACATCTAATCACTTTAAAAACAAAAATCTGTGGATCAATCAATCCTTTACCTCTGAAATTGACAAGGCACTCTGCTAAAACAGGAGAGAGTTGAAGGATACAACAAGAGGGAAAACCATTTTTTAATTCATTTATTTACTATTTACTGCTCATTCATTTACTATTTTCATACTAATATATGATAATATTTACTGTGTACTATGTGCTTGGAACATAATTTTTTTTTTATTAAAGCCTCTGTTTCCTGAAGCAATCCTATTAATAGATCATATCCTGAGTTTATCAATGAGAGTATGGAGAAATAATAATCTAACATTTACAAAGCATTTAATTTATGCTAGAGAATGTTATAATTGTTTTAATATATTAATCTTCACAATAGTGATATAGGTAGAAACTAATATCATTTTCATCTTGTATATGAAGTTATGTGGCAGATATACATTAAGAACATTGTCCAAGGTCATACAAATTAGACACTCAGTATACAATCTTGGGCAGTCTGGTTTTAGCATTGTTCTCTTAAACAAAATGTTATAGCTGTATGTAGATAAGGGAACCAGGAACCAATCTTAGTATTCCTAGCCGCCAAACCCTTTTTTCTAAACATTGTGCTATAAGGCCAACAGATATACTATAATGGTAGATTAGTTTGTTCTTGACTAGCACTTCTACCAGAAAATCCGAGCAAAACATTTAAAAAACATGTGTGTTTTTTCTTACCCGAAATGCAAGAGTTAAAATTCAAATATTCAAATATTTTGGGAAGGTGTCAGGCAATAAGGAATTACTTTACAGAGCATTAATAAGGAATGGAAAGATGCCAAAAGAGCCATAAATTTGGCCCTTTAATCATTTTTCCCCCTGGAGTTCATTTATTTATTTAAGTAACATCTACACCCAACATGGGACTTGAACTCACAACCCAATTACTTCAATCCCTAATTAGGTTTATGTTATCTGCTAGCTGCCTGACAGAAGTAAAACTAAATCCTTTTTAAACTTGGATCAGTACAAGAACATAGGATGTAGTGAAGGGTCTATTGTATGTGTAAATCAAATCCCAGATAAATTAGGATAGAGATAATAGGGTAGAAAAAATAGTTAAAATGTTAGTGACTGATGATTTATTAAACTAACTAGAGACATCAAGACAGACTGAAGATCTAAAGACCACATCGACAATAAATTCAAATAAAACTCTACTATTTCCATCAAGTTAGAACTGGTGAAAGACAAAATGAAAATATTAAAATCAGCTGGAGGCGGTATCAAAACACTATGTTACTTTCATGGAACTAAAATAAGACTGAAAGTTAACTTTTTAACAGAAACAATGGAAGACAAAGGGCAGTATCTATCTATAAAATGTTGAAGATTAGTACTTCAAACCTAGAAGTCTATGCCCAGTTTAAGTATCCTTTGACAAATAAGCCTATGTAATTCAAACTGTAATTCAAATTATAATTCATAATGTAATTCAGAACTGATACTTTGTTACAAGCAGACCTGTGTAAAAGTAAATCACAGAGGATGTTTAGGTGCACACACCCACACACACACACACACACCAAAAACAATAAAACAACAGCAAAATACACCAAAAATACTTCTGTGCAAATGTTTCTGATTTAGAATGTGTGTGACCTTAAGATAAGGACTGAGAACATCTTAGTGGCTGCACTGGGAAATCCTATATCCTCAATTTCCAAAGAACACTAAGCCTTTGTAGACTCAATTTTTGAGTACAATCTAAAAAATAAACTGTTCCTACCCTAGAGTCTCATTCAACTATGGCTCTAAAAGACAGAAGAGAGATGAAAAAAAAAAAATTCCTAATGGGCAGAATTTGGGTAGTATATTGTTATCCATATTGTGTGTCAGTGTGTGTGTGTGTGTGTGTGTGTGAAAAGCATAGTGTGTTTAAGTAACACATATATAGAGTCATTGGTTTAGATGGTTGATGAGATGACTGGAAGGAAAATATTAGAAAATCCGAGATAAGGGTCTAAAGAAGAAACATGGGGTTGAAACTTTAAGAGTATGCATGAGTAGGAGCTAAGATGGAAGAGTAATAGAAAGATCCTTGTCCCTCAAACACAGCTAGATAAATATCAAATCAATCTGAGCAGTGTTAGAACAAATAGAAACAAATAGCACATCTAGAGGGAGAAAAGAGGTCACATCTTATAAGGTAGGAGGTGTGGAGATGTGGCTTGGGGGAAAAACAGATTGTGGGGGCAGTGGAAGGCAGAGAACCGTGGCCATGGATAGAAGTGCACATGTGTGAATGCACGAGAGACAGAGGCATCCAAAACACAACAGTGGCATACTGCAAAGACACATCCTGAAGCACCAGGCCTTGGAGAATATATGACTTTGTCTCCATAAGGCCATTACTTTCAGGAGCAGGAAACATAACAAGATTTCCTATCACACAGAAGAAGACAGAGACCTAGATAAAATGCCAAGAATTTATCCCAAAAGAAAGAACAAGGAAAAGTCACAGCTAGGGATCTAATCTGAACCTATATAAGCAATATGTCTGATCTAAAATTTAAAGCAACAGTCATAAGGATGCTAGCTAGGCTTCAGAAAAGCATAGAAAATATTAAGGATTCCCTTATCACAAACATAAAGGCCTTAAAAACAAGTCAGGCCTGAATGAAAAATGCAATAACCGAGACTTGATATCAACTGGTTGTAATGACCAAAAGTATGGAAGAAGCAGATGAATGAATATGACACAGAAGACAACATTATGGAAATAATGAAGCTGAAAAAAGAAGGAAAGAAAAATATTGGATCATGAATGTAGACTTAGGGAACTCAGTGACTTTATAAAGCATAATAATGTTCATATCATAGGAGTCCCAGAAGACAGGGAAATGGAGGCAGAAGGTTTAGTTGAGCAAATTGTAGCTGAAAACTTCCCTAATATGGGGAAGGAAACAGACATCTGAATCCAGGAGGCATAGAGAACCCCCCATCAAAATCAATAAAAGCAGGCCAACACTAAGACATATCATAGTAAAATTTGCAAAATATAAAGAAAAAAGTCATAAAAGCATCAAGACAAAAGAAGTCCTTAATTTACAAGGGAAGACAAATAAGTTTAGCAGTTATCTCCACAGAAATGTGGCAGGCCAGAGAATGTGGCATGATATATTCAGCATGCTGAATGGGGAAAATAAGCAGCCAAGAATACTTTATCCAGCAAGTCTTTTTATTTAGAACCAAAGGAGAGATAGTTTCCCAAACAAATAAAAACTGAATGAGTTCATAACCACTAAACTAATCCTGAAAGAAATATTAATGTGGACTCTGGGAAAGAAACCAAAAGTGACAAAGAGTAGACAGGAATAGAGAAAATTTCCATAAACAATAACAAAAGAAGTAATAAAATGGCAATAAATTCCTATCAATAATTACTCTGAATGTAAATGGACTAAAAGCTCCAATCAAAAAACATAGTGTGTAGGGGTGCCTGGGTGGCTCAGTGGGTTAAAGCCTCTGCCTTCGGCTCCGGTCATGATCCCAGGGACCTGGGATCGAGCCCTGCATCAGGCTTTCTGCTCAGCAGGAAGCCTGTTTCCCTTCCTCTCTCTGCCTACCTCTCTGCCTACTTATGATCTCTGTCTGTCAAATAAATAAATAAAATCTTTGGAAAAAAACCAAAACATAGTGTGTCAGAATGGATTAAAAAAAAACAAGACCCATCTATACATTGCCTACAAGAGACATATTTTAGACCAAAGACACCTGTATTTTGAAAGCAAGGGGATGCAGAAATGTTTACCATGCAAATAGATGTCAAAAGAAAGCTGGAGTAACAATACTTATATTGGACAAACAATATTTTAAACCAAAGACTAGTGTTAAAAGAGATGAAGAAGTGTACCATATAAACCAACAAGAATAGCTAACAGTTGTAAATATTTATGCACCCAAATTAGGAGCACCCAAATACATAAAACAATATGAAACTTAAAGGAACTCACTGATAACAATACAATAACAGTAGGGGACTTTAACACCCTACTTATATCAAGGGACAGATCATCTAAGCAGAAAATAGCATGGAAACAATGGGTTTGAATGGCACACTGGACCAGAGGAATTTAGCAGATATGTTCTGAACATTTCAT
Source organism: Mustela lutreola (assembly GCF_030435805.1). NCBI lineage: Eukaryota > Metazoa > Chordata > Mammalia > Carnivora > Mustelidae > Mustela > Mustela lutreola. Next base: position 20,825,952 of record NC_081302.1, on the reverse strand, counting down.
CCTAAACAGCAAAATACACATTCCTTTCAAGTGCACATGGGATATTCTCCACAATAGAGCACATATTAGGTCACAAATCAAGCCTCAACAGTTACAAAAAAATTGACACCATACTGGACTGCAAGGGTGATTCAACATTTTCGAATCAATGTGATACATCACACTAATAAAAGAAGGGATAAGAACCATATGATCCTTTCAATTGATGCAGAAAAAGCATTTGCCAAAATACAACATCCTTTCTTGATTGAAACTTTCCACATCATAGGGATAGAGGGAACATACCTCAATATCATAAAAGCCCACAGCTAATATCATTCTTAATGGGGAAAAACCGACATCTTTTCCCTTAAGGTTAGGAACACAACAGGGATGCCTGTTCTCATCAGTAATGTTCAGCATAGTACTAGAAGTCAAGCCTCAGCAATCAGAAAATAAAAAGAAATAAAAGGCATTCAAATTGGCAAAGGGGTCAAACTTTCAATCTTTGCAGATGACATGACACTTTATTTATTTACTTTTATTTTTTTAAAGATTGTATTTATTTATTTGACAGAGAGAGAGCACAAGTGGGGGAGTGACAGGCAGAGGGAGAGGGAGAAGCAGCCTCCCTGCTAAGCAGGGTGCCCGATGCAGGGCTTGATTCCAGGACCCTTGGATCATGACTGAAGCCAAAGGCAGATGTTTAACCAAGTGAGCCATCCAGGTGTCTCAATATGATACTTTATGTGAAAAACTCAAACGATTCCACTCCAAAATTGCTAGAACTCATTCAGGAATTCAGGAACATGGAGGGATATAAAATCAATGCACAGAAATCTATTGCATTTCTATACATTAACAAAGAGACAGAAGAAAGAGAAATTAAGGAATAAATTCCATTTAAAATTATACCCCAAATTGTAAGATACTAAGGAATAAACTTAACCAAAGCTGGTTAAGTTTTTAGCTTAACCAAAGCTAAAAACTTAGAACACTTAAGCTAAAGTGTAAGCTAAAAACTACAGAACACTTATGAAAGAAATGGAAGAAGATATAAAGACATGGAAAAAAACATCCCATGCTCATGGATTGGAAGAATAAATATTGTTAAAATGTCTATGCTACCCAGAGCAATCAATACTTTCAAAGCAATCCCTATCAAAATACCATCAACATTTTTGACAGAGCTGCAACAAATAATCCTAATATTTGTATGGAACAGGAAAAGACCCTAAATAGCCATAGGAGTGTTAAAAAGAACACCAAAGCTGATGGCATCATATGACAGACTTTAAACTATATTAAAAAGCTGTAATCATCAAGAGAGTATGGTACTGGTACAAAACCAGAAACACAGATCAATGGAACATAATAGAAAGCCCAGAAATGGACCCTCAACTCTATGATCAGTCACATTTCAACAAAGCAGGAAAGAAGACCCAATGGGAAAAGAAGAATTTCTTCACCAAATGGCTCTGGGGAAACTGGAGAGCCACATGTAGAAGAATGAAACTGGACCATTTTCTTACAACTTACACAAAGATAAACTCAAAATGGATGAAAGACCTAAACATGAGACAGGAATCTATAAAAATCCTAGAGCAGAACACAGGCAGCAACTTCTTTGGCCTTGGCTGCAGCATCTTCTTGCCAGACATGTCTCCAAAGGCAAGGGAAAAAAAGGCAAAAACGAACTACTGGGGCTTCATCAAGATAAAAAGCTTCTGCACAACAAAGGAAACAGTCAACAAAACTAAAAGGCAACCTATGGAATGGGAGAATGATTTGCAAATGGCATATCAGATAAAGGGCTAGTGTACTGCCCCATATCTTGAGAAAATAAACCATCCAACTGGTAGTAAGTTTTTTCATGGAAGAATGGTGATTACTCTTGATGAGTTTTAACTTCACCTTTCCTTCAGAGTCTCATATAGCAACCATAAGTGAGGTTAAAGAGTATTTGACTCACCCAAACAGGATACTTGTATTAGGGCTATACTTTTTACAAAGGAGGTGATAACAGTGGGCACATGAGATTCAGTGATCTTATTACCTATAACAATTTAACAATAATGAGAAAACACAGACATGATAATAATAGAAGAGCATGTGAGTACCTGCTCAGACATAATAGCCTGGAGGGTACCCTGAGTCTGTGGGTACCCATCAGGATTCAGGAAGACCATTGTATCAAATGATCATTTGGTGCTTTGGCCCAATAGGCAGCATATGTGAGTCCAGAAGTCAAAATACAAGAGGGTTTCTACTTATCATATTCCCAGTGATCCACTTTGGAAACTTGGGAATCATTCCCCTCAACTCCATATTCTGTGCATATAGAGGTCCTTATTTCCTTAGAGATCTTACTTATACCAGGGAAAAGAAGCAAGGGACCAGTAATCAAGGAAAGGATTCATCTCCCTCTCTAGAGGAGGTAGAGTAGCTATGACACAATGAGAGCAGGGAAGGAGATTTTGATACCACATGATACAATGGAGATTTTTGGGACACTCTGGCCTTATTTTGATTGCAAATTGCCATGTACAGTAACATTGGCTTGAGAAGTTCCCGAAGATTAGAGACTCATATCCTTCAAATCATTCTATTAGGTGAGCCACTGAGACCAGTGGAAGTACTACCTGAGAACAGCAGAAACTTAGCCAGAATGGGTATAAGAAGAGGGAAATAATAAATATCAGTTGCTATTCTAAGACCAGCAGCTAAATAATTATAAGATATCTCAAAAGCCCTTCTTGTGTTAGGTTCAAGAAAAGAAACCTAATAAACCTTAAAGAACTATTTACAGCTGAGGAAAATTTAATTAAAAAAATTGTGGATCTGAGTGAGAAAGAGAGTGAATATTGTGGTGTGCTGCCCTGATCCACCCCCATTACTTTGAGATTAAGGCACCCATTACCTGACTGCCAGGGGCATTAGCTACTGATGGCTTATCATTGAGTCTCTCACTGAGGACTTCCTTCAGCAAAATGGAACTATTCTAATGAACATTTTCCCTAGTTGACACAGGAGAGAAGACAGAGGGCCTATCTCAATTCAGACATATCTGAAATACTTTGAAATTGCCTTATGGTTCAGATCCCCCCTGCCTTTTTCCCAATCATGTTTGTCTTGCTCCCTCATGGGTTTTGGGCCCAGGAAGGCTCCTGCTCACAAAGCTCTGAATTTTACAGTCTGTGTCCCAGGGAACCTTACCTTTGACATTGTGAACAGTATAACCCATAGCTTAATCCCTAATGGAAGTTTGGAGCTGAGGAAATAATTAGTACCAAGTAAACCGATGATAGGCAATCTAGAGAAGTAAGAATATATTTGAACCAGAATAAATCTAGAAGGTAGGAACATCAGCATTTGAAATTTAACTGGGAGTGTGGGAGAGATGGTCAGTCATCTCCGATTTTGGGAGTCAATTCGAAAACTGTGAACTAGAAAGACAGCAGAATTTGGAAATATTTGGTTCCCAGAGAAGGGAATATTTGGTTTGGGATATAATTTTAGTTGCTTTGAAACCTCTAAGAAGGGTCTAGTATGCAGATACAGACTGAAATTGTAGAATTAAAAGGGATCATTTCAGGGACCTTTTACTATAAAAACAGAAGGCTATTGCCTTCTGTTCACCTTGAGAGATGACCAAAGGTAGGAGAGAAGTTCTTTTTTTTTTTTTTAGATTATTTATTTATTTATTTATTTATTTATTTATTTATTTGACAGACAGAGATCTCAAGCAGGCAGAGAGGCAGACAGAGAGAGAGAGGAGGAAGCAGGCTCCCTGCTGAGCAGAGAGCCCGATGCGGGGCTCGATCGCAGGACTCTGGGACCATGACCTGAGCCGAAGGCAGAGGCTTTAACCCACTGAACCACCCAGGCACCCCGGAATGAAGGAAGCTCATAAAGATAATCCATTGACCTGAGGAAGAGGAGGAGAGAAAAATAATCAGTCCATTTTTGGTCGATGAAAAGTCATCTTTCTGTTTGCAGTTTTTCTTTATCACCTAAGAAACAAAGAGATTTTCATCACGTTTGTTGTTTTGCCTCCTAGCTAGAGTACTAAATGAGCATGCTTTATCAAAATAATTTCATGGTGAATATCTATACCATATTTTCTCATATACTTAAAAAACATGTTTCTATGAACTCAATATATTTTTATGTAAAGTTAACTAGAGAATATTAAAAACGACTAAAATAAAAGGAAAATTTGCTGTAACATTTTTTTTCTTTTCTAAATATGCTTGAATCTTCTTCCTGTTCACCAAGGATCCAGCTCTTACACCAGCTTTTATATTTTCTTGGCACTATTAAGGCTATTTGGACCATCTTAGATTTATGTTGTAACTCTTGATTATTTCCAAATGTTTTAACTGATTGGTTGGAATAATGTCACCTGAAAATTCATGTCTGTCTGAAACCTGTGAATGTGACCTTATTTGAAAATAGGGTCTTTACAGATGTTACCATGTTAAGATGCAGTCATACAGGATTAGAATGAAGCCTAAAGCCAATATTGACTGGTGCTCTCTTAAGAGGGAATTTTAGACACACACACACACACACACACACACACACACACACACGATGGCTGTGTGAAGTTGGAGAAAGACAATTTAAGGAAAATTAAGGATTGCCAGCAACGACTAGAAGCTAGGAAGAATCCAGGAAAGATTCTTTCTTCAAGTCTTCCAGTGGGACATTGCCCTGACAATAACTTGACTCCAGACTTCTAGCCTCTGGACTATGAGGAATACATTTTCTCTTGTTTTAAGTCACCCAGTTTGTGGTGATTTGTTAACTACAGCTCTAGGAAACAAATACAGTCTTTCTACAGAAGAGGATTTGAAAATGTCCATGTTTTTTGCTTTTCCTGATATAACTTTGCATTTCTCTGCCCTCAACTGCTTCTGGGTTTAAAATGAGAAATAGTATTGTTTGGAGATTTGGGAGGTTTTTATTTTGAATATAGTCTATAACTAAACATTTTTTTTAACTTCAAAATTGCTAACGCCATTATCTGTACAATCGACTTGATGACCATATTCTTTGATATCTCCGGTGATCATTCACTTTCCTTGCCTCTTAACTATCCCTTGCATAATCTCTTTAATTTCATAATTCAAATGTGATAGAATTATCATATACATATGTGCCCTAACTTAGGAAACACATAAACCCTTAGAATGAATCATTTAAGTAACAGAATAGTTTTAAAAATTTAAGGTATCTATTTTTCCCCCTCAGCCCTCTTAGTCTCTCTCTCTCTCTTTCAGGTCTGATAAAAGCAGGTAGAGAATTTCATGTTCATTACATGTTTCTAATAGTTCTTGTACTTATAGAAAGACAGTAATTGGTCACAGCAAAGATGTGCGAAATGTGTATTTTTTAAAAACTGGTTTACCTAATTATAGCTAATTTTATGGCTGTCATAATTGTCTATTATTAACCTCCTTATGGCTGATTTTCTTGATGTTGTAAAATTCTTGATTTGCCAAGTAAAGTTTTCTCACTTTTTAATAATTTGTAATAAATAAAATATGTATTATCACCAGTGTGTCAGAGTAATTTCTCCCCTCCCAGTTGTTTTTACTTCACATTTCTTTTCCCCAAGATGGTGTGTTTGCACAGCCAAATTTCTATCAATTTAAATCAGTCCATTGGTCAGCCAGTCAGTTACTCCAGCAGCCAGTCCAAGGCAGACTGCACCTCTGCCAACCCTGCCTACGGAGGTTCTCCTCGAAACACAGTAGAGAACAGAGTCAGCCCAGATCCTTGGGGCAGCCTAGCTTTTCTCCAGTCCTACATTTGGCCACATTCTTTAAACAAAACTGAAAGATTTATGGCCCAACTGGTTACCTAATTAATTTTTCCAGCTTTACTTCCACTGTAAGTTTCAGAATAGAATGTCATTCTAAGCTTCTCTGAGAAGGCTTGAAGGCTATTCATCACTCCAGTAAAGTGGGACACAGCTCTCTTTTTCACAGATTCTCTGAAACCTCTCTCAATATTTCTACCACTTCCTTCCCTTGATTTTAAACCACAAGCAGGGATCCAAGATATGCACATGAACTCTTGTCCTATCTTCTGCTGTCATCATTTCTACATCCTTCTGGACAGGATAGCCCTAACACCAGGGATATCTTCATTACTTGGCATGATTCAACCATTACAAATTATGGGTGCTGCCAGGGTCCTTTGGATTCCTTGCATCTGGGAAACCAGCAGGTCAGAAGAGGAATCATCATAATGGCTCTGCTATTTGACACTGACCAACAGCTGAGGTAGGGCTTCTTCTACATAACAGAGGTCTGAGGACACCTTGCACATCTCATGACTACTCCTTGCCCTGCTGTAACTGTGAATGGACATGTACAGTCACCCTGGACTGAGAAGGGTATGACTAAGCTTCTGGAATGAAGGCTTGTATCATGTTACCAAATAAGCTACCAAGACCTGTTTTGATGATGGCTGAGCCTGGAGAAAATTGAAGATGAGCACCCGTTGTGGCCCTGAGATTGAATGCAGTGGTGGGAGCTATAGATTGTCCCACTAATCTTCTGCTTAGGAGTTTTCCTTCAGACAGAACACCCTGCGGGAGCTGTGCAAAAGCCGCTACTTGGACTTGGTATGAAGTAGGTCTGTGCACGCAAAGAGGAACTATGGGGGTTCTGAGAATTGCTTCATTTAATAATTGAACAAAGGCCCCAGTTGTGGTATTCCGAAATCCACTACCAAGCTTCCTTAGGCAGCTCCTAGGCAGTGACAGAGAGCAGAAGGGTTTTTGAGGCAGGTACATTCCTGCCTCATTCCTGGGAATGAGTGCAACATTCCTGGGAAACCAGGAATCCTTTGACAGTCCCCTCAAAACTCAAGGGTTTCCTGGAGACTTTGATGATGCTTCCACCCAACTTGCTCTTCCTCTCTCCTCACTCATGGTCAGAATTGAATCATGATCCAACAACCCTCTCAACTCCTTTCAACTTCATCTCTATTTCCTTTCACACAGTTATCTCCTCATTTAAAGTCTATGTGTTTTAACCTGTCTGCCCCTTAGAGAATAAGCTGTCAGCCAATCAGGTATCTCCAGGATCTGGTTTCTCTGTGACTCTGCTTGAATGTTTTCCTCTCAGGGCCTTATTTAGGATTGGATTTCTCTAGGTCTCTTATCCTGGGTCTTGTGCATTAGTAGGACACTTTCTGTTGATATGAGCTTGGAGTCCCAAGAATTGTTTCGGAAGTTTAAACATTATTGATTTGGGATTTCTTTTGACAATTGGTTTCCTTAAATATTTGAGGAATTTATTAAATATTTGTGAAATACTTGTTTTTGATCATGTTTCTAGATATATCTGTGAAAGGGGCACTTTCAAAAAAAAAATCTCTCATAGGATGGTAGTTTAAAAAATTAGTATAAAGTGAATTACTAGGAAAAATTTAAAAAATGTATTGGATGTTGAAGCAATATCAAAATGTGATGACAGTTTCTAAACACTTACTCTCAACCTATAAGCAAACCTATAACAGACAAATCAGAAATCTGCACCAGTTTGTGAACCACATTTACAGAAACAATCCTTTAGATCAGTTTCATGGGATGAAAGCTACTCAGAGAAGTATTCTAGAAGGTGTTTTTGATCCGTAGAATTCCCGTTTTTTCAGCTTTATCCATGTTTTCATGCTGATTTTGAGTTAAAGTTTTCCAAATTGAGGTGTTTGAAATTATGCCCTTGACAGGGGAGGCAACTGTCTGAGAACATCTTCTTGGAGCACTGACATAACAAGAGTATTTGGCTTGTGTCTGCATATATGTATGTGCATGCTTGCATGTGTAAAGAAGGAAACCAGGGGAGAAGCCAAAATGATCAGACTTGATTTTTCCATCAGTAACATTTTCTTCTTTTCTCACTCCCTCATATGCTGGTACCCCCATTATTGGGTTAGAAAATTTCTTTTGATTTACATTATATAGAATGTCAGATTATCAAATTTATATTTTCTATTGTAGCCTGGGAAACAGGCTTTCTAAGAAAAACCATGCTTCCTCTATATTCTGTCTTCAAGTGTCCCTTACATGTCCCTTACATGAAGTGACATATGGAATGCTCCAAGAAATACCTAATGCATTATAATATATGTATTTAGTGATTTAGCTAATGCCAAGTCTCCAACTGTTATTGCCAGTAGTAAATAGGAAACAAATACCAGGTCATAGTTTAGTCAGTAGTTTCTCAACAACATAACAATATTGACATTTTAGCTTAGGATGGTGAGGTCCTCACTACCATCTGCTCTATCTTCTCCATTCAGTCTGACCAAGATGACTTTAAAGTTCCTCTTTGTCTTAGTTCCTTCAGGCTGCTACTACTGAAGTACCATAGACTGTGAAGCTTTTAAACAACAGAGATTTATTTCTTACAATAAATTGAAGTCTGGGAAGTCTAAGAGCAGGGTGCTGGCACAGTTGATGTCTAGTGAGATCTTGCTTCCTGGCTCCTAGACAGTCCTCTTTTGGCTGTAACCTAACATGGCAGAAAGAGGCAAAGTAGTTTTCTGTGGTCTCTTTTATAAAGGCACTAATCTCATTCATAAGGGCTCCACACCCTCCCAAGGCACACTTCCTAACACTATTACAATGGGGAATTAGGATTCAAGATATGATTCTTAAAGGACACAATCATTCATTCTATGCACTTGATTATTTATTATTTTATTATTTTGTATTTTATTATATTTTTATATATATTTAAATTTTTTTTTAAAGATTCCATTTATTTATTTGACAGAGAGAGATCACAAGCAGGCAGAGAGGCAGAGAGAGAGGAGGAAGCAGGCTCCCCGCTGAGCAGAGAGCCCGACGCGGGACTAGATCCCAGGACCCTGAGATCATGACCCGAGCCGAAGGCAGTGGCTCAACCCACTGAGCCACCCAGGCGCCCTATATATTTAAATTTAATCTATGATTAAATTTAAGTCAGGCTTCTCCTGGGACTAGATCTACGATCTTTCTTAGAGCATTTACTTTAGAAAACTTATAAATGTTTCCTATGCCCCTTTGAGATACACATCTTTTTAAAAGCTTCTGGTCAGTTTTCCAACCCAAGGATGTTTTTCTTAGGGAATTGGAGCCAACCCTTTGTAATGTAATCATCAAGGAAGATTGTGCACCTGTCTCCCATTTTCTGTGGTAGGATAAGAGCTTAACGTTAGTGAGAGCCTTGCTCCATGTTGTAAAACTACTTCCTGTCATGAAGGTCCATTTATTTTTTTTTCCCCTTTTCTTTGGGTAAAGCTGATTAGGAAACACAGATGGTCTATGATGTCCCCACCTCAGCTCTTAAAACTCTCCAACTCTATTTCAGCAAAGTTGAGTTCAGACTGAATTCTGGCCTCAATCTCTTACTGTAAAAGCCTTGAATGTCTCCCTTGCCTGTTTAACTTTATACAGTGTAATTTTGTTTTGACAAATTCATTGTGTGATGGTTACAGTGCCATTTCTTCTTGGTCTTAATTCTTTATCGTCAGAAAACTTTTCTCTGTAACAAAATCGTGAACTCACAGTGGCCCAAACAGTGGGGAAGTATATTCTCACTCATCATAAAGTCCAGAAGAGGAGAGGTATTCAGCTTGATTCAGCAACGTAATGATATAATCAAGGTGCACAGGTGTTTCTGAGTCTCAATATGTTTTCTACAACGTTGGATCAGTCCTGAAGTTCTTTAATCTCCTGGTTGTAGGATGTCTGCCAATAAAAACTGAGGCTAAATGCTTCCAATTTTAAAGAAAAAGGGGTATATATATATATATATATATATATTTCTACATATATGACTTGAAAATTGGAAACAATTATCATCAGGACTTCTAGCCACTTTTTGATTATACTTACAATTTGCCAAATTTCAATCATGTTTGTACACTAAATACTGACAGACACATTAACACCGTGTGAAGAGGATAGAGTAAAATGGCTGCTAGCTTTCAACAATAATGTCCATGACAAAATGCTATCCTTAGATTTCTTTTGGATTTTAAACTTTAGCTTAATTCCATTTTTAAATTTAAGTAAATTGAAGTATAAAATTATAATTTTTTGAAACCAAAAACTATGCAAAATTTCAAAATACCAATATTTTTCTCTGATGTTCACATCATTCTGAAACACAGTGGTCTGAATAATAATAATACTTTCAAACATTTTGATACTTGTCTTTTAGTTGAATTTCTTCACTTTTATTATTTTACTGGAAATATTGATTTTGTGTTATATTTGCTGTGCTTTTAACATAATTGAATAGCTGCATAATAAATATTTCTTGGTATAATATGAATGCTTCCCATTACTCTTCTTCAAGCATGAAATTAATTGAAATGTTTTTCACTATCACAGTTTTTTCTGTCATTGCAAGAAGAGTAAGATGGATATTTAACATTGAATTCAGTGTTGTAACTCAACAGATATGGAGAGAAAAAAAAATCAAGGACACACAAGAGAATTTTAACAAGACACTTGCAATCACATACAACTGAAAATACATTGTGTTCAAGTTGGGATATTAAAGTTAGATTAAAAGTTAGTTTGTATTGTGAATAATTCTTTATTATCTTAGAGCAGGTGACATGCAAAAATGCTTGATTGTTATTTTGTATTTATTTTATTCCTTGTTGTCATTGAGTAATTGTCTGTGACTTGAACCTCAGAGAAAATATACTTTCAGCATTAGTAGTTGTGTAATTTCTACAACATCAAGTCAGGATGATTCCAAAGAGGCAATATAAGAATGATTCATGTGAACACGTAGGTTATATCATGTGTTAAAATGCCATTATACTTTTATTTTAAATTTGGAAGAATATTTCTTTCAGTTTTTTTTTTAATTTCAATTTTTTGTTTAAATTCTAGTTAGTTAACATATATGGTAAAAATTGGTTTCAGGCATAGAATTTAGTGATTCATCACTTACGTATAACACCCAGTGCTCATCACAACAAGTGCCCTCCTTAATACCCATCACCCATTTAGCCCATCCCTCACCCACTTCCCTCTATCAACCAACCCTCAGTTTGTTCTCTGTCTTTGGAGACTCTTATGGTTTGCTTCCCTCTCTCTCTCTTTATTTGCCCCCATCCCTTTTGTTCATCTGTTTTGTTTCTTAAATTCCACATATGAGAGAAATCGTATGGTATTTGTTGTTCTCTGATTGACTTATTTCACTTAGGATAATATGTTGTAACTCCATCCACGTTGTTGCAAACAGCAAGATTTCATTCTTTTTTATGGCTAAGTAATATTCCATTGTATTCATCCCATCTCCTTTTTGCATTGATGGACATTTGAGCTCTTTCCATAATTTGGCTGTTGTTGATAACTCTGTCATAAACATCAGGGTGCATATGCCCCTTCAAACTGGTGTTTTTATATCCTTTGGGTAAATGTCTAGTAGTGTAATTGCTGGGTGATAGGGAGTTTTTTTTGTTGTTGTTGTTGTTTGGTAGGTTTATTTTTAGCTTTTTGAGGAACCTCCATACTATTTTCCATAGTGGTGGCACCAGTTTATATTCACACCAACAATATAAGAGGATTCCCCTTTCTCCACATCCTTGCCAACATCAGTTGTTTCCTGTGTTGTTAGTTTTAGCCATTCTGACAGGTGTGAGATGCTCTCTCATTGTCATTTTGATTTGTATTTCCCATATGATATCACTGAACACAGACAGATTTGCTCTTCTCTAAATCCGTTCTCTTAAAATTTCTCAACCAATCATCTCAGCAATTTTCGACCTGTTAGAAACATTTGATCTGTTAAAAGCATTACTGATCTCTGAGAAGTTACTAGTGACTAAATTCCCCTGCTAATTTGTGCATTAGATTCTAATGGGTGGAAAGGAAATCTATAGTTGAAATAAGTGAAAAATGAAGGAGGTGGTGTTCATTCAGTCTTACCAAATTGGAAATAATCCAGGTTAGTAAATATTTCTATAATGGCAAACATGTAAAAAGTATCCAAGGCAAATTAAAATATATTCTTAAATATATTTGTTATTTACTTGGAAAGTATTTTAATTAGCCTTCCTTATTTGATAATCTTCCTAGGTTGATAATATTTATTGATAAGTTACATATAATAAACTGTGAACACTTTTTAGCATATGCATTTCAATGAATTCTGACAAATTTAAACAGCACAGTTGAAATATGGAGTATTTCTACCAACCACTTATAAAAATTCTCCCATAGTTTCTTATCATCAATTAAACTGAATCTTTGACTGCAGACAATCATTAATTTGCTTTACATTATTATTGACTGATTTACATCTTCTAGATGTCCATATAAAGAAAATTATTCAGAATATACTTTTTGTGTCTGCCTTCTCTTGCTAAGCATAATTATTTTGAGATTCATCCATATTGTGGCATGTGTCAATATCCAGTCGTTTTTGTTACTGAAGAATATCCCATTTAATGGATATGCTGCACTTACACATTCATCTGCTGATAGGTTTTAGAGTTACTTTCAGAATTTTGCTGCTATAAATGAAGTTGTTATGAGCATTGATGTACAAGTTTTTTGTGGATATGTATTTTCATGTAGGTTAGATAATTGCCTAGAAATAGATTTAATTTTATAAGAAAGTACAAAATAATTTTTCAAAGTAGTGTTTCCTATCTTTTAATTTTTGACTTTGTATCTATACCTAAGTGAGAAACGCCATCTATCTATCTATCTATCTATCTATGAAAACTCTCTCCAGTAAGTTTCACAACTGGAATTGCATAGAATATACATATAAACATTTTTACACAAATATTTACATATAAATATACTTTAAATACTAATTGACAATCATTTTCCCTCCAATTTATGCAATGTTTTCCTATTCTTCTGTAATAAAATATTTTGCAATATTATTCTTATGAATTTTAGTGGATTAACATGAATTTTGTTGATTTTTAATAGGTTAACATAATTTATATAATCAATAGCTTTTCACATTGGTTCTTTTTTTTTTATAAGAATGCAACAGTATTTGTATACTAAATCTGATGCATGTTTCTAGCTAATTCCTCCAAATTAACATAAGTCAAATAAAATAAATGTTCCTAAAAGTTTTATACAGATTTCTCGTTGGTACTATAGGAGCTGCAGGCTCCATTCCATTTGCACAAGTGGTTGATGCAATAGTACATGAAATTCGTATCTCACCAACCCGCCTGACTACAATTTGAAAAGAAACTAAATTCTTAAAACCCTGCAAAATATTTGTTTTACTTTACATTCACTTAGCTAAATAAGAACCTAGAATTTTAAAAATATTTTTAATATTTTTTTGTGACTTCATGTTTATCCTTCAGTCAACCTTATTTTCTTATATAGGCTATTTATTTATCTTTAACTATTTGAATTAAAGTTAATCTCATAAAATAAAATTTTCTCCTATATGTGCCTTGAATATTTTTATCTAATTTAATATTTTCCTTCAGTTTTTTTTTTACTATATGGAAATTTAAATATCTTAATTTATTAATTTTATAAATCATTTATATCAATTTTCATATTTAAAATATCTATACTTTTGCATTTATTCATGTATAATACTTAATAAATTATTCCATCTTTATTCAAATAATCTGTCTATATTACTTTATAATAAGAACATTATATTGATGTTTAAAAAAACTTTGAATACTCTGTGTAGTATATTTTAGTGTATCTATTGAGCCTTTTATTTTATTTTATTTTTTCAAAGATTTTACTAAGTAATCCCTACACTCGATGTGGAGCTCAAACTCTAACATCAGGAATTGCACACCCATCAGATTGAGCCAGCCAGATGCTCCCCATTTATTATTTTTATTTTGGAACTGTACTGTTAACAGTGTAATTTTATTTTTCTTAATATTTTTTATATTTTTATTTTTGAAAGTGCATGCTTCCTTTACATATGAATTATTACCATATGTATTATTTAATGTATGTTAATCTGTATTTTTTATGAATCAAAGATTTCATTAACTAATCAAGGAATTGATAAAACCAGTTTTAGGTGCATGTAAAGTATTATTTATAGACTAATAATGGTTCTTTAGGAAAAGAATGTCAGATTAGTTTTAAAACTTTTAAACAACAGAGCAATAAATGATGACTTTTGCAGTTTTCTTTCTCACTGAACAGAAATCATTGATAAATATATACATTTTAACCTCCACTTCTACAGAGCTATAAGATAAGCTGTAAGAGAGCTCAGTACATAGAAAATCAATTAAGGGTGAAAACCCAGTATAACATCGAAGAGAAAAACAGCAATCGCTTCAGTTTACTCCCAGGTTCTGTTAATTACTCTCACAGTCTAACCCTGTGTGATCACAAATAAGCTGCAGAAATTATTCATGATCACAGAGGGCTGTCCTCATTAGATCTGGCCTATTTATTTCCATAAGTACAGCAAAAGTATTGATCACTTATTAAAAAATAAGAGGCATATTACAAACTTTAAGACTCTGAGCAAAAATCTAGTCACATCAGGCAGGGCTCAACAGGAAGTGGCTAGGAGCCCTTCACCCACTGGAGCTGAGGAAAAGACCTTTTTGGAAAAAAAGCTGAAGCAAAGCAAGGCAATTACTTAGTGGGCTTCAGCTAAGTGCTGCCTTGTTTGAGAGAGCCTCATTAGCTGTTTGTGTTTGGTTGTTCTCAGGTTTCTGTTTCTTTCTTTCTTTCTTTTCTTTTTTTAAGATTTTATTTATTTATTTGATGAGAGAGAGAGCATAAGTAGGCAAAGCTGCAGGTAGAGAGAGAGGGGGAAGCAGGCTTGCCACAGAGCAGAGTCCAATGCGGGGCTCAATCCCAGGACCCTGAGATCATGACCAGAGCCGAAGGCAGAGGCTTACCCTACTGAGCCACCCAGGTGCCCCAGGCTTCTGTTTCCTGACATTGCAGCATCACAGGCTTAGGTTTTGGTTTATTTAGGTATACTATTATACTTTAAAGCCACCTCAGTCCAATGGCCTCTTTGTTTAATTTTAATTTAAGTTTTAATTTATATAAGTTATTTGGGACATACATTATTCAGCAAACTGAGGTTTTCGGTTTGTCAGTGTTCACACAGAATCTTATGTTGGATTTTTTTTTTTTTTAAGTTTATATGATTACCGCCTCTAGGTCTGACGCTAGAAAAATAAGCCCAAGACATCAGATTTTAGTTTCTATAAGTGTGGCTAAATTCCTCTGTTCCTGAGGTTTCAAAATTCTGCCAAAGTCTCTGGCCAGTCAATGGCTTTACCAGTGAGATTGAATCCCTGGATGCTGGACACTGAGCCAGTTTTCTTGAAAGGGCTTTGTAAGGAGCATTGATTCCACATATAAAGTCAGTTTGTATCCTTAATAGTGTCCTTGTCAGAACTTGTTACATGAGAATTATTTGCGGATATGACGGTTCAGGTAGAAAAAAAAAGATTTACTCTAGAAGCTGGGAAAAGAGATGCATGTCTTGAGCAGACGATGAAGGATCTGCTTCTCCAGAAACATAGTTTCTCAGCTGTCTCAGGTGAGTCACTTTGGCAACTCGGGGATGATGTACAAAACTGTCCAAGTAGAATCTTCAAAAGAGGTGAATTGTGATTCTAATGCAAATACACAATGAATGCATGTCAAACATTGTAGTAACATTCTTAAAATCCTTCCTTTATTCCTGCAACTTCTTTGAATATCCTCAGTCTGGTGTTTCTTCTTCGACAGGAATTTCAGCTACTCCCCAATAGAAAGGGGGAAAAAATCTCTTTAGCTGGTTTCTCTTGCAAAAGTGACTTTCTCAGATATTGACAAGGTGCTGAAGGACATTCCACCATCTCTGTTTCTAGACTAAAAGGTCAAGGTGGGCTGCTCTGGCCCGTTGTTTATACTATGATGCTACTCAGTCTCCCACGCTACACATAGAACTTTATTGATTGTCGCAGTAGTTCTTTTAAAAAAGCAGTGTGTATTGCAAAAGTGAGGGTTGATTTTATTCTTTTAATTATTAATGTATTTATTATTATTTTTTCTAGAGATAATCTGTTCTAGCTCTATGCGCGCGCACACATACACACACACACTCACACAATCATGTCCCTCCTGTTATTAAGAATTTTAACACTATTTCTAAAAACATGATAACACTAACATTACTTTGTTAAGGTGCATTTGACACCTTCTTCTACAAGCTGGCTTCCATTAATCTGTCACCACTTTCCCAGTGAATAATTCTGTCCCATCCATACACTGTAGGTGATACGAGCTGTAGTTATTATTTTTTCTGATACCTCAAACTGGTCCCTGGGCAATCACTGTTAAGCCAATTTAGAGGAAAATAACATTTCTGCAGTAATGGGAGTGTTATAAAATGTCTCAATTCTCCTTAAGTTTATAGTTAGTGTGTTGAACATTCTGTATGATAAGGAGAAAAATCTCGCAGGACTTTGTGGATAGAAATAACAAGACACGTGAAAATTCTCTGCCAAATAGTCCATGTCCTGCATCATTTTTCAACAAATTATCCTTTGAGGTTTCATTTTAGGTTGCCTTCTTCCCATTAGTTTCATTCTTCATTCTCAAAGGAAAAAAAAAAATGGAGAGACAGAGTGTTCTCTGAGGATTCATATACCCTTAGCATATCTTCTGAACATAGGAGCAGAAAAAATAATAATAAGTCAAGGATTTCATTTGAATAAGAATGATTTATCTACTGAGTGCTGAAGGACATGAATACATTATGGATATCTTTCTGCCTTTGACTTTTATTTTTTTCTTAGCCAAGTAGATGGTTTCAGAGAATACTTAAAAACAATTCTAAAATAGTATGATGAAGCATATATTTCTCTTAGTGACATAGACTTTATATGAATTCTACTGAGCCATGCATGAGATTTCAGACTACTGAATCATTTAAAATTTATCCTAATACTATAATTACTTTTATATTTCTAAAGTTCAGTGTATGGCTCCATAAACTTGTGTTATTATACTTCAGTATTTATGACTAATACTTTTTCCTACTGAATTGATATCAACTATAATTGTAAAGTAAACACAGGCAGAGATTCGAGAATTAATTTTTTGAAGATGACACTTACTTAGTTTATAAAACTACATTAATAAACTAGAGAAATTGAATCAGATATGACTTTGAAACTAGTTTTATGCTTGTAAAATTTTATATTTTTTGTTTACTTATAGAAATTGTTTTGTTTATGCTATGTTCAGTTTTTTGTATTTTAAAAATCATATAATTTTCACATATATGCGATAAGATTATTTTAGGTGCTATATTGAGGAATGCAACATTGAACATAACATGGTGTAACTGCCTTATCTTTTTAATGGATTTAATATTTTAAGTGCTTTAGAGATTTCTGGAACTAAGGTGTGGGCAACTTAATATCATCCCATTTATAGTGAGAAAGATCACTCTAAATTCTTTAGGAAAAAATAATATAATAGAGAATAGTAAAGAGACAGAGTTCCTGTTTAATCTAGGGTCTTTGTTGAGTGATTTAACAGCAGCATACACTCCTCTATATATTTTTTATTTTCCTGATTCTTAGCTTAGACTTTGCCATATAGAAATCACACCATTTGATATGATAGGTTTTAAGAAACCAGTGAATTATATTCTGAGTTATCAAACTAAAGGACTATTAATTTATGTATTAGTGATGTTACTTATGATTTTGTAAAATAATAAGGAAAATGTAATCCATGTCTAGAGACTCTAGACAGATGAATGCATGATAATCGCTAGAGTAACACTTTGAAAGTTGAATAATAGTTTTTAAAATGAATAAAGTTTTTGCCCCATAGTGTAGTCAATGAGGTATCTAGGGAATTCCCCTGGATACAGGTGTAGCTTCAGCTGGTGCAGATTCACATAATTACCCTCTATTCAGGCATTTTTATTTGGTTTGTGCTTCATGAAGGTGGGAGCCATGTGTATTTTTGCTCACCACTGTTAGCTGTCTGTACCATGAGGTCTTCATTTTTCCTCCCATATTTCTCCAATTCTGATACAAGATGTATTACATTTGAATTTATAAAATATCTTGTTTCTCACATCAGACTGATAGAATATGATTATTTGAAGCAAAGCTCATTTTTCTTAATTTACCTATGTTGTTTTAGTGCCTAATCTTGTCTCAGGTCAGTTAGTAAATATTCAATACATTAATGTAATGGATAATTGGCTGTGTCTACGACCCTCTAAAATCTACACATCTAGGCACCATTGATAGTTGGCTTTGGTAGCTATCCTACTTGGAGAAGCATAGGTCAGATTCTAGGATCATGGAGGAAATCCAGTTTTGTGCAGAAAGATATTTTCTTTTGGGGGCACCTGGGGTTCTCAGTGTGTTAAGCCTCTGCCTTCGGCTCAGATAATGGTCTCAGGGTCCTGGGATCCAGCCCTGCATTGGACCCTATGCTCAGCAGGAAGCCTGCTTCCCCTCTCTCTCCTTCTGCCTCTCTCCTTACTTGTGATCTCTCTCTCTGTAAAATAAGCAAATAAAATCTTTAAAAAAGAGAGAGAGAGAGAGAGAGAGAGAGAGAAAGAAAAATATTCATTAAAAAAAAAAAAGAAATAAAATAGTAGATTGTGTGGCTTGCTACTGGCCCTGGTAGAGATTACCCCCAATGATTCCCCAGTCAAACTGTGAGTTGAATTATAAATCATAAAATTATAAAGTTGAGCTTGTGTACTGTATTCTGCCACCATTTAGAAGTATTATATGCAAGATTTGGCTCAAACAAATCTTACATTCTTACGTAAGTAAGTGAATATGTGGCTCAGAATCCCAAGACATGAACTTAACTATTTTGCTCCATCTGCTTCCATCCATATCTACTGTCTCACTGAAAGAAAGATATATATTTAGCTAAATTTTCAGATGGTTTATTTGCAATATCTTTCCACATGCACTTTGTTGAAGCATATGGTTGCCTCCTAGGGGTTCCATCCAAAGGCAATAGAAAGGAAATCTTCCTAGTAGGCAAAGGGTCAAGGAGCATATTTGGTTGTCTCCTTGCTTCGATGGGGAGAGGTAGCCAGAGGACTAGGTTGATTCTAATTCATGACCAGTTTGGTAGGACAGAAAAAAAGAGTTTGATAAGATAATCACAAAGAACAAAATTGAAAGATGTTTAGAGGGAGGTTGATAAAGAGAAATATAGATGGACTTTATTAATGGCATGAAATATAAGAATATTTGTATCTAATGTGAGGGCTCATTGCAGGCATTCACCGAGTATGATCTAAATATATTAGTGACTCCCAGCTGTAGCTGCTGTTCAAGCTGTGATCTCTTTATTGGAACAAATTAACAGAGCAAAGTATTTAATATTAAGCTGCTGGTGTGGGGATCTGGAAATACGCCCTGCCCCTACTTTTCCCCCTGCATATCAATTAGTAAGGATGGCTAGAAGTAGGCACTTTCCACTTGCCAGAACAGCTGTCCACCTCCACCGTCTTAAATCAACACTCTATTAATACTCTAAATCTCTTCTGTAATTCTTACTCATGAACCTTAATTGTTTCCACACTGCAAAGAACATCATGCTTGTCTACTACTTTGCTGGCATGCTGATTAGACCCAGTGAACTGGAGAGAACGAGTTTCCTAGTTGCTTTTGTAAGACCCATGCATAGAGGAAAACCACCCTACTTATGAAAAAACAAATGAACAATAACAACAACAAAAACCCCAAACCCCCAGACTTTATGCTCTTTATTTCAAACTGAGAAGTCTATAGAGGAAACTGGGACAAAGTTACCGGAGGGGCTGTCAACAGAAGAGTAGGAGGGGAACTGGAGTTACAAAGTGGGAGGAGGGGAAACAATCTCTCTGGCCTTAATTTCTATAACTGTTGCTTTCTGTCTAGGAAGAAGTGTTGCATTTATCTTGGATCCCCTGTGGCCAGTTCAGAGGCAGCACAATTTTGGTGGTTCTAGGCTTGTACGAAGCGGCACCTGTCAGCCAGATCAAGAATTCAATGTGACATCATTCTCCACTGTAGACTAGGTATTGATTTGCTCTTCTGATCTCTGGGTTTCTCCTTCCTCCTCTCTGTTTCTCTGGATGCCCTGCCCCCTACAGCCCCACAGATTATTCTCACAATTTTGCAATGGATTTGCTATTCCCATTCCCTCTGATTAAAACACTTTGACTGCTTTCTCTTTTTCCACCCCAAACCTGGCTGAAACATTAATAATTGTATTACTGAGCCAATAATGACATGTAGCTTTAGTGGGAACTTATTAATTGCCAACCACAAGTTCTGCTCTTTTTTTGCTTTAAGTTAAACTTCTCTTCAGAGGTCTTACCTAGCTCAGCAGGATATCCATGTCTCAAAATGAATTCTTACGATTTATTGTAGTTACTGTATGAAAAATGTAGGTCCTACTTAGTTGGCCATATCAATATGTTGAATCTAATGGGACAGTAGTGTTCTCCCAAAAGGCAGAAAACAAACCAAAACAAAATAAAACAAAAAAACCCCCTTTGCTTTGAAATGGTAACTTGAATTTGTCATATGCATTTCACAGTGATACTGAATTCTTGGTTCCATAGACATGGTTCTTAATTGAGACTTACAGTCATATTTTAGCCCAAGGTAATACTGATTCAGAAATAGTCAACTTTTTCAATTTTGTTATTTTTTTCTGAAAGTATAATTTTAAAATTTAAAACTAAACAGGATGAAATGATTATTTAAAGTAGAACTACAGTTAGCCCTGAACTGGAATTACAGTTAGCAATCAAGCAAACATATAAGTTCCCCTCTATAAAGGCAAGGGCAACATAGGTAGTATATATCCTTGATAAGAGTGGGAGAAGAAAATAAAAACTGCTGCTCTAAACACAACTGTAACCTTTAATTTATGTTAAAAAAAACACTAAGGGGTAAATGATCTATTACCCTTCATAATGTGCGTGATATATATATATATATATATATATATATATATATATATATAATTTTATTATACAGCCCTATCTTTGAGATTCTAACATGTGACAGGAAAACAAGATGGAAATATATTCCAGAAGAGCATACGTTATTGATTTGGAGTCATTCATTTGAAAATGTTAAAATGTCAAGTTTTTAAGTTTTTAATTATATTTTATTATCATTTGATTTCATAAGCATACAAACCAGGTCAGGACAAAATTAATGTGTGCTTTAGACTTCGTCTCTGCATAGGAGGAAACGATATCTGAATTCAGACTTCTGTTCAACATAATTGCTTCTCTATGTCTGCACATGTCTCACCAAGCCTTTTCATAGAAATAGGAAGTTCTGCTCTAGTGGGGCAGTACAGATTGCTGGATAATAACTAAATAGATTTGCTCTTTTTCCAAGCTACAATGCTAGATTATAGCCCCCAGCCTCCCTTGCAGATAAGTGTGGCCATGAGGGTAGATAATGGGGTGTGTATAGAAGTGATATGCACTCTTTCTAGTCTGAGTCTAGAGCTCAGCTTTCCCAATATTTTCCCTTCCTTAGAGACCTGAGATAGTGGTATGTATCCGTGTCCCTGACTACCTCCTCCCAAAGAGCAATAGTCACACTATCAAGCCATTGAGAGGTTTTGCTTTATATTTGCTGAAGTCACTTGAAATAATATAAGGATTAAACAACTTCTGTTTAACCCTGTTTTTAAAAAGTTAGTCAGATAGTACTATAAATGCTTTTATTGTGTTTTTGGTAAATTTTATTTAAAGCAGTAGTTTAAGGTCTTCTACTCTTAATTCAAGCTTTTGCAAGTAATTTGAAGGTCTGTTATTCAAAGTGATCTGTAATTACTCTGGTTCATATACTTACATCATGAACCTTCGAAGGTGGTAAGTAAGCCAGGTTTGGCTGATTACTCAGTCTGGCTGTCCAGCTAGCATCTTGCATCTCACAATTGGTTTTCTTCTCCTGAACTGATTTCCCCCTATCTAGTAGTGCTCAAGAAATAATATAATACTTATGTTTTCATTCAACTTATGACCTAGTTTAAAAATTTTTTTTTTGCTCATAGTGAAAAAACAAACAAACAAAAAAACAAACCCACAACCCAAACCCCAAAACCAAAAAACAAAACTTAAATAGGGCACCTGGGTGGCTCAGTGCATTAAGCGCCTGCCTTTGGCTCAGGTCATGATCCCAGGGTCCTGGGTTGGAGCCAGGTGTAAGGCTCCCTGCTCAGTAGGGAGCCTGCTTCTCCAGAACCCCCTACCCTACTTGTGCACACACTCTCTCTCTATCAAATAAATAAATAAAATCTTTTAAAGAAAAAAAAAACTTAAATATTCTGTCTATTGAGAAAGCACCTCCTCCAAAAGGAATTTATGGGATCATTATGCACAAAAGTATTCATTATATTTATTAAAAATTCTATTATACTTTGCATTGTATGATTTTGTTTATGACTTTTTACATTTATTATAATTTTAGCACTAATGCACTTCATAATATTGACAGGATTTTAAAAGACAGTACAAAAAGTTATCATGTTTGAAAGAGTTTATGGAGATTATGCTTTAAAAATTGATATCATCCAATCAACAAAACTAAAAGGCAACCTACTGAATAGGAGAAGATATTTGTAAATGACATATCCAAAAAAGGGTTGGTATCCACAATACATAAAGAACTGATACAAGTCAATACCAACCCTCTTCCCCAAATCATCTAATTAAAAATGGACAGAAGACATAAACAGAGATCTCTTCCAAGAAGGTATACATATAGCGAGCAGACACATGAGACACTCATCGTCAAGGAAATGTAAATCAAAACTACAATGAGATAATACTTCACACCTGTCAGAAAGGCTAAAGTAAAAAACACAATTTGAAGCAACACAAATTGGTGAGGATGCAGAGAAAAATGAACCCTCATGTACTGTTGGTGGGAATGCAAACTGGTATAGCCATGTGGAAAACAGTATGGAGGCTTCTCAAAAAGTTAAACATAGAACTACTCTATGATTCTTCAATTGCCCTCCTGGGTATTTACTCCCCAAATACAAAAGAATTAATTCAAAGGGATCAATCCATCCCTATGTTTATCACAGCATTATTTACAATAGCCCAACTACAGAAGGAGATGAACTAATAAAAAAGTGGTATATATATATATATATATATATATATATATATATGAATATTATTAAGCCATAAAATTTTGGAGTCTTGCTGTTTGTGACAACATGGATGGATCTAGAAAGCGTGATGCCAAAAAAAGTAAGCTGGTCAGAGAAAGAAAATACCATACGATTTCACTCACGTGGAATTTAAAATTCAAAACAAATGAGAAAGGGATTGGGGAAGAGAAAGAGAGATAAACCGAGAAACAAATTCTCAACTACAACAAGCAAACTGATGGTTACCAAAAGGGAGGTGGGGGTTGAAATAGGTGAAGAAGATTAAGAGTGCATTTATCATGATGAGCACTGAGTAATTTATAGAATTGTTGAATCCTATGTTGTACACCTGAAACTAATATCACACTCTAAGTTAACCATATTGGAATTAAAATTAGAAACCTAATTTTAAAAAAAATGTTGTTGTCTGGGGGCTTTGCTGAAACAGATGCACGAAAGTATTGACGACATTTTTTATAATAGGTGGCAATTCACATACATTATTATTATTCTGGGTAGGAGTTGAAGGATACAAGTAACATATTTGATGTAATCTTGTAGCTTTTCAGGGCAAAACAGCACATTTGACCTTGTATTTTTGAAGATTGATACTTATTTTTCGCAAGATCTCAGAGTTGACTGAGTTTTATTGAACATAATATCTTTTTTATTTAATTTACTATTTTGCTTTTTACATAAGAAAAATTTAAGCAGAAGATAATACTACTGAGAAATAAAAACTGACAGGGCTTCAAATACAAGAAACAGACCACCACTGGGAGAATTTTTCATAGAGGCCATGCACTACTTATCGATTCACTTTTCCTGTCAGAACTTTCAAGGTTTATTTTGCACAGATACTGGAAGACTCAATATTTAGTTTCTTGTGATATGTTAAAAGAATTTTGACTTTCAATAATATTTAGCATTTTAGTTTATGTCAGAATGTTAAAAAGGCAATGTTGAATCAAAATTCAAAAGAATCTGATTAAGCTTGAGATGAGATTCCCAGCAGGTGAAACATTATTTGCTAAGAGAAGTCACTGTATGGAATGCAGAATAGGTATTAGTTATAAGGATACAAGGACAAAAGCCTACCAGAGCAATCGTTTTGACTACACAGTTTGATTCAGTTAAACAAAATAGTTATGTTAATAGCGGATATTTTTTTAAATGAATTCAGTAGTTTTGTGTTGTATTCTACTAGCACAATCATATTTTATTAAACCTGCTATTGGATTATCAAAGATATAACTGGATACAAAGGAGAACAAGGAGAGAAAGAAAAATCATTTGAGGGTTCGAGACAGTTTTGATTTATTTATTTACTTACTTACTCGGGAAAAATAATTTTACAAAAATAGGAAAGCCTTTCACACAAGTGTGATCTCAAAAATTGAGTCAAATTCTATTACCCACAAATTCGTGGGTGGATCTCCTGAGCATGCTTAAACCAACCAAAACTGTATAGACCTAAGAATATTGGTCATTATTATTAAAGCAAAGTCAAAAACAGGAAATCCATATAAATTAATCTAATGAAGTACAGATTATGTAAGCTGAACTTTTTCCATATCAATTTCAAATGCAGTCTCAGTTTTAAAACTAAGAAGAAAAAGCTCCATGTATTTTTTTTTTTAATAATGAGAGATATGTTCAAGTAAAGACAAAGCGCAAGGTGAATACTCTGTACTTTTTATGAAGGCATAGGGAACACAATTTGCCAATCTGTTTTTTTTTTTTTTTTTACAGTAAGTCAATTAAGAAAGACATTTTAAAAATGATATCAGGGAAGTAGTTACAGAGCAATATTATGATGTAATATAGTTTCTCATTTCTCCTTGTGAAGGATATTAATATGGAATATATTAATAATTTAAACAAAAACCCTAGTCAGATCGATCAAGTTTTTATATGAAATACATGTAGACAACTGAAAACATACACACATGTATTTTTTCTTGTGACTGAACTGTAGCTTTTAGTATATTCCGAGAAGCTTTTGTCAACAATAAAAATGTTTGGGAGAATGAACCAAAGAATCAATCATTCTGTATTTAAAATGCCATTCTGGAAAATCTACTCATGATCCTTTACAGTAATTCTGATACAATCTATAAACAATGTAATATAATTTCATTAAGCAAAAAAGAAGTGGGTTCTTTCTATGGAATGACTATTACTTAGACTATCTGATAGCAAAGCCCTCAAGGGTTACCAGGAAGCCTTCTGGATTTTATTCTGTTTCTGTCTAGAAAAAAATTACTGTTAGTACTTTCTGACACTTTGTTTCTTTTTCTGCCATATTTTATTAGAGGTTTTAAACATGTCCAACTGAAATAGTGAAACCAAATCTTAAAGAAATTATTTGCTCTGATAATTCTCAAACTAATACAACTAGTGTCTTGGGTCATACAAGGAAATTAGAAAGTATTTTTCCCGTGCTCGCTTCAGCAGCACATATACTCTATAGAAGGTATTTTTCCCTCAAATATCTAGAAGTCAGAATGGTAAAATTTTTACTTAAAAAGGTGAGGAAACAAAGAGACTTAATTTTTTATTCTTTAAAAAATTTTCATTATGGAAAATTTTAAAGATATTAAAAAGTGGAGGGAATAATATGATGACTCATCCATCTAAATCTCAGCAGCAATGTCAATTTTATTTCATTTAGCATCTTTCAACCAATTATTAGTTTTATCACATAAAAACTTAAAAAATCATCATACTATTAACATAAGTCCTTTATATTATCATGTTTAGTCATTGTTCACATTTATGTTTTACTTTCTTAGATTCAGAATTCAAATAAGGTCTCTTACATTGCATTAAATTAAGTGTGAAATATCTTTTAATCTAGACTACCTATGAACTTTTTTATTATTATTATTTCTTTCTACATTTGGTTGAATTGGTTGAAGAAGTACTTTTAGAGATGCTGCATTTTTCAATAACTCCTAAAAAGATAGTATTTCCCTCTTCTTAAACACACCATAAAAAAATTACTGTCTTGGGTGCCTGGGTGGCTCAGTGGGTTAAGCCGCTGCCTTCGGCTCAGGTCATGATCTCAGGGTCCTGGGATCGAGTCCCGCATCGGGCTCTCTGCTCAGCGGGGAGCCTGCTTCCTCCTCTCTCTCTGCCTTCCTCTCTGCCTACTTGTGATCTCTCTCTGTCGAATAAATAAATAAAAATCTTTAAAAAAAAATTACTGTCTTTGATGGAACATAGTCTCTTAATAGAGCTCAGTGGAGAAAAAGCCCCTTTCACCAGCAACCGATCACCTGAAAGCGGAAAATGACATTGGACCCCTTCCTCGAGTAGACAATCATCTGCCTCCACTGTAATGTGGATTTACCTTCTTACTTTAAATTATTATGTTAATAAAATCACCTGTAGATTTAGGGAATGCTTTATCCAGACTCATGGTACCCAACTCAGCATTGCTCTTGAAGAAATCTTTCACAACAACAAAAGATATGCAGCATTGTGCTTATGCCTTTGAACTGGTATAATACTATGGTAGAATTTTCTGTTGGTTTAAGTACTACATACTGGATAGATGTTTCTAATATGTTGTAGTGCAACAAGAATGCTTGGATTCAAGGATTAAGTGGTTGAACTGGATGTTGTATCTTTTACTATTAGATTATAATTCTTCTGTGTAGCAAAACTATTAACATTAAATTCTTTCATTTGCCTCATGCAATTTCCATTTTACTGATTTGACCCTGAGTGATATGCTTAAAATGTATTTTACAATCTTTTTCAGGAAGACACGTAATTATATAACCTTAACTGCATCTTGCAAAAATCAAAGACCAACCATAGTAAGGTCCAGCTAAAAATTTGACCTCATTCTGGCATTTTTATTTTCTCTCATTTTCATTTTTTCTTATCGGAGAGAAATTCACTTTCAGTGGAGTTCAAGAAATGACCTCAGTTTTGGCAGATTTGCCCATCAGAAATTGCAGTAGTCAGACCAGACTTAGCAAGGAAAATTTCACATTGCTGAGCTCATGCTTAGCCTCTCAATGGCTAATGGCATGCCCACTTTGTCCTGTGTGCATTGTGCATACAACAAACTAAAGAGAATGACTGATACCCATAGGTCATAAAACATTGTCCATCTGATTAGTAAGAGCTGACTCTGCAGTATATATTCTTTGGTAAACATCAAATAACCACAGATATCTTCACATCCTCTGTACCATTTGAGAAGTCCATCCATGTACCTCTTTTCTGGACCTTCAAGTCAAAAGTTTTCCAGTCCTGGTCTTTCTAAGATTCTAATCACCTGGCCAAACTTCAGAACACTGCTCATGCGCCACAGTGATTAATATTTTAGTTAAAACAGGACAATCAGATGCAGTACTCAGAGTTCTACCTAAGGAGTCATTTCCTTTCACTACTACATATTAGGAAGACTTTCAGTTAGAATGTTAATGCTTCACAAATCATTTCTATTGATGCCTGCATATCAATTAACATGATCTAAACCATTTTTTTCCCCTACCTAAATCCACTGGTGTTGGGAAACTGTCCGTGGGTCCATTGCTGTGGATTGAGGTAAGGAGGATATGTAGCAAGGTCAGGTGTACTGAGAACCTGAGCCACATCTGGAATTCATTTTTTTCATAGAGACCTATTCAATCCTGATCATGTATGTACATTTTCAATTGAGGATGGGCTACTCTTATCACTTGAATGATTTTATGACATGTTGGATTAGATAGAATCTAAATAATAATCAGAAGTTTATACAATTCTATGATATTCATAATTTACTCTTCTAGTAATGAGATAAGACCTATTTCTCACAACTAGAGGAAAAAGTATGGCCTTTTTCCAAAACTCTGGAAGTTGGTTAAGTGATTCCCTTATTAAGGCTTTATGGTGACTCCATATAATATTCTACATGTCAAGGGTACACAGATTACATTTAGATCTGTTTGGTCATGAGGCAAAAATAACAGAATAGCTTTCATAGCAGACTGAAATTGCTATAAAGGCTTCTCTTGCTCTGAGACCTACTCAAAATGGCAGCTTAATGTTTATCTCACTAGTGAACCAAAGAAACACATTTACATATGACTTATATTGCCTCTAAAATTGCAAAAGCCCTATTAAGAATTATTCCTATTTTTTTGGTGAAAGTCGGTGTAAGATATAAAAAAGTAATCTTTTATTTTGGAGGGTCAAGACCTCTGGAGAGAAATTTCACCAAGGTTGTAGATTCATGCATGACACCTATTATTAATGGATTTCTCTCCCATTATTTGAGATGCATACCATTGGTAAGACACATTAGTCTTATACACTTGTTAGTTTTCTCTTGTTTTGTTTTAATTAGATATAATTAGCAAACATCATGAATTTAATTGGCCCCTGTGATTGTCCATGGGTTATCATTAAGATCTCGTTAAACTTGAACAGTGATACTGAAAGTAAAGTCTCATGGTCTTGGACAGATTTGAAAACTATTTGTTATTGGTCTACAATGAGATAAATACCTAAATAGAAGTAAGCTTTTAATTACGTTATTAAAGACTGACATAAATCCATAGATTAGACATCAAATGGCACTGGAGAGATCATGGGTGGAAATAGGAAGTTGGCATGGTCCTGAGGCAAAACCATGAAATTGTACTGGCATACCCAGCCAGATAATAGCAAACAATTTATGGTGATACATTTAAATTTGTATAAAAGAGAGGAAGCATTTGCCAGATCAATAGCTGCAAACTAAGTGTTGGGTAAAATTGGTTCCACGTGAGATAACATATCAGGAAAAGCATTTGCAAGTGGAAGAGCCATCTGATTAAGACTGCAAACCATAACTTAGTGTTAAATTTCATCTTCCTTTTACATAAGAAATATACTAAGTAAATGGGGGTAAATGGGGGTAAATGGTGGTGTGATTTCTCCATCTTCCAAGTCCTTTCATTGTGGCACTAATTTCAGCAGTTCCCTAAAATATAAAGTATTCATTTGGTTCATTATCCTGGTAAGAGTAATTTATGGCACTATTCATAGTCTAAAAGCTACGATGAACATCTTCATATACTGAGCACACCTGGACACTTTTCTAAGTGAAACAGGTGCAATGGTCACACCTGCCCAGTAGGTGTAAATTGAGTTTGGAGAGAATATATAGTAAATAAAAGTGTCTCTCAATCCATCAATCCAGAATCCAATGTTGGGATTTGGGATTATGCCTATTATGATTATGGAAAAAAAATGTAAGGCATACCTGCCAAAGTTGAGCCTCTGAGATAGTATAGGTTATGTTTGTTCCAATTATTCATCTAAGAACTGATAAAATAATTACAGGGTAAGACTGCAAGCCTACTATTCCACTGTGAGATGGCCTTGTGTCAAAATTTCCTTCTATCTTCTCACTACCATAGGCAGAGTATTGTTTCTGGTCCTCAGAAAATTGCATTATATTAAAGTTAATGTCTATGTAACCTCAAAAGTCCTGAATAATTCCCATTTTCTAGTACTCTGTCATATTTATAAATGGTCTCAGTTCCTTTAGAGATAGTCCTGGAAATGTAATTATTGTTTGTATTTCTCAATGTCGTAGGGTCTTTCCATGAGAAAATCTAGCCTCTTCCTAACTCAAGGGATCACAGAACTTTGAATAGTTTAATTACTTTCCACTATGACAATACAAATAAATTTTCTCTCAACCAAAAGATTTTTTCTATAATATATATCAAATAATAATTAGGTTTTAATCTCATATTTATTGCTATTCATCCATCATTAATTGGCTACTGCAAAGATGATGTCAAACAACGTATTTTGAGTACCACTTAATTGTTACGGTCTATTATGGTATCTCACTTTGTCTCTTATTATTAAGTACTAATATTTGTGTCTATGGTTCATGGTGTAATTTTACTCAAGGAAATCATCTCACCCATTTCAGTGATGTCATTTCTCTTCATCATTTGTGGTCTACAACCCAGCCACAATAGAGTTCATGAGGACACGTTATGACCCTCATTAGTGCATGTTAAGTTTTAGTGAACCGCATAGATGCTTGACCTGCTAGAGAGTCTATCAAGCAGGTGGTTTTGGCAGTAGCATATGATAAATACACTCCAGCATTCCCATCTCTCTAAACCTTCGGGATTTTCTTTTTCATTATTCTGGGACATTTTTAGTGTCTCAGCCTAATTGAATCTGAGCCAACACAACTGAAGATAAAGTTTCAGTCAGTATTTCAAACTCTTGAGTCATCTCCAACTATGCGGGCTAGCCTTTTACGTCCAAAATCATTATGTATATCTCAAATCAATATATTCAATCTATTTTAATGGTATAGTGCATCATTGTATAGGGCTAACATTCTTAAGAATCCATTCATGAAATACTCTGCAGGCCATGACTCTCCATATTTCCCTGTCTCTCCAACTTGGGAACAGTCGTTTGCCTTCTCTCCTTCCCTCCCACAAAGTCCAAGAAGAGTTGATGATTTTTGAGTCTGTTCAACATTTTACTTGTTTTGGGGACAGAGCGGTGACTTCGAAGGTCCTTACATGAAGAACAGGAAATTGGAAGTTCTGAGTATTCTTTAAATAAATGCCCCTCAGTTTGTTGCATGTTGCATGCTTTTGTTCAGTTACTTAGTTCCAGGAATGGGTGTTTTGAAAGTTTTCTCCAGGTTGCTGTTGCCTTTTGAGAGAAGAGATATCCTAACTTTGCAGAAGTCCCACTCATTCAGTGAGCTTTCTACTTTATTTTTACATGTGAAATTAATGCAAGTTGTCATCTTATATGTTAAGAAAAAACCTTGGCCATCAATCTCTACTTACTGTTATCCATTTCCTTCCCCTTTTAGAAAGTTCATATCAGTGGAATCTATAATTTACCTTCATATGTCTTGCTTCTTAGTTAGTTCTCATAATAATGCAGGTTGACTTCTTTTTTATTTTTTTATTTTTTATATTTTATTTATTTATTTGAGAGAGAGACCGAGAAACAGAGCACAAGCAGGTAGAGGGGGCAGAGGAAGAAGCAGTCTCTGCTGAGCAGGAAGCCTGATGCAGGGCTTGATCCCAGGACTCCTAGATCATGACATGAGCCAAAGGCAGACACCAGCTGAGCTACCCGGATGCCCCTGCAGGCTCATTTCTATCAGAATGATTTTGCTGAAACTGATGCTGACATAATTACTAAAGAACTTACAAATTCTAACCCAGTAGATAATTTTTATCCCTCTACTTATGTTTATTGCCTATATTGCTATTATTAAACTATCACAATTGTCTTCCTTTTCTTGGCACTTTTCTGCTGGTTTTCCTGTTTTTAGTCTTTAAGCCCCTTCTTACTCTGGGCATCATTTCTGGGTGATGTTCCTATGCATTTTTTTAGCTACGTTCTGTACATTGATTTTTCTCACATATTTATCCATATTCAATATTTGTCTTATTGTAAAGCCATATATTAAACTACCCACTCAAGAAATACATTTGAGCACTTCCCAAGAGATTTCAACTTAACAAGTCGCAGACTAATCTTCTATGCACCAGATCTTTTTTACTTTCTTATGCTTCCCATCTCCATCCACAATTACACAAGCTGGAAACCTAAGCCTCACCCTTCACAACTTCCTCTACTATCATGTTGGCAGCCCGTTAATTATCAAATTCCACTGATGCTACCTGCTAATTATTTGTTAAGTGCATTTCACTTTTCTACATACCACCTGTCCCTTACTCCTGTGTGGCAACATTATTGTTTTTGACTTGGATTCCCACATCCATTCCAGATTCTTCTTACTACTGCTTTTCTTTTGTCCCATAATATATATACTTCTTAGTGAAGACATAAAAATGGTTCTAAAATGCAAATATCTCCATTCCTCTTGTCTGCCTAATAGTATTTAAGAGCTTCCATTACCCTCAGGAAAAAGTCCAGACATTTTAGTGTGCCATATATATAAGCATTCCTTTATAAACTTACCCATGTTTATCCTTATAGTCTTTTATAGGCCGCTATTACTTTGTGCTAAATTTATTGTGACTTTCTTACTACTCTCCAAATGTGCCATTCTTTATCTTCTCTTCTGGTGACTACATGTGCTGCTCTCTTCCATTCTTCTATTTTTATTACAAATTCCTCTCATCCTCAAGAGCCATTGAGATATTGATATAGACATTATGTTGGCTTTTCTGCCTCTGTTTACCCTTATTTCCAAGAATATACCTATTATAACATGTTTTACATGATGATACTCTTGCAGTGTGCTTATTTGTAGCTCTAATCTTCTGTAAATTTTTTGAGAGCAGGGAATATTATGCAGCATTCTAATTACAATGACTAGGATAGAGCTGAACCCATAATAAGCATGAGTTAAACGTCATGGATGAAGACAAGTGGAAGAAAAGAAGGAGGTTCTCCAACAAAACATTATCTCTAATGAATATTTAAATGCTTTCATAATAACCAGTGTGTGTAGAGCTGAATAGAAAATATTTAGCTATTCTACCAAAGTAAGGGTCAATATTGGTCAGACTTAGAACACTTTAAGCTTACTATATATTTTGACATGTTTTTCTTGCCAAAAACGACTTCAGCTTAATCAAACTGTACTATAACGCTTTGATTATAGTCACTAAGAGAGCATATATACAAGTATATTTTTTGGATTGAGTGTGTCATCAAATTAATACATTTTTAGATCAACCAGAGCTTTTAAAAGTATTTAAAAATATTTTTAGATTGCATTTTCAATTAATCAAATAACATAATGGAGTAGACATAAAATGAATTTTTATATAAAATATTTAATATATACAATGAATTATATGCATTTTTAGATTGAGAAAACGAAATGTTAAAACAAATCAAATAATATTTGGCCTGAGAGAATCAAGGATATGTTTTCTGTCTCTTATTAACCAAGCAAAACACTAGATACCTTTCACAAAAGTAAACAGTCTACATTGAAAATATTTTTGTGATGAAATGAACTTGTGTTAACATGCACTTAAGTATTTCCCTAGAAGCTCCAACTTAATATTCTAAAATTAAATTTTGCTTCTAACTTCATCCTCCAAACTTTTTTTCTTCCTGTCCATTATTTCATCTGCAATTTACACAAAGCAGAAATCTGGCTGCCACAGATGATTCCTCTTTTACCTTTACACTGACAACTTCATAATTAGCAAGACATTTTGATTTAATTTTCTGCATCTCTCTTTAATGAATCCACCACATGGAATGTTCTTTGACATTACTCAGCTTTGTTACTGCCAACATGGTATGTTTGACTTGCGTGTATTTTAAAATAAGTGTGGTAAACCTGTTTTAGGACTTGGCTTCGCAGCTTACTTGTGACCCTCTAAAACTGATAAATGGAGCATATGGATGACATAACATAATAAAAAAACAGAACATATAGAATGTGTTCTTTTATATCTGGCTTTTGTCATTCAACATTATGTTCATGGGATTCATGGATTAGGTGTATGTAGCAAATTTTAGTTTACTTTTGTACTCTATGGTGTACATTAAAGGATTATTCTATAAACACAACACATTTTATTTAGCATTCTCCTATTGTTGAACATTGTCTTATTTTTTACCTATGTTTTCTCTAGATACTGACTCTAACAGTGATGCTATTATGAACATACCAGTATATATATAGTATATGTCTTTTGGTGAATAATGTACACATTTTGGGAAAGTATAAATAGGAAATAGAATAATGGGTCACAAAGCATGGTTTTGGTTATATGCATTATTATATAATTTTCCCCTACATCTCCAGCCATTACTATGTTGTTTTTTTTTTTTCCCCCAGAATGCCATATAATTACAATCATATATTCTTTATGGACTGGCATCTTTCACTAAGCAATATGCATTTTAAGAATCATCTATTTATTTTTCATTTTTGGTAGCTTATTTCTTTTTATCACTAAGTATTATTCCATAGTATGAATCTTCCATCTATTGAAAAGCATCTTAGTTCAAGTTTTTGGTGACCACAAATAAAACTGTTAGAAAAATTCACATGCCAGTTTTTTGTGTGGGTATAAATTTTCAGGTTACTTGAGTAAATATCTGGGAGTGTGATTGCTGAATTATGTTGTAAGACTCTGTTTAGCTTTCAAGAAGCTACCAAATCTTCTCCTAAGTGGCTCTACCATTTTGTATTCCCACCAGTGATGAATGAGTTCCTAACACAAGTGCTATCACAAGTGCACTTCTCCCCCAATCCCCATCACCTATTTAATTCATCCCCCACCCACCTCCTCTCTGGTAACTATAAGTTTGTTCTCTATAGTTTAAGAGTCTGTTTCTTGGTTTGCCTCTCTCTCTCTTTTCTCATGATTGTTTGTTTTGTTTCTTAAATATCATATATGGGGTGGAATCATATGGTATTTGTCTTTCTCTGACTTATTTTGCTAAGCATTATACACTCATCTTCATCCATGTCATTGTAAATGGCAAAATTTCATTCTTTTTATGGCTTTTCATTCTTTTTCTTTTATTTTTTTATTTATACAATAGTCCATTGGATACATACCACTTCCTTATCCATTCATCCATCGATGGACACTTGGGCTGCTTCCATAGGTTGGCTATTGTAAATAACACCGCTATAAACATGGTGGGGGAAGGAACCCCTTTGAATTAATGTTTTTTTTTTTTTCTTAAAGATTTTATTTATTTACTTGACAGAGATCACAAGTAGGCAGAGATGCAGGCAGAGAGAGGAGGAAGAATGCTCACTGCCGAGTAGAGAGCTCAATGCGGGCTGGATCCCAGGACTTCAGGACCATGACCTGAGCTGAAGGCAGAAGCTTTAACCCACTAAGCCACCCAGGTGCCCCTGAATTAATGTTTTTGTGTTCTTTGGATCAATGCCCAGTAGTGCAATGGCTGGATTGTAGTGTAGTTCTATTTTTAAGTTTCATTTTTTTTTTAAGATTTTATTTATTTATTTATCAGAGATCACAAGAAGGCAAAGAGGCAGGCAGAGAGAGAGGAAGGGAAGCAGGCTCTCTACTGAGCAGAGAGTCCAATGCAGTGCTCAATCCCAGGACTCTGGGATCATGACCTGAGTCAAAGGCAGAGGCTTTAACCCACTGAGCCACCCAGGCACCCCTATTTTTAAGTTTCTGAAGACCCTCCATACTATTCTTCACAGTGCTGTACCAGTTTGTATTCCCAACAGTGCAAAAATGTTCCTTTTCCTACACATCCTAAACAACATCTGTTGTTTCTTGTGCTGCTGGTTTTAGCCATTCTGGCAGGCATGAGATTGTATTATTTGTTTTTTTGAGTGTTAAGTTTTCTAATTCCGTATGTATTTTGGTTACTAACCCTTCATAGGGTATATCATTTGCAAATATTTTCTTCTATTCCATTGCCTTTATTTTTATTGATCGTTTCTTTTGCTGTGCAGATGCTTTTTATTTTGATGTAGTCCCAACAGTTTATTTTTTGCTTTTGTTTCCTTTGCCTCAGAAGACATATCTCAGAAGACATATTATTGGACCAATGTCAAAGAAGTTACTGCATGTGTTTTTTTCTAGGATTACTATGGTTTTGGGTTTCACTTTAGGTTGTTAGTCCATTTTAAATTTGTATTTGTGTATAGAGTAAGAAAATGGTTACTTTTTTTTTTCTTTTACATATAGCAGTCCAGTTTTCCTTACACCATTTGTTGAAGAAATTTTTTTTCCCTTTGGATATTCTCTTTTGCTTTGTCCAAAGTTAATTGACTATTAGTTGTAGATTTATTTCTACAGGTTTTCTGTTCTGTTTTATTGGTCTATATGCCTATTTTTGTGCCAGAACCATACTGTTTTGATCACTACAGATTTATAATATAACTTGAAGTCCAAATTGTGATTCCTCCTGCTTTTCTCTTCATCAAGAATACTTTGGCTATTTGGGGTCTTCTGTGATTCCATACAAATTTTAAAATTATTTGTTCTGGTTCAGTGATAAATGCTGTTGATATTTTGATAGGGGTTGCATTAAGTGTGTAGATTTCTTTAGATAGTATATACATTTAAAAATATTTGTTCTTTCAATCCATGAGCATGACATATCTTTCTACTTCTTTGCAACATTTTCAATTTCTTTCATAAATGTTTTATAGTTTTCAGAATACAGGTCTTTCACTTTCTTGGGTAAGTATATTCCTAGATATTTAATTAAATTTGGGACATATGTAAATGGGAGTGTTTTCTTAATATCTCTTTCTGCTGCTTCATTATTAGTGAAAAGTGCAATAGATTTCTGTACATTGATTTTGTATCTTGACACCTTATTGAATTCATTCATCAGTTCTAGTAATTTTTAGGTGGAGTCTTCAGGGTTTTCTGTACATAGTATCATGTATGATGTATCTGCAAATATTGAAAATTTTGCTTCTTCCTTACCAAACATTTCCGTTTAAGTTTTGACTTGCCTTTTAATTTCCCTAGCAACATCTTCTTTATATATTTAAGTGGTATTTATTGAGACATAAATTACATACAGTAACATTAAACCTGTTAAAGTTAGTGTTTGATGAATTTCAGCAATTGTGCTTAGTCATGTAACTACCACCATGGTCACAATATAGAATATTGCCACTCTAGTAGGAAGCTTCTCAATGTTTCTTTTCTTTGAGTATTCCACAGCATCTCAGCCTCAATCTCGTTCCCTGTAATTTTCCCTCTCGTGTAATGTCAATATTTGAAATTATACTTTATGTAGCCTTTCATTCCTCTAAACTTTCATTTAATGCCGTGCTTACAATAATACTTATTCATTTTCTTGCATTAATTAGCAATTTGTTCTCTTATTGATGAAAAATACTCCCATTTTTAAATTTACTACAAATTGTTCCTCCACTCTCCACTTGATAGACAACATCTGTTGTTTCCTGAATTGATAATTTTAGCCGTTCTGACTGGTGTGAGGTAATATCTCATTGTGGTTTTGATTTGTATTTCCCTGATGCTGACTGATCTTGAGCATTTTTTCTCGTGTCTGCTAGTAACATTTTAATAAATTCTTTAGGATTTTCTGTGTAGACAATTATGTAATGTCTTAGAATAGATTGGTTTCTTATCTAATAGATTTTTATCTTACTTGTCAATCTGAATAGATTGTGTTGTTTCTTGCCTTATCATGCTGGTTAGGGACTCTGCACAACGTTGAATAAATGTGATCATTTCAGACATCCATGAAAGTTTCCTGATTTCAGGAAACCATCTTGTCTTTAATTATTAAATATGATGTTAGTTCTAAGGTATTTTTAAGTGTTACTAATATGAGACAGTTTCCTTCTCTTTCTAGTTTATTGAGATAATGTTAAATATTACATATAAAAAGTGTGTAGATAATATGTGTGATTTTGAATTGTATTATTTTCTGGCTTAAACAGTTCCCGTTTCTTTCTGGCAGGTAGTGGAGGAGGCACACTACTAAATTTGATCATCTTCATCAATTTCAAGATTACAATGATCCAGTCCTGGTGCACCTGGTTGGCTCAATGGGTTTAGCATCTCCCTTCAGCTCAGGTCATGTTCCTGGGGTTCTGGGATAGAGCCCTGCGCCCAGTTCCTTGCTCAGTGGGGACCCTGGTTCTTCCTCTGCCTTTGCCCTTTCCACTGCTTATGTTTTCTCTCTCGCTCATTTTATCCCTCTCAAATAAATAAATCTTAAAAAAAAAAAAGAATGATGCAGCCCTGAGCTTCAGTCACTATATAATCTAACATTCTTCAAAAGGTGTAATCCTGAAAACATGCAGTATTCACTAGGACCTTCTCAAGGTTAGCATATTTGAAACACATTTTTATTGTCAGTTCTTTCATTCTGGGAATAAAAAAAATAAATAAATAAAAAAGACTCTGCTCAGCTTCTCTTCTTTTCAACCCTGGGAATCATCAAATGACCCAAGGAGAAAAACAACACCAAATGCGTTGATCAAGTCTTTTGGTTTCTCTTCTTTCTTGGATATTTTTTACCTTATAAATTCTTTTTTTTTAAGATTTTATTTATTTATTTGACAGAGAGAGATCACAAGCAGGCAGAGAGGCAGGCAGAGAGAGAGGGGAGGAAGCAGGCTCCCTGCTAAGCCCGATGCAGGACTCGATCCCAGGACACTGAGATCATGACCTGAGCCGAAGGCAGCAGCTTAACCCACTGAGCCACCCAGGCACCCTGAAAAGAATTTTTTTAAATGAAATAAAGACAGCTCTATGATTAATGCAGGAATTATTTATATTTTATTATTATTTTTATTTTCTTAATGTTTTACTTATTTATTTGGGAGAAAGCGAGAAAGATCACAGAAGGAGAGGAAGAGGGAGAATATCTATATTTTATTTTAATATTACCAATAGGTTATTCTAATTACAATGATTAGCTTTCAGTTTTGGAAGAATAATTGAAACATGATACACTCACACACTAAATGTCTGATATTTGTTTTGCATTCAAATGTGTAATATTGATATTTTATAATGAAAAGATATGCATTAGAGGGGAGTAGATACATGATAAATGATAAATGATAAATGTGATTTTAAGTCATTTTGATACCACTGAAAAGCCAAGAAAAGTTAAGAAAATCAACTAGTAAGGTAACAATTTACTTTGCCTATCACATGTATTTTTTTCCCTATGGCTGCTGTAGTAAATTATCATAAACTTGTTGGCCTAAAACAACAGGATTTATTCTCTCTCTCTGTTGTAGAGGTCAGAAGTCCAAATTCAGTCTCCCTGGGCTGATTTCAGGTGTCAACAGGTCTTTGGGGAAGAGTCTTTTTCTCTCTTCTTCCAGCGTGTGGGGGCTTCCATCAATCCTTTACTTGTAGCCACATCAGTCTTCATCACATATCTCTTCCTCAGTGACAAACTACTTTCTGTGTGGTGAAATCATCCACCTCTGACTGCCTCTTACAAGGAAACATGTGATTGCACATAGGAACAACCCAGATAATCCAAGACACTCTCCCCATCTCAAGATCTTCATCTTAATCACATCTACAATGTTCTACTATGCTACATACAGTAATATTCACAGGTTCCAGGCATGAGGGCATAGTTACTTTTATTGTTACTATTTTTCAACATACTACATTTTTCCAATCTCTCAAATCTGCCAAAATCAGGAAGAGAGACTTATAAAAATGACATTTTACATATTGATTATACAGCATTATTTTAACAACGAGCCATGGCATTGCTTTGTTTCATTGTTTTTAGGCTGAAAATTGTTAAAGCAGAAATGGAAGGATGACATACATTAATAATTTATAATCAGAATTTATATTAATAAATAGGTGAAAGCATATTGTATGACTACAATTTGAGAAATATTTAAAATATTTCATAGGAAATATTTACTATAGACCTATGATTATAAATAATTTCCATTTAGAATTAACCTTCTAAACTTTTCTGGAGAACTAGGTTTTCATTATCTGTCCAGGAAAAGCATTTATAGATAGTGTTATCACTGAAGGTTACAAAATAGCAGGAGCCATTTAGTTCAAAACCTGAGTTCCAAATATTTCTCGATTCTAGCTTAGATTACTTTAATATTACATATTTGATCTTACAGTCATTTCAATTTTCCTCTAATCATTTTATTTTATTATTTTTATAATGTGGCACATTTCAAATACCATATAAAAATACAGAATTTCGTGTTGATTAAACATTTCTAGTTTGGAGATCTTGAGCATGATAATATGATTCTCTGTCTTAATTACTGAGTATAGGTTGGAGAGGACCAGAAATGTGTAGGAGTCCAATCAGAAAGCTATTGCATTAGTTCAGGGAAGAAATAACAAAAATTAAAAAAAGAAAATCATTGGTATATGTGCAAAGAAAGGGTGAAAGTGTGCATTAACGTAGTAATATTTATTAAATGTCTTCTATAATACTTTGTGATGGATTTTTTATGGATAGTATGATAGTATACTTGCTTGAGATAGGAAACTCTGGAAAAGTGTAGGATATTAAAATGTTTTGGGAAGAAATTATGATTTTATGAGGAACATTCCAAAATTGATATTTTGGTGAGATATCCTTAGGGTGATATCAAACAGGTAGCTGAAAAGTTACAGAAGTTCTATAAATAAATAAATAATCACTAGCAGAGATTATTTTACTCTCCTGTGGTCTGTGGCATTTTCATTTATTGCATTAGACTGACGAGTAAGTACTCTGTTACATACTCTGCCAAAGGAGATAGAGTATTTAAGTTTTTAATCATGGAATTTCCACAGGAATATTTAATGCAAATATGTTATGTACTTAGCCCTGCTGTTGCTGTCACCTGAGAGAAAATCTCTACTTGTACCTCTTTAAATTGTCAACAAACTTTTTTTTTTTTTTTGAAGATTTTATTTATTTATTTGAGAGAAAGAGAGAGAGAGAGTACAGAGGAGAAAGAGAGGGAGAAGCACACTCTCTGCTGGGTGGAGACTTTCGATGAAGTTGGGGCTCAATGCAGAGCTCAATTCCAGGACCCTGAGGCCATGACCTGAGCCAAAGGCAATGCTTAACCCACTGAGCCACCCAGGTGCCCCTAAATTGTCAACAAACATATTAATTTGTTAAGGTCATATGGTTTAAAACTGTAAAAAATTGAGCTTTTTTGTTTCCTCAACATTTCACATTTGATGGCATATGTACATGTGACTATAATTAACATTGAATATGGAGTTTTTAATACCTTATTTCTTTTTTTGATGATACCTCTAATATAGCTTTTAAATATGTTTCATTACTAAACACAATATTTGTAAATATAACTTATTATTACATATGATACTAAAATTTCATTTTACCACAACATCAGCTATTATTAAAATCATGTGTTTGTGGATTTTGGTTTCTTCCAATGCATTGTTAACACCACTCTCTCCTTTTTAACCTAATTTAAATGGTATGAAAATGTAACTTTAGAAATGGTAGTGATAGCAAAATGATCTTGATTTATTATCATGCAAACATGTATTTTTCACTGAGTTTATATGTGGCCTATAAAGCGATATTTGTGCATCACATAAAGTACATGGATTTTGCATTTAGACATTCTTGTTAAATAGGTTAATGGACACTTTAAACTCAATTCAGAGCAGATCTAAGAACCAATAAAATAGATCTGCAGCCCATTCCAGGTAAAGTCCTGTTGACAGTCACTTAGTGACTTGTGGATAAAGCTAAAACAAAAGTCCCTTATTAAAGAAATGGATAAACAATGGCTTTAAGAGTCCTAAGACCCATGAAAGGGCTGGACATACTGAATTTAGTTGGCTATGGGTCAGTTGTGTCCTTAAGGACTTAGACCTTTAAGTCTTCAGTTGTAGAACTACCTGAGCCCACTTGATGTTCTTTTTTATTTTGCTGAAGAATTTCTTTCACACATTCTGTTCTTTTAGGAAACTGATGGAATAACATACTTTTGATAAAATTTTTATTATCCTTTTCCTTCAGGGGCAAGTGCACCTACTATATTTGGACTAATTTCTGCTACGGTTCTTGCCAAATAATCTTTAAAACATTCAGGACTATTATTGATATTTGTGCCAGTTATATGTAAACATATAATTTACTTTTAAGAAATATACTCTATGTATTTGTAATTTATCTTCATGTTTGTTTTAAACTTATATATATATATATAGCTAAATATATAATTATAATATAAATATAAATAAATTATAATAAGAAATAGATTAATGCAATGGCCTATTGTGTAGATCAATAATATGAGGATTAGTCTCTCAGACAATTTTTAAGAGAAGTCACAGATACTATAAATGCAAAGAGCTTTGATTTCTAATTCCAGTGAAACTGCAGGTGTTACTGGTCTAAGTTTAGTTTCAGACATCTTGAATGCAGCATCTTCAAATGGGAGGACAAATGGTCATATGCTTATTAGCATATATATAAATTAAATTTTCTTTGTCCCTAGAGATAACTCACTAAAAAAAGACATTATTACTCTAAATAATGAATATTTAAAATATTTATTTATTTATTTATTTGAGAGAGAGAGAGCATGTTAGTGTTCACAAGCACTGGGTGGAGGAATGAGGGAGTGGGAAAATCTTAAGCAGACTCCCCGCTGAATGGAGCTGAACCTGGGGCTGGATCTCATGATCCTGAGATCATGATTTGAGCTGACACCAGGAATCCTGCACTTTGCCAACTGTGCCATCCAGTTGGCACCCTAAATATGAGTATTTTAACATCCATTCCTGTGATGTTAATAACGAAATAGATTGCCATAAATTTTCAGAGTTAAATTAAGAATGCTCAGTTTCAGCATTAATACTCCTAAGTTCTTAGAATGTTGTCCTTGAAGCTATCACACACCACTCACAAGTTCTTTCATGATGATACCAGTTGGTTACACTCTTTACTTCATTACGAACAACACATAATGGGGGCACATGGGTAGCTCATAGGTTAAGCATCTGACATCAGCTCATGTCATGAACCCAGGGTTCTGGGATCACGCCCCACATCGGGATTCCCCACT
Organism: Mustela lutreola; assembly: GCF_030435805.1. Lineage (NCBI taxonomy): Eukaryota > Metazoa > Chordata > Mammalia > Carnivora > Mustelidae > Mustela > Mustela lutreola. The sequence continues at coordinate 20,783,281 of NC_081302.1, read as the reverse complement.
CAGGGGGGAGTTTAATTGTCCCTTTCTCTCTACCCTCCCCCTACTCATGTTTGCATGCACTCTCTCTCAAATAAATAAATAAATAAAATCTTTAAAATATACTCACATAATTAGTATCCCTGAATATGTAATCCTGTAAATGTTTGTGAATTTTTTTTTGAGATGCCTGAACATCAGTGGAATATTTGGTTTATGGGTCATACACGTATTTATTTCTACTAAATAACTGCTCGTTTTCCATAAAATAGCAAATAGTTTCCACTACTACTTACAGTGCACAAAAATTCTTGTTTTCTCAAATTCTTAATAACATATTTTAATATGTATTTTTCTTAATTTTGTCATTTTATGGGCATAGTCATCTTGCAATGTTTTTAAATATTTAGTAGGTATATTTTTGTCTATACATTTCTGTTTTAGAGTTTAATTTGCTTATACATATTTACTCTACCATGAATTATAGTATGAATTTGAGGAGTTACTTAACAAATGTAAAAAAGCAAGAATTTTGATTGGAATTCTATTGAATTGGAAGATCTTGGGGTAGAATTTAAATAATATATTTATGTTATATTTTCTCATTAATAAGCATAGACTATTTCCCTGTTCAGATCTTATTTTATGTTATCATATGCATTCTATATTTTTCTACATAAAGACTATGTGCATTATTTTAGTTTGAGTCATACATATTTTATAGTTTAAACCCCTGCATTGAATAGTATTTTTTTTTTAAGATCCATTTATTTATTTGACAGAGAGAGAGCTCACAAGTAGGCAGAGAGAGAGACTCTGAAGCTAATTTACAATGCTAGTACCAGTAATGTGAATATTAAAAAACAGTAGGAGTGCTGTTGTATATTTTTAAAATAGCATGCAGCTTTTTAAGATGGAACATATAATCCTTCCAATCGTCAAAAGAAATACAGTATGTTTTTATCTAAGGTCATATAACGTATAATTGACAACTCATGGCAATGGTAGACATTGGTATCTCAAGCAAACAATTTACCTTTTGTATTGTCTTCAATGCAGAGTATCATAGTTAAGTGCTATCATTAATAGGAATTTGGACATTGGAAGTATCTATCACAAAGAACAGCACTCTCAATTATATTTTCTATTGTGTTTTTAATGGAGTCTACTTCCTAAAATGGAAGTAAGTACCTAAGTTTATTTAATTCATTTTCTACATATAACAAGATAGCTCTTTTTTTAAAATCTGATTAAAATCTGTTCCCAGAACCCAGCGGTCATGGTTTAGATTTGTCATTAAGGTGACTAAATCAAAGTTGACTTTGTAAGAAAAATATAATGATTTTAATGTTTCTATTGGAGACAAACTTAGAACTTGAATGTCACTATTATTTCCTGCAATAGACTAACTTATGTCATAGAAGAAAAACACTTACTTGAAATAATTTCTTTGTGGAAGCTTTTGCAAAATTGGCCTTCCCTCCAAAAACTTAATACTAAAACTTAATTAATAGCAACAAAATGATGTAAAACAATATAATCACTGGAAAAATAAATAAGAATTTGCAATTCCATTTTTATATTCTGATTTATATATATTGGTTTGGTGTTGCACTTTTCCTATGTTAGTATATAAGAATTTGTTAATAATTCAAGTATACTTGGTTTTAATTCAACAATAGAAATTTCAAATTTCTGGTATGTTTGATACCTTGTGAAGCATTTTACTGTAGCCCACCTATCCAAAACTAAAGAACACATTTTTAAAAGAAAATCATCTTATGATAGCAGGTCAAACTAAAATAAACATTGCTTTCTACTTCAGACCTACCCAAGGAAGGGAATGTTTACAAAAATGCACACCAAAAAAAAAAAAAATTAGGGAAGAAATTTAATCATGAGTTAAATGGGTCCTGTGTTCTTGAGCATTTTCTTATATTCCCTTAATCATATTTTTGAACATTTTTTGAACATTATTTGTTCAAAAAATATGATTAAGAGAATATAAGAAAATGCTCAAGAACACAGGACTCATTTAACTCATGATTAAATTTCTTCCCTTTGGGAATATTACTGCCTGTAGTCATATATTTAGCCATTCAGTTCATCCCACCAGCAATTTCTATGAATCTGGTATAATCCAGTCCTCAAATCTTATGTGATCCTGCAAATTCAGGACACCCAGGATATCTCCTGGAATCTGCAATTGAAAACATTCTCTAGGTAGTATAATCCATTGAGGCAATATCTGAATACTAAACCTCTTCCATCAGAGGACTTGTGAAACTTGCATCATTATGGTTAACTAAAGGTACAGCAACTACCATATAAGACAATACAATTATGTCCAATCCAATTATGGCCATTGTTCGAAATACATCTGCTGTGTTATTACCTCTAGTTCCTCCCTGAATTGATTCTCCATCCTCCCCAATTTTTCTATATGACATATGAAATTCTGCTACATTACTAACAAACTTAGTGGCATCCACATTTTTATTCACACATTAACTGAAACTCTTCTATTCCTGAGATGCTTTTCTCTGCAGCTTTTCTCATGTTTAGAGTTCCTTTTTCCTGTCGGTTTGAGTTTGCAATTGTCTCCTCCCTCTGCACTTCTAAATTATTACTCTTCCTCCGTCATATGAAACCATTATTCTTTTGGGTCACATGTAATTTCTCTTTATTACCCTCTTTACATACATGTTATAACCTAAAAACATCATCCATCAAAATCTTTAATAGCCGGGGCACCTGGGTGTCTCAGTGAGTTAAAGCTTCTGCCTTAGGCTCAGGTCATGATCCCAGGGTCCTGGGATAGAGCTCCACATTGGGCTTTCTGCCTGGCGGGGACCCTGCTTCCTCCTCTCTCTCTGCCTGCCTCTCTGCCTACTTGTGATCTCTGTCAAATAAATAAATAAAATCTCTAAAAAAAAAATATTTAATAGCCAACTAAAAGTGTTATTTTCTTACCCTAAATCATGCCATTAACATAAAAACTGATATCATCAAATATGTTACAGCTAAAAGCATCAACTTTTAATTCTTTAATTACCTTAAGAGCAAAATAATTTTCTGCATTACTTGGAAGTAGAATCCCTCCAGGGTTTTGACTGCAGCAAGCACCTGCTTTATTTCTGAGATCTTTTACTCAGTCCTCCTCTTCTTTGGCCACAGCTTTCTATGTCTCAACAAGAATAACCACACATAACACACACATAGCCTTTTATTGAGGGGTCCCAGTCATCATTCTAAGAGCTTTACCACACTAACTTACTGAATTCTCAAGCTTTATCATGAAATAAGTTCTAGTGTCATGGCCACTTTAAGTTTGAGGAAACTGGGGGCGCCTGGGTGGCTCAGTGGGTTAAGCCTCTGCCTTCGGCTTAGGTCATGATCCCAGGGTCCTGGGATCGAGCCCCGCATTGGGCTCTCTGCTCGGCGAGGAGCCTGCTTCCCCCTCTCTCTCTCTGCCTACCTCTCTGCCTAGTTGTGATCTCTCTCTTTCTGTCAAATAAATAAATAAAATCTTAAAAAAAAAAAGTTTGAGGAAACTGAGTCACAGAAAATTCAGTCACATGCCCAGGTCACAAATGAATTTAAAACCAATGCAGCATGTTTTAGTATTTGTGCCCTCAATTACTATAATTAAATAATCTTTTGTATCAAAAATTCAAGTCTGTATGGCTGTCTATATTCACATTTGTTATCTTCTTCAATTCTTGATCATTCTTTGACCAATATGTTTCCATTTACACTTGTATCAATATGTTTCTATTTCAAAGCCTGGCAAAGCTTGAATGCAAATTTTTACTATTCATTCATATTTTGCATTTATTAATAATATAATTTAAGTTACCCAATAAATATGTCCCTACTCTTCTGTTTTTTTTTTAATCAAAACAACATATCTTTCACTTAGCTACTCAAAAGCATTCATTTTATAAGTTCTTGTAAGCAGCAATATATAGGTATAGATAAAAATAGGTTGATATCTAAAATATATAAATGTATACTTTTGCTCTATTAGCTAATATTGAGCATTAGCTAATATTGAGTAATTATCTAATGTTGAGTAAATTTATTTTTGTTATATTAAAATGTAATTTACTTTTACTATTTCTCAGGGACTAAGGATATCTACATAAAGACTAGATTGTTTAATCAAGTATTTTTTTTTAGTGATTTTATTTGTTGTTAATTATCTAATATAGTAGTAATGTTACAAATGGTGTTGTCATTCCTGTCACTCTCGGATATTCTTTTTTGGACAAACTTCTAGTCAGATGGTTTGTTTCCTTCTTAAGCTGAATTCCTCTGCTTGTGATGAACTTGAAGTTAAAAATGTATGAAAGCTAAAATACTGCCTATCTATCCGGTGCTCCACTTTATAAACATGTAAAACTCTCACTAGAATTTTAGCTTGTCTTTCTTTCTGATCACCTCCATTGAAATCTGATAGTGAGTATGACACCATAGCACCCACATTTACACTTAGATTTCACCTCAATTATAAACTAGACAATAGCTTTAGGGGTGTCTGAGTGGCTCAGTTGATTAAGTGTCTGCCCTGGGCTCAGGTCATGTCTCAGGATTCTGGGATTGAGTCCCATGTGGTCACTGTAGTCCTTAGGGGCTCCCTGCTCAGCAGGACTCTGCTTGTTCCTCTCCAGCTGCTCTCACTCTGGCACTCTCTCAAAGGAATAAATAAAATATTTAAAAAATAAAAAATAAATAAACTATGGCTTCTACTGCTTTGCAGCATAAGACACACTAGGGAACATCATTTTTAAAATCAAAGAAGTTACTTGTTGCTTGAATTGTCTGTCCAGCCAAGTGTTATTTATTCCGCTGGGGCTAAAGGGGCAATATTGTAAAGGTGAAACTCGACCCCAAATCTAATTTTGGAATACAGTTGGAGCTTTCCCTTTGTCAAAACTCTTTTCAACATTAAAGCAAAATTATCTGGTTTGAGCAGTCATTTTCTCCTTCAAGGTGAAAATACTAATGAGGATGAGGTGTCTTAATAGTAAATAAATTATTGTACTATAAAATAAGTAAGTAAATAAATAAATCAAACACAAATATGAGCTTTCAGATTCCAGGAAGAAAAATAATGAATTATGTGAATAATTCTTTCTAGTACATACATAGAGAAGCGTTCTTCCAATAAGTATTTTGTGAGAGAAATCCCATGATACATCAATTGTTAATTCTTTCTTGATGCTGAGTCATCCTAGAAAAAAAATAAATATTTAAAGGGACCAAATTCGTCAAGTGTTTGGTGACACTAAGGTACATTGTGAAAAACACATTTATAATTAAAGGCACCAAATAGAAATGCAAAATAGGTTTCTTAAGTCTTATTTATAAAATTGGTGTTTCAGGGTTGCCTGGGTGGCTCAGTGGGTTAAGCCTCTGCCTTCAGCTCAGGTCATGATCTCAGTCAGGGTCCTGGGATCCAGCCCCACATGCGTCTGTCTGATCGGCCCGGAACCTGCTTCCTTGGGATCTCTCTCTCTCTCTCTCTCTCCCTCTCTGTCAAATAAAAAAATAAAATCTTAAAAAAAATAAAAAAGGTGTTTCATATGTTAATGATTCAAAGTAACAATTATCCAGATTAGTCCATATTAAATCCTTTGAAAAGGGAGCCCTGTAGAGAACCATAATATTTAAAAAATGTATTTTAATTGTTTGACTTCCAAAAAGTGGCATTAATCACTCAAGAAGGCTAGGGTTTTTTTTTGTTTGTTTGTTTGTTTGTTTTTAAAGATTTTATTTATTTGTCAGAGAGACAAAGGAGAGAGCAAAGCAGGGGGAACAGTAGGCAGAGGAAGAAGCAGGCTCCCTGCTTTACAGGGAGAGCAATGTGGGATTCACTCCCAGGGCCTTGGTATCATGACCTGAGCCAAAGGCAGACGCATAACTGACTGAGCCACCCAGGTGCCCCAGGCGAGGCTTTTATCAAAATGTATAGATTTTAGGGCAAACATTCTTTATAATTTTAGTTTTTGTATTGTTAGAAAAATTATGTACGTATTTTATTGGCAATAGGAAATAGTGATTTTAATCAAGAATCTTGTTATAAAAGGAATATTGATATATCTGGTTTAAGCATAATATCAGATAGTAACCTAAAAATTCCTCTGAAAAAGGGAATTTTGAAACAAAAGTTATTTATTATTCCTTGCTTTAAAAATATGTAAGAAAATTATCCTGCAAAACTTTTAAAGGAAATTCCTGAAACAAATAGGTCTGTAAGTAAATAAAATAGTGGGAAAGTAAAGGAGAGTATTTGCTAGCTTCTCTTAAGATGTGATATTTTTACTGATAGCTTTACTGAGATGTAACTCACATGTAGGTACAAGGCACCCACTTCGAGTGTATAACACAACATTGCAGTGTACTTACAGATTTGTGCAACCAGCACCATTAAATCATTAAGATGTTTTCGTCATCTTGGAAAGAAACCCTGGACTTACTAGCTATCAGCCCCTTACTGCATTCCTCACCCCAGCCCTAAGCAATGACTAATAGATTTTTTGTTTCGATAGTTTAGTTTATTCTGTACATTTCATCTAAAAGGAATTATACAGTATCTGGTCTTTTGTGTATGTTTTATTTCACTTAACATAATGTTGTCAAGGTTGATTCTTGTTTTAGCATGTAACAGTACTTCATTTATTTTTATGGTTGAATATTATATGATACCATACATACAATATATCTATTGTATAGATAGGTAAACTACACTTTGTTCATCCATTCATCGGTTGATAGACATTTAGATTGTTTTCCACTCTTGGCTATTAGAAATTATGCAGCTATGATCATTTGTGTATGACTTTTTGTATGGAATTTGTTATTTCATTTGAGTAAATTCCTAGGAGTGGATTTACTGGTCAAAAGGCAACTTTATGTTTAACATTTTGAGGAATTGCCATACTGCGTTGTTGTTCCATTTTACATTCCCACCCATGTATAAGAAGGTTCTGCTTTCTCCACATCCTCGCCAACACTCATTTATACGATGACCATCCCGATGGATGTGAAGTGGTACCTTACTGTGATTTTGAATCGTGTTACCCTTATGATTAATGATGTTAAACATCTTTTCAAAATCTTTCTGGTCATTTTTTAAAAAAGATTTTATTTATTTATTCGGCAGAAGGCGATCACAAGTAGGCAGAGAAGCAAGCAGAGAGAGAGGATGAAGCAGGCTCCCTGCTGAGCAGAGAGCCCAATGCCAGGCTGCATCCCAGAATCCTGGGATCATGATCTGAGCAGAAGGCAGAGGCTTTAACCCAATGAGCCACCCAGGCACCCCTTTCTGGTCATTTTTATGTCTTCTTTGGAGAAAAGTTTATTCCTGCATTCGCTGTTTTTTGTTGGTTTGTCTTTTTATGATTCAGTTGTATGAGTTCTTCCTATATTACAGGTACAGTTCCCTTGTCAGATACATGGTTGACAAATATTTTATCCTATTCTGTAGGTTCTCTTTTCAGTTTCTTGATAATGCCTTTGAAGGACAAAAGTTTCAATTTTGATGAAAGTTCAATTTATCTGTCTTTCAATCAATATGTAAAGATAAAATGCATTTCTATAAAGTAGAAATAAACAGTGATGGAAATTGAAATTTTAAAATACCATTTTAAATAGGGTCAAATATGAAATATATAAAGATAAATATAACAAAATATATGTAACACCTGCATGCTAAAACCTATAAAATATCATGTTTAAAATTTTAAAGATAAAATTAATTAATTAGTTAAATTTTAAAGGACAAAATAAATGAAATGATATTTCTTCTTTATGGATTGAAAAGCTCCATACTCTTAAAATGACAGTTCTCCCCATATTTTTAAAAAGAATCCAAGAAGTAATTAGGAAAACTTTTACAGAACTTTTGTAGAAATTGACAGATTCTAAAGTTTTTAAGAAAAATCCAAAGAAACAAGTGTAGCCAAAAAGCATTAAGAAAGAGAAGAAAAAAAACCTGACCTACCATCAAGATCTTCTATAAAACTGCAGTAATCAAGGAAGTGGGAGTACAGTCATAAGTAATAAGTAAGTGGGACAGAAGGAGCCAATAAATAAATACAAATGCACAGATAGAGTTAATTGATTTTCGTTTGGGGGAAGGGAATTCACTGGGAGAAGATCAAATATTTCAGTGTGGTGCTGAAACTATTGAATATCTGTAAGCAAAGAAGTGAATGTTGATTCATGCTGTTAACCACACACAGAATTATAGCAAAATAGACCATGAACATAGATATAAAACTTAAATTTCTGCGAGAAAACATAAGATATAATTTCATGATTTAGAATTAGCAAAGACTCTATTATAAATGTGGCAGCAGAGTGATTATATTGTGTCATATGGTGTGTATATTTGTTGTATGTATTTATTAGAAACTTCACAATCAGCAAATTGTGGTTTTCTTGGGTGTCCTAAAAACCAACTTGTTAAGGTTTGCACACATAACAATGAAATATTTGGGATTTTAGATGGTGTTAATGAAATCTAAGAATAAATTTGTAGATAATAAAAAATTACTACATTATTGGTTATTCCAATCTAATAACATGGTACTCTTTCTATGTATTTAGGTATTCTTTAATGAATCTCAAAACTCACATTTAATTTGTTTCATGCAACAGAAAGGTATACATACTGTTTTCACAAAGCTTTGTCAATTTGTATACTCACCATCAAACATGAATATTAGGTAATATAAATATGTGATATAATACCAAGGGAATTATTTTTCTCAATACATTAAAGATATATCATCCAATATTACATTTGGTTTGTTCTCGAGCTGCTTATTTCAAGTTTCTTTAAAAATTGTTTTACCTTGACTGCTGCTAATATTTTCTCCTTTTTATTTGGTTCTTCAATTTTAAAATATGTTTATGTGTGGTTTTTAAACCTTAAGTTATCTTTTCTCCCTCTAAGTAACACATTTTATCATTTATTAGCTATTTTTCATAAAATTCCTCATTCTTCTTTCTCCTCCATCTGGAACACCAATTAAAAGTGTATTACGCATTCTCTTCCTTTTTATATCAATATTTCATTCATATTTTCTGAAAACGTAGGTCTCTAGTTCTAGTTAAGTTTCAAACTCTTTTATGGTAATTTAATTCTGTCATCAGCAGTAACTAATGTGTCCTATAGTCATTCAATTGCTTTTTAATTCATAGCAAATGAAAGCTTATCATTTTTTCAATTGGATAAGTTTTCTTTTTCAACAAATTGACTGTCGCTGTTCCATTTTTCTTGTTCTTGACAATATTTAAGCTTGACTTTTTACTGCTTTATTCATATTAAGCATAGTTATTTTACTTTTTCTTTCTGGTTTTTTTGTTTGTTTGTTTGTTTTTATGTTTACGAATCTATAGATCTTTTGCTTCCCCCAATCCCGCTGGTTCTATTCCAAAAGAAGCAGTGACTTGTTCCTTATGTGCTTGATTACTTTTTACTGTTTCTTTGTGAAAAAGTCTTGGAGCAGTATATGAGTCCTAGGAGGAAGTTATGTTCCTCCAGAGAGAATTTGGATTTTCTTTTAATAGACACTCAGGCACCACCAGTCCAAGGAAAATTTAGTCTAGAATTAAGACGTGAGTGTTTTCAACACACAATTTGATTGAGAAATCCATACTATGTTTGTTTCATGGTTACACCTTTGAAAGGTCTTTTCCCTCACTTGCCTTCCCTGCTCCATGTCAAGCAGGAGTGTTGTTCTGTTTTGGGGATACAGGACCCAGGTTTATCCCTTGATCCCTCTTCCCTATCCCCAGCAGTTTTAGACACCCTTTTACAAGTGGATTGTTGACTAATTTTTCTGTCTGTTATGCCAGGAGGGCTGTGTAAGCACATCACCAAAGTAACCAAACATTCTCAAGCAAAACCAACTTTATTACTCATTTTATCAATCTGTGTTTGCATCTTCAATTCACATATGCTCATAAAATTTTGGGAGCTTTTAGTAATGTGTTTTGGAGTACTTCCCCAGCATTTTTATATGCTTTCCTTACAGATACCTAACATGCTCCCTTTCAAGAAATAGAGAACCCAGCTTTATTTTATCATTTCTTGTTTTTGGTTAATTCACTTTGGCAGATACTTTAAGAATATATATGTAGCTTTTAATCTTATTTTATATGGTTAGGTTACATAGGTTTGTCTAACTTTTTAAAATATACATGCCAAGCTACTGCTTGCACTGTAGTGATCTGCTTGAATACTAAAGCATACACAAAATTCTTTTAAGATAAAAATTCTGATTTATCCATTTCAAAACAATAACAGTCTTCAATTTCCAAGCAGAAATAATTTTACACTAAATTAATTCAACCTGTGATGTCAGCCTAGTTTCTTCTTTACATTAAATTTCGTCTTTATTTGTTGTTTGTTTATAAATGTGATCCTTAGTTTCCAGAATTCGAAATTAAAAAAAAAAAAATACTTCCCACATACCCCCTCCAAAAAATATCCATTTGGAAGTTTTATGATAGGCAGGCAGAATTTTGGGAGAACCATAGAAAACCACATAACTTTGAAAACTTGACAGCCAGGGCTGGGGGAAAACGTAAATTGACAAGTGATTTGTGTGAAAATTGTGATGGCATTGCAAAAAGGAGAATAACTTAGGTGCCATGGGGATTTTCTGCATACAACCTGAGGTAAACTTAAATCAAACTTTAACATGTAGAAAATAGTTCACCAAATAGTAAACATTTTCTGAGAAAGAAATTAACTTTATGTGAATTGATATGAATGTCCTTCTTCGAGTAGTTAATTTGAAAACATGAATGTTCCATGAATTAGGTATTGCAGATTCACCAAGTGAACATGTGTTTACCTTAGATCAGGAAAGAAAAAAAAAAAAAAAAGGAAAATCATTACAGTTTGAATGGTACTGTATTTACTAGAAAATTAATACCACTTTTTGCTCTTTTATTATTTTGAACATGCACATTTTTTCTGTATCTAGTTATCCTATAAAATAAGAAAACTAACGTCAAAGTAAAAATAGTTTAAAGAATATATGAAGCATTAACATTTTTTTTCCACATTTAAACCAGAATAGACTTAAATGATATATCTTCACTTATGGTAAAGAGAGAGAAGCTCCTATAACTTAATTAGCTCACCCTTCTCACCAGCAGCCTTTATTAGGACACTGCTAATTAATGTAGTATTCTTTCAGAGGGCTAAATAGAATCAGCTTCTTTGAATTTGACCTGAGAGGATATGCCATGAACGCTACAATTTTGAGAACTTAAGAGGCTCAAATATTCAGATTCAACATCTTTTTTAAGCATTCTGGAAAAAAAAAAAATCAAAATTTCCCAGTTTACAAAATATAGGGTATTTCCTTAATAACTGAACTGTCTAATTAATAAAACATATTCTTATTAGCTATCATTTTAGTATTTGCATAATTTAGTGTATGTAAATGTATTGAAATAAGCTCATATAGACTATAATGTATGCTTTCATTGTTATATCAATCTGCTAAATAAACAAATGCCAATATATCAAGTTAAATCTCACTAATATTTCAAGAGTAAAAATTCTAAAATTATTTTTAGGGTCCATAAAACCACATGTGCATTGGATTTCACAATGCTAAAATCCCATTCTCTTTCTTTCATAAGATATTCTCATTATAGTTAGCAGAAGATAACTTCACATGTTCATAGTGATACCTAGTCTTATTCAGCCATGTACTTTTGAAAACATTACTCAAGACTATAAATACCTGCCACACAGACCAATCTCATTAATGCATTTTTAAAATAATAAATGAATATCATAAGTATCTTTTACAGCAGCCTCACCAGGAATACATTCATGTATATATAATGGACGCATTCCTAACGAAGACCATATTGCCTCATTATTCTCTTGGTATTTCTTTATGTGAACCCAATTGAAAGTAGAGAACAGGGGAGATACTTTATAAAACCCATAAAAGTCTTAGAGCATAGTGTACAGTGGAGAAGGATAGGATAGAGAGAGAGGATTGGGGGCAAACGGAGACTATTTCAACACAATCTGGCATCAGTTGATTACTTTCAAAATGATTACATTCTTTTTCACCTTTCAAATCTCAGAATCAAACATAGGTAGAAATTAGTTACTGTGCTATTGACATTACTGCTTTACATAGGATGGGAACCCACTCTCAGACACATCTATTTTGCCTTTATCACAGCTAGACTTGGGCTATCTATTCCGCTTCCTGATATTCAAGAAATTAAATTGACAAGTTCCTTGAAAAAGGAAGTTAGGCTTTCTCATTTTATCTCTCAGATTGTTTAGGACAAAGTGTTCAAAAGAATAAATTCCGGATATTAAAAAACAAAAAAATAAAAACAAAAAAAGAAATAAAATAGTGTTACATCTTTGCTAGGTATAAGAATACAATAGGATAATATATTGAAAGATATTTCCCAGTATTGACTGAAAAATTGTAATTCAGAAGAATCCTCATTGAATTTGGCAGAATAATTTCTACTGCTTTTCCCCTCCTATCTTTAGCTAATAAGAATGAAAAAAAAATTTTTTTAAAGAATCATTACATCACATCAGAGGCATCACACATAAGAAAACAAATAATTCAAATAGCTGCCAATAAAATGAAATCTGTAAGATCACGTGAAGTTATTTATTTAAAATAAAAAGCCTAATAAATGACATTGTTCCAATAATCCTTACAGAGAAGCCTGGAATCAGAAGCAGTTTACGAATACATTCCTGAATCAAAGACAATACAGCAGTAGGGTAAATAGAAAATTTATGGTTGCATCATTTTGCAGTAAGGTGTTTGTCTTTATCTATGGGGAATCCAACTTGTCAGTTACTGATCCATGAGTGTTTTGCTTTCTGATTGTAATAGTACTACTTGATATGGCTGTTGTGAAAATTAAATGAATTAATGTATTTCCATATTTTAAATATTGTTTGGCACATGGTAAAATTATGTGTTATATTTATAGACTATTATAAGCATCACAGCCAAATGGCTTCTGCCAAATATTCTATAGGTTAAAAAAAAAAAAAAAGCCAAACAAACAAAAAACAAACAAACAGAAAAAAGAGAGCTTGGGAAATACAGAATTTGTGAACTATTCTTTAAAAAATGAAATAAATCTTATGGGCACAAAATAAAGCCTTCCAAAATGAATCAGATTGGGATTTATTGTTTAAGTAGTATTCATGGGTTGAAGGAGCATTAGTAACAGAGGACTACGGAATATACACAAGTAAATTGAATACTGAACTAAATGAAGGCAACTGTTGATACTATTGTCATAGAAGGAAATGTTAAAATGATAAATCTTTAAAAGCAGAAGTTAAACTGTCAAACTTAGAAAATGAAAAGGAAAGAAAAAAGATAAGCAGTCTAAATATGTTTCATCACCATTCACATTTGGAACTCAACAGTTATTTCATAGTTGTTTATTTGATACCTATTTCTATATTCATGTGTCAAAGCACTCTAAGTATTTGAAATGTAGTATTGAACACAGCAGACAAAATTCACTATTTCATCTTTGCTTGCATTGTAGAGAAATAAAAAATATACTAATATATAAATAAGAAAATATCATTTTTTGTTAAAATCTCAATCAATTCAATTTTTAATAAAAGTTTGCATTGTCAAGCCTCAATTTTTGACAAAATAATACCTGAAATAATAGCCATGAGGTCTTGATTAAGATTTCCCAGGCTAGTAATCAAGTTTAGTACCTTTTCATAAAAATTATTTCCTAGATATTTTTATTTTTTGAAATCATGTGCATGTCTTTACCTGTTTTTATTGGGTTGTTTATGATTTTTACATTTGTTTGTACAAGTTCTCTATATATTACTAGTATAGAATAATACCCAAAATTTAGGTCTGAATTTTTGTCAAATCAAATTTGCATTTTTTAAAAAATAGCTTAAAAAATAACAATACTTTTTTACCTCAAGGTCCAAATATTTCTTTTTTTTTAATTTTTTAAAAATTTATTTTCAGCGTAACAGTATTCATTGTTTTTTGCACCACACCCAGTGCTCCATGCAATCTTTGCCCTCTCTAAACCCACCACCTGGTTCCCCCAACCTCCTATCCCCTGCCTCTTCAAACCCCTCAGATTGTTTTTCAGAGTCCATAGTCTCTCGTGGTTCATCTCTCCTTTCAATTTCCCTCAACTCCCTTCTCCTTTTTAACTCCCCTTGTCCTCCATGCTATTTGTTATGGGCCACAAATAAGTGGAACCATATGACAATTGACTGTCTCTGCTTGACTTACTTCACTCAGTATAATCTCTTCCAGTCCCGTCCAAGTTGCTATAAAAGTTGGGTATTCATCCTTTCTGATGGACGCATAATACTCCATCGTGTATATGGACCACATCTTCCTTATCCATTTGTCCATTGACGGGCATCTTGGTTCTTTCCACAGTTTGGTGACCGTGGCCATTGCTGCTATAAACATTGGGGTACAGATGGCCCTTCTTTTCACTACATCTGTATCTTTGGGATAAATACCCAGTAGTGCAATGGCAGGGTCATAGGGAAGCTCTATTTTTAATTTCTTGAGGAATCTCCACAATGTTCTCCAAAGTGGCTGCACCAACTTGCATTCCCACCAACAGTGTAAGAGGGTTCCCCTTTCTCCACATTCCCTCCAACACATGTTGTTTCCTGTCTTGCTAATTTTGGCCATTCTAACTGGTGTAAGGTGATATCTCAATGTGGTTTTAATTTGAATCTCCCTGATGGCTATTGATGATATTTCTTAACAAAATTTTTAATATTCTGTTTCACATTAAAGATGAAAACACATGTGTGAAGTATATTTAGGAGTTGTTTGTGATCTATGAGTTTACTTGTATTTTTCTTATGATTATTTCAGACCTAATGCAAGGTTACCTTCTTCCTCAACTGATCTGCAAAGTTACCTTTGCAGCTTCCAGTTTTCCATATATGGTTTTCACAGAGCTCTCTCTCTCTGTTTATTGGTCAGTATGTTAAAGGCTGTATAAGTACCATATTGTTTTAAATAATATAGCTTTATAATAAAACCTTGTATCTGATGTGATAATCCCCCCCTCTGTCTGCTCTTCTTTTTCAGAATGATCCTCACTATTTTCTTCCCTAAACTTTTAGGGTGATGTATATTATAGGATTTCAATGAATATTTTTTATAAAGTTAAGGAATTTCTTTTCTATTACTAAATTACTAAGTTAATCTGTAATGATTTTTGATATCAGATAGGATGGAGAAACTTTTGGCAGATCATTAATGTCTATAAGAAATAGAAAAGTAAAATAATAATACCAATGTAATGTGTTTAAAGGCACCAAATAGCTATTGAAGCATCAAGGACTAGAGTGATAAAGTTTCTACAGAGGAGAACTCTACAGAGGTGACCTGGATCTGCTGGTATTTTTAGTTTCTTGCCTTTCTTTTTTTCTTAATTCCTTCCCCCACTCCCCACACCCCCAACCATATTTTAATCTTGTTCTGTGCCTAGTGTTAAAGAGTGTCAGGTTTTTCATTTTTTCTTGAGGAGATTGAGATTGTATCCTGCTTAAAAGCTACCTAGATAGCCTGTCTTATTTTCTGAGAAATCATAGATATCTGGATCAGAGACAAAGGGCCTTATTACTCATGGCAGAGCATGAAGTATGAGCTTCATGTGTGTCTTGGTTCCCCTTGTTTCCCTTTCCTAATCAATGGAAGTGATCCAGAATCAGATCTGTGGATCCCTTGCACACAGTGGTTTTGTGTGGCAACAATGGAACACTGAGCTTAAGAAAGCTCCAAAGTTACATACAAGTGAGCTACTGGCAAGTCTTCCCACTGTTCCCTCCTGGAGAGGAACATTCTTTTTAGTACCCTGGAAAGCGAACAAATGGTCTCTGGTGAAAGAAAAGAGAACTCTTTACCTTTACTATCTGAGCAAATTGGTGTGCATGTCTAAATATCAAGGAGTGCGAGGGATACATGGAGACTTGTGTCCTAAGAGTGAAATGATTTTCATCCTTCATTTTGTTAATGTGGTAAATCACATTCACTGATTTGTAGGTGTTAACCAGCCTTGCATCCCTAGAGTTAATCCTAATAGAGTATTCTGTGTGATCCTTTTGATGTATTGTTAAATTTGGTTTGCTAATACTTTGTGGAGGATTTTTACATCTATGCTCGTCAGGGACATTGGCCTATAATTTTCTTTTCTTGTGGCAACCTTGACTGGTTTTGGTATCAGGGTAATGCTAGCCTCAAAAAATGAGTTTGGAAGAGTTTTTGCTTTTTCTATTTTTATGGAAGAGTTTGAGAAGGACCAATTATTCATTGGTATAATTCACCAATGAAACCATCTTGTCCTAAACTTTTGTTTGCTGGAAGGTTTTTTATTACTGACATAATCTCCTTACTAGTAATCAGTTTTTTCAGATTTTCTATACCTTTATGATTTAGTCATGGTAGATTGTATGTTTCTAGTAATTTATCCACTTCTTCTAGGTTGTCCAGCTTGTTGGTGTATAATAGTTCATAGCACTGCCTTATAATGTTAATGCATATTAAAGCAAAATTAAGATATAATTTCTCTCCTATCATTTTGCCAAAATATACAATCAATATATTTGTTATTTTAAGGCTGAGACAAATAGTTGTTCTCATAAACACTCTGGTTGAATGTAAATTGTCAGGGCTTATTTTGAGACTTATTTGAGAGAGAAAAAAAAACATGCATAAGTGGGAGGAGGGGCAAAGAGAGATAAGAAGAAGGAGAGAGAGAATCTCCTGCAGACTCTCTGCCGTAGGAGCCCCATGCGGGGCTGGATCTCATGACCCTGAGATCATGACCTGAACCAAATCAAGAGTCTGGTGCTTAACTGACAGAGTCACTCAGGTGCCCCTTATCAGGGCTTTTTTGGAGACAATTTTCCCAACATTTATAAAAATTATAAATTATTATTAAATAATGGCTGAAACTCAAGTTGAAGCCAAAATAAATGATTTCATTGCCTCCAGATTTGTGCCATCTGTATCTATATCTATATCTATATCCATGACATGACCAAATTATGGTTCACATACTATGTGATGGGACAGTTCTATATTGTGATGAAAGTGTAAAGGGTATAATCATTATGGTCAATATTTGTCATTGTATGGTAGATTTCAAGATACCAATACCCTAAGTTCCAGCAATTCTATTCTATGGATTGTATCTTAAATTTTACACCAGTTATATCCAAGAATGATTAGAGCAACATTATTCATATAAAATCTTGAGTTGTAAAGCACAATATGGTTCTATATATGTTTTTAAACATACAATATGTATTTAGAAATCTTGCTGAAGTGAACTCTATTGATGTATTGATCAAGCAGGTATGTAATGGGTGCTCAGAAAAAGAAAGAAAAAAGGTATAATTATCACTAATATCAGGATGGTGGTTAACCTGGAAAGGCAGTAGTATGTCTTGATGTCTTGATGGAAAGGTTTACACAGGGAGTTTCTAGAGATGTACTACTTTTGAAAGGGATATATGTTTTACACCCTCTTAAATGTGATCAAGGAATTACTTGAAAATAGGACTTAAAGGTTAAAGAATATGATTAACTTTTTATAGTCAAATAGAAGAGGATGGACATTTATTTTGTACTGCTCCAAATGGCAGATATTTTCACTGGATGAAATTTAGAAGGAATCATTTTTCTTTGTTAGAAGTAAGGATGTTGTAACAATCAGATGCCTTTTTTTTTTTTTTTTTGTAAAGCTGTGACCATTTTATAGCAACTTCACAATATTATTTTTATTAAAATACTTAGAATTTGTCAACTCATTCACATATCCAAAGGCTTCTGGTCTGCAGAAGCCTTCAGATTTATCCCTCTGCAACTATTCTTGCATTTCTGATAGTTCTTTACTCATCTGTTTGAGGTATCTTTGAAACAATACATCGGGTTCCACAGCGACTATTAATGAAATTAATATATTACTTGTTGCCAAAATAATTTTTTACAATTATTACTATTGCCTAGAATGTCCACACATGATTACTTGCTCCACAAAGAGAAGGAAAGGGAGAGAGATAATAGAGACAGGAGAAGAGGGAGGAAGGAGGGAGAGGAAAAGTGGAATGAGCAGGAAGAGTTAGGAATGAGAGAGGACTTATACCTCTATGGAAGACTTATACCTCTATGGATTTTTCAAATATTGTATTATGAGAATTGTAATTTTAAACAGGGAAATTAATTACCACTTAAACAACAATAAAAATGGTTTGGAAGTCATGGGAATTTGACAGTACAAACTGAATGGAGTGAAACAAAAATACTCCCTAACCATCCTTTGTTTCAATTTATACATAAGTATATTTTTAGATAAACTGAAAATATACCCTGCATCTGAAAGAAGCCAAACAATGAGCATCTTCTTAGTCACACGGGGCTGATGATATGGTCTTTCTCTCATAATAGAGGGTGGTTTCTGGAAACAATGGAACATGTTGGTCAATTACTATCAAAATGAACAGTTCAATAATAACTATTTCAAAATCAGAATTGTTGATACTGGCAGAATCTTTTTTTCTATCCAGATGGATAATACTTAATCAGTCTATCCATCAGATTAATTCATTTCATGATTTGAGATAACATGATTTGAGATAGCATTTTATGTTTTTTAAAAATTTTTATTCTGACAAACACATCAAAACAGTTTGACTGAAAAACAAGTAATTTTCAGAAGTCACTCTGTATTTATTGTTTGTGTTTTTGTTTTTATGTTTACTAATGCATGATTTCCACTACATTTAGGCCTTTTGATTGGAATGTAATATCTACAGATTATAGTGCTAGACTTTGAGGGTTGAATTTGAATCTGGTAGCAATATTTTAGGAGCAAACCTGAATTTTCTTGGCCTGACCTTACCTCATTAGGCATCTGCAGACAAAAGCAGCACCATGGAGGTGATCTATACAACTGTTTCTATTTCCAACCGACTATGTATTATTTTAATATATCCTGCCTACCTCATGCATCTATTTCCATCACCCATTATTTATTACTTGACTTTTGTTCCTATCTAGGTCTTAAAAGATTTAATTCTCTCTATATTTATTATTGGATATTCACCAAAAACAGTTATTAAAAGTAAAAATAGAACATAAGGATGTAAAAAAATATGCTATATCTCACTTGAAAAATGAGACTATTGTTTGAACCTAACACAGTATAGACACAAACTGTCAGAGTTGCTCCTGGGACAGTCTTAATGGAAACTGAATAAGCATTATCAGAGAATCCTGGGTATGTTAACTGAGATATTAACACACTTTACTGAGTAAACCAACAAAACTCAAAATTACTTGATTGTTTTTTCCCAGTGTTTAAGTTATTTATATGGGAATATTTACTCCCAGAATATAAGCTTCTTTAAGATGGGGAGCCAATTCTAAATCATCTCCTTTTCTACTCTCATGTCTCACACATCAACCTAGAAATCATTTAAACCAGTATTCTAAGAACTATCCTTATTACCAATAATAATGCAAATAAATGAGATTTGTCAAACTCTACAATGTGCTAGAAACACGTTTTGTGTTTAATTAATTTTAAAAATCATTAGCAACTTTATATTGTAGGAACTATTACCAATCTTATACTAAGGATGAGATGGAACATCCGAAGTCATATAGTTAACAAATCTAAGTAAATGAGATGATTGTACTTTAAAATGTAAAGAAAAAAAAAGACTCTGTAATGTGAATTTCCAAAAAAGAGGCATTTTTGAACAATACTGAGTTGACTGAGAAAAAAATAGGAAAGGATGAGCTGTCATTATCCTTTCATTAAACTAGGTCCATGGGACCTTGGCCAAAGTCAGCATAATGAGGTAGTTAAAAAAAAAAATTTTTCTTGACCTTTTTCCTGGTTGTACTTTGTTCTAAAAATCTGATATTATCCTTCCTTGGAGAAGCTTGTTTATGATTGCATAGATTTTTTCCCCAAATCACTGCAAGCAATATTTCTTGTTGCCCTATTTGTTATGATGAACTATAATTTTACTTATCTTAAATGAATAAATGCTTCGTCAGGTATATTGATTTCTTTAGTATGTAAAAGAGCACAGAAAATGATGAAATTTCCAAAGAAAGATAGCAGTATTAGAAATGAGATGATCAAAATGAATATTCTCCCAGTAACTCTTTACTATCTTAAAAAGATAAATAAGATGCAGTTGTGAACAAAATCAAATTTGAATAAAAATATGATTTTGTCTTTCGCACTACTTCATATGTAGAAGTTTATGTTGGGGTGCCTGTGTGGCTAAGTTAGGTTAATCATCCACCTCTTGGTTTTGACTCAGGTCATGATCTCTGGGTCCTGAGACTGAGCCCTGCTTTAGGCTCTGTGCTGAGTCTGAAGCCTGCTTAGGATTCTCTCTCTTCCTCTCTTTCTGCACTCCCCACTCCAACCCCCCCCCCACTCTCTCTAGTTCTCTCTCTCTCTCTCAAATAAATTATTAAATCTTCAAAAAATAGTTTATGTAATTGCTGAATGTCCTTATTAAATGCATGAATTTCCTGTTTGGTAATAGCAGACTTAATCCAAATCAGATGTATTTTTTTTCCCAAATGAATATCAACCTTTGAGTCATGTCTTTGCTCTTACATAATTGAAGAAAAAAAATATTTATTCTAAGCTGTTATATAAGTGATGCATTTTTATTCAACTTATCACCCACAGCAATTTCATTAAACTTATCCCAGTCATTCTTATCTGAGATACAGCTTAGTGAATTGGAAAGTGCATAATGTCAATTATATTTCAGTCAATATTTACATAGATGCTTAAATTTATTCATTAATAATCATTTGATAAGTTATTTACCATATTTGAGTCTTGCTTTCTTCTTCACATATACAAGTCAAAGATGAAATTTTAAGCATAGACTAAAATGCTCATTTATCAGTCCACCCAATTATTAGGAACACCTATTCTTCCTTAAATTTGATTATCACTCGTACACATCACCCACAGATATAGATCACGGTTTTGTAATCCATTGAGAGTTGACATCTCTGATATTATTGATAGAGGGCTTAATAAGTCTTTGTGGCTTTACTGTGTTCTCAAATTAGCATCTTGCCTGCCATGACACTGTTTGATTTTTATGGTGAAGATTCATTTATCAGTTGTTTCACTAGGACAGGTTGATTGTAGGGTTTAGTTTTCTTCTAATATTGGATAACTATTCAATTAACCAACCTTTGGTCCTATCCATTTAGTTAAATATTGACATTCATTGAACTTGTTCCAAGTTAAAATTATTATTATACGTTGACCCTTATCATTGAAGTAAAGTCTTTTTAGCTCTACAATTACAATGCAAATTAACATTTAGCAATGACTTTGTAGAACTCTACTAAATGAAAAGGGTTTGAACCTTTGACATACACTGAAATCAAATTTAGATGCACAGATTTGAAGTTTTATCCTTATTAGTCATTTATTTATGGTATATCCATATACACAGATATTACCAAGTGTAAGTTAATAGATGCTGTGCTTTTTCACAAGTTTTCTGATGTTCTGGTTATTTGAAGCTTCATGCAATTTTGAATCCTTTCTGTGGGTCTTCACCTCCTAATAGTTTGTGTGAATTTATATTTTAGAGCTATAAAACAGAAAACATTGTTAAACAAAACCTTTATTAATGAAAGTCTAATGCATTTCTGATAATCAAATGAAAATTAACAAATTTAAAAATTAAATACCAACTGCCATCTTGCTTTCCAATATACTATCGAAATATAAGGAAAACAAGTAAATGTATATTGTTATTATTGATCTCCCAGCCTTTGCCATTGTCTCATTCAGTCTCTCTTCAGTACAACATCCTGAATGTTCTTATATTAAGAACACTACATTAGGAACAGATCCTGTTACACTTTTGTATCAAATCCTACCATCATCACCCATTTAATTTCTTCTCAGAAAGATCTATGTTACACAGTTTGACTTCCCATCCCTACTTGAACCCACCTACTATTCTTTTCCAGCCACACTTTGTTCCTCATGATTTCCCCATAAAAATATTTAACAAACTCTGCACTCAGGACATTTGTGCTTTTTTTTCCCTTTGTATGGAATACTCTTCCCTTGAGTTTCTTCCTGGTCGATCTTCATACAGGAAGCTGTGTCAACTTCTTGGTGATCAGTTCCTGCACTCTAAATAATATCCTAGTGACACTTCAACACTGCCTAGCCTTTTTCCTACCTTGTTTTTTATCATAGAAATTTCCATCTTCTGACATCAAGTTTAAGGGATGAAGTCTTTGCTTTGTTGTTTTGTTTTGTTTTTAAAGATTATTTATTTTAGAGAGAGAAAAAGTATGAGGGAGTAGGGCCAGAGGGAGAGGAAGACAGAGAGAGAGAGAGTGCACACCCAAAGCAGGGCTCAGTCAAAACTGAGATCATTACCTGAGCCAAAATCAAGAGTTGGCTGCATAACCAACTGAGTCCCCCAGGTGCATCACAAGATTTTTGTGTTTTAACCTTGATTTCTATAATTTTGTCTTATGTTAGGAGCTGGAAAACATAAAGCAAAATCAAAATATTTTTACTTATCACCAGTTGTGGAAAACCAAGTTATTTGAAAACATTTGCTGTTTTGTTATAGACTTGGATAGTATAATCTTTCATATAGCACAGATTTTTTTTTTTCTTGAAACTTCATTCATTTCTCTCATTGCATTCATGGGCACCAATTTGACAATAATAGAGCATCCCTTCTAAACCTTTCTTTATTAGAGAAAACTAATATTCAGTGAAACAAAACAATCACATGAATATTTTTTTGAATGTTTCCTGGACAAGCATACTTCACTGTTTTAAAAAATACATATAAGGATTGAATAAAATAAAATGTATTTCCATCTTTAAGACTCATTTTTATTGAGAATTTCACTAATTACCACAAGGTATTTAGTAGGTAATTTAAGTCAATGTAAAGACATGTCTGAAAGTACCTGTACATTTTCTTAAAAAAGGCCATCCTCATTTTTCATATCAATAATTATTCAACTCAGTGTTTAGATTCCAATCATGGAAGAAAATACCAGAAAATTGTCATAAAGCATGGATAATTTCAGTTGAAAAACTTGGCTTCAGAGCACTCTTTGCACACATCAAGGGAACTTTTAAATTTAACTAAAGGGCTGATTATCCTTTTGGGTATTCTAAATGGTTCTAAATGATGGAGGGAGAAAATACACACTTTGCTTTCAGTGGGTCCTCTAACTAAAAATTAATACAGCTGTGTTTTTTATTGCCATATTGTGTTAACCACGATTAAGTTACATATTAAGTCACTTTTAATATTCTAAAAGCCTTTCCTAAATATTTCAACAAACTAGATTTATCTATTTATTTATTTACAGTGGTAATGGGGAAAGAAGTATAGAGAGAGGGAGAGAGAGAATATTAAGCAGGCTCCACACCCAGCATGGAGCCCAGACAGGGCTTGATCTTATCACCTGAGATCATGATGTGAGCTAAAATCAAGAGTCAGACACAATCAAGTGAGTCACCCAGGCACCCCAAATAATTTATTGCACAAATGTTGAAAATCAGTCTGTAAAATTTTGTAACCAAAAATTGCTAAATAAAACTACTCTTATTTTAAAAAGGTTATAATAATCACAAGTTATTTAAAAATAATAGATATTGGGGACGCCTGGGTGGCTCAGTTGGTTAAACGGCTGCCTTCGGCTCAGGTCATGATCCCAGCGTCCTGGGATCGAGTCCCACATCGGGCTCCTTGCTCAGCAGGGAGCCTGCTTCTCCCTCTGCCTCTCCAGGCCTCTCTGCCTGTGCTCGCTCGCTCTCTCTCTTCCTCTATCCCTGACAAATAAATAAATAAAATCTTAAAAAAAAAAAGATATTATATTTATGAGATAATATGTATTCATGTATACTTATGTATATATATTTTGTATTTTATTTCTCTATCTATATATATGCACATGTAAATGATTATATTTTGTCTTACAAATAATAAGCTTCAAAACAGAAAACTTAAGAAATCTGTTATTATATACTGTAATGCTAGTGAATCCCAATCTGTTCTTACATGAAAAAAAATAACATTTTTTTCCATTTATTTTAAATGGAGAGCATTATTCTGTTATCATTAAATCATAATTAAATTATAATTATAAGTTATAATTGAAGTAATTAGATGAAGTCAATTTTAATTTTTCACTACTATATTTAAATATTTCTTTTTGTACCAGAATTGCTATCTCAATTAATTTTAATTTGTCATCAATTAAAAAATTAAATAAGTGAATTCAATATAGTACTTGGTCTATGAAGCATGCTTTCTTGAACAAGTAGCATATGAATATATTTTGAGCTTGATGAATTACTTTTCTTCCACAATAATCTTGATTTGTATTAAAAAAAAAATAAACACTGGGGTTGTTACTGATAACAGTAAATCAGGATTTTCCAAAAACATCAAAATCCTTAAAAACTAAAAAAAAAAAAATCCTTCTTAGATTCATGTATTTTTTTTTTTTTTTATGTGTATGCTTGTATGTGCAGGGATGATTGAGGTGAGTGACATTCTGCTGTTCACAAAAATGAAAGTAGAGTCTATGATTTCAAGGATGCGCACTAAGTGGCAGATAGAAAAATATTTTTCTTTGCACACTGGGTTATTACATGTAAGATGCTATGGTGAAATAGACAATGAAGAAACACAGAAACCAGACTACACTCAAAATATAATAAGATAAGTAAGTGGGAGAAAACTGGAGAAGAATAGGCCATGTTAAGAGGAGGAGACAAATTGTCCACTTAAAAGCTATACTGTCTCTAGAGTGGGAATAGTTATGTTCATGGAGCTAAGTAAAGCTAAAATCCTAAACTATGCTTACAGTCATAAAAAAATGTATAAAATACTAAAGTCAACTGGTTATAGTGGCAAATACATTTGCATTTTAGGAAGTTGATGAAAAATTGGAAGTAGTTTTATTGGAAAAGAAATGGGAATCAGTGGTACTGAATTAACTGAGGATATCTTTTTGTTTCTTCAAACCATGGACCCAATCCCATGAGATTACTTAATCCCACATCCTTTGCACTGCCCTCAGTGCAATTCTCAGATGTCAGTGCCCTCAGATGTCAATTCTAAAAAATAAAATACAATAAAATATATTAAAAAAGCATAAATGATTAATTAATGTAATATGCCTGCTCTTACTTAGACCTAGTCAGTCAATCTAAACTGTAATGTTAATTTAGATCAGGTTTACAGTGGCCAAATGCTGGGGTATTCAATGATCCACCCTTAGCTGCAACAAAGATGAGCTCTATGCCCATACAGTCCCCACTCTAAGAATTATTCTGTATTTTTGCCTCATTTCAGGACCTCAACAGCTTTTTTTCCTATCTTGTAAGGATTTTAGTATGTATGAGTGTAACTATTCATATATGAAAAAAAATTAGTACATACAAAACAGACTACATGGTAGATGTAAGGATGCAAGTATTTACTGTATATTGGCAGATTCTAAGAATATTACTGGTGTATAAATAGCTCCCCTGTGTTCCAGCTCCGCTCAAATAAATTATCATCCAAGGCTCATTATTTAGATATAATACTAATAACTATATTTAAAATTCATTTTTGTTATCCTTTCAATCACACACTTGCACAAACATGTGATTTTCATTTGAATCAGATAGCAAGGACAAAACTTCTTTTCCTTGTAAGCTGGATTCTGTGTGTCCTCAGTCTGTCCTTTCTTACTTATGGTCCAGAAGAATTCTGAAAAACTCTCACAAGAAAGTATGGGGATTTTGGTATAAGTTAACTTCTGGTAGATTATGTATATCACTTTTATTATAATTATGAATATAGTTAAAGTCTGCATTAATAGAATTGTGTGAATTTGGGAAAAATAAGTTAACTAGGTAAAAAAAAAAGCTAAAATGAGACAGTAAAGATACAGCAATTGAAAACTAAAATGCACTGTGCACATAATAAATTATGAATACTTAAGTATGAAGTCATCAAAAAAAGATAAAGAGGTCATTCATTCATTAATTCAGTAAATATTTATCACATCCTTACCATGTGCCACATAGTCATTTAGGACCTGAGATACATTAATGAAAAAAAAAAAATGATTCATGCCCATGAGGAGCATGGAAAGCAGAAGATAAACAGGAAATATTAAACTCTGAAAATAAATCAATTATATAGTATGGGAGAGAGTAATTCATTTTAGAGAAAAACAATACAACAGTGGACCAGTTAAAGATGATTGGGAGTTTTAATTATGGTGGAAGGAGGTGGCATGAGTTGCCTTATTAAATTGTGTGATCAATCTTTTGTGAAAAGATGCAATTTGAGCATACACTTGAAGTAAAGGAGGGATTTAGCCAAGCATGTATCTTAGAACAGTTTGATCAGAATTCTACAGTAAGAGTATTTGTGTATTCAAGAAGATTAATATAACAAGACCTGAGAAAGCAAAAAGAAAAATAGCTAGAGAGGACTAAAAAATGTTAGTCGAAAATCATTTAGGATTTTATAGCCATTGTGAAGACAAAGGGAGATATTGTAAAATAAAATTGGAGGTGATACAAGGATTAGGATAGAGGAGTAGTATCACTTTGAAAAACCAATCTGTGACTAAGGCAGGGATGGAAGCAAAGAGTATTATTGGAGACTATTATAGGCAAGAAAGGACAGAGGCTAGACCATGGGAATAACAGCAGAGCCAGTAAGACATTTTAAAAAACTGCATATTTTTCCAACAAGGAGACAGTGGGATTTATTTGAATGTAAGAAATGAGGGGGAAAAAAAAGAGATGTTAAGGGTGAGTCCACAGTTTGTGGCTTGAGCAAAAAGAACAGGAGAGTCGTCAACTAAGAGGAGGCCTGTCATTGGAGAATGTTGGGTGGAATCCATAATTTGCAGAATAAATTTAAGCTCCTGTCTCCACATCTTAAACCTTTCAACATCTGACCTGGGTTTAAGTAAGTTCTCAGACTTTCTTCACTTTAAAGAAAGTTACTACATATTTGTTAAAAATATAAAAATAACTTGCAATGTTGAACATCAAAGACCATATAATATCCCTCTTCACTTACACATCTTAACAATCTTTTTGATTAGACATTTATATTTTTCATATTGCTATCAAAGATAACTTTCATTAGACACTCTTGTTCACAAATATTTGTTAAATCATCTTATTTCAAACCATTATGATCTACTTTAACTACTGGTCCAAAGTCTTTACTGTTTTAATAGATTTTTTTTATATATTTCTAAGTCCTTCTAAAGAGATGTTTTAAAGGATAATATACCCAAAACTTTGAATATGAAAGCCTCTATTTCTAAAGATAGTTATACACATTGGTGTTCTTTTTTCTTCATCAATATAAATAGCAGAATTTATCTCACTCTCTTGTATTATATGCTCTTATATATATTTTAAACCAAGTTTTATTTATTATTTTAAGAATTACCTCTCTGGGGCTTCTGGGTGACACAGCTGGTTAAGTGTCTGACTTGATTTTGGCTCAGGTCATGATCTCTCGGTTATGAGATGAGCCCCGCCCACATGGGGCACTGCGTGGGCATGGAGCCTGCTTAAGATTTTCACTCTCTCTCTCATTTTGCCCCTCCCCTGTTTCTTCCTCTCTTAAGAAAAAAGGTAATAAAAAGAAAGATTGCCTCTGATATTTATATGATTTTATATTTCAGTGTTCATTTTTTCTTTTATTAGGTACAGCTATTTATATAGTGATGGTATTAAAGTTTTGAAGGATAAGAGATTTTGTAAATCTTTTCCTGTAATCTGTCGTCATTTTTAATTACGCATTTTGAGCAAAATTCATTTATTCAGATTTATTAGCCTGTCTCTTTATATTAAATACATTTTCTTTATTATTGGGAGAAAGGCAAGGATGTCTGTCTTCAACAGTTGTATTAATCATCATCCTGAGCAATAAGAATAAAGGTTAATTGAAAGCATAATTAGGAATAAAGAATTTAAAACTATCTCAATTTGAAGATGGCATAATTAAGTAGAAAATCCTAAAAACCAAACAATTATGAAAATGAGGAACTTAGCAAAATCTCAGGATACAACATCAGTAAACAAAAATAAAATGTATTTCTATTAAAAAAAACACAATTAATTGGAACTATTTGAAATTCCATTTTCTATCATGTTAAAAACCATAAAATAGTCATGGGAAATTTGAACTTAATAAGTGCAAGTTTTGTACTTTGAAAAGTATAAAAGAGGCCTAAGAGAAATCAAGCAATATTTAAATAAATAAGGGATATACTGTGCTTATAATTGAAAGATTTAATCATTTCAGTTATTACTTCTCAAATTAATTGATTAGTTCCATATAATATGAATTATAATCATAGGAGACTTTTTAAAAAAAGAAATTGACAAGAGTTTTAAAAATGCTAAAGAAAATGCAAAGGACTCAGAACAGTCAAAGCAACTTGGAAATATAGTGCATATTTGGAGGACATACACTAAACTGATTTTGACATTTACTTTAATATTGTAATAGTAAAAGCAATCTGGTAGCTGCATAAGGGTAAGTAAGAATGAAATGGAGAACTCAAACAGATCCGCATTTGTATGATAAATTGGTTTGAAACAAAGGTAAAAAAAAAATTCAATGGCAATAATAATATATTTTCAACAACTGGTACTGGAACAATGATATACTTATTTTTTTCATTTCTTCTTCTTTTTTTAAATCTCTGATTTATCCCTCTAGATGCTTTCTGTGTCTTTCTGCCTTTCTTTCCCCCTTTAGGTCTTTTTTCCCCGCAGTCTGTTACATTTACGTCACTACTTAGTAATTCTGTCATTCTTAATAACCACAAGTGACATCAAATCAAAACAAAATTACAAACTAACATAATGGGTAATAGCAAAGGAATTATTGCAAATCATATGGCTGATATAAAAGGTCCAGAGAAAACAGGACATAGAGATGTAATAATGGAGTGTTGTGAAAAAGGGTAGCTTCAAAACACTTGAAAGCAAAAATATGTGTTTTATTGTTCTTGTTTTCATTGTCATTTCCCTTTATTTATTTATTTATTTGTTTAATTTATTATTATTGTTTTTTTTTTTTTTTTTTTGCTTTGGGGCCTATTATTTTCTGAAACTATGAATATGAAACATAACAGAGCCTCTCATTTTGAGGGGCTGGTGAATGCCAGCCCCCACAGAGGCCACTTAGCAAGGCTCTCTGAAATACATGCCATGGATAATGCCCTATTCATATATACCTTCATGTATTACTGGTCAAGCTCTGAGGAGCAAGCAGAAAGAAAAACACAGATAAATAAGAATCTTCTCTATCTTCTGGGAAGTCATCCTGTAGACCTATACATAGGAACATAACCCAGCAATTTACATTTAGTCAGTGAGGGGAATGGTATGAAAATTGGGACTGAGAGGCTATGGAAGCTCAGACAGAGAACAACTAAACCCTGTGAGGAGCTCATATGAATTATAAGGAACATTATATACTATATGCTAAAATGTCTGGAGTAAAATAAGGCTTTTAAATATAAGTGTCTCTGAATTGATCCTTTATGAAAAGTGGCCTCTGTCCCAGTGCTGAAATAATTAAGGAGTACTGCTATATTTCAGGTAGTGGACAAGATAATATATGTATATTGTACCTTGCTCTTTAACCCTTGCAGCAAATATGTGACATATCTGTTATTAACTGAAGCCTAGAGAAGTTAAGGAATTTGCTCAAAATGCATCCACAGCAAAAGAGAGATTTAAATCTAGTTTTAACTCACACCGAGGGCTGGCTTCTTTCCATTGCACTAGTGATTTTAAACTGGGCAGTTTTGTCCCCTGGAGTACAGTTGACAATGTCTGGAGATATGTCTGGTTGTCACAAATGGGAGAGGGGTGCTATTGGTGTTATTGAGTAGAGGCCAGGAATGCTACTAAACATTCTGCAGTGTACATGCTATTCCCCACAACAAAGAATTATCCATTCCAAAATGTCAATAATGCCAAATTTGAGAAACTCGGCATTATATCAGCCCAAACAGAGAGAGGCAAATATGTTTCTTCAGGCAGAAGGGATAGTGCGTTCTGAAGAGATTTGAGAGAACATCAGTTTTCATAGCTACAGTAGAATGTCATGATAAAGAATCTGGAATGTATGCTAATACCAATATTCTGCTGGAGAATCCATCAACAATACATTATAATTC
Organism: Mustela lutreola; assembly: GCF_030435805.1. NCBI lineage: Eukaryota > Metazoa > Chordata > Mammalia > Carnivora > Mustelidae > Mustela > Mustela lutreola. The sequence goes on along the minus strand of NC_081302.1, from coordinate 20,752,970 downwards.
TCTTCTAAATCCTGTTCCTGTACAAACCTAGAGGGTATGAACATATTGCTGCCATGAAATTGTTCTCCTCACATTCTTTTCAAGAAAAAATTCAGAAACTATTGGCTCATACATACAAAGACACAAACACATATCACATCAACATAAAAATAAATGTCAGTATAATCAAAAACCACAAATTTATTGTGATATTGTGTGTAATTACTGAAAATTCATAGTATTGAATATGTTTTATAAAAATTTTTAAAAAATAGTTAGTAGTATATATTTTCAGAATACAGCATGCCAAGTCTTGTACATCCAATGCAAAATCCTGGAAGCAATTCCGTTTGTAGAAAAAGTTCTTGATTTCCACACCAGGTAGGATTTAGAGAAGGAGCAGCGATCCGAGAAGCTTACCAGTTCATTTCAGGGCTACCAGCACACACAGAGGAGATGGAAAAAAAAGGGAGGGGGGAGAAACAGGGAAAATAAAGATGGTAGGAAGCTCATTCCAATGATTACAGATCAAACTACAAAGCCAGCCAAAGGGTGAGATTTCAGGGCACATGGACTGACCTCTAGTAGGCTGTCAATTGCAGCACATTACCACATAGTAAGCTAAGACAGTTTGGGGTTTAGTGAGGGGGAAAAAAATGTAGGTAAATGGGGCACATTTCTGTATAGTTAGCAATAATTTTTCTGAAGACAACCATTAGTATTCCTATAAAGAATACTGAACTTTTGAGTCTTGTATCATGTGACAAAAATGGCTATTATGATATTATATACTTATCCACTTAATAGTCCTTCATAATTTTTCCCTTAAGCATATAGTACTTGGCTTAAAGCAAGTTTTTACTAAGTAAAAACTTCTTTAATACTTTGGGGGAAGTTAAATTAAAAATGGACTAACTGCTCAATTACCCAGCTAACTAAATTATTTTCTTCTCTATCTCTTCCCCTTCTCTCCCCTTTCTTTCTATTTCTCTCTCTCACTCTAAACCTGAAAAGGCTATTGGTGACAAACAAAAGTTGTTGGAAATTGAGATATTATCCATTAACAATTTTATCCACTGTAATGATGACAGCTATATTCATATCTCAGGTAAAAAATGTGTATTTATTTCCATTTGGGATTTTAACTGGCCTATTTTAAGGGTGTAAGTTTATTGTAAGAGTGTAAGTTCTTAATGTATATTGACCTTCATTCAGTCTGGAAAGAGTTAATCCTCCCAAGGAGTTTTTGAGTGAGAAAAATTCTATCTGTGTACCCTGAAACTTCTCCCATTCTGAATATTTCCCTCAGGCAATCATTTATTTCTATATCATGTAGGTAAGTTAGCATTTTCTCATTAATTTTGTATCTTTAAGTGAACTACATTTTTTATTTAAGTGTCTATTTTGTACCTTTTTCTATTTAAGTGAATTCTGACCAACAGACTCAAAAATGTGAGACTTATTGCTTTTTAGAATAGATTATTTCTCAAGTACATAACATGAATAATCATTATATAGAACAAATAGAGCATTTTTATTCTAACCATAATCTCATGATTCTTAATCATACTACATGCCAATTTCAAAAATAATAAAATGTATCTTCTAAAACATTAAACACACTAAAACCCATCTGAAAATATAAACTAGGTTAAAAATGTACATTTTTAGCCTTACTATTGGATAGAATTTCAGGACTAAATGGAGAGATGAGGAGTGTTGTAATAAAATTTCAGCTTTTAACCTATGAGGTAAAGAATAGTATTTAAATGATTAATTTACTTTAGACACTAAGAGGATTTTTTTTTAACACTTTTGAAAATACTTCATACTTGAAAAAGAGAGAAAAGGAAAAAAGGAAAGAAACCTCTATTCATGAGGAAAGGACATTCTGCCTTCTGATCCCAAGAATTAAAACAGGGGAGAGGGTTTAAGAACATTGACAAGATCATACCCGCAAATACCCAGAGATAAGTGTGATCCTAACACTGTGGTTTAAACAGATAATTAACTCCACACACATCAGTGTGGCAACAGTGGCGAGTGATATTGAAAGGTGGAAAGATGCTCTCACTGACCGGTGTGCAAAGTAAAAGGAGAGATAAATTTTTGCAAACCATTGCTAACAAAAGTAACAAAGTAATAAGGGAGAAATTTGAAGCCTCTTGTCCACTGAGAGTAAAGATAGCAAAAACAAAGTCTACATTAAATTAAAAAATATTATGTATCTGTGATCTTTTTATAACAATCTGATTAATTTCTAGGAATGCATCATATTTACTTTCTTTTTGCTTGCCAAATCCCAAACTGTCTTAGCTTTCTATATGGTAATGTACCACAGTTGACAGCTTTTAGATAACAGTTTGTATGCCATGAGAAACTCAATCAGGAGCTGATCTTTTAGATTCAGTCTTAATCATCAGAAGTCTTAATGTCTTCATTTTTCTTTTTTCTCCACATCTCATCAATGTGTACTGGTAGCCCTGAAAAGAACTGATATTCTTCTTTAGTCGTTCAATGCTCCTATAAATTTCACCTAGGATGGAATTTCAGGACTTTTTTTTCTCTTTTCTTTTCTTTCTTTCTTTCTTTTTAAAAAAATTTTTTTTTTGTAAATGAGATTATTGCCACTATTTTGCATTCATTGCAAAATGGGACTTTATCAAAGTTAAAAACTCTAAAGAAATGATACTATGTGAATAGAAAGCAAAACCTAGGAGAATATATTTGTAAATAAGATATATGACAAAAGTCTTGGGCGCCTGGGTGGCTCAGTGGGTTAAGCTTCTGCCTTTGGCTCTGGTCATGATCTCAGGGTCCAGGGATAAAGACCCACATCCAGCTTTCTGCTCAGTGGGGATCCTGCTTTCCCCCCCAACCCCCCACCCCCACATTCCACTCTGCCTAATTGTGATATTCTTTCTCTCTCTCTCTCTCTCTGTCAAATAAATAAATATATAAAATCTTAAAAAAAGAAAGATATATGACAAAAGTCTTGTATCCATAATGCCTTTTTATTTTGTTCTTATTTTTCTAGGTTTTTGAGAAGGAAGTTTAGATTAATTTGAGACTTTTCCTTGTGCATGTATTTAGTGGTGTAAATTTCTCAATATTGCACTAGCTGTGTCCTACATGGTTTGAAATTTTGTATGCCCTTTTCATTCAGTACAATGTATTTTTTTAAAGGAGATGGAGAGAAATGAGTTGGGGGAAATCGGAGAGGGAGACAACCATGAAAGACTGTGGACTCTGACAAAAAACCTGAGGGTTTTGGAGGGGAGGGGTGTAGGGAGTTTGGGGAGCCTAGTGGTGGGTATTATGGAAGGTACTTATTGCATGGAGCACTGGGTGTGATGCATAAACAATGAATTCTGGAACACTGAAAAGAAATAAAAAATCAAAATAAAAAAAAAAAAATCTCCTGAGACTTTCTTTTTTTTGTGCATTTATTTTTTTTATTTTTAAAATTTTTTAAAATTTATTTTCAGTGTAACAGTATTCATTGTTTTTGCACCACACCCAGTGCTCTATGCAATCCGTGCCCTCTCCAGTACCCACCACCTGGTTCCCCCAACCTCCCACCTGAGACTTTCATTTTATCCTAGATTAAAAATGTATTGTTTCCAAATATTTGGAGATTTTCACATTATCTTCCTATTTATTTCCACTTTGATTCCATTGTGGTTGGAGGACACATTCTGTATGATTTCAATTCTTGTATATTACTAGATATTTTATTTATGGCCTAGTTTTTTATCTCTCTTGATGGAACTTCTTTGAAAATTGAAAGAAAATGTGCATTCTGCTCTTGGTTAGTGGAATATTCTATAAATGTCAATTGGATAGAGTCATTTGATATTGTTGATTTTTTTTCTGATTTTCTTGTTTGTTCTATCAATTTTTGACAGAGAGGGGTTGAAGTCTTTGATAATAACTGTGTAATTCAATTTCTCTTTTGTTTCATATGTTTCAAACATGTGTGGTTCTGTTTCTTGTTGCATATATACATTTAGAATTGCTGTCCTTCTTGTAGATAGGTCTTACATGGCAGTAGGAGAGTAAGAAAGCTCCCTGGGGTCCTTATTATAAGGCATTAAACCCATACAGGGCTCCACTTTCATGATCTAACTATCCCTTAAAGTTTCTGCCTCCTAATACCATCACCTTGGTGATTAGGTTTCAACATATAAATTTGGCGGGACACAAACATTCAGTCCACTGCACTGTCCACTCTTCAGATCTCAAGAAAGATCTCAGGAAAGACAATTCTGAACTATACAGAAAGTCAGGCTTTTTTCTCTCATACATGCCTGATATAAATCCTTCATAGAATTTGTCATAATCTGTAGGAGTTATGGGAATATAAGAAGGATGTATTGTTTCCCTTTTCCACTTAAAAGTAAGTTCCATGAAGGCAGGAACTGTGCCTGTATTATTTGTAGCTGTATATTCAGTGCTGAGCATGGTCTCTGGTATCCAGCAAATAGTCACTGATTGAAATTAATATTTATTTCCAACAATAATATAAAGATATATGCATCATTATCTCATAAAATAATATTTTATATTGTATTAAATATGAAAATGATAGATATGAAAGAGTTTATTGATTTGCTTGCATGTAGAAGTAATGGATCATTTAGTCACACAAAAATTCTCAAAAAAGTTCATAATTTATTAATCTCTATTCTATTCTAAGATTCACCTGTGAACCTATATCATAAAGTACAATACCACTTATTTTCCAGTTGAAATAATTTGTAATCCACTTAGGAAAACATAATATTAGGCTTATCACCAAGTGGATAATACTGTTTATTCTACCTTGTATTGAATACATACATATATACATAACTCTGGTATGGTGAAAAAAATGACATCCAGTATAAACTTGTTAAATTTTTTAATTATTAATTTTATTTAAATTTAATTAGCCAAGTATAGTATGTCATTGGTTTTTGATACAATGTCAATGATCTATCAGTTCAGTATAACACCCAGTGCTCCTCACATCACATGCCCTCATGTCCCCATACCAGACTCCCTTTCCACAACCCTCAGTTTATTTCCCAGAGTCAAGAGTCTCATATGGTTTTTCTCCCTCTCTGAGTTCTTCCCGGTCAGTTTTCCCTCCCTTTCCCTATTACCCTCTGCATTATTCCTTATGTTGCACATATGAGTAAAAACATATGATAATTGTGTTTTTCTGATTGACTTATTTCACTTAAAATAATACCCTCCAGTTCCAATGCAAATAGTAGGTATTCATTCTTTCTGATGGCTGAGTAATAGTCCATTATAATACGAACAGATCTACTTTATCCATTCATCCAGTGAAGGACATCTTGGCTCCTTCCGTATTCTGGCTATTGTGGACATTGCTGCTATGAACATTGGGGTGCACGTACTCCTTCTTTTCACTACATCTGTATCTTTGGGGTAAACTTGTTTAATTTTAAATTCTTAGTTGTGTTGCCCTTCTTTGTTATCACATTTGTGAACTATGCAATAGCAACAACAGCAACAGACTAAAGAAGAAAAAAGGGTAAAGTGGAGAAGTGGATTAGAAAGTGGAAAGGCAGAGGTAATGTATCTCTGAATGCCAATCTTCCTAGCTTAGAACCAGCAAAGAAAGTATTATTAAATATTTGTTATATTCAACCAAGGCCACAAAATTAAGAAGGAGAAGATGGAGAAAATGCGGTATAAAAAGAAGCACTAGTGAAGTAGATGTGGGAGCAATGAAAAATGAAAATAATTATGAGTGGAAGAATGAATGAAAAATACAACAATCAGTGGAAGGATGCATTATGTAATATATTCTATACATTGTAAAACCCTCAAATAATTTGTGTTTTTCCTAGGCTACATTAATGTAATGAATTTGTATCCTAAGAAGAATTGGTCAAAGTTACTTTTAATTTGATGAAGTGTCTACGGAAAGTAACTTTATTTCTCTATTAGAATATAGAAGGACATAGTTTATCAGTCATTGTGTTTCTATGATATTAATATCATTACTATAAAATGCCTTAAACACTCTTTACCCATTCTTCTACACAGCTTACTTTGAGTAAGTGGAATTAGGCTTTTTAACTCACATGAGCTGAAAGATTTCTAGATTTGAGTGCATCTTTCATCTTCCCTGTGTTGTAAGGATAAATCAATAAAATAGCTTTTGTACCTGCACAAGTTGGAATGATTTAAGAAAAAGGGATTTTTACCCTTTTGTTGCTGATGTCACTGTGATAGAAGCTCTGGAGAAACCACATTTTCAACCATATTCTCATGATGAAGTGGTGAGAGAGTGAGAAATGGATCACCAAGATCCCTTCTCTGTCACAGCTACAAACAGAAAGGAGCAACAGTTATTCATTCTTATAAGTAAAGATACTAACAGCCCCTCTCTGTGAATGTGATTATAAAATTCATTCCTCTATGACATGCATAAATTTCCTAGAATCCCTGTAGAGCCTTCTAGTGTGACTTGCACGAAACATTTGAAGTGGTTTTTGTATTTGTTTAGAGACTTCTGCTCAGTGTTAATACTCCTTACATCTGCAGTTATGGTAAAATTCTACTTACATGTACACACAGAAACACAAACATGTTTTGGTCCTTTCTAAAGCCTTGCTCAGTTTAATATTAGCTTAAATATAATTGGCCTTAAGGTAAGTTCAAGGTGGAGTCTGTTTCATTTTAGAGTTATATTTTTAAAAGATGTATCAATAACCATTCAGTTTGAGTTGATCAATAGCAATAAGGATTTTACTGATAAGGTACACAGTGCCCAACTCAGAAGAAAAGACTGGAATATTACCAGCAACTAGAGATTAACTATTTAACTTCCAGATATTACATACTGAATATGTAGAATAGACATAGAAACATTTTACGTAGGGTCAGAAGGAAATAGAATTATCAACAGTCATTGTGTTCAGTCATCTATCACAGAGATACCAAAGCTGAAACTTAGTTTCTTTAGATAAGTAAGTATATTATGGGATTTAATTATATAGTGTACCTAAAATGATTCATACTTCATGGAAAATGTTTGAAAAATATCCAAAATCTTATGCAAAATTTGCTTTGAAGGAAATATATGCAATATTCTGAGTAGAGTGTTTATAATCTTAATCCAATTCTCTTTGTGTTCATAAACCCCCAATCCCAGGGTTAAAGAGCCCTGTACTAAAGCATTTGGGATTCAGAAGCACCATTCTTACAAAATATTAAAGGGAAAAGACTGTATATTGACAAGAAGAATTTAGTAAATTAGAAATGTCAGTACTCAAAGGAAGGAAGCATTTATAAAATGGAGTCACCCAGAAAACCAACATTAAAAGATGAGGAAGAAAAATAAAAAACTTGACTAAACAGCTATTTATACAAAGATGTTTCTTTCATTAGACTGTTTGACATTAACTAGTATTATAAAGTTATGTGACCAATGTGCCCATTATCACCTCCTTGACACAATTATGAGATGAGACTTACCTCAGTTTTCTTGTTCTAACAACAAGCATGACTCTATATCCACTGCATAGTTCTTACTTCAAGAATAAGGAGAACTTGTCCAGCATCCCCCTACTACACACATGTGTTCCTAACACACTTGCAGAGAAACACCCACACTTCTGCATTTTCATTTTAGCATTGTGATCATTGAGCACACAACTGGTCACATGTTAGTCGTTCGTTAAACTCTGATGCATCAAATTGATACATTAAAGGGAAGTCTCAATATGCATAGTTCACAGACACTTATTGTTATCCCAGATACAGAGAGATCTTGATTCCTTAGGAGTGTTGCCACAATTAGGACATCCAGACTGCTGGTAAAATTTAGAGTTAATGCTTATCATAACATTAGCATTGGCAGTATCTTTCAAATAAAGCATGAAATAGATCTTGTAATGTCTTCAGATGCATACATTATGATAAACATGTTAAAGTGTTTTATGGGACAGTATTGCCTCTTTTTGTCTATAAATGAATAAAACACACCTATGTTTTACTTCTTGACACAAGAGATGTACTTTTAGGTAACATATCACCAACATTAGATGTTTTCTGGAATTGTATTGAAATATCCTAAACCTCAGTTAAGACTTAAAGTGCCTATCAAAAAAAGGCAAATGATAAAAAACTTGCTATGGGAAATTGGAGTATACTCTAATCTTGAAAGAAATCACAGCTAATATCAGCTATAAAGAGTTGATAAAGTCATAAAGAATGTGACATTATCCTGAAATTTTTAATTTTTTACTAATATATGTTATATTTGAGAGGTAAAAAATGTTCAAAGTATTGTTATCTATCAACAAAATAAAATTCAGAAAGCTGACTCTAGTAAGTTTCAAGATATGGCTTTATGTCCATTAATTTCAAGATCCCAACTACGATTTTCTGTAGACCACCATACAATAAGTGTAATATAAATAAGTAATGAAGGAGACCCAACAAAAACTTACTCAGCTTTACTGTGTGCTGTATACTAGAAAGACACCTGCCATGTATCATCTCCAATAATTCCATCAGGTGACACAGCAGTCTGTTTTCAGTAGTTTGGGTGCAATCACAGAACTAAAGCCAATTCAATAATTCCAAGGGGGAAAAGAACCATACAAATAATAGTTTACTAAAGGAATTGCAGTTTACAGAATCTTGGCATGCTCAGCACAAAAAAATAAGAGTGTTGCCAACATCTGGGGGCAGCTGCTGAAAAGACAAAGCAGCAGATACTGAATCCCTCACTGTACAAAAGCAATGGTTTCTCAAAATCACACCCAGAAACTGCTGCAATTCTCCAAAATCTCTGAAAAACTTCACGCCAACCAATTCAAGATACTGCTGCCAAATAAGTAGAAAACAAAAACTCAGTGAGAATTCTCTATGTATGTCACATCTGGCCACAGTTGCCTCTGTTCCAGCCCATCTCATGCAAAGCTTTAATTTGATGCAAATCCGTGGCTTGCTGTGTTTGATAGCATCCAATTCATGATGGGCTTCTCTAAGTGTCATGGTGTCTTGAGAGTTATGGATGAATATTCAGTTTTTGCAAGGGTCCAGCACCAACCTTTAGCTATTAATCACAAGGTAGGGAGATATCTGCAGACCACAACATGGGTTTGCTTCAAGGTACAAAATAGACTTGCTATAGACACTTCAAGAATCCTTGGACCCATTGAGTCAAATACTGAAGGCAGAATAGCTACCATGGAAACTTCGACCTATTCCAAACTTATAATTTTTTGGGGAAATGAGTCAGGGTAGTAAGTCCAAACAAATTGTAGGTTTGCTGCTGAAATTCAGAGTTGCAGCAGGTATGTGTCTTTTCTGTGGATATGTAAATATGGTGTTCATCTTGAAGACAATATATTGACATGCATTATACCACTGAAGCTATACAGTCTTTGAATGTCCCCTCATAGTCATGTGATATATTTCTGAGTGTTTGGCATACATTTATTTTCTAAGGATCTATTCTATATGGTAACTCCAACTGAGCAGGTCCAATCAGAATGATTTTTGTCAAAATAGTAGATAAGCCTGAATGATTTGAGATAGAGAGCTGAAGAGTTGATACAGCTCTGACTTAAGACACTGAAACTTTGATTCTGTCCTGGCCAAGAAAAGACAAACTTCCTTTCAGAGTCTTTCAGTAAATACAGAGAAAAGAGCATTCTCAAGATCAATAGCAACATACTAAGTACTTAGCACTCTTTTTATTTACTTTGGAGCAGAATCTTCTATTTGAGTCACTGATTGTTTCTTTTATTGTTGGACATTTGGAAAAGGTGAAGGAAAGTATGCTGGTGAGGGTGAAACAAATGAACAAGTGCTACCTCCTCTTGGAAATGGAGAGAAGAATGAGTCAGAGATAGGGGATCAAAGAATCAGAGGCAGACTTTTAAAGCCATATCTAAAAAAGTTAAAAGTAATAAAATTTGTTTTAGTAATATATTATACTTAATCCATCAAAACTGCCATCTAAACATGTAGTCAATAAAATAATTATTATCAAAATATTTTTACATTCTTTTGTATAATACTAATATTTTGAACTGCAGGGTATATTCCATAGTTAAAAAATATCTCAAATAGAATGCTAAAGTTTCATAGGAAGAAATTGATTTGTATTCTATATTGTTTTAGTTTTAAAATTTAATTTATTTACTATTAAAGCAAACTAAAATTTTAATTCCTCAGTTTTACTAACAACATTTTAAGTGCTCAGTAGCTGCATGTGGTTGGCATCTGCCATACTGGATGGTGTGGCTCTGGAATATTTCTCAACAAGCTTCCTATAGCACTTCAGCTCAGGCAGTCCATAAAATAACTGGTTTTTGTGCAAGTTTATACATATCCCATATTAACTATATTTTAATTTATTGAATTATGCCTTCAAAAATTATTTAAAATATCTCCAGCTATTTATAAATGATAAGTAGTCAAACTGACAGAAACTTCATACAGACAGATTTTTCTGAAACAGATATTTCAAATATGTGAAATATGGTTAGAAAAACCAAAACCAAGAGTTGGATATTTAACTGACTGTGCCACCCAGCCACCCCATTTAATTTAAGGGGTGGCTGGGTGGCACAGTCAGTTAAATATCCAACTCTTGGTTTTGGTTCAGGTTGTGATTTCAGGGTGTGGAGATTCAACCTGTGTAGGGCTTCACTTTGGGTCATAATTAAAACAAACAAACAAACAAACAAAAAACAGTTATCTTATGGACTGTCTGATCAGAAGTACTAAAGGAAGCTTGTTGAGAAATATTCCAGAGCCACGCCATCCAATATGGCAGAGGTGAACCACATGCAGCTACTGAGTACTTGAACTGTTGTTAGTAAAACTAAGGAATTATTAATTTGGGTCCCCTCTCTTATTTTGAATTAGTTTGGCCAATGGCTTACCAATCTTATTGATTCTTTCAAAAAACCAGCTTCTCATTTCATTGATGTGTTCTACTGTATCTCTAGTTTCTATCTCATTGATTTCTGCTCTAATCTTGATTATTTCCTTTCTTGTGTGTGGGGTTGGCTTAATTTATTGTTGATTGTCCAGTTCTTTAAGGTGTAAGGAAAGTTGGTATATTCTGGGTTTTTCAGTTTTTTTGAGGGAGACTTGGATAGCTATATATTTCCCCCTTAGGACTGCCTTTGCCATATCCCATAGGTTTTAGACAAAAGTGTCTTCATTCTCATTGGTTTCCATGAATTGTTTAAGTTCTTCTTTGATTTCCTGGTTGATCCAAACATTCTTAAGCAGGGTTGTCTTTAGCTTCCAAGTGTTTGAATTCCTTCTGAACTTTTTCTTGTGGTTGAGTTGCAGTTTCAAAGCACTATGGTCTGAGAATATGCAGGGAATAATATCAATCTTTTGGTATCAGTTCAGCACTGATTTGTGGCCCAGTATGTTGTCTATTATGGAGAAAGTTCCATGTGCACTCAAGAAGAATGAGTATTCTGTTGTTTTAGGGTGGAATGTTCTGTTATATCTATGAGGTCCATCTGGTCCAATGTGTCATTCAATGCTCTTATTTCTTGATTGATTTTCTGTTTGGATGATCTATTACTGAGAGTGGCATGTTAAGATACCCTCTATTAATATATTCATATCAATATGACTCTTTATCTTGATTAACAGTTGTGTTATGTAGTTGGCTGCTCCCATATTGGTGGCATAAATATTTACAATAGTTAGACCTTCTTCGTGGATAGACCCTTTAAGGATAATGTAGTGTCCTTCTTTATCTCTGTCTACAGTCTTTAGTTTAAAATCTAATTTATCTGACATGAGAATCACTATCCCAGCTTTCTTTTGATGCCCATTGGCATGAAAGATTCTTCTCCATCCCTTCACATTCAGTCTGGCTGTATCCTTAGGTACCAAATGGGTCTCTTTTAGATAACATATGGATGGGCACTTTCATTTTATCCAATCTGCAACCCTGTGCTGTTTTATGGGAGTGTTTAGGCCTTTCACATTGAGAGTAATTATTGAAAGATACGTTTTTATTGACATCATTTTGCCTGTGAAGTCCTTGTTTCTGTAGTTTGTCTCTGTACATTTCTGTTCTATGGCACTCTTGCGTTCTTTCTTCTTATCTCAAAGATACAGATATAGTGAAAAGAAGGACCATCTGTACCCCAACGTTCATAACAGCAGTGGCCACAGTCACCAAACTGTGGAAAGAGCCAAGATACCTTTCAACAGATGAATGGATAAAGAAGATATGGGCCATATATATAATGGAGTATTATGCCTCCATCAGAAAGGATGGATACCCAACTTTTGTATCAACATGAATGGGACTGGAAGAGATTATGTTGAGTGAAATAAGTCAAGCAGAGTCAATTATCATATGGTTTTGCTTATTTGTGGCATAAGGAATAATACAGAGGACACTGGGAGATGGAGAGGAGAAGGGGGATTGAGAGATGGGGGAAATCAGAGAGGGAGACAAACCATGAGAGATTGTGGACTCTGAGAAACAAACTGAAGGTTTCAGAGTGGGGGTTAGGGAGTTGGGGGGTTGGGTGAGCCTGGTGGTGGGTATTAAGGAGGGTACATTTTGCATGGAGCACTGGGGAAGGTTTCAGAGGGAGGGGTGAAGGGTTTGGGGGGTTGGGGAGCCTGGTGGTGGGAATTAAGGAGGGTACGTTTTGCATGGAGCTCTGGGTGTGGTGCCTAAACAATGAATTTTGGAACACTGAAAAAAAAATAAAAAAACAAGAATTAAAATTTTAGTTTGCTTTAATATTAAGTAACTTAAATTTAAAAACTAAAACAATTAGAATACAAATTAAGTATTTCCCATTTAATTTGACATGCCTTTTGAGATATTCTGCTTAAGACTTTCTCTCCCTCTGCATTCCCCCCTCTGTGCATGAGCTCTCTTCCTTTCTAAAATAAAATAAATATAACTTTTTAAGAAATGAAAATTAAAATGGTTTAGTTGTTAAAACTACTGAATTTTATTAGTAAAATTCAGGACACAACACACAAGCTTTATAAATTAACATGAGAGTAGTTTAAAAGCATAAAAGTGCACATTTATGTAAACATGTATACATAGATACATAGTGGTGTGTATGCTAATATGCACATTGTCTTATTAAACATTTATGGTATACTTGAATTCTCATCACTAGTGTTGCATACAGCCATTTGGATTATAATTCAATTATGCTAACTTTCCCTAAATTTTCTTTTCAGCACAAACTTTATTTTCTCCATTAACTTTATGAAATAAAGTAATGGTAATCAAATAGGCATTAATCCTCAGCCAGTGTGGATGACTTAATCATGGCCTCACATCCTCATTTATATTTTTATTCCATCTATAACATTCAATAGCAGTTATAGTCTTATCTGGTAAAAAATGAACTCTCACCTGATAAAAGAGATAACCTCAACCTCAAAACAGCTATGAGGTTCAAGAACCTCAACTTAAATGTACAGTAGTATTCACCAATTATATTAGTTCTAAGAAAGGAAAATATGTGGGCATACATGAAATAATCAAATTTTTAAAATGTCCATTTTGCTTGTTATGCAAAAATAACATTTTAAAGGCTTTAAACTTCGTTACTAGGAATAAAACTGTCACGATAACTACTACCGCTTTAAATAGCAAGAAGAGCTAAGATAAAGAAATACAACTGAGAAACACATTAAGAAAAATTTAGCTGATACTTTATTCATTTAATTTAGTACATTTTTTAACATAATTTAAACTTATTATACAGGAACATTTATTTGAATATTTTTAAGTGTGCTGATAGAAAGAAATACCATAGCTTGGTTTGTTCATTCTTATCTATTATTTGCATTCTGCTTTCAATAAAATAAAGAGAATTTATATCATGCCAAAACTATATTTGCAGATTTTGGAAAGGAAATGTTTTGCTTTTCCATGGCAGTATAAAAACAAAAAAAAAGTAGAGGGTTCAATTGTGGAACTTTTCTAGATAAATTTGCAATATCATTTTACAAAATGGAAAATAAAGGCTTTTTTGAGGAGAAAATCATTAAAAATGTATTAGCTCAGTATCCAGAAGTATAAAGTAAAAATGTTTTTGTCCATTCCTCCCCCTAAGTAAAACTAAAAGCTATGGACATTATGTGTAAAATAAACACTAAAAAACAAACAAACAAACAAACAAAAAACAGAAGAAAATCTCTGAAAGTAGAAGGCAAATGATTTACTGGCTAGGGATTTCACTGGCCAAGAACCTTGGCATCCAATGACTGGCTGGATAGTGCATTTCCTGGGTTACTGGTTTCTATATCATTGACTTCAAGCTGAAGCAAGGAGCACCTGGAAATGGCTATGGGCGAAGACAAAAGTGGCCCAGTCTAGTCAAAGGGGCAGCAAAGGGGTAACCTGACACAATGTAACCAAACATTATAAATGAAACTATGAAACTGTGACCCCACCACCAGTCCCAAGAGCAAAGGCCAAGTGGGTAGACTAGACTAAACCTTAGTTATAGGGCATGGCAGCTAAATGGTTGATTTCTGCTTCTTCCAAACCCAGTGGCAACCTTACTAGGAATGATCACCTCCAGTGATATTTACCAACCATCAGGATGCCCTTCCTTTCTCATAAGCACTATATTTATTTTACAATTATAACACCATTTATTTTCTCATAATAATTGTATAATAGTGGTCTGAATTATTTTTCCTATTTAAAAGATAAATGTATTTTTAAATTAATATGTGTGCCTTGTCTTTAAGAATTGATACAGATATCAAAATCTTTCATAGAATTTGAGAAAGCGAGAGCAAATTTAATATACCATTCATCCATTCATTCAAAAATATTTTTTTTAACGGAACAACATTTTATTTATTTATTTATTTATTTATTTAATGAACATATGATATATTTTTATCCCCAGGAGTACAGGTCTGTGAATCGCCAGGTTTACACACTTCACAGCACTCACCAAAGCACATACCCTCCCCAATGTCCATAACTCCACCCCCCTTCTCCCAATCTCCCTCCCCCCAGCAACTCTCAGTTTGTTTTGGTGAGATTAAGAGTCACTTATGGTTTGTCTCCCTCCCAATCCCATCTTGTTTCATAATTCTTTTCCTATCCACTTAAGCCCCCATGTTGCATCACCACTTCCTCATATCAGGGAGATCATATGATAGTTGTATTTCTCTGCTTGACTTATTTCGCTAAGCATGATATGCTCTAGTTCCATCCATATTGTCGCAAATGGCAAGATTTCATTTCTTTTGATGGCTGCATAGTATTCCATTGTGTATATATACCACCTCTTCTTTATCCATTCATCTGTTGATGGACATCTAGGTTCTTTCCAGTGCACGTGCCCCTTCGGATCACTACATTTGTATCTTTAGGGTAGTGCAATTTCTGGGTCATAGAGCAGTTCTATTTTCAACATTTTGAGGAACCTCCATGCTGTTTTCCAGAGTGGTTGCACCAGCTTGCATTCCCACCAACAGTGTAGGAGGGTTCCCCTTTCTCCGCATCCTCGCCAGCATCTGTCATTTCCTGACTTGTTGATTTTAGCCATTCTGACTGGTGTGAGGTGATATCTCACTGTGGTTTTGATTTGTATTTCCCTGATGCCGAGTGATATGGAGCACTTTTTCATGTGTCTGTTGGCCATCTGGATGTCTTCTTTGCAGAAATGTCTGTTCATGTCCTCTGCCCATTTCTTGATTGGATTATTTGTTCTTTGGGTGTTGAGTTTGCTAAGTTCTTATAGATTTTGGACACTAGTCCTTTATCTGATATGTTGTTTGCAAATATCTTCTCCCATTCTGTCAGTTGTCTTTTGGTTTTGTTAACTGTTTCCTTTGCTGTGCAAAAGCTTTTGATCTTGGTAAAATCCCAATAGTTTATTTTTGCCCTTGCTTCCCTTGCCTTTGGTGATGTTCCTAGGAAGATGTTGCTGTGGCTGAGGTCGAAGAGGTTGCTGCCTGTGTTCTCCTCAAGGATTTTGATGGATTCCTTTCGCACATTGAGGTCCTTCATCCATTTTGAGTCTATTTTCGTGTGTAGTGTAAGGAAGTGGTACAATTTCATTTTTCTGCATGTGGCTGTCCAATTTTCCCAACTCCATTTATTGAAGAGGCTGTCTTTTTTCCATTGGACATTATTTCCTCGTTTGTCGAAGATTAGTTGACCCATTCAAAAATATTTTTATGTGTCTGTTCTGTTCTTTGCTCTTGGACTTGAGTGACATAGGCAAAAATATCTGCTTTTTTGGCACTATGAACAAATATTACAACAAATAAATTACATGGGATAACAGAAGATGACAAGAACTATATAAAAATAATAGAGCATTATATTAAGGGTATGGGAGGTAATTTTAAACAGGTAGTCAAAATACATTCCATTGAGTATATGACATTTGAGCAAAGATATTTGAGTTATGTGAGAAGTCATGAAATATAGAAAACTTCTGATCAGAATTTCTGATGTAAGTTGACATTGCTGTGCATAAACACCTCATTACCAAACACGTAAATTAAACCATAGTGTTGAAAGTATTATTGTTCTTAGGATAGAGGTGTTAACTTACCTTCCACATACATACATCTATATATCTACACACACACACACACACACACACACACACACAATCTATCTATCTATCTACATATATATATATTCATGTCTCTCTATCTATCCACACAATGTACACTCTTGATGTATGTCAGGTTTGGCTCAGCAAACCCTGAAGTGGTGAATGAAAGGATTACTCCAGACACCTTAGTAGGAGAAAGGAGTGGGCCTGGGGACACTTTAGTGGCAAAAGGCCCCAAGCCAAACTCTGCCTCCAAGTTTATTGTGAATGTTATCAAAACAACAGAGGAGTGTCATGTGATCAGAATAGGCTGTGCTCCTGGTGGGTATGGACAGGGAGTACATGGAGTGCATGGCCACCAAAGATAAATGTTTCTCCTAAGCATTTACTCCTTGAATGAGTGTACTTAGCTATGACAAGGATCTGGCTGTTTTCAGCCCAGAAACTTTAAAGGAGGCTCAGTTTTCCAGACACTCCTTTACTTTTCAACTAGTTTCATCCAGGGAGGTGTGTGTTTATTAAATCTTATCTAACCAGGCACATATATTTCACACACACACAAATGCCCACACACACACATCCACACACACATGTATTTGTTATATATTTTTATTTAATTTTCTGAATAATGCCAAATAGCATTTTATGAGAAAAAAATTAGCAAATTACTAATACAGTGATTTTAACTATGTAGTTTGAATTTACCTAACTTGAATTAATATTGAATATTCATAATAGATTTTGTGATGTGCAAATTGCAACTGCAGAGCGGAAACCAAAGCAAACTAACAAAACAAAGCTTTGGGACTCTTAGATTTGTGTGGTAATTGATATGTTAATTGATGTGAACTAGATTTTAAAATTCCCGACTTTTAAAAAAGTTAATATTTAAAGTACTGGTGGGTATTATGGAGGGCATGTACTGCATGGAGCACTGAGTGTGGTCATAAACAATGAATTTTGGAACACTGAAAAAAATAAAATTAAGTTTAAAAAAGAATTAAAACATGTTACAGGTGAACATCCTCTTTCTATTTAATTAAGGTACTTTGCAAAATATTAAGATATTCAATTTTGTAGAGATAATGTACTTAAAATGCTGGTCAACTAATTAGAGAGATTATTTTTTCCCATGTTTAAAGTGTACTATCACAGACATTAAGGAGGATTTCAGAAGGATTTAAAGTTTAAACAAACTTAAAAGAAAAAAATATAATATTTTTAATAGACAGGTTATTTTAAGCTAATAATAACTTGAAGCAATCGATTATAGGCTGAAACAAATATACACATGAATTAATTTTCAATTGCAATTCTGATTGCAATGTTTCTAGCATATTATATTATCTAATAACACACCCATTACTGAAGAGCTATATGTTTTTGTTTGTTTGTTTGTTTGTTTTTTAAAGATTTTATTTATTTATTTGACAAAGAGAGATCACAAGTAGGCAGAGAGAGAGGAAGAAGCAGGCTCCCTGCTGAGCAGAGAGCCTGATGCGGGACTCGATCCCAGGACCCTGAGATCATGACCTGAGCCGAAGGCAGCGGGAAAAGCTATATGTTTAAAGGGTATGGTAAAACATACTAAGTAAGCTGGTGTGATTTAAAATAAAAATAACAAAAGATAATTTAGCCAACCATTTGTTGTTAAGTCCATAGCCTAAGTAAGTTTTTCAGAACAATTCAGTCTTGTTGGTTCATGACTTCAGTTAATGCTACATCAAGCTGATAGAGGGATATCAGTTTGTTTTATATCACCAAGCAAGAGAATGAACCACATTCATATCCCCAGTCTATCTGCATGTAAGCCAATGTTTCATTCAGTATGACGTCTATTTTTTTTTATTAGCATATAATGTATTATTTGCCCCAGGGGTACAGGTCTGTGAATCATCAGACTTACACACTTCACAGCACACACCATAGCACATACCCTTCCCATCATTCAGTACAACTTCTGATTACCTCATTCATTCAAATATAACATTTCTCTGTAAATCCCCCAAATTTTATCAGCAATTTGACATTTATTTTCTAGAATCCACCAACTTCTGTACATTTCTACTTTGCCCTCCTATAATCTTTTTAAATGGAATTTGTTCATAAGCACACACATGCACACACATCCTATTATCTGCAAGACCTGAACTATCAACGCCTTGAAATGAATGTCTTCATGATTTTAATCACGATCCCACTCTTCTTGTCCATAAATACGCTTTATTTGTGCTTCAGCATGTTCAAGATAATATCATTACCCATTTCAAATTTCTCATTTTTAAAAGAAACTCTATGATACATAGCTTTTCTACAATGTAAATAATTCACCTTTCTGCTGTGATTAATCTCTCTAAACTTTCAAAGCATAATTTTTCAACTATTGCCTTTTAGTTTCCCTTCACCAAACTCTTTGCATCTGCTATGACTTCTGTGCTCCTTTTATGCCTATTTTACAAATAATCTTATTTAAGACTCACTTTAAATTAAACTTTTTATTATACCTTTTTATTGACCAACAAATGTGAAAGCAATTTCCTTTACTTGAGAATCATATGGAATGAAAAATAGGTTGTTCATTTTAGTCTCACCTTTACAGCATTGAAATTGGCAAGATTTAAACAGAACATATGGAATGAAGACTGCTCATCATACTGTTCAACCTATTCTCTGTCATGGAAGATGAAAAATCAGGTATATTTTGTGTCTCTCTGAATTTTAAAAGAATCTTCACATCCAACTACAGAGTGAATCAGACCTAGACATATGGACTCCTGGAAAGACAAAAGATGGCAAGCAGTTAAACTAATAATTCAAATAATTGTTTTAATGAGGGCAGGGAAAAATGATTTTCTATTAACAAGATTTGTTTTTTTCTTCATATCTAAATCAATCAGTTATAAGTGCATTTATTATGTGATTTTCTGAAGCATGCATTTTGTTAGAGAAAAAGAATATTAAGCAATCCTAACATTTATATAATAAACTTAAAATAACCTTTATAGGTGAATAACAAACTAATTTGTAATATTCAGAAGCAGAAATTCAGCGTGTGATTGTGTCTGGGTTGGGATTGATTGATATATATTTTTTTCTAATACACTTTTATTTTTTAGAGCATTTTAGGTTTAGAGAAAAATGGAGCAGAAAATACAGAATTCTCATATACCTCCTTTTCCCTGACCCTCTTCTATCCCCCTCCCAGTTTCCCTATTATGAACACCCTGCCTTACTATTATATTGATTATCAGATTCAACAAATGAGTAATATCATGTATCCACATTTACAGTATTGTACAAAAAACTTTCACTGTCTGAAAAATCCCCTGTGATCCATCTATTCCTTCTTTCCTCCTTCCCTCCCCCTGAAACCCTGGCAACCAATGATATTTTTACTTTCTCTATAGTTTTGCCTTTTTCAGAATATTTGTAATTAGAACCATATAATATGTAGACTTTGCAGATTGTCTTCCTTACTTTAGAATTCATTCATTTGTGGTTTCTCCATTTTTTTTTTTCTGGCTTGAGAAGTTGTTGTTGTTGTTTTTAATATTTAAATTTTTTTTTAATTAACATATAATGCATTATTAGACCCAGGAGTACAGGTCTGTGAATCGCCAGGTTTACACACTGAATTCACAGCACTCACCATAGCACATACATGCTTAAGAGTTTTTTTTTATGGTTTAATTACTTTCCATTGTGTGCACGTATCACAGTTTTAACCGCTCAACATATTGAAAAGTATCTTGGTTATTGACAATTTTTGACAGTTTTTGACAATTATGAATAAAGTTGCTGTAATTGTTCATGTGCAAAGTTTTGGGTGCACAGAAATTTTCAACTCATTTGGATAAATATATAGGAGTGTGATGGATGAATCCTATTGTATGATAATGTTTTGCTTTAGCTGGCAAACTGGCAAACTGTTTACAAAAATGGCTGTATCATTTTGCATTCCCACCAGCAATGAATGAGAGTTCCTGAGGCTCCATATCCTCAGAACTATTTGGTGCTATCTGTGCTTTGAAGTTAGCCAGTTTAATAGGTTTATAGTGATGACTTATTTTTTAAAAATTTTTATTTAAATTCTAGCTTGTTAGCATATAATGTAATGTTGGTTTCAGAAGTAGAATTTAGTGATTTATCAATTATGTATATAACATCCAGTGCTCAATATAACAAGTACCCTCTTTAATATCCATCACCCTTTTAACCCAACCCCAACCACCTTCCTCCATCAATCCTCAGTTTGTTCTCTATCCTTAAAAGTCTCTCATGGTTTGTTTCCCTCTCTCTCTCTTTTGTTTTTCCTCCCTTCCCCTATGTTCATCTGTTTTGCTTCTTAAATTCCACATAGGAATGAAATTTACGGTGTTTGTTTTCTCAATCCTGACTTTTTCACTTAGCATGATATATTCTAGCACCATTCATGTTGTTGCAAAGGCAAGTTTTCATTCCTTTTAATGATTCCTTTTGATTCCATTGATGGCTCACATCTCAAAAATTCTTTATCCATTCATCAGTCAATAAACATTTGGGCTCTTTTCATAATTTGGTTATTGTTAATAATGCTGCTATAAACCTATAAACATCACGTTACATGTACCTTTTCGAATCTGTATTTTTTTTTCCTTTGGATGAATACCTACTAGTGCAATTGCTGGGTCATAGGGTAGTTCTATTTTTAACTTTTTGAGGAACCTCTATACTATTCTCCAGAGTGGCTGTACCAGTTTTCATTCCCACCAACAGCATAAGAGGGTTCCCCTTTCTCCTTTCCTTGCCAACATCTGTTTTTTCTCATGTTGTTAATTTTAGCCATCTGACCAGAGGGTGATAGTATCTCATTGCGATTTTGACTCGTATTTCCCTAGTGAGTGATGTTAAGTATATCTTCATGTGTCTGTTAGTCATCTGGATGTTTTCACTGGAAAATGTCTGTTCATTATTAACTGAATTATTTTTTGGAGGTGTTGAGTTTGATAAGTTCTTTATAGATTTTAGATACTAAACAATTATCAGATATCCGTTTGTAAATATCTTCTCCAATTCCATAGACTGCCTTTTGGTTCTGTTGAGTGTTTCCTGGAAGAAATGGACAAATTCATAGAAACATACAAACTACCAAAAACTAAAACAGGAAGAAATAGATCATTTGAACAGATCCATAACCAGCAAAGAAATTGAGTCAGTAATTAAAAATCTTCCAACAGATAGATGGCTTTCCAGGGGAATTCTACCAAACATTTAAAGAAGAGTTAACACCCATTCTTCTCAAACTGTTCCAAAAAAATAGAAATGGAAGGAAAACTTCCAGGTTCATTTTATGAGGTAAGCACTGCCTTGATTCCAAAACCAAAGACCCCACAAAAAAAGGGGAATTACAAGCCAATATCCCTGATGAACATGGATGCAGAAGTTCTCAACAAGATACTAGTGTATAGAATACAGCAGTACATAAAAAAAGTTATTCACCATGGGGTGCCTGGGTGACTCAGTGGGTTGAGTGACTGCCTTCAGCTCAGGTCATGATCCCAGACTTCCGGGTTCGAGTCCTGCATCGGGCTCCCCGCTCCTTGGGGAGTCGGCTTCTCCCTCTGACCTTCTCCTCTCTCATGCTCTCTCTCACTCATTCTCTCTCAAATAAATAAATAAATAAATATATTTTTAAAAAATTATTCACCATGATCAAGTGGGATTTATTCATGGGCTTTGCCAGTGTCTAGAAATCAATTAACATTATATATCACATTAATAAAAGAAAAAACCATATGATCCTTTCAATAGATACAGAAGAGGCATTTGACAAATTTGCAAATATAGCATATATTCTTTTTTTTTAAAGATTTTATTTATTTATTTGACAGAGATTACAAGTAGGCAAAGAGGCAGGCAGAGAGAGAGGAGGAAGCAGGCTTCCCGCTGAGCAGAGAGCACGATGCGGGGCTAGATCCCAGGACCCTGGGATCATGACCTGAGCTGAAGGCAGAGGCTCAACCCACTGAGCCACCCAGGCGCCCCTAGCATCCATTCTTGATGAAAATCCTCAACAAAGTAGGGATAGAGGAAACATATCTCAACATCGTAAAGGACATATACAAAAGACTCACATCTAATATCATCTTCAATGGGGAAAAACTGAGAGCTTTTTCTCATTGTCAGGAGCAAGACAGGATTGTCCATTCTCACCCTTAATATTTAACATAGTACAGAAAGACTTAGCCTCAGCAATCAGACAACAAAAAGAAATAGAAGACCTCCAAGTTTGCAAGGGAAAGTCAAACTTGCACTATTTGCAGATGACATGATACTCTATATAGAAAACCTGAAAAACTCCACCAAAAAATTGCTAGAACCAATACATGAATTCAGCAAAGTCACAGGATAGAAAATCAATGTACACAAATCTATTGCATTTCTACATACCAATAATGAAGCAGCAGAAAAAAGAAATCAAGGAATCCATTACATTTACAATTGCACCAAAAACACTAAGTTACTTAGAAATACTAAAGAACACTTACAAAAGAAATTGAAATTTACATGAAGAAATGGAAAAACATTCTATGATCATGGATATGAAGAACAAACATTCTAAAATGTCTATTCTACCCAAAGCTATCTACATATTTAACCCAATCCTTATCAAAATACCACAGCAGGGGTGTCTGGGTGGCTCAGTTCCTTAAGCCACTGCCTTGGGCTCAGGTCATGATCCTGGAGTCCCTGGGCTGAGTCACACATCAGG
Organism: Mustela lutreola; assembly: GCF_030435805.1. Taxonomy (NCBI): domain Eukaryota; kingdom Metazoa; phylum Chordata; class Mammalia; order Carnivora; family Mustelidae; genus Mustela; species Mustela lutreola. The sequence goes on along the minus strand of NC_081302.1, from coordinate 20,729,648 downwards.
CTCTCTGCTCAGCAGGGAGTCTATTTCTCCCAGTGACCTTTCTCCACTCACGCTCTCTCTCATTCTCTCTGTCTCTCTGTCAAATAAATAAAATAAAATCTTAAAAAAAAATCAACAGCATTTTTCACAAAGTTAGAACAAAGAATCCTAAAATTTGTATAGAACCACAAAGGAGTCCTAGGAGCCAAAGAAATCTGGAAAGAAAAAAAAAAAGGCAGCAAATCTGGAGATTTTATAATTCTTGACTTCCAGGTATATTACAAAGTTATAGTGATCAAGACAGTATAGTACTGGCACAAAACAAGACACATAGATCAATGGGACAAAATAGAAAACCCAGAAATGTTCCCACAACCATATGGTCAACTAATCTTCAATGAAGCAGGAAAGAATATCCAATGGGAAAAACACCATTTCTTCAACAAATGTGTTAGGAAAATCGGACAACGTGCAAAAGAATGAAGGTGGACCATTCCTTTTACCATATAGAAAAATAAATTAAAAATGGATGAAAAACCTAAATGTAAGACAGGGAACCATCGAAATTTTAGAGAACACAGGCAGCAAATTCTTTGACTTTGGCCATAGCAACTTCTTACTAGACATGACTTTGGAGGTAAGAGAAACAAAAGCAAAAGTAGCTATTGGGTTTTCATCAAGATAAAAAGCTCCTACATAGGGGCGCCTGGGTGGCTCAGTGGATTAAAGTCTCTGCCTTCAGCTCAGGTCATGATCCTAGAGTCCTGGGATTGAGCCTCATATCGGGCTCTCTGCTCAGTGGGTGCCTGCTTCCTCCTCTCTCTCTCTCTCTCTCTCTCTGTCTGCCTGCCTCTCTGCCTAATTGTGATCTCTGTCAAATAAATAAATAAAATCTTAAAAAAAAAAAAAAAGCTCCTGCACAGTCGTATCTCATTTTTTAAGTTGACATTCCCGATGATAGATGTTATTGAATACTTTTTTATGTGCTATTTACCATCTGTATATTTTGTTTGGTGAAATTTCTGTTCATTTTTTTATTGATTGGGTTTATTTTTGTTTATTTTGTTTTTTTTTATTGTTGAGTTTCAAGAATTCTTTATTTTGAATGCAATTCTTTATCAGGTATGTTTTGCAAATATTTTTGGCAATCTGTGGTTTGTCTTGTCTTTCTCTTGAAATAGTTTTTCATATAGCAAAATTTTTTTGGATTTTAATGAGCTCTGTCATCAATTCTGACTTTCATAGATTGTCTTTCAGTATTATATCTAAAAAGTCATTGCTAAACCCAAAGTCACCTGTATATTTTCTTATGTTATCTTCAAGAAACTTCATAGATTCTGTTTACACTTAGTTCTATAATATACTTAGTTAACTTTTTGAAAGATGCATCTAACTATATGTTTTATATTTTAACCTATGAATAATTTATTACAATTACATGGTTATATTCATTTTTCACACATAGATTTCCAATGGTTTCAGAACCACTTATTGGAAAGATATCTTTTTTCTACATTTAATTGTTTTTGTCCTTTTTCAAATTTAAGTTGACTGTGTTTGTGTAGGTCCCTTTCTAAGCTTGCTCTTCTTTTCTGTTGATTTTTTTGAGTGTTTTGTTACCAATGCCACACTGTCTTGATTAATACAGCTTAATAGTAAGTCCTGAAGAATGGTAGTGTCAGTCCTCTGACTTTTTCACCTTGTCTTCAAGATTGTGTTTATTTTTCTGGGTCTTTTGGATTTACATATAAATGAAACATTAGAATTACTTTATTAATATCCACAAATTTGCTGGAATTTTTATTAGGATTATATTGAATCTATGAATCAAGTTGAAAAGAACTGACCACCTGACAATACTGAGTCTTCTGATCATGACCACCTGACAACATTAAGTCTTCTGATCTATCTCTACATTTATTTCAATCTTCTTTGATTTCTCTTATCAGAGTTTATAGCTTATCTCATGTACATACTATATATATTTTGCTACATTTATTATTTAAAGTGTATTGGGAGTTTTTAGTGTTACTGTAAATGTTTTTGTGTTCTTAATACAAAATTCTAATTTTTTGTCCTGGTATATAAGAAAGAAGTTAGATTCAGTATATTAAACTTTTATTCTCGTGTCTTATTAATTTCCTTATAGTTTCAGGATTTTTGTAGTTGATTTTTTTAAGACTATCTAGAGAACAACCATGTGTTCTACAAGACTGTTTTATTTCTTCCTTCCTAATGCTTATACTTTCTTTTTCCTTGTCTGATTGAATCATCTAGGACTTCCAGTATAATGTTGAAGTAAAGTGATGAAACGGTTATATTTGTTTTGTTACTGATCATAGAGGGAAAGCTTCTAAATGTCTCACAATTAGTATAATGTGAATCGTAGGTTTTTGTAGATGATCTTTACTCAGTTGGAGAAATTCCCTTCTATTCCTTTGATGAGTTTTTTGTTATAAATATGTATTGGGTTTTGTAAAATGATTTTTTTTGGTTTGTTTATTTTTACACTTATTGACATGATCATATGACTTTTCTTCTTTAGCCTGATAATGGAAAGGAATACATTAATTGATTTTGAATGTTGAGTGTACATACATAACTGGAATAAATCCCATGAGGTTGTGGTATGTACTATTTTTTTTTATTTTGTTGGATTTATCTTGTAAATATCTTACTGAAGATTGCTGCATGAGTATTTATGAGATATACTGTTCTCTAATTTCTTTTCTTGTGATGTCTTTGCCTCATTTTTATAGTAGGATATTGCTGGCCTCATAATATGAGTTAAGTTTTCCTTTTGCTTCTATCTTTTAGACAATACAATAGAGAATTGCTATCATTTCTTTATTTAATGTTACATAGAATTCAACAGTGAAATCAGCTGTGCCAAGTAATTTCTGTTTAGGAAGCCATTAATTATTGATTACATTTTTTAACTTGATATAGGCCTATTCACATAAACCATTTGTCCTTTTGTGAGCATGGTAGAATGTTTTTCTAAGAAATTGGCACATTTCCTGTAGGTTATCAAATTTGCATGGATAGAGTTTTTCATAGTGTTCTTTTATTATCTTTTTAATGTCCATGGGATTAGTAGTGATGTCATCCTTCATTTCTGACATTAGCAATTTGAGTCTTGTCTGTTTATCTTACCTAGCTTGCCCAGTGGTTTATCAATTGTATAGATAATTTTTTCAAAAGATTTTATTTATTTATTTGATAGACAGAGATCACAAGTAGGCAGAGAGGCAGGCAGAGAGAGAGGAAAGCAGGCTCCCCACTGAGCAGAGAGCCTGATGTGGGGCTTGATCCCAGGACCCTGGGATCATGACCTGAGTTGAAGGCAGAGGCCTTAACACACTGAGCCACTCAAGTGCCCCAATTGTATAGATCTTTAAAAAAACAGATTTTATTTGGTTGAGAGAGAGAGAGAGAGCTTGCAAGTGGGAAAGGCGCCAAGGGAGAGGGAAGAATCCTCAAGTAAACTCCCACTGAGCCAGGAGTCCAAGGCAGGGCTTGATCTCAGGATTCTGAATCATGATCTGAGCCAAAATCAAGAGTTGGCTGCTTAACTGACTGAGTCGCCCAGGTACCCCTGTACTGATCTTTTCAAATAACTAATTAATTTTTGGTTTTATTTGTTTTCTCTGTTTTTTTGTTTATAATTTTATTGAGTTATGCTCTCATTTTTATTATTTTTTCTTAGCTTACTTTGGATTTTAATTATTATATCTTTTCTAGTTTTCTTAGGTAAAACCTTAGATTATAATTTCAGATGTTTCTCCTTTTCTAGTTGATGTATTCAATGCTATAACTTCTTCTAGGCTCACTTCTAGGCTTCCTCTAGTTCTCACTGTATCCCCCAAATTTTGTAAGTTTCATTTCCATTTCCTTTATTTCAAGATATTTTTAAATTTCTTTTGAGATGTTACTAAATTATATTGCTAATTTTTTAAAATTATTGGCCCTGAGTTTGCTCTATTTATTTATTACTAATCTGTGTTCACTTTCAAATAATTTACTAGGTAGTACTGGTATCTTAAAGTACTGCAATTCCTCCCTTCTGTTTCTTATTACATTGCACATATACTATAATCACATACATTATTATTATTTTGAACAAATGGTCATTTGTTAGATCAAATAAAAATGAGAAAAACTTAAAAATAATATGAACAATTACATATCTTATTACTTTATTCATTCATTAATACTATTCCTTTCCTCATTATGATCTACGTTTCTGCTTTATATAATTTTTCTTCCCTCTGAAGAACATCTAACATTTCTTGCAAAGCAGGTCTACTGGCAACAAATACCTTTATTTTTTGTTTCTCTGAAAAAGTATTTCTCTTTTCTTTTTGAAGGATAATTTCACTGGGAACTGAATTGTAGGTTGTTTTTTGTTTTTGTTTTTGTTTTCTGTCAATAATTTAAATATTTCGCTTCCCTTTCTTTTTGATTGTAAAATTTATGAGTACAAATCTGACATAATTCTCATTTTTATTTCTCTACAAGGTAAAGCCTCCTCTCTCCTGATTGCTTATTTAAGATTTTTATCTTTGATTTTTGATGTTTGAATATGTATACTTAGGTATAAATTATTTAGTATTTATCCTGCGTGGTGTCTTTGAGCTTTGTCAACCTGTGGTTTAGTGTCAACCATTAATTAATTATTTCTTCAAATATTCTATCTGTTTTTTCTCCTGGTCTTTTAGTATGTGCACATTATACCTTTTGTAATTACCCCTCCCTTCCTCAGGTATTTGATACTTTGTTTTACTTTTTCTATTATTTTTTTCTCTTTGATTTTCAATTTGAGACATTTTTATTGACCTGTATTCAAGCCCATTGATTCTTGACTGATGAGTTTATTAAATACATTCTTCATTTATGTTACAGTGTTTTTATTTTGTAATGTTTGCTTTTGACTCTTTTTACAGTTTCATCTCTCTGATTATGTTAACCAGCTGTTCTTACATTTTTTTCCCTACTTTTTCAGTTAGATCCAATAGTTTGTAAATTATCCTTATTGTAAATTCCCAGTCTGATAGTTCCAGAGTCTTCCTCATTTATATACCATTTATATTCATGACTAGTTCTTACTTTGTCTCTTCAGATAGTTTTTTGGCTTCTAGTATGCATTACATTTTTTTCTTCAAAGCCAGAAATGACCTATAAGATGAAAAGAACTGATGACAGTAGGCCTTTTTATTTTTTTTTAAAGATTTTATTTTGTATTTGATAGAGAGAGATCACAAGTAGGCAGAGAGGCAGGCAGAGAGAGAGGGAAGCAGGCACCCTGCTGAGCAGAGAGCCCTCTGAGGTCATGACCTGAGCCAAAGGCAGAGGCTTAACCCACTGAGACACCCAGGCATCCCATGGTGATAGGCTTTCTGTGTGAGGTTTTCTTTATTTGGCTCAGAGTTGAGTTCTCTTTACTATCTGTTGTAGTTATAGTGTCAGTATAACATCAGAAGATAAAATCTCTTTTAGTTTTTGTTTGTTTGTTTTGCTTTGTTTTTGTTCTTGTTGTTGCTGTTGTTTTGGATTTCTTGTGAGAGTCTCTTAAATAAAGGTTGGTCCTGGTTCTTTCAGCCCTAACTCCTTGTTATTACACTGGAGCTCTATGGATATGGTGGGAAGGTGTGGGGGAAGGAAACCATTCTATAATCTTAAAATTAGGTCTCACTCTTTTAGTCAGTTTTTGTACATGGGCTATGAGGTTCACAAGTGCTTCTCAGCTTTTTTCCCTACCTTTAGGTGAGACAGGAAGGTTTGATAGAGTTGAAGTTAGGTATTTGGCTTCTCCCACATCAAATACTAAAGGGCTAGATTTAGGTATGTCCTTTCCCGTAAATTGTCTGTGCTTTAGTAAGATAGCTTCCCTTGTGGCTGGACCTTTGCAACAGAGGACAGAGAGCTTTTAGAATTTTTCAAAATGGTTAATTTTCCCCTTTCCTGCCAGAAATATGAGATGAGGGTATCTGTCTTTAGTCTTCTCACTGAGAACCTCATTGAGTTCCTAGAAATATTATTCACAAAATTGTGGGGATTCCCCTCAAGATGAGTCTCCAGGACTTTTATCTCTCAGTCTAGCCCATCTGGTTTCCAGAAATTAATCAGTATCCTTTAAGTATCCCTACTAGGGGTTGTATCCAGTGACATCTTTTGCTCCTGGTAAGTTGTGATTCTTCTTATTCACCAGTCTTTCCAGTTTCAGGGAGTAGTTTGCTTCATTCTTAATTTGAGGACAGAGGTGATGACTCGAACCTCTATACACATTACTTCACTGCATTAGGATACTGACATTTCTGTGGATGCCTCTTCTTACTGCTGCCTATAGTTGGCATGTATTTGCACTTATGTATTTGTGAATACTATTTTTTTCGCAGATATAGGAATTATTTACACTTTACAAGCTATATAAATTGTCAGTGGTGTACATTAAATAAAACTGCCCAGTTTTTTTTCATATTTCTAAATATTTCAGCACCTATTAAAATTTGGCCCACTACATAGATGTTTACCCCATCTCCAACCACATGTATACCTTGAATCAAGACCTGAACTTTGTTTAACTATATATTTTTAGAATTCAGGAGAAAAGAAGGATATCTTTTGTGTTAATATTCCTTCATTTTTCTGACAAGTGTTTATCGGGTATATATTAGGTACAGGCATTTATTTTAAATACCAAGGATAGAGCCCAATCCTCACCAAGAAACTTCCCAGAAGTTTATTCATCATTTTATTCTTCTCCATGGTTCTCTTCTTGTTTTTCTTATTTTTCTGAAAATACTTACCACTCTGATGTTTGTGATCTGTCTGCATTTATGCTCCATTATCCCTTTGGCTGGAATTGTCTAGCACTATGTTGTTGTTTACTTGATTCTGGCAAAACAGTGAAAAAAGTAATTGTTCTATAAGAATTTTGCCATAATTTCCTCCGGTTGTCTACTCTACTTCTGTAACCACTTATTTGCATGTAAGGTGTAACTCTTAAAAATGTATTTTCCATTTACTTTATCGAATCATCTCTATAGTTTTTCTGTGTGTTGATTAAGTATTCCACACCAAGTTTAGACACAGTTCAGCCATGAGGATTTGATGTTACACTTAAAGATTGTAACATGCCATTTTATATCTTCACTATTGATTGCTTTTGTTACACCTTATGGTTTTACCTATTGTTATTACTCATATTTGTGCATTTTGAAAAGAGAGACCTTGAGGTCTTCATTTTAACTTGTCTACTTTTTTTTTCATTTTATTTTAAATTCTTATTTATTTTTTTAAAATTTGTTTTCAGAAGAATTCCAGAGTTCATTGCTTATGCACCATACCCAGTGCTCCATGCAATATGTGCCCTCCATAACACCCACCATCAGGCTCACCTAACCTCCCACTCCCTGCCCCTCCAAAACCCTCAGATTGTTTTCAGAGTCCACAGTCTCTCATGGTTCCTCTCCCCCTCCAATTTCCCCCAACTCCCTTCTCCTCTCCATCTCCATCTCCCCATGTCCTCCATGTTAATCCTTATGCTCCACAAATAAGAGAAACCATGTGATAATTGCTTTCTGCTTGGTTTATTTCACTCAGCATAATCACTTCCAGTTCCATCCATGTTGATACAAAAATTGGGTATTCATCCTTTCTGATGGAGGCATAATATTTCATAGTATATATGGACCATATCTTCTTTATCCATTCATCTGTTGAAGGGCATCTTGGTTCTTTCCACATGATGGTGACCATAGCCATTGCTGCTATGAACACGAGGGTACAGATAACCCTTCTTTTCACTACTGTTTTCCAAAGTGACTGCACCAGCTTGCATTACCACCAACCGTGTAAGAGTGTTCCCCTTTCTCCACATCCTCTCCAACACTTGTTGATTACTGTCTTGTTAATCTTGGCCATTGTAACTGGTATAAGGTGGTATCTCAATGTGGTTTTGATTTCAATCTCCCTGATGGCTAGTGATGATGAACATTTTTTCATGTGTCTCTTAGTCATTTGCATGTCTTCATTGGAGAAGTGTCTGTTCATGTCTTCTGCCCATTTTTTTGACATGATTGTCTGTTTTGTGTTTGAGGAGATCTTTATAGATCCTAAATATCAGCTCTTTGTCTGTATTGTCATTTGTGAATATCTTCTCTCATTTCGTGGGTTGCCTCTTTGTTTTGTTGAATGTTTCCTGTGCTGTGCAGAAGCTTTTGACCTCAATGAAGTCCCCAAAATTCATTTTCACTTTTGTTTCCTTTGCCTTTGGAGACATATCTTGAAAGAAGTCGCTGTGGCCAGTGTCAAAGAGGTTACTGCCTATATTCTCCTCTAGGATTCTGATGGATTCCTGCCTCACGTTGAGGTCTTTTATCCATTTCAAGTTTATCTTTGTGTGTGGTGTAAGAGAATGGTTGAGTTTCATTCTTCTACATATAGCTGTCCAATTTCCCCAGCACCATTTATTGAAAAGACTGTCTTTTTTCCATTGTATATTTTTCCCTTCTTTATCAAAAATTATTTGGCCATCGAGTTGAGGGTCCATATCTGGACTCTCTACTCTGTTCCACTGGTCTATGTGTCTGTTTTTATGCCAGGACCATGCTGTCTTGGTGATCACAGCTTTGTAGTAAAGCTTGAAATCTGAAACATGATGACCCCAGTTTTGTTTTTCTTTTTCAACATTTCCTTAGCAATTTGGGGTCTCTTCTGATTTCATACAAATTTTAGGATTGTTGTTCCAGCTCTTTGAAAAATGCCAGTGGAAATTTTAATCAGAATGGCATTGAAAGTATAGATTGCTCTAGGCAGTATAAACATTTTACCAATGTTTATTCTTCTGATCCATGAACATGAATGCTCTTCCATCTTTTTGTGTCTTCTTCAATTTCTTTCATGAGTGTTCTGTAGTTTCTCGAGTACAAATCCTTTACCTCTTTGGTTAGGTTTATTCCCAAGTATCTTACAGTTCTTGGTGCTATAGTAAATGGAATTGATTCTCTAATTTCCCTTTCTGTATTTTCATTGTTATTGTATAAGAAAGCAACTGATTTCTGTACATTGATTTTGTATCCGGCCACATTACTGAATTGCTGTATGAGTTCTAGTAGTTTGGTGTTAGAGTTTTTTGGGTTTTCCATATAAAGTATCATGTCATCTGCAAAGAAAGAGAGTTTGACTTTTTCATTGCAAATTTTAATACCTTTTATTTATTTTTGTTGTCTGATTGCTGTTGCTAGGACTTCTAGTACGATGTTGAACAAGAGTGGTGAGAGTGGGCATCCTTGTCATGTTCCTGATCTCAAAGAGAAGGCTGTCAGCTTTTTCCCATTGAGAATATTCACTGTGGGTTTTCATAGATAGATTTTATGCAGTTGAGGAATACTCCCTCTATCCCTATACTTTGGAGTGTTTTAATCAAGAATGGATGCTGGATTTTGTCAAACACTTTTTCTGCATCAATTGATGGTATATATACAGAATTATAAATTTGATCATCATCACTCTTATGAGAGCCTTGCAATTTATTTTTCTAACATTTATTTATTCATAATAAATTATAATTCTACTATTCATTTATCTTTGTGGCTAGAACATATAAGAACAGACTGTTTAAAAATTAAATTCCAGTGATTATAAGCTACTCACATTCACAACATATTCATGTCACATTTCTATCATTGCTTTGAATATTGTGTGAATATTACTTTTTTATTAAATAAAGTGAACTTTGTCATTTTACATTTTTTCTTGGATATCATGTACTTAACATATAAAAAAATGAGACTTGTAAACAAAGTGGTCTTTTGTTATTTCTTACATCTTATTTTAAGTATTATTCAATATTTCTTTATCATTACTTATTTTTTGTTAAAGCTAGTTTATAGGTATTATGGATGTGTTAGGAATAAAATACCACTCCAAAGATGTCCCCATCCTATTTTCTAAACCCATATGTTACATGACAAGGTGGAATTAAGTTTGCGAGTGGAAGTAAGACTTCTGGCCAGTTGACATTGATATGGGGAAATCATCCAAGATTGTGCAGTTGAGGGTAATCACAAGCATTCTTATAATTGAAAAAATTGAGACAGGAAAGAAAGAACAATTGAGATGGCAATGTGGGATAGCCTTAAGGAGGGGCATGCAGATAGTGAAAGGTAAAAAATCCCAAGCAATGTGATGGCAGCCTCTAGAATCTGGACAAAGTCTGGAAAATAGATTCTCTTCAGAACCTCCAGAAAGGAACTGAAACTTGTTGATACCTTTGATTTTAGCCCTGGGAGACCCATCTGAACATCTGACTTCCTGAACTACAAGGTAATATATTTGTGCAATTGTTTTAAGCCACTAATATGTTTGTAATTTTTTTCAATAACAATAGGAATTAGTAAAAATAGGTTATAATTTACATTGTGACAGTTTCATCTCTTATTTTGTGTATTTTCATTTCTATATGTCAGTATTTTATATATTAAAGAAGAATTACCAATATGTACTTTATACTTTTGGTGGATTTAACAGTTTCAAGAAGAATATTACTCTTTCTTACTGATTTTCCCTTTTTATTATTTGATGTTAATTATATTAACATTGCTAGTTTTTCTATACAACCTCATTTTAGTTGATTTTAGCATATATATATATATATGCCCTATTTATAATTATATGCAATTCTTTTTTTAATCTTTATATGGCATTGTATTTTAGAATACATTTTTAAATATCACATAGCTTGTAATAATGTGTACATTTAGCTCTTAGATTTTTGTTACAGTAAATATATATATATAATTATAATGATTCTTATTCCTTGACAGTTCATTAAATATTCTCTTTATCAGGCTTTTCTATTTTGTATAAATGTGTCCCTTGTTATGTTGATGTTTGCATAATTCATTGGGTCTTTCAAAGTGAAAATTAAATATTAATTTACCATCGTGGACATTGATTAGTACTTAAATTTGATATTTTGAAAACACAATACCATTTATGAAAACAAAAAAGTAGGAAAGACTTTCTGCATGTATTTTTTCTGTTCTATTAATCTCCATTTGATAATAGCACTTAAAACATGTACTAAATCTTCAGATTTAGTGTTAGCAAATTGAGAATAGCAATGCAAAAGGAGCTGTCAGCCACCTTTTTTTTTTTTTTTTTTTTTTTTTTGTAGAAGCATTGTACTTGGACAACAATAAATCAGAAGTTTTTCTGGGTTCAATTAAGCATAGAGTAATTTACTTATTTAAAAGGTGTGTCCATTATTCTTTTTACTTCCATATTACTTAATATTTCTTCAGAATAGGAGCACTTTTTCTCCTCCTCCATTTCATTTGTTTTCAATGTCATATAGGCTAGCTTGCATTTTGCTAAAATTACATGAATATATCCGTTATGATGAGTTTGAGATCAGTGTACTGGAAAATTCATAATAACTTCACAGAATTTTATCTCTATTGAATCTAATAATCCATTTTAAAATGGGGTTTGGTTCAGATATCACTGTTTTTTAAATTTTATTTTTCTAGAAATTCAGTTTTATATTCTTTAAAAATATATATAGGCATGTATTGAATTTAAAAAATAGAAAAATATCAAAACCATGTCACTTTATCACAGAGACTTTGAATAGCACTGTTCTAGATTGCTTTAGCTGAGAACAGTTATCTGGGTCTCATACATATTTACCCCACCCACAAATATCTTTAATCCTTTTTCATCATATATATGGTTCCATCCTATATTTATTTTCATAGGAAAATTGTGGCACTAAGTTAAGAAAATACTCACATTTGCTTCTTTGCAACCAATACTAATGGGAATTATTTCAGTCATGAATTTTTATGAAAAGCTAGAGAAATAAATGAGCATGCTTTTACAGCATTTGTCTTTTTCTGGAAGCTATTTCCTGTGTGAATGTGGACATTAAGGCAATAGCAGGAGATGTCAGAAAGCATATATGATGTTCATAGAGTACAGAGGTGACAGTACTAGCCAAGGGGGGAAAAATCATAATGAGCAATAGCAACAGTACAATGTTGGCCTTTGGGACACATCCATCCACCCTCATTTACTTGGTATTCTCTTTCCAGCCACAGTAGCCATCGTTGAGACACATCTGTCTCTCAATCATACTCTCTAGCATGTGAAAACTCATTTTTTGAACCCTGATTCATTGTTTGATTATTTTTATAAGGTTACATTTTTGGCCCTGGAGCTCTTTGATTTTTTATTTTTCTCTCTATAGTCTACTTGGAATATATATCTGAACACAACATGAAACTCTGCCACAGTAATCCAGGCTGTCAGCTCTCAGCTTCCTTGGATTACTCTTTTGGATTCATGACCTGAAGCAGCATATGCCCAAGACTTTTAACTGTCATCCCAAAGATGCTGTGTTCTAATAAAGGATTCTCCACCCACTATTTAGCATTTTCAGAATATACTCAATGGTTAAAACTGTGATTTCCTGATTAAACTGAAATCAAACACACTGTTAAAGTGCTATTTCATTTATTATTACTTCAATAGCTTCAAATTTTAAGGTATTTCTTACATTAGTAAGACAGCCATTAAATTTTTTTTACATTTTTATTTTATGAACCCAGTGCTCATAATCCCCATCACCCTTAATCCCAGTCACCTATTTCACCCATACCCCCACCCACCTCCACTCAGGTAACCATAAGTTTGTTTCCCGTAGTGAGTCTCTTTCTCAGCTTGTCTCTCTCTCTCTCTTTTACCCTTTGCTTATTTGTTTTGTTTCTTAAATTCCACATATAAGTGAAGTTATATGGTATCTGTCTTTCTCTGACTGACTTATTTTGCTTAGCATTATAGTCTTCAGTTCAATCAATGTCATTGCAAATGGCAAGATTTCATTCTTTTTATGGCTGAATAATATTCCATTACACACACACACACACACACACACATATGTGTGTGTGTGTGCGTATCACTTCTTTATCCTTTCACCTTTATCAGTGGACACTTGGGCTACTTTCATATCTTGGGTATTGTAAATAATGCTGCCATAAACATAGATATGCATTTATCTCTTTGAATTAGTGTTCTTGTATTCGTTGGGTAAATACCCAGTAGTATGATCGTTGGATCATAAGATAGTTCTATTTTTCACTTTTTGAGCAACCTCAGTACAGTTTTTCACAGTGGTTGCACCAGTTGGCATTCCCATCTACAGTGCAAGAGTGTTCCTTTTTCTCTGCATCCTCACCAACACCTGTTATTTCTTGTGTGTCGATTTTAACCATTCTAACAGGTGTGAGGGGGATATCTTATTTTAGTTTTGATTTGCATTTCCCTGATAAATGATGATGAGCATCTTTTCACATGTCCCTTAGCCATCTGTTTATCTTCTTTGGAGAAATACCTGCCTTTGTCTTCTGACCATTTTTAAAGAGGATTATTGAGTTTTGGGGTTTGAGTTTTATAAGTACTTTTTATATTTTGAATACTAACCTTTTATCAGATATCTCACAAATATCTTCTCCCATTTGGAAGGTTCCCTTTTAATTGTTTTAATTGTTTGCTGTACAGATACTTTTATTTTGATGTTGACCACAATGGTTTATTTTTGCCTCTTTCTGCTTGCCTCAGGGAACCTGTTTAGAAAAAGGTTGCTATGGCCGATGTCACAGAGCTTACTGCCTGGCTCTCTTTTAGGATTTTTGTGGTTTCAGGTCTCACATTTAGATCTTTTTTTTTTTTTTTTTTTTTTTTTTTTTTTTTAAAGATTATTTATTTATTTATTTGACAGAGAGAGATCACAAGTAGGCAGAGAGGCAGGCAGAGAGAGAGAGAGGAGGAAGCAGGCTCCCCGCCGAGCAGAGAGCCCGATGTGGGACTCGATCCCAGGACCCTGAGATCATGACCTGAGCCGAAGGCAGCGGCTTTACCCACTGAGCCACCCAGGCGCCCCTCACATTTAGATCTTTAATTTGTTTTTGTGTATGGTATATTCAAGTGGTCCAGTTTCATCCTTTTGCATGTTGCTGTCTAGTTTTCCCAGTGCCACTTGTTGAAGATATTGTCTTTTTTCCACTGAATATTCTTTCTTGCTTTGTCGAAGATTCATTGACCATAAGTTGTGGATCCATGTCTAGGTTTTCTATTCTGTTCTATTGATCTGTGTCTATTTTTACAACAGTAACATACTCTTTTAATTACTAAAGCCTTGTAATATAACTTGAAGTCTGTAATTGTGATTTCCTCAGTTTTACTTATCTTTTCTCAGAACATTTTTTTTTTTTTTTTTGTTATTTAGGGTCTTCTGTGGTATTTGGATAGGAATTGATATATAGGATGATTTGATTGTTATCTGGTTGCATGCATAGGATGACAGGACCTAAACTTCTACTTGACCACCATCTTCCCTCTCTCCACAATTTGTAGGCATCCATGAGCTTTTGATTCATGACCATATTTAGATCATTTTTGCAATTAACTTTTTTTTTGGATTTTATTTATTTATTTGACAGAGAGAGAGACAGAGAGAGAAAGAAAAGAAGCAGGGCAAGTGGGAGAGGGAGGGTTTGGGAAATGTTGACAACTAATACAGTTTTCCAAAGATAGAACCTATGCAGCTTTTGACTGATTACAGAGAGAGTAAGTCACACGGAAATGCTTTGGAAGCATGATTTCATAGTGTGAAAAAGGTAGAAGCACGACATAGACATCTATTTAAACCAGCTACTGCATATGATCTATAGAAACTGATTTTTCTTGTCACTGCATATGTATTTGAAAGTTTTTATTGGATAATGAAAAATACACTTTGAAACTTCTGGCTAAGAGGAAAAATATATAATTTAAAAAATTATAAAAATATACAATTTTAAAAATTATAACTCTTCTTACACTCACTTTTTAAAAAAAAAAGATTTTACTTATTTATTGGACAGAGAGACAGTGAGAGAGGGTGCACAAGCAGGGGGAGTGGGAAAGGGAGAAGCAGACTTCTCACTGAGCAGGGAACCCAATGTGGGACTCGATCCCAGGACTCTGGGATCATGACCTGAGCCAAAGGCAGACGCTTAACAACTGAGCTACCCTGGTGCTCCCTTACACTCACTTTTGACTACAGATTTTATATACACCAAAAATCTTCCACTTCTGGATCATTGAATATATTTTAAAATGAATATAAGTAAATGAAACTTATGATGTGATAAGTAAATGAAAACACAATCACATTAAAGGTAATACTATCTATGATTATATTCATCATGTGTTAATGATGTATCAAGTTATATGCTAAAAGCTGGGTTACAAAAGTGTAGGTCTGAAGAGAAAAAAGAAATGTGTCTAATATTAATGTGTGCTATTAGCTGAAAATTCACAGAATGTTGTGAAGGAGACATTAAAAAATACCATGTAATTTTAAAAATGCATGTTAAGTATAAATATGTGAATCATTTTGTCATCCCCTAGAGTTTCTGTGGATCAGGAATTGAAAAACTCAGTAGGGCCATTCTAGCTCAGAGTCTCCTATGTGATTATAGATGGTGGCTAGAGCTGAAACATTTCAGGGTAGGCCATCACCTTTTTCTTCATGTAGACTTAGGGATCACTATATACTATTTTCTATTTGGGTTAGTTTAGGCTTCTTCACCACCTGGTGACTTCAGGGCAGTAGACTTACATGCCAGCTCAAGGTTCCAAATGAAAGTGTTTTGGTGAACAGGGTGAACCACACTTTCTAATCTGACCTTATATATATGTATGTATCTGTGTGCATATAAACATATACATATAAACATATACATATACAAACACAGAGAGAAAGAGAAAAATATTGAGCATTCATATGTACAAATTAATTTATTCATTTTGGGGAAAATTGTTGGAGGAAATAAAACCTAGTCAAGTTTTAGAGAATTATTGTACTCATTTTTAAAAATTGTTTTAAAACATTCTAGATAATTATAAATTTATATGCAGTTTTAAGTACATTATCACAACCAGAATATTAGCATCAATACAGTCAAAGTATAGAGTATTTCTACAAAGCATGCCTATTATGGTCATACCAACATCTTTCCTGTCCTCACCCCATTGTTAACCCATGGAGAAAACAAATCTGTTCTCCATTTCTGTAACTGTTACTTCAAAAATGAGAGGGTAAATGGAATCATATGTTTTGTATTTTGTGATGACTTTTTTTTTCTTTTAATATTTTTTAAAATTTATTTATTTGACAGACAAGTAGGCAGAGAAGCAGGCTCCTCGATGAGCAGAGAGCCTGATGCGGGGCTCAATCCCAGGACCCTGGGATCATGACCTGAGCCAAAGGCAGAGGTTTTAACCCACTGAGCCACCCAGGCACCCCTGGTGATGACTTTTTTAAACAGTATAATTCCCTGGAGATTTATCTAAGTTATTACATATATCAATAAATTTTTCATTTTAATTGCTGAGTAGTATTCCTTGAAATAGATGTACTGTAGTTTGTTTAACCATTTATTCATTAAAACTCATCTGAGTGGTTCCCAGCTTTTGGCTATTATGAATAAAACTGCTATAAACATTCAATAGAAGTTTTGTGTGAAAAGAAGTCTTAATCTGTTTAGGATAGGTGCCCAGAACTACATTTACGGTACATGTTTTATCTTTTTTACCTAACATTTTACCTAACATTTTATCTTTTTTAAGGGATGGCAAATGATATTTCCCAAATATTTATTGATAGTAGATAGGAATAATATGATTTTTGCATGTTATCTTGCAACCTCTCACCTTACTAAACTCACTTAATTACTTAATTTACTTTTTCATTTTAGAGAGAGAACATGAGCATGGAGTAGGGAGGCAGAGGAAGAAGAATAAGAAGATTGACCATTGAGTATGGAGCCCAACTGGGAGCTTGATCCCAGGACCCCAAAATCATGACTTGAGCTGAAGTCAGAGGCTTATCTGACTGAGCCAACCATATATCACCAAAATCACTTATTTTAGAAGTTGTTCTTGCAGATTCCTTGGTGTTTCCTATATAGATAGACATTTCATCTGTAAGCAGAGTCAGATATTTTCTTCTTTCCTGAGATCTACAGATTTTACTTTCTGACTTGTCTTATTGCACTGGCTAGAACTCTTAGAACTCTGTTAAATAAGTGTGAGATTAGATAACTTGCCTAGTTTCTGATCTTGGCAGGCATATATTCTGGTTTTAGCATTAAATATTCTATGAACTGAAGGTTTTTTGAAGTTCTCTATCAGTATTTTTTTTCTGAGAGTTTGTTTTTTTTAACATGAATTAATATTAAGTTTTGTCTATTGCTTTTCAGCATAGACTGATATGAAATTGTGAATTTTCTTCTTTAGCCTGTTGATATGGTGAATTACTTTGGGCTGATTGACTTTGGGTGATTGACTTTGGGCTACAGAACCTGCTCTGCACACAAAGGTATTTCGATGAAATTCAGAATTCATGAGAGAGAAAGGAGAATAAGCCTGAGAAAGAGACAAAGGACATCCAGAGAAAAAGGAAGAAAACATGAGGAATGAGGTTCACAGAAATCAGTCCGAGAAAGGTATTTTAAATAGAGTTAGCAATCATTGATAGAAGCTGATGGAAGGTAATATAAAATAGGAAAGCATAAATTCCACTGAATTTAGTCACATGAATGCCACTGGTGCCATTAAGAAAGCATGCATTTTGGAGGTTGAATTCAAGTTACTTTTTTTCTTGTAATTCACATGTAATTCAGCAAAAATTTTCTTTAGCTCTATTTTCAAAATTCATCTAGAATCTGACTATATCTCATTCCTCCAACGTCATTACCCTGGTTCAAGCCCCATCATTTCTTGCCTGGACAACTCCTTCTTCCCAGTCTTCTCTTAGAATATGTCTCCAACACAGTAGTATTAATAATCCTTAAAATTATAAATCAGATTATATTGCTGCTCTCTTCAAGATACTGAACTGACTTTCTACTTCAACCAAAGTGAAAACAAATTTACAATTTACAAAGATATGCATGAACTGGCTCTTGTTACCTCCCTGATACCCATTCTCCTCTCACTTAATTCCCTCTACTCTAGACATGCTAACCTGCTATTCTTTGCTCATATAACATGGCTGTGGTAGGTAACTTTGGCTCTTAACTCATGAAACCACTCTGGATAGAAGCTTCTCTCTGGAACTTAGCTGCGGTTAAGGAATAGAGAAACAAATTAGGCCTAATCAAGATGTCATATGACCAATGATAGCATCAAAATAGGGGAAAAGGAACATAATGTAAGAGAGGGATATCTAACATATTAAAAATAATAAAATCTATCCAAGTTTTAGTATCTCTCCAATTAGCAATCTGCCAGTATTTCCCTAGATATATGATATCCATTTAGTAATAGAATGCTTAAAGATTATTGTCATTTAAATGTTAAAGTTTTTCCATTGTTTTCCTTTTATTTTTATTTTAGCTCTTGTTAGCTATTTTACTAAATATTTTTTTTTCTTCTACATTTCTAGGAAGAGATTTTCACAAAATATTTTGGCTCTCACATTCATTGGTGTTTAAGTTTAGTTCATATTTTCTACATTCTGACTCCAGAGTCAAAATTTAATTTTAAAAATCCCATAAATGTAGTCCTATGTTTGCATTGAATAGCAAAATACCACTGGATAAAATGATGCAAACTCATAAGCTTTGGCTTGCTAATAAAAACTCTAGTTTTACCCAGTCATACTGAGTTTTTCCTTCTTGAATGGCAGACAACTTGAATAAGATTAAGCTCCTCTTTTGTGCCAGTATGCCCATCTTAAGTAGACAGGAGAGAGGAGGGGACATGTTAAGTCTCCAAAAAAGCTTCTCCCTGTAAAAAGCATAAGAAACAGAAAAAAAAATGTTACTGAAACCATGATACAAATTAATTTGCCAAGTTAGTACAATCATTTATGCTTGAAAATTTACTTATTTTTTAACTCCTAGAAATAAAGGATATATTTATGAAATCTGAAAAGCAAAGACATAGTTGGTACTAAATAAAAAAGGAATGTCTCTGTAAATCAGAAATGGAACAGAAATAACAATGAGCTGGGTTGACGACTTGAATTTTCTGTTTTCCATTCCAGAACAACCAATGAGAGTTGGAGTGTGTTTATTGAGGTATTTAAAAACAAAACAAAACAAAACAAAAGATTTGACCTCATGCCTGTTACAATGGCCATCATTAAAAGGCAAGAGAGCAAATACTGGCATGTGTGCAGAGAAAAGGGAACACTCTCGGCGGGACTGTAGATTGGTGTGGTCACTATTGAAAACAGTATGGAGGTGCCTGAATAAATTAAAAACAGAACTACCAAATGATCCAGCAATTCTAGTTCTGGGAGTATATCCAAAGGTAACAAAAACTTTAACTCAAAAAGACATCTGAATCTCCCTGTTCATAGCAGTATTATTTATAATAATCAAGACATGGTAACAACCTAAGTGTCCATTGATGGAGGAAAGGATTGTGTGTGTGTGTGTGTGTGTTTGTGTGTGTGTACATACATACATATACTCACAATGGAATATTATTCAGCCATAAAAATTAGGAAATTCTCCCATTTCTGATAACAAAAGTTACTAGGCTAAATAAAATCACTTAGAAAAAGACAAATACTATATGATCTTGTGTTTAGCATAAATAAAAAGTGAAACAAAACAGTCTCACAGAAAGAGATCTGACTTGTGATTACCAGAGGTGGGGGTGTGAGAGAAGGGGGAATTAAAGGAAAGTGGTTAAAATGTGTTAACTTTCAGTTATAAGATAAATAAGCACTAGGGATGTAATGTACAACATGATGACTCTAGCTAACACTGCTGTGTGATATACAAGAAAATTGTTAAGGAGTGAATATTGAGAGTTCTCATCATAAGGTGAAAAAAATTTCCCCTTCTTTTTCTTTTTTTTTTTTTTTAACTGTATTTGTGTGAGAAGGTGGATGACAAACCTATTGTAATGATTTTACTAACAATATAAATCAAACCATTATGCTGTATGCCTTAAACTTATACAGTGATATATGTCAACTACTACTCAATAAACCTGGAAAAATGTAAAATAATAAAAATAAAATAGAAATGGTAACTTTTTAAAATACATATATGATAACAGGCAGACTTAGTTGAGATAGACATCTGGAATAGCTCCTGAAAAATTAGGGAGGCAGGAACATATCTATCTGTGAATATGTAAATGGTATATGTCTTTATCCAGAGGTTGGGAAAAAGGAGACAGGAATCAGTAATATAATAAATAGGGCTTTCAGGGACAGGTCACAAAACCACTGAATTTATCATGAGATCGGACATATCCTTAGTGTCACACCTGGGAAATAATACTGAAGGGTGCTTTAGTGTGGGCTCACAAACAAAAATCACTAGACAGTGAAGACTGAGCCTATAGGGGGAGAGGAAAAAAAAAGGAAACTAACAATCTTTCACTTCTCAAAGAAAATACTTCCCATCAAAATGTACATGCAAACAGAAATATCAAAGCTCATGAAGAAATCCAGTCCTAAAAACAAAGCAATACAATACAGTCAATAATCAGATAGTAATTTTGATCTTGCTAACCAAGAACTTGAAATACATACATTAAGGATGTTCAAAGATGGAAAGAAGCTATAGTTTTTATTTAAAAAGCTCCATGTATTTATAAAAAATCAGAAGGGAGGAGTTAAACCAAGTCACAAAGTCTTATAAATAACAAATAAACAGTGAAATTGCTAAGATTTTCTAGTTAAAGAGATTTGGGAGCATGAGGTTTGATCATCCTGGATTACTGCCCTCCCCATTTTAGACCAGAGACTCAATTTCACTACTTTATGAATGTCTACACCCTAATAATTCCTGTGGGCATTCAATTTCCCTGACCTAGTGCAAGGCCATATAAATAAGATAAATAGCAGAATGGACATGTTGAAAGGTTTGAGAGACTATTCTTTTTTTTTTTTTCATTTTTTTAATGATT
Source organism: Mustela lutreola (assembly GCF_030435805.1). Taxonomy (NCBI): domain Eukaryota; kingdom Metazoa; phylum Chordata; class Mammalia; order Carnivora; family Mustelidae; genus Mustela; species Mustela lutreola. The sequence continues at coordinate 20,708,681 of NC_081302.1, read as the reverse complement.
CCAGTTTTTTATTTAAATTCTAGGTAATTAACATATCATATAATATTAGTTTCAGGAGTAGAATTTAGTGATTCATCCCTTACTTATAACACCCAGTGCTCATCACAGCAAGTGCCCTCCTTAATACCCTTCACCCATGTAGCACATCTTCCCACCCACCTCTCTTCTATCAACACTCAGTTTGTTCTCTCTAGTTAGGAGTCTCTCTTATGGTTTGCTTCACTCTCTTTTTCTTTCCCCTGTGTTCACCTGTTTTGTTTCTTAAATTCCACTTATGACTGAAATCATATGGTATTTGTCTTTCCCTGAGTTATTTTGCTTAGCATAATATACTGTAGATCCATCCACCTCATTCTTTTTGCTGGCTGAGTCATATTCTGTTACACATACACACACACATACACATCACCTCTTTGTCCATTCATCAGTCCATGGACATTTGGGCTTTTTCCATAATTTAGTTATTGTTGATAATGCTGCCATAAGCATTGGGGTACATGTGCCCCCTTTGAATCAGTATTTATATTTGGGTAAATACCTAACAATGTAATTGCTGGGTTGTAGAGTAGTTCTGTTTTTAACTTTTAGAAGAACCCCCATATTGTTCTCTAGAATGGCTGTACCAGTTTTCATTCCCATGAACAGTATAAGAAGGTTCTCCCTTCTTAACATCCTCAAAAACACCTATTGTTTCCTGTGTTGTTAATTTTAGCCATTCTGACAGGTGTGAGATAATATCTCATTGTAGATTTGTATTTCCCTGATGATGAGTAATATTGAGCACATTTTCATACATCTGTTAGACATCTGTATGTCTTCTTTGGAAAAATTTCTATTCATGTCTTCTTCTCATTTCTTAACTGGATTTTTTTTTTTTTTTTTTTTTTTTTAGGTGTTGAGTTAGTAAGTTCTTTATAGATTTTGAATACTAAACCTTTATCAGATATGTCATTTGCAAATATCTTCTCTGATTCCAAAAGCCACCTTTTCATTTTATTGATTGCTTCTTTAACTATGCAGTTAAATAAATAATATATTACAAAGTACTTCATTTTGTTTTTTTTAGATTTTATTTATTTATTTGACAGACAGAGATCACAAGTAGGCAGAGAGGGAGGCAGAGAGAGAGGAGGAAGCAGGCTCCCTGCTGAGCAGAGAGCCCAATGTGGGGCTGGATCCCAGGACTCTGGGATCATGACCTGAGCCGAAGGCAGAGGCTTTAACCCACTGAGCCACCCAGGCGCCCCAAAGTATTTCATTCTTGACTTTATCATATAGTATATATAGATCAAGAAACATGGATACATTTGTGTTCCTGAATACCATTTCCTGAGATTAACAATATTCACTAAGTATTTGTGAAATATATCACAAAATGCTTAAAAGTATTTTAGGCAGCCTGGAGACCAGCTGCTTGGATTAGAAACTCGGTTCTACCACTTAACTTTTAGTGGCTGTGTGAGTTTAGGTAAATCCTCTACTCTAAGCCTGGGATTCCTCTTTTGGAGTGGGGTTAATAAAAATAACTGCTTCAGCCAATTGTTGCAAGGGTTAAATGGAACAGTAAATAGAAAAGTATTTTTTGTGAAATTCTCAATAAATCTACTGTTTTTCAGTGATTTTATTTATAATATCTATATGTTTATATATTTAATGATAACGATAGAACCTGAAACAATAATTTTTATATGAAGCCACATAATGATGAAAGCACATTTTTGATATGTAACTATAGAATAATTTTATTTTTTGATTCTTGTATGATTCTAGAAAATAAATTCCTTTTTAATTAAATGATAAAGTAACTTAAGCAAAAATAGATAATGAGTTTATTTCTTTTTGATCAGTCAGTGAAAGACTAATGATTCACTGTATGCTCATCAGAAAGTTTTTATTTATAAATTAACTGTGCTTTATAAAACTGCTAATAATGAAATACAATATCACATCCTGAGAATAAGTGTCATTACATTTTGAGATGGTTATGACTGGATAGAGAAACATGGAAATAAAAATAAACTAAGGCTTTTTTTTTTTAGGACTTAGAAAGCTTCTATTAATTGATAAATATCCTGCATTATATTATATCAAACATCATCCTCATTGGTGAATAATTTTTTTTAAAAAGTCCTTTGAATTTTTTTCCAGCACTCCTTTTTAAAATAAAAGACCACAAACTAAAATAAATTTAAAAGGATTATAAAGCAATGAACTATCATGATTCTGAAGTGAATGTTTATGTAGAAAGTTCAGGTGACTATCACAGTGAATATTATTAGAATTTTCAAGGAGATTTAACAAAATTGATATAAGATCATTATAAAAGATTATTATTTTCCTATAAATTAATACACTTTAGAAAATGAAATCAATCTAGAGGTAAAATTTGCATCAGCAACAGATGATAAGATACCTAAGAATGTATCTTTTAAGTTTTTTTTAATTTTAATTTTATTTTTTCAGTGCTCCAATATTCATTGTTTATGCACCACACCCAGTCCTCCAAGCAATAGAATGTATCTTTTTAAGTGGTGTGCAAAATTTTAATATAAACTTAAAAGATTTTTGAGTAACTTAATAAGTAAATGACCCAGCAGCATAAAACTGTCCATGTGCTCCAAATTTAAAGCTTCAAAGCAATTCCAACCAAAATCTCAAAAGATTTTTTTCTTTATTTTAATAAGTTTTACAAGAGATTTTTAGAATTTATGTAAAAGTGTGAAAGGATAAGCATATTCAAGAGTCCTTTAAATATGATGAGGTTAGGAAGAAGGACCTGCCTACCACATGGTAAGTATTTTTTCAAATGTAAATTCAAACCAAATAAGATACTATTTCACCTTGTACAGATTGGTTAAAATAAAACCAAACCAAAAACATATCAACTGATCAACAAATAATCCTACAACTGTCAAATGTTGGGATAGGTGGAGCCTATTATACTACTTGATTCCTCTCTCAATACTTTACCTCTCTCTTATTGACACTTATTACCACACTTTTATTGACAACTATCAACCGATAATTTTCTCTATCACTTCAGATTCATATGTTCAGTGTGCTATACAACATGTTCACTTGGATTTCTAATTCATCTTCATTTACCCAAACTGGACCTCATGATCTCACCAGCCTAAACTTTTTACCTGTGAAATCTTTGCATCTCAGTTAAAAGCAACTCCATTTTTCCAGTAACTCAGGCAAAAGCTTGACTTCCCATTTTCTGATATACTCCACCTATGAGTCTCAAAAAAACAAAACAAAACAAAAAAACAAAAAAACTTTGTGCTTAACCCTTAAAATACACATATAAAATCTGACTATATCTTATCACCTGCATCACTACCTTTTGGTTCTAAACCACTTTTAAATTTGGGTTACTGCAGCAGTCTCCTAACTGGATCTCCTAATTTCTGTTTTGCTGTCCACTAACTTCTATTCTCAGGAAAACAGATGAATCTTTTAAGAGAATTGGGGCACCTGGGTGGCTCAGTCGGTTAAGCAGCTGCCTTCAGCTCAGGTCATGATCCCAGGTTCTGGGTCCCTTTGCTATTTGTGAGGCATGGCATATACATGGAGTTATGGAGTACTCTGAATACCCTTCATAGCCATTTGGCTAACTCCCTCACCACAACAAAATCTGTTAAAATATATTTGCATACTGGGGACTATCTTTTTTAAAATTTATTTATTTATTTTAATTAATTAATTAATTAATTTTTTTTACTGGGGACTATCTTAACCACTCTACTTAACATCACAGCCCCTTAGCACACACACCTCTCTCCCAGTCCCCATTACCCTGCTGTATTTATTTTTCCATGTCATTTATCATGTTCCAGCATTCTAAAAAGAATAGTTCTAGTTTAGTATGCTAATTATTTCTCTTCACTCTAGAAGAAAGTAAGTGAGTAAGTTCCTGAAGATAATTTGCTTTTGTACAAGTATGGCATTACAAATTTTAGAACTGTGTGTATTCTATAGAAAGAATACATATAAATATTAATAAATACTAATCAAGAACAACAAATTCATAATTATGCTAATAATGAGTTATAATGTGTTAATAATACATAGCAAGAAATATTGGTTTATTGAATTGAATTTCACATGTGAAACCCTTGAAATTATGTGATTTATGCAATAATAGGCAGATGGTAGAGTCTGACCTTGAATTAGAACCTCTCCTATAATCAAGGTTAACTCTTTGGTCTGCAAACGTTAGGGTAAATATACATATCTAGGTATTTTTAATATAGAGATATCCAGACCAAATTCTCAGAGATTCTAATTATTTATGTATCATCTTTTACCCTAGTAACTTGCATTCTAAACAAATACTCCATGTGGCTTTTGGTACAAGTAGCCAAATTCTCCTTTGAAAAATACTACATTGGGGTGGGTGGCTCACTGGATTAAGACTCTGCCTTTGGCTCAGGTCATGATCCCAGAATCCTGGGATCAAGTCCCACATAGAGCTCTCTGCTCAGCAGGGAGCCTGCTTTCTCCTCTCTCTCTGCCTGCCTCTCTGCCTACTTGTGATCTCTGTCTGTCAAATAAATGAATAAAATCTTAAAAAAAAAGAAAAATACTACATTATTGAATTGTAGCAATGCCTAAGTTTACGTTCTCCCTTATTTATTCCACATTTGGCATAAATTTTGATGCCCTAGAAATGTATTTGTCCATCTTGCTTTTGTTGAAGTGCAAAGAATACTGCTGAGTTGGGTTCCATCTAACATGGTTCCATCTAAGATGGAGTAAACACATTCTACCTTAGTTCCCCCATTTAATGTAGCAATTAAACATTGACATAGTGAATTTTAATTATTCAAGGTGTCATAAAAATAAACAGTAGTAAGTAGATCAGGAGAGAAGACCAGACTGTGAAAATAAGAGTGAGTTTACCATTTTTTTTTTCTGTGCATGTGTTATGTCATTCGTAGGACGGTACACATATGAAAGTTATTTTTACTGTATTAACAATTAAAATAACATAAATAAAATAATACTGATGTTCATTCTGTGCTTCAAATGATTAATAAATCTGATGTAGGGGACAGGTAATTTTTGAAAGTATCATATGCAATTTCTTGCAAAGCCAAGGATAGAAACCATTACACTAGACCCTGTTGTAATCAGTAGATGCATCTCCAATTTTTTTCTGTTAATTTTAAGTGGGTTAAATTTTTCTGGAAATCAATTACTTTGTTTAGTCATTATTTAATTTCCTAAAGCGCTACAATGTTCAAAGATTTCCTTATTTAAAAATCACTCAAGACTAAAGTTTTAGGCTTTTCCTGCCTTTCCCAATTTGTTCCCATATTCTTGTCATTCTTTTTGTCATGCTTATTACTAATGTGCAAGGGTTATAGGCATCAGTTCAGTCCTCAGGCTTCCTGCCATAAAATGTCTCCCTTCCTGCAGTAAGAACAGTGAGATCTTTAAATATTCAGCACACATCCATTTGGTTTTCTCTTCTTTGTTAAGCCTGACTAAGGGTAAACCTAAGTGTAAATGAAGAGCAAGTGTAAACCTTTTCTTAAGGAGAAGTGAAAGAATCCATTCTTTCATTTTCCAGAATAAAGAATGTGAGATCATGGAGAAAACTTAAGAGGAAGTTCAAATGAGGCCATTGTAAGAAAGAAATGTTCAGTGATACTCCACTTCAAAAAACCCCAAAGATATTTACATGTCAATGTCAACAGGAGAGCTTTTAAAAATTGTAAATTTTAGGATTATGAATTTGGATTTTCTTGATGTGGGACATAACAACACAACCTCTAGTTTTTAAAATGAAATGCCAATTGAATATTACCCCCACCTTAAAAGACCACCAGAGACGTGAGTCAAAGCCAATCAGCAAGGGTCGTTTATTGCAGGTTCGAACCTGGACCTCTGCGCCGCTTGTTGCCGATAACGCCGAGAGGTCCAGAGCTGGGTCGGTGCAGGATTTTTATAGACAGATACAAACAAGTTTCGGGTGGGGCTGAGCTGATTGATTGATAGTTTGAACAGGCATACTTGGCGTCAGTGGATTGGGTCAGGGGACCCCGCGCGAAAGCAGACAAAGCAATCTTACAGAAGCAGAACTGGCCGGTTAGCCCACGCATGCGAGAAAAGCACTACCAGGATATTGAAGGCCTGGTTACTATCAAGTAAAGACAATTGGGAGTCTCCTGGTGGAATGTTACATTCCTGCTATCAAGCATCCTTGTTAATGAGATTTAGGTTTAAAAGAAATTTAACTTTATTTACTTTTCCTTCTACCTCTGCCTCCTTCCGTTTTTCATGGAGGGGAGGGTGACATTAGTGCTTGAGGAACTGAGTTCTGTGTCCCTGGAAATTGGGCTATTGATAAGGTAACTTCTTTGTTTGTAAATCTCAAGGACATTTGCAAACCAAGGGAGACTCCTACCTTGCAGGACTGTGATCTCTGCAAGTTAACTATTTATCGTTTTATGGCAGTCAGGGGTGCCTGAGGAATGCTACACATATGGAGGGGAGCGGGTGAAGGGGGGGGGTGCAAGGCGCCAGCTTTTGCTTTGTCCTCAGCCAGCCTCCTGCTCCTTCAAAAACCCACAGTGATGCTGACTGACGCCAAACTGAAGAATTAATGGTCCATATACCTCCATTCAAAGCCCTGCTAGAGCTCGTAACTTCATCATTTTAATCCAATCTCCCACAAAATTAGATGTTTTTATAATCTGTTGTGTTTGAGGGTGGTTTGTACCTACCTATTATTAATTGCATTTTATATGACACACACTAAGCAAAAACAGCACATTTAAAAAAACTCTTAAATGATGAAACTGAAGTTGAGAGATTTTGTGTGATTTACTCAAGATCTCAGAGCTAGTAATTAGCCTGTCTTGACTCTAAAGCCTATGGCTTAACCCACAGTAATATACTTTTCTCTTGGGTCAATACCCTACACATCATCACAAAGTGAGTTTATTTAACAAATTGACATTATCTCCTACTGATATTTCATTAAATAGAAGTATCGCCTATGAATATAACAGGCCATTTTATAGTCATTAATAGTGTAAAACTCATTGCATCTTTCTTCACACAAACCCTGAAGTAGAAATATGTAATTTGACTAGAAACTTCTTTAGGAAATTGTTAAGAAGTATACATTTAGGAATAATGTATCACTGATTTTTTTTAAAAGATTTTATTTATTTATTTGACAGACAGATCACAAGTAGGCAGAAAGAGGAGGAAGCAGGCTCCCTGCTGAGCAGAGATTCCCACAGGGCTAGATATCCCAGGACCCTTGGATCATGACCTGAGCTAAAGACAGAGACTTTAACTCATTTGAGCCACCCAAGCCTCACCATATCACTGATATTTTTATCCCCATATGATAAATAACTCTAGTGCATTAATATCATGAACACACTGAATTTATTTGAAAAATACAACTTGACAAATATTTAAATCTGATAAATTTATTGTTAATATAACTTATACTAAGTCTACTATTTATTTAAAATTAAGTATACTTAGTTTTATTTTCAGAAGGGAATAGTCAAATACATATTTTCAAATATTTGTCAGCATATTATTACCTTTAAATGATAATGATAGATGATAAGTATAATCATACAAGATCAATGAGGCTGACAGCTTTTAAACTTTTGTATGCTGTTTTCAATATTGAGAATTGTATTGAGAAAATTTAACTATAAGAAGTAAATAAATAAAAAATAAAAATAAAGGCAGGAATATAACATCATATATGAAGATTGAAGAAATGTTATAAATTCTTTTTCTTGAGACATTTATAGCAAATTATAAGCAAACTATTATAGATAGCATGAGAATTGTCTCAAATCAACCATAGCATTACACAAAGATTTATCACCTTTAAATGAATTGAACAAGTTATTATCATTTCAACTATGGATGATCACATTCTTTAATAATGAATATGAAGCTAAAAATCCTAAAGAAAATGCTGACAAATTCTTTTATTTAAAAAAATGATCCATCAAACGAATTTGCTCTTATAATAGAAATATTGAACTCAAACAGCAAGATACTTTAAGTTAAATAATTCCCCAATATTTTAATACTACATTTGCTTATTCGACTTGATATATATAATGGTAAGGGACATAAAAGTAGAAATCCTGTTCCAACAAATCCCCATCTGTGTTAAAGGAATTTAAATCTCAGAACTTTTATCCCATCACGAATATTGCTTTTATTGTAATAATAACTAACACTGTTGCCGGGTCTTGGAGCATAGGCAGATATATATATTCAGAAATATAAACTTAATTAGACCGATATATGTTCAAGAACAAAAGAATTCTCTAAAGATCTTGAAACCAACAATAAAACCACCTGTACCTAAGTTTATTTCACTACCTTATCTTTAAATTCAATGGGGTGAGAAATCTTTTGTTGCCTTTGCAAATGCGAAACAATTTGCTGTCTTGGAATACATTTTTGCTTTCATTTATTTTTGTATTTTGGTTTTGTATTAACTTATAAAAGTGTAATCAGTGGCTTGCTATTATTGGGTTTATTAGCAAACAACACTACTTCCAATATATGTGAATGATTTATTTCTAAATATTTTAGGGTTTAGAAAAATCATTAGCCTTATTCTTTTTACTTTGATCATAGTAAGTCTTTAGAAAACAATGGAATGGATAAAAAGAAGTCTTTGATGCTATATGTAACTAATGAGTCATTGAAAACTACATAAAAAACTAATGATGTACTATACGGTGGTTAACTGAACATAATAAAAAAACAAAGAGGTTTGAGGTCAATTCTTCACTAATTTTTTATTCAATTATAGATGACAAAAATATACCAGCTGTCATAGTGCCATTTTTTCATAAACTATACATAATTAATCTATTGTTTAGGGCTTGAATAGGTGTTTTTATGCTCTCTTTATACATTTTTTAAACTATTCTCCTTCATTTTTGAAAGTATGGGATTTACTTTTTTAAAGGATGTATTTTATAACATGAAGAAAACAAACAATTATCTTTAAGCAATAGCAAGATAAATGGAAAATCATTTTGTCATAGATTTTAAAATGAAGTTAGACCTAACACTAAAGATACCTTCCTATTCTGAAGATTCAAATCATTCTTCTAGTGTCAGGAAACACAATATTGTCTCTTCTCTAATGATTTCTCATCCATCTAAAATGAATTAAAAATGACCTTTTTTTCTTTTCCTCTGGATATGTACATAAATATGTGATATTTATATATGTGTGTGTGTATATATATATCATATATGTGTGCATATATATATCATATATGTATATATATCACATATTTATGTACATAGGCAAAAAAATATATATTATGTATATATCCAGAGGAAAAGAAAAAAAAGTCATTTTTAATATATATATAATACATATTTGTGTATATGTATATTTATGTATTTATATATATAACACATATATATGTGTATATATATATCCTTCAAATGTGTTATTTTTATATAATCCTTATATGTATATATCCTTATATATATATATATATGTATGTGATATATATGTGTGTGTGTGTGTGTGTATATATCTCCTTCGTAAATTAAAAAGAACTACCTACCAGGGCACGTGGGTGGCTCAGGGCACTGTGCAACTGACTCTTGATTTCAGTTCGGGTTATAATCTCAGAGTTGTGACAGGGAGCCCTATGTGTGGGCTCTGTGTTGGGAGTAGAACCTGCCTACAATTCTCTCTTTCCCTCTCCCTTTGTCCCTCCCCTCCTAATCTCTTTTACACAAAATCAATTAATTAATTAATTAATTAATTATTAGTTAAAAAGAACTAACCTACCATATGATCTGGCAACTCCAGTTCTGACCATGTATCTTAAAACAAAAATGAAAACAGGATATAGACAATGCTGTGTTTACTGCAACATTATTCACAATAGCCAAGATAATGGATGTTGTCCGAATGAATGAATGAATGGATAAAGAGGTAGTATTTATACCATGGAATATTACTCAGCCATAACAACAGCAACAACAAAATCCTGCCATTTGGAACAACTTGTGTAAAAGTTTAGGGCCTTTTACTAAATAGGTAAGTCAGACAGAGAAGGATAAATACTGTTTGATATCATTTAGATGTGAAATCTATAAAGGCCAAACTGGTAAAAACAAAGAATAATGATCTAAATGATATCATTTAGATGTGAAATCTATAAAGGCCAAACTGGTAAAAACAAAGAATGTGAAATGCCAAACTGGTAAAAACAAAGAATAGACTGGGGACTGAAGGTTGGGTGTGGTAATGGGGATATTTGGGTCAAAGGGTACAACGTTCCAATTATAAAATGAATAAATTCTGGACACCTATAGCAGTTATAGCTAATTATACTAATTGTATTGTATACTTATAAGTTGCTAAAAGAGTACACCTTACATATTACTACTACAAAATAGAAATAGTAATTATATTATAAAATGGAGGTATTAGTTGACTATGGTGGTAATCATTTTACAATATATAAGTGTATAAAATCACATTTTTAGTGGTTTTATTACTGACATGGGCTGGAGGGAGAAGGTGGGAGAGTTTTCCTGTTTGGGGTTTGTACCCCTTCTTAAGACTCTTGCCTCAGGGCGCCTAGGTGGCTCAGTGGGTTAAAGCCTCTGCCTTTGGCTCAGTTCATGAGACCAGGGTCCTGTGATTGATCCCAGCGTTGGGCTCTCTACTTGGTGGGGGGCCTACTTCCCTTCCTCTCTCTCTGCCTGGCTTTCTGCCTATTTGTGATCTCTCTCTGTCAAATAAATGAAATAAATATCTTTTAAAAAATAATTTTAAAAAGGACTCTTGCCTCATGCCTTTCATAAAATATGTCAATTGTTAATCTTTATCTCTTCTACTATTTTCTCTAGGCTCTACACTTTTTCTCTTTTCCTCCTAGGACTCTGAAGAAAAAAAATATCTTACATATTTTATATTATCTGACAAACTTTTGGGACTTTCTTTTCCTTTCCATTCTTTTTTTTATTCAGATAGCATAATTTTTATTGATGTATTTGAGTACTGATTATTTCCTATGTTGTTTCCAATAAATTTTAAATTTTGCTTATTTTTTTTTTACTTACAAGTTTTACTTGTTTTTTCATAACTTTATTTTTTGCTGATTTTTTCAATGTTTTAATTACTTTCAAGTGTTAATAATTGAATGGCAAAGCATAAATAAAAAGGATTATTTGAGATAACCATTCTGAGTATGAGTTGTTTCAAATCTAAACATTCCACATATCTATTGATTAAAATATATACTTTATAGAAAGTCTATTTGTTTTCATTCTTTAACTTGAGACTTACGAGTCCCATATTGGAATAACAACTATACTTTTCTAGTTATTTTATATATAATTATGTGTATAGTAAAATTCTAGTGTATAAGCTGTCTTTAAATAGAGCAATTTGTTTGCCTTTGCCTAAATTATATAATAGGATCTTTAATTTTTTCAGAATTCATTAATAATTTAATTAGATGTTACAATTATAAAATAATAAAGGAAATACATTGTAAAAGTTTATGCAGTAAGTGAAATGTGTTGTAGGTACAGACCTCACAATGATATAAATAATTATATTAATTTAAAAACTCATGCTTGTAATAATCAATGTTCTTTTTATCAAGCCTTAGTTTGTAAATTCCTCACTTCTTTTTCTCCACTTCTTTGCTTTGTGATATGGAATTGGCTGTAGAAGAACGTAATACACTTTGTTTCTTTGGAAACGTGCAGCGGGTTGCTGATTATCTCTAATAATGAAACTATTATCTCTAGCAGATAGGAACCAATATGTTGTTCTTTTTTCAAGTAATACTAATAAACATTCTCTCTGCCCCGGTAGCTGCGGATTTGCTTTTTAAATACTTTTTACTCAGTAATATGCTGCAATATATGAACAACTTCATATAACTTGAACAAATTCATCTCCTAATACATTTTTTATATATTTCTTTCTCTTTAATAAACACTTATGTGGAAGTATTTTGCTTTAAAATTTTACATATATTTCATAGATAATAACTGTAATGAATTTGTGCATATAAAATGTTATCTTTGTTGACTATTTTTTTCCATTTTATTTTACTTTACTTCTTTTCAGTGTTCCAAAATTCATTGTTAATGCACCACACCCAGCAGTCCATGTAACACATGCTCTCCTTAATATCCACCACCAGGCTCACGCAATCCCCCACCCTTCTCCCCTCCAAAACCCTCAGGATGTCTCTCAGAGTCCTCCACAGTCTCTCATGGTTTGTCTACCCCCCCGATTTCCCCCACCTCACTTCTCCTCTCCATCTCCCAAGGTCCTCTGTGTTACTCCTCATGCTCCACAAGTAAGTGAAATCATATGATAATTGACTCTCTCTGCTTGCTTATTTCTTTTAGCATAATTTTTTCCAGTCCTGTCCATGTTGATACAAATGTTGGGTATTCATCCTTTCTGATGGAGGCATAATACTCCATTATATAATTGGACAATATTTTTTTTCTTTTCTCCGAGGAGCACTAACATTTACTAGGTTCTCTCCAAGTCCCGAGTACCATTTCCACCCGTCAACCGCGTAGCCCAACAGCCCTAGGAGCTATGAGGGGGTTCTGAGACATGTCTGCAAATTCTGTGACCCTCTTTCCATCTGGAGCTGTAATCTGTCCCTTCCCCTTGAACCTGGGTGGACTCTGGTGGCGGCCCCCAGAAGAGAAGGTAGCAGAAGCTACCATGTAGCTCTGAGGCTGTGTGAGCAAAGGCGGGGAATCCCAGCAGCTTCCCTGCGTCTGCAACCGCTCGCTGCGCCCAGGTTCACGGGCGAACTCCGTGCTGGTTGTCGCTTCAAGCAAGGGGTCTGGATGGTCTCTGGTGTACCCACGGCTACCGGTGACATGATGTTGTTTTACGATCTCTGAGGTTCTGAAGCAGGTTCGACCGACCAGGTCTTCGTGCGGAGCATGGTGTCGGGGGACTCTAGGAGGGGCTTCCCGGCATAGCGGCCGGGGTGGGCACGTCGGGGTCACGGAGCTGCAGGGGGAGCCCGAGCGCACCGTGCGCTCCTCCTGCCTGCTGCGCACCGGGGGCTCCAAACCTGGGAAGTGCCAAGGGAATCAGGGGGTTACAGGACAGCCTGGGATGTCCCTAGAAGGGAGCAGGGAACTGTGGCAGGGGGGGTGGGGTGGGTGGAGCCCGTCTGTTCATTCACTGAAGGTCATCTTGGTTCTTTCCAGTTTGGTGACTGTGGCCATTGCTGCTATGAACATTGGGGTACAGATAGTTCTTCTTTTCACTATATCATTATCTTTGTGGTAAATACCCAGTAGTGCAATTGCAGGGTCATAGGGCAGCTCTATTTTTAATTTCGTAAGGAATCTCCACACTGTTTTTCAAAATGGCGGCACCAACTTCCATTCCCACCAACAGTGTAGGAGGGTTCCCCTTTTTCCACATCCTCTCCAACACTTGTTGTTTACTGTCTTGTTAATTTTGGCCATTCTAACTGGTGTAAAGTGGTATCTCAATGTGGTTTTGCTTTCAATTTCCCTGATGGCTAATGATGATGAACATTTTTTCATCTGTATGTCTTCTTTGGAGAAGTGTCTGCTCATGTCTTCTGCCCATTTTTTGCTGTGATTATCTTTGTGTATGTTGAGTTTGAGGAATTCTTTATAGATCTTGGTATCAGCCCTTTGTCTGTAGTGTCATTTGCAAATATCTTCTCTCTCTAGTGTCATTTGTGAATATCTTCTCCTATACTGTGGGTTGCCTCTATGTTTTGTGGACTGTTCCCTTTGCTGTGCAGAAGGTTTTGATCTTGATGAAGTCCCAAAAGTTCATTTTTGCTTTTGTTTCCTTTGCCTTTGGAGACATTTCTTGAAAGAAGTTGCTGTGGCTGATGTCCAAGAGGTTAGTGCTTATGCTCTCCCCTAGGATTCTGATGGATTCCTGCCTCATGTTGAGGTCTTTTATCCATTTTGAGTTTATCTTTGTGTATGGTATAAGAGAGTGGTCAAGTTTCATTCTTCTACACATAGTTGATTTGTTGACTACTTTAAATCACTTCTCCTTTTTTCCTGACTGAAATAGTATTTGTGGTGATATTTTATGTAGAAACAAGTTATGATTGTTATTGAAAATGGTGAAACTTCTCAGATGTTTAGAGACTAAATCTTCCTTTTAAGAACTATCTTTGAAAGATTATTATTTGATTCACAGCTACCAGGCAGTTGGTTAGATATGGAAGTAAAAACATAATAATAATAATGCAGTTAAAAGGCTAGATATTAATTTTGTTGAGTTTAATTAGTAGTGGCTTGCTTCCAAGTACAAGTAGCCATTAAACTTAAAGAGGATAAAGCTGCCAAGGATTTTGCCTAAAGCAGGTTAGGTTCAAAAATAAAATGACCATTAGTTCACTGCTGATGACAAGATATTTCACTATAGCTATTAGGCATGCAAAAGCTTTTATAAATTCTTAAATGCGTATCTTTGCTACTTTGGAAATACTTATTTTGGCAAAGAACTCATAACATCTTTTCTATTATTAATTCCAGCTTAATTAATGTAGAGGGTTTTATAATCAATAATTTTTTTCAAATGTACATGTTTTATCACAGGGCAAAATTTACATAGTTGTTTCGCTATGCAACTGCTTGTCAAAAATGTTCATATATGCAAAGGAACATATGTATAGTAAGAATAACTTCCTGGGGCACCTGGGTGGCTCAATGGGTTAAAGCCTCTGCCTTCGGCTCAGGTCATGATCCCAGGGTCTTGGGATCGAGTCCTGCATCAGGCTCTCTGCTCAGCAGGTAGCCTGCTTCCCCTTCTCTCTTTCTGCCTGCCTCTCTGCCTACTTGTGATCTCTGTCTGTCAAATAAATAAACAAAATCTAAAAAAAAAAAACTTCCCAAATTTTAAAGCAGTAGTAACATGTAACTTTGTAGAGAGCCAGTCCTTTTTCTCTTCCAGAATTAGCTTTCAAGGTACATTCTCCATTGGCCATATCAGAAAAACAAAACCATAATCATGTTGGTTATTCTACCTTTGTCTCAGTATATCTGCATCATTCAGTAATTACTTTTCTCTGAGTATCCCTGAGACTTTTAAGTTCATCTTCTATGCCGTTCATTCTTTGTAGTAAGTCGAAACTTATTTCCAGGCCTTTGGGAGAAGTTTATCCTCATCTTGAAAATAAATAAGTTTACACCGATGCATCAAAACTTTCAGCAAGAACTTCTGTATGACTTTATATTCATAAAGTCGATGACACAACTTAAATAGAATTAATCTGTGAGATATTCATCTAAGTTTGAATGATAATTAATACTCAAGGGTATGTATGTATTTGATGTGCTTTAAGTTTAAATGGACCAATGTTACTCTGAGAGATGTGCAGTTTGTCGAGCCCACAATATGTGGAATAAAACATATCATATTAAAAATGTTTAATTATATTCAGGTAAAACTCTATGGAATGAATGTATTTCAGCAGTTATATGCATTTCAAGATGGACAAGTACATATTCCTCTTCAGGTGAAAAGATAACACAGTAACAGTCAACAAAACAAGTTGTAAATATCTTATTTTTCAGGTTTAAAATACCTTTATAAATAGGTAGCAGTTTTAAAACAAACTTTTTAACATGACCTTATAGAGTTGTAAATGTCTTTACTTTATAAAGTGCTCCTATTCTTAGGATAATAATTGACAAAATCCTTAAGTAAGTCTTCTGCATATGTCTCACTGGTGGCTATAACATTCCTGGTTATTGTAATAAATTAGTCAGAATCATTCAGTCCTGTTACAAACAGATGGTTTCTGTTTTTCCCTTATAATTTCCAATAGGCACTCATTATAAACTAAAAACCAGTTATGGAATCCTCTAAAAGAAAAATAAAGGCAGTTTGGGATCTCTCACATTCAGGGCTTCATGGAGGACTCTTTTAACTGTTGGCACTTCTGAGTACAGGCTTTTGTCATCATAAACTTGCACCTGACGGTTCCAAGGGAATTAATCAGGATCTGGAGCACAATTATGATCCAGATGCTGATTTCATGAAAGCAGACTGTTCATCTAAGATCCAGCAGAACAAAATCTCATCATGTCTGAATGAATACAGCCAATGAGGGAAATCTAATTGCTTTTATAATACCAGTTATTGCTTTTAGATTAATACTACTATAGCTTTTAATTTCTATGTTTCATGATGGGCAAATGAGAAAGCAATTGATCTTTTTCTTCTAACCTTCCATTGAGCAGACTATATTCATGTAATACAGAATAAAACAGGTTTGGAATGGTATACACTTTCAACTCCCATTTCTTATAGATATAGGAAAATATCTAAGGGGTCCTAATATTATAAGCAGATTCATTTTAAGAGGAATACAGGATGATCATTCTCTAGGTATATGTCACATATTCAATAGCTTGTTTTGAAAACATTCCTCAACATTGGTCAAGGTACCTTTTCATGTCTCTTAACTCAATCTACATGAACCTATTATAGAAGGAAACTAAGGAACCGTTTTTAAGAAGCCATGAATTAATATTATTCAACCAGTCTATTTGACACCAAAAATAAAATATTAGTACAAGGGATACTGAAAAAATACTGACTCATAGTGCTGGATGCCATCTTTTTTGGGAGGGGGACAGGGTGCCATCTTTCTTTCCTTGGTATATATAGTTCCAATTTGACTTTTCAGCTGAAAATATGTATCACACTTGTAGTCTTTAGAGAAATACCTGACAGACTTGACTGAGCAGCACAGTTTATATAAAATTCATAACTTATCCATCCAATGATCAGCCCAGGTCATCAAGTAGCACATACTGTACTACATTACACTGATTTAGTGAGTGACAAGAATATGATGACAAAAGAATTAGAAAACAACATAAAACAAGTAAACAAACCATGTAGCTTTATTTTTCATATAAAAATGTATGCATTCGGGGGGCGCCTGGGTGGCTCAGTGGGTTACGCTGCTGCCTTCAGCTCAGGTCATGATCTCGGGGTCCTGGGATCGAGTCCCGCATCGGGCTCTCTGCTCAGCGGGGAGCCTGCTTCCCTCTCTCTCTCTCTGCCTGCCTCTCCATCTACTTGTGATTTCTCTCTGTCAAATAAATAAATAAAATCTTAAAAAAAAATGTATGCATTCGGTTGTTACATGTCCTAGCTATGCTTTCATTTGAATAGACATCTTCATAGACACACTTCTCTCTCATGTACAAATACAAACTGTCTAACCCTATTTGACTGTGATCCGATAAGACCCATTGTATGCCTAATGTGTAAGATGCCATACTAGATATTTGATGAAAATTATTTCAAGAAGCATACAAGCTTTTCAAGGTAGGAATTATCATTAATTAAAAGAAAAAAAAGAGCTCGGAGAATAAGTAATTTGTCCATGTTTACATCATCTAGCCGCTAACAATAGGAAGTATTGGGTCTCTCTTTGCTCACGTTCCTTACATTCATCTTTTCCCTCAGTTTTCCTTTCCCTCAGCATTTATTTCTGTTCTCTTTGGGAAAAGCTCTTTATATGAATGGCCACCAGTGCCATACAACATAAAACATATTGAAAGTGCTTTGTAGGACACATAATTAAAGGTACTATGAAGCCAAACAGGCTTGGAATCCCACTTTCACCATCTTCATGGCGTTTTTATAAGGATCAGTTGAAAACATGTGAAGCACTGAGGACTATGTCTTACAGGTAGTGAGAGCAGCCTGATTATTGTTCATTATCCTTGTTGTTGCTGTCCTTGTTGATATCATCACACTCAATAGTTATACACGTCTGTAAATTTGCCTAAGAATTCACTTGTATTTCCTTGGAGCATGAAAAGGAAACCCTGTTGCGCAATGTTTTGCTCTGAGATTTTCAATGCCAACATTTGTTCCAGCAACCAAAGAATAGCTTGTTTAGCAACGTAGAAAAAAATCTTAAACACACTTTTTTTATAGTCTTTTTTTTTTTTTTTCAATTAAGTAAGGTCTGTGCTCTACATGAGATTTTACCTCATGACCCCAAGATCAAGAGTTTTGTGCTTTACCAACTGAGCTAGCTGGACACCCCTAAGAAAAATTGTCATATAAAGCAGAGCTATTTAACCTACTAATTTATTATCAAACTCACTAAGACACCTAAAAGTTACCTGAAAATACTCTCTTTTGAAGTAAATATATTCTATCATAAGCATGTTCTAGCAATTTTGGAATTTGAAAGAAGATTGGTTAAGGTAAGAATCTCAAAATAGTATTTTTAAAGTATTTTCAGGTAAACAGAATATATATAAGCTTCCTTTTCAAGAAGGAACTCTGTGAGCTTCTCATTGCCTTTATGCCAGAATTCTTTTTTTTTTAAACTAATTCCAAACTCAACCTTCTACATAACTTCTCCATTCAATGCTCTGCCTCCTTGTTTTTGCTGATATTTCTAAACATTGTTTAGGGATGCCTGGGTGCTTCAGTCAGTTAAGCTTCTACCTTCAGTTCAGGTCATGATCTCAGGGTCCTGGGATTGAGTCTGTCATCCAGCTCTTTGCTCTGCGGGGATCCTGCTTCTTCCTCTGCCTATTGCTCTCCCTTTTTGTGCTTTCTCTCTCCCCCCCCCTCAAATAAATAAAATCTTTTAAAAATTTATTTTAATTCTGAAAGCAGCATATTTATTTTAATTCCACAAACATAGCTTGTCATCTCTCAATTAAATCTATCTCAAGATGTTCTCTTTACCAGAAGCATGACTCCTCCTGACCCACTTAGCCCTCAGTGCTCCATCAATTTTCAATTTGACTCTCATTTTTGTTTATTTTCTTTTCCCACAGTGTGATATCAGAGTATATGCCTTATTAATCTTTAGATTTGGTTCCATTTTCTTCTGGACTGCATTATGCGTAATGAGAAAGGCTTATTCTCTCTTCCTTTGATTATCATGTAATTGGTATTTAGAAATTGTTAAATGTTTGTATAATTTAAAAGAGAAGGAATCATTTTACATGGAAAACATAAAATGTTGAAAACTTCTATGTGGAAACAAATTTACAAATTTAGTATCTATATGTCCTATACGTACCTCCCAGTTTAAACCTCATGACATAGTACTATCCCATGGTAATTCCATTTGACCAATGAGACAATTTGCTAATATAATCAATAGAGTAAAAGAATATGTATAGATAAATTGTTCTATAATAATTTTCTTTAAACCATGTGTTTAGTTACATACAATTGGAACTTTGTTTCTATAACCAAATTTGAGTCTTAGATGATTCGATTTTCCATAATTCAGTTTTTTTCTATTCACACTAAGCCTTGAATTAATCCATAAGCATTGCTTTATCACTCCCAAGATGGGGTAGTCAGGTCCTTAGCTATTTATTCCATATGTACGGACACCATTGTGGTATTTATATTTTCCGAAATCTTTGATAGGAAACTATTCACATAAATACTTGGTAATAAATGTTCATTTACACCAACTCATGGAGCCAGAAGATGTTTTCAAGTATTCAAAAGTTAAAAGAATGAATTACCAAAGACTCACACTACAAGATGTGTTAAGCCAAATCTTTTGGGAGAAGAAAGATGACTCTGTATGGAATATAGATCTACACAAAGGATGGGGAGTGCTGGAAATGGGAACTACATAAATATATATACACTTTGCTTATATACCCCATTAAAAGATAATTGTTATTTAAATGAAAATAATATGCAGTTTGGTTTTTATATCATGCATAGAATTAAAAAGAATGACAGTATTAACAAAAATGTCAAAAAGATAAAAATGCAAATAAAAATTTTAAGTTCTTACAGTAAAATGTATATGGTATCACATAAGTGTGATAAGTTAAATATATATAATATAAACTCTGTCATTAAAATGAAAAAGTTATAACAAATTTATCAGAAAAGAAGGTAAAACAGAACTAAACATTATTATCAATCTAAAAGACAACAAAAGAGAAAAGGAAACAAAAAGCAGATAATACAAATAGAAAACAGATAGCAATTTTATGGTTTAAACCGAGCCATATTATCAATAATATAAATAAAAGTGTTGTGAAAGCCTAAATTAAAATCAGAGATGATTTGGTTAGACATTAAAGCAAGATCAATTATGTGCTCTCTGCAACAAATACACTTCAAATACAAAGTCACATATAAAATAAAATAAATGGATGCAAAGAAATATACCGTGTTCATATTAATCTTTTTTCTTTTTATATATTAATCTTTTTAAAAACAAAAACAAATGACATAAATATAAATAGATGATATATTGTGACCAAGTAAAATTTATCCTAGTGATGCATGCATGGTTTTTTTTTTTTTTTAAACATTTTATTTATATATATGACAAATAAAGATCACAAGAATGGCAGGCGGGGGGGGGGGGGAAGCAGACTTCCTGCTGAGCAGGGACCCTGATGTGGGGCTTGATCCCAGAACCCTGAGATCATGACCTGAGCTACAGGCAGAGTCTTTAACCACAGCCAACCAGGTGCCTCCATGCATGCTTACTTTAATGTTTATAACCAATCAAGATCATTACACATTTTAAAATCTAAAAAGAAAAATCATATTACCTCAATAAATGCAGAAAAAGCTTTTGACAAAATCCAATTTCCATCTAGAAAAGGAAAACCTAAGCAAAGTAGGAACAGAAGGAAACTCATTCAGTTTGATAAAGGGATCTAAGAAAAACCTGGCGTTTACACCATACTTAATAGTGAACGACACTTCCCTTAACATTATGCAAAAACAAGCGACCAATCTCATTACATCTGTTCAACATTATACTGTAGCCAAATGAAGAAAAAGAGACATAAAGCATTCAGATGAAAGAGGAAGAAGTAAAATACCCTTTATTCAAAGACAATATGTCTATATAAAACTGAGTGGAATCTGCAAAATGTTCGTAGAACTAAGAAGCGTTCTAACATGTTTGCAAGATACATTATAAACATACTGAAGTCAGTCTATTTCCTCACACTAACATCAAACAGAAACTGAAATGTTGGAATATAAAATTATAAATGGCAATGTAGAGATAAACCTGGTAAGTGACATGCAGTATCTGTACAATGAAGACTATAAAGTATTTCTGAAAGAATATAAAAAGACCTGAACCAATAGAGATATAGACTATGCTTATGTACTGGAAATTATAAAATGGTTACATTTTTAATTATCTCTAAATTATCTGTAGATGTAATATAATACCT
The DNA here is from genome assembly GCF_030435805.1 of Mustela lutreola. Taxonomy (NCBI): domain Eukaryota; kingdom Metazoa; phylum Chordata; class Mammalia; order Carnivora; family Mustelidae; genus Mustela; species Mustela lutreola. The sequence goes on along the minus strand of NC_081302.1, from coordinate 20,687,420 downwards.
TTCAAAATCCACAGAACTTTTTTGTAGAGATAAATTTATTATAAAATCACTATGAAATTACATAGAAACTGTCATGGCCAAATGACTTTGTAAAAGAGGAACGATTTGGAGGACAGATTTGGTTAAAAGATTAATCAAAAAACCATGTTAAGACACTGATATTGCACAAGATCGACAAGTCTATCAATGGAACAGAGGAAAGATTATAGACTTGTAAAAAGTTGATTTTGAAAACGATGTAATGGAAGTACAGTAGAGAAAGGAAATTAAGTAGATGGTGCTGGGAAAGTATATGTCTATACAGCAACTTTTAAAAATTCAGAATAGATTTCAGAACAAATATATTAAATCTCACACTAGTGATCCGTGGGAGTGGCCGCCACGACTAGCATGATTGTTGGCTCAGAAAAGAAAACTGTCCAGATCAGGGAAATAACAAAGAAGGTGGCTAAGCAGGCAGACAGAGGGTGTTTTGAGGAAGGGAAGTAAGATTTATGTGAGATAGGAGATATTAAAACTTCGTCCAGTAAATGAAAAGTAGGGTGTGTTTGAGTGAGGGGGTAATACTTGCAACATTACATAAAAAAACCCTAATAGTGCAATGTATTGTGGCATTTCGTTACACAAAGATTTCTTAGAAGCAACTCCACAAGGAACATCTATAAAAACAAATAAATGATAATAGAACATCATTATTTTATTTAAATTCCGTTCTTCAAAAGGTATAGATAAGTGAATGAAGAGATGATACTTTGAAAGAAAATACTTGCAAGTGATACATCTCATAAAAAACGTGCATCCTGATTATACAAATATTCTCAAAGTAAGAAGAAAACTCAATAAAAATGGATAAAGTCTTGAACTGACATTTTACCAAAGTTGTTTCATCAGAAAGATATAAAAGATTTGGACAGACATCTTACAATATTTACCTTCAGAAATAAGTATATGAAACTGTGTAACATCTTTAGATGTTAGGAATATTCAAATTAAAACCAGAAGGAAATAACACTAATCACCTGTTAGAATACCTGGAATTAGAGTGATTGATCATTCTACACAAATATCCACAGCAAGTTTATAAGACTCCCAAACTGAAATATTTATCAATGAATGAATGGGTAATCAAATGATAATATGTTAACAAAGAAACTTTATTCAGCAATAAAGAAGAAGAAAACTGTCAATACATGATACAATGTGAAGAATTCAAAATTGTTACTCTGAGAGCAAATGAAAGCCAATTAAAAGGGAGTGCAGATTGTATTACTCTACATTGATTCATAGGAAAAGCCAGTGAACACATTGTGACCAAAAACGTGAGTGTCTGAATGAGGAGATGGGAGGGGCATAAAGGAAAAATGTAAAGAAGCACAAGGAAATTTTGGGATGATGTATATGTTTGTTATCTTGACTATGAGATAATTTCATGGAATGGATGTATGATGAAGGGAAGCAGAATATGCCACCCCCAAATATGCCAGTTTGGCATATTGATTTGAAGGTAAAGATCTTTAGAAACAATTGGTGAAAGAAAGATGCCCTGATCCTGTCTGCCTGAAAGCTGGAGATAAATCTCCCACGTGGAAGGCACCAACCTGGACCAGAATGAAAAAAGGCATTCTTATCACCACAGATATAGGATTTAGGGCTTCAAAGGCTGTTTAAACAAACTTTGTTACATCTTCACCAATTTATTACCCCAAGCCCAAACCCCTTTGTTTTGTCAATTCCTCACAAATCTATTGTTTCTTTGTCTAAACAGTAGAAAAGCTTCTGGCTTCAAGTCTCATGTTTTTATGAATCTCTTGTATGTATGAAATCAAATTTGTTTTTCTCCTGTTAATCTGTTTTATGTCAATATAATTATTTAATCAGCTGAAGAACCTAGATGAGAGGAAGGGAAGAATTTTCTACCCCTACTTGTCAAAGCATATCAAAGTATACATTTTATATATGTACAACTTATAGTATATAAATGACATCAAGGTAAATCTTTTAAAAAAAAAAAAAGGTAGGAAGGAGAATTATTAAGAAGACATTAAAACTTTAACAAATCATAAGACCTGAGAGAAAAAGACAGAAATACTAAACATTCCAGGTATGGATTCTTTGGGGGGGGGGTAGGATCATATAAATATATATCAGGTACTATTAATAAAAGGAAAAGTTCAAAGTGACAAAATAATATAGAAGTGAAATTATAAGAATAAAATATAGAATTTTGCAAACAAATTTGAGAACATAGATGGAAAAAATGTCTTTCTTGAAGTATATACAATTAACAAATCTGAGCATATAAAGATATAAAATAGATAACACACCATAAGCAAAACAGATAAAGTTGATAATTACCTTAATTTCTAAAATTTAACATTATATCTTAATATTGAATAAGAAAAATCAATTTGTAATCCCTTCAGTTTTCATGTTTATGTACCACTATATAGCACATTATTTTTTGTTTTGTTTTATAATAGTAGGTACTAATATATGACTGGGATATTTCTTCAGTAATACACAAAGTCCTGCTAAAACAAGTTTGTCTGGAGTTATAAACCATATGAGTGTGGGTCAAGAAAAAAGAGAAATTTATTATAATTTCAAACTTCTAGAAAAGAATATATATACTTAAAATTATAAAACGATCCCATGCTTATAAAATGATCCCCACTTAAAAAAAAGAACATTAAATAAATCTTTTATGATTATAGCCCCTCCATCCCTCCAGTTAATAACTTGAAATTTCTGTTTATCACAAATATCTTGCTGTATATTCTTATCATATATATAAGCATACCTAAGCATTATACTGTACAATATTACGTGTTTTCAAAATTCAATGAAAATGTACCACATGACTTATTAGCAACTTGGTTTGTACTGTCAATACTATTTTTTTTTAACCTTAATTAATGTCACCATGCACAGCTAAATTTTGTCCCAAGATATTTGAGTTTTCTTTTAGGCTTTTTGCAATTGTAGTTCTTATGATGACTGCTTTGGTTATTGTTGCTTTGGTCATCCTTGTATACAACTTCTAAGAAATATGTTTAGGAAGCATATTCAGAGTAGAATTGTTGGATCTTAATTTACAGGAAGACTGACATATGCCAGTAAAGTAAATGGCTCTCCAATATAATTATATCAACTTATGCTCTATCTGCAATTTCAGATTGCCATTTGTGGAACAATATTACAAAACTTGCAATTGATAAATTTTTAACATCTTGTCAACATAGTGATTCTAACGTACTTATGGAGTGATTTAAATTTCTGTATCGCTAATTATTTAGTGATCAAACAGATTTTTCATAGTATTACAGACACTTATGTTATCTCCTTTGTGAAATATCTGGTGATATATTTTTCCCATTTTATCCATTAAGTTGTTTTCCTATTTATTGATTTTTTTGAGCACTGCTTTGAAAATTAAATATTTTAAAAATGTCTTCCAAATTTTTTTATTTACCTTTTGGAATTATTGTATATTTTTATAAGCAAAAGTTGTAAGTTTTAAATGAGTTCAGTTTGCACAATATCTATAACAGTTTGTGTGATATATATAAAAACTCAACTATAAAGAAGAACAACACACCCAGAAAACATAGAGCCAAAAAAGTTCCATTTTCAGATAAACCCTGAGATTATGTACCAGTGACAGAACTTCCTTAGAAAATTTTTTAAAGATGTACTTCAGAAATAAGGAATTAGTTTCTGAAAGTGAAAAAAACAGTGAACAAAGAATTAATGACCCACATAGATAAATCCAAATAATTCGTGATTTATGAAATTCTGAAAACAAGCTCTATATAGTAAGCTCTGGTAGAAAAGTTGTAGCTCTAGGTGTATAGATGTTTACATGTGATGTAAATTAGACAGAGATGATTTGAGTGAAAGCATTTTCAGTTTATGGTATTAGATAGGAGATTAAAGATTATAATGTAAATTATTTTTATAAGGTATTTATTTATTTGACAGAGAGAGAGGGAGAGATGGATCACAAACAGGAAGAGTGAGAAACCCCATGCCCAGCTCAGTGCCAGGCTCAAGGGGGGGCTCCATCACTCAATGACTGTGCCACCCAGGTGCCCCAACAATTAAACTGTTTTTAAATTTAAATTTAATTTATTTTTTTTCAGTGATCCATAATTCATTGTTTATGCACCACATCCAGTGCTCCATGCAATATATGCCCTCCTTAATACCTGCCACAGGGCTCATCCAACTCCTTCCTCTCCAAAACCTGTTTGTTTCTCAGAGTCCATATCTCTCAAGGTTTGTCTCCCCCTCTGATTTCCCCCATCTCACTTCTCTCCATCTCCCAATGTTGTTATTCCTTATGCTCCACAAGTAAGTGAAACCATATGATAATTGACTCTCTCTGCTGAGTGAAATAAGGCAAACAATTAAAATCTTAAGAAAGAAGTCACTGGAACCAATTCAGTGGCAAGCCATCAAACAATTTTAAACATACTAACAATAAATCACCACATCACAGTGTTTAGCAACTACTTCTCAGCCTCAGCAGAGCGATCAAGGACTGAATGCGCATTCAAACTGAATAACAGAGTTACTCCTAAAATTGGTCCCTCGGGTTTAGGGTTGAGTGAGCTTTGAATTGCCCGCATTCTATTGACTGTTCAATTCTCTCAGTCAATTGATAAATAAAATACTTCAGTCATCAGAATTAATCCACTTTCGTAACACTTTTCTTTAAACATTAGATTAGGTCTTTTTGTTTATTGAATTTCAGATTCTGGTCAAGTTAAATGAAGTTTATGTCATTACAAATTGTCAGGCATAACTCCTCCTGGGGAATTTGAGGAATTTTTTTGTGGAATTAAATCTTTCTAAAATCAGCAGAGAGCAACATGATTTATGCCAGCATGTTGAAATAGGTTTTTTATTTTTTATGGAAAATAATTATATCAAAATAAAACACTTGAAAGATGTATTTCATTAGTATCAATAATTAGTTGAATTCAGCCTGGGTGGGCCATTTCTAGTAACTAAAATGGGAGAACCTATGATGCATTTATATTTAATATAGGGTACTTGATTGTTTTGAAGATATAAGTATGTATTTTTGTTTATATCATTCTCTTTCCCCTCAGTAATTTAATCTTAAAGAATATACAAGTAATTGTTTTGATAAATTCCTTTAGCCATCATTTTAAAGTAGGTAAGTGATAAACTCTTAGTGTTCCTTCATCTGTGAATGTGTTGATTCCCTCTTCATTTTTGAAGAATATTTTCACTCAATATAGGATTCTGAGTTGGTAGGCTTTTTGTTTCTTTGTTTCTCCCAGCACTTGAAAAGTGTTCTGCCACTTCCTTCTGATCTCAAGAAGGATTTATTGTGAGAAATCAGTTGTCATTTCATTTTTTTTCCCTTACAGGTAAATGTCTTTTTCTCTCTCACTGATTTTCAGGTATTTTCTTTGTCTTTATTTTTCAGAAGCTTATCTATGATGTGCCTTGGTTTGTATTTCTATAGGTTCATCTGTTTAGGGATTCAGTGAAGTTCTTGGACCATAGATTAATGTCCCCCCCCCCCTAAATTTGGGAGGTTTATTCTATTATTTTTCAGCGCTTTATTCTCCTTCTTCTTTTCAACTCTAGTGATGAATTTAGTTAGCATATTATAGTTTCACTGTTTCTTAGATGTTATTTATTTTTAACTCTATTTTCTTTTGTTATTCAGGATAAATGACTTTTAAGTTTTAATTTTACTAATTCCTCTGTCTTCTTCTTCTGCACCTATACATTGATAGTTATTTTAATTCTTTGGTCATTATACTTTTTAGTTATTAAGTTTCCATTGGCTTCTTCTTTGTATTTTCTGGTTCTTTGCTAGGAGTCTTTATTTTTTTCATTTACTTCAAACATGACCATTGAAGGAAGTTTATGAAGACTACTTGAAAATATGTGTCAGATAATTCCAATATTTCTGTCGTCACTTTTTTGCCATCTCTTGATTGTGTTTTTAATTCAGTTTGAAATCTTTTTGGTTCTTGGTTCAATAAGTGTTATTTAATTGAAATCTAGAGATTTTGAATATTATGTGGAAGTATACTGAAGGTTAAATTTTTCTCTTAGCTTCTTTTCTTTTGATTTGGTTTCAGTGGATGGGTTCAGGAGTCTCAGTATAGCCTTGGGAAAGTGGACTATTTAGACTCCCCACTCAGGATTTTCTGGCATAGATAAAGGTGGGGCTACAGTTCTAATCTGTGGGATTTGACTATTGCTTTCTGAAAGTTTTCTGTCTTGCTGAGATGTCTCTGACTTGTTTTTGTTTCTTTTTGGCTAGAAAGGTCAGGCTTTCTGAGGAGATTTTACTGCACATAGTAGCATTTACAGGTTGCTGGATACCCCAGCATCCATTCTAGAGTACAGACATACCTTGTCTTATTGTGTTTCACTTTATTGTACTTCACAATTGGGGCTTTTTCTTTTTTAATAAACTGAAGGTTTGTTGTCACCCTGCCTCAAGCAAGTGTGTTGGCACCATGTTTCCAACAGTATTTGTTCACTTGTGTCTCTGTTGTGCATTTTGGTAATTCTCACAATATTTCAAACTTTATTATTATTATTATATTTTCGTCATGGAGATCTGTGATCAGTGACCTTTGATGTTACTATTGTAATTTGTGAGGACCACAAACTGCTCCCGTATAAAACAATGAACTTTGCTGATAAAATTTGTGTGTGTTCTGGTTGCTCCACTGACTTGCCATTTCCCATCTCCTCCCTCTCCTCAGGCCTCCCTGTTCCCTGAGAAACAACAGTGTTGAAATTAAGCCAGTTAACAACCCTATAGTAATTTCTAAGTGTTCAAATGAAAGAAAAATTGCACACCTCTCACTTTAAATCCAAAGCTAGAACTGATTAAGTTTAGTAAGAAACGTGTGGTGAAAGCTAAGATGAGCTGAAAGCTACGCCTCTAATGCCAGTTAGCCAAGTTGTGAATATGAAGTAGAAGTTCTGGAAGGAACTTAAAAGTGCTAGTCCAGTGAATGCACTAATGATAGGAAAGCAGGGGCACCTGGGTGGCACAGTCAGTTAAGCATCTGCCTTTGGCTCAGGTCATGATCCCAGGGTCCTGGGATCGAGCCCTGTGTCAGGCTTCCTGCTCAACAGGAGCCTGATTCTCCCTCTACCATTCCCTCTGCTTGTGTTCCCTCTCTCACTATGTCTTTCTCAAATAAATAAGCAATAATATATATATATATATATATATACATATATATATATATATATATATATATATGCAGGCCAGCCACACCATTCCCTTAAATCAAAGCTTAATCCAAAGCTAAGTCCCAATTGTCTTCAATTCTATGATGGTTGAAGGTAGAGAGAGGTGAGAAAACTGTAGGACAAGCTCTGAAGCTAGCAGTGGTTGGTTCATGAGGTTTAAGGAAAGAAACTATCCCCATAACATAAAACTACAAAGAGAAGCAGAAGTGCTGATATAGAACCTGCAGCTAGTTTTTCAGAAGATGAGCTAAGATAAGTAATTAAGGTGGCTGCACTAAATAACAGATTTTCAATGTAGACAAAACAATCTACTAGAAGAAGAAGATGCCACCTGGCACTTTCATAGCTAGAGAGGAAAAGTCAGTGCCTGGTTTCAAAACCTCAGAGGCCAACTGGCTTTCTTATTAGGGGTTAATGCAGCTGTTGACTTTAAGTTGAAGCCAATGTTAATTTCTATTCCAAAAACCCTAGAGCCCTTAATAATTATGCTAAATCTACTCTGTCTTTGATTTATAAATGGAACAACAGAGCCTAGCTGACAGCATATCTGCATATAGCATGACTTATTAAATATTTTAAGCACACTGTTGAGACCTACTACTCAGCAAAAAAAGATTGCTTTCAAAATGTTACTGTTCATTGGCAATGTACTCATTACTGAAGAGCTCTGCTGGAGATGGACAACAAGATTAATGTTGTTTTCATGCCTACTAATACAACAGCTCTTCTGTAATACAATCCACTTTGGATCAAGGAGGCATTTTTACTTTCAAGTCTTATTATTGAAGAAATAATTTTTGTAAGGCTATAGCTTCTGTAGATAGTGACCCCTCTGATGGAGCAGGGGAAAGAACATTGAAAACCTGGAAAAGATTCTCCATTCTAAGTATCATTAAGAACATTCATGATTCATGGGAAGTGGTCAAAAATATCAACATTAACAGGAGTTGGAAAAAGTTGCTTCCAACCCTCATAGGTGATTTTGAGGAGATCAGTACTTCAGTGGAGGCAGTAACTGCAGTTGTGAGAGAAATAGCAAGAGAACTGGCACTAGAAGTGGAACCTGTCTATGCCATCAGATTGCAGCAAATCTCATGATAAACTTGAAAGGATGAGGAGTTGCGTCTTATGGATGAGCAAAGAAAGTGGTTTCTTGAGATAGAATTTACTCCTAGTGAAGATGCCGTGAGGGTTGTTGAAACAACAGCAGAGGATTTACAATATTACATACACTGAGTTGATAAAGCAGTGGCAGGGATGAGAAGATTGGCTTCAGTTTTGAAAGAAATTCTACTGAAGGTTAAATGCTATCAAATAGCACCATATCTACAGAAAGAAGGGCTGTGAAGGGAAAGAGGGAAGGAAGAGCTAATTTGTGAAGGATAGAGGTAATCAATGAGGCAAACTTCCGTGTCTTATTTTAAGAAATTACAATGGCCACGCCAACTTTCATCAGCTACCACTGACAGTGATCTGACAGCAGCCATCAACAATGAGCCAAGACCTTCCATTGGCAAAAAGATTACAAGCTGGTTGAAGCTCAGATGATGTTTGGCATTTTTGAGCAATAAAGCATGTTTTAATTTAAGATATGCACATCATCTTTTTAGACACAATATTATTTCACACTTCATAAAATACAGTATAGTTTAAACATAACTTTTAAATGTGCTGAAAAGCCCCAAAATTGATTTGACTCACTTTATTGTGATATTCACTCCATTGTGCTGGTGGAACCTGCACAATCTCTGAGGTATGCCTGTATATGAGCCAATAAGAAATTTCTGGAACTTAACTACCATGTTGTTTTCAGGCACATGAACATTATCTGGCCCACACACTTTTCTCCAATTTTCAAAATTCTTTTATGTTGCTTTTACATGGAATGCCCACCATTTGTCATTGTACTTAGAGGAGAAATAGGAAAAAAAAGTACAAATACCCCATTATCCTTTGTTTCTGTTTCTTAACTTATTTTCCTTTGGTGCAATTTTCTCCCTCTTCATTAGGTTAAAGAAAATGTGCACTTAATTGCTGACATATTTTTATGGTGGCTGTTTCTAAAGCCTTATCAAATCCTTATCAAATGATACTCATATTGGGACACCTGGGTGGCTCAACCATTAAGCATCTGCCTTTGGTTCAGGTCATGATCCCAGAGTCCTGAGATTGAATCCCATGTCAGGCTTCCTGCTTAGCAGGAAATCTGCTTCTCCCTCTCTCTCTTCCACTCCCCATGCTTGTATTCCCTCTCTTGCTATCTCTCTCTGCCAAATAAATAAATAAAATATTTTTAAAAATAATACTCATATTATTTTTGGTATTTGTGTCAGTTTATGGGCTTTCTTACTCAAGTTGAGGTTTCCTTTGCTTTTCGTAGAACAGTGATTTTCAGTTGTACCATGGACATCTGGGTTCTTTTATTAGGAGAATCTCGATCCTATGTGAATCATCAGCTTGCCCTGTTTAGTTTCAGCATTTAGGTCTGACCAATTTTAAAGGCTATAGTTCCAGTGAGTGTTCAGGTTCCTCCTATGACAGTGCATTTCTGCTCTGCTCATTGTCTGGTGCTTCAGGGATTCCTGCTCCATCCCTGCTGGTGCCACCTGTAAAGACAGAAGGAACTTTCCTGAGCTTCCCTCTGTGACTGGGCAACATTTGAGAGATGAGAGCAAAGCTTCCGGGCTGGTGTATCTATGCTACAGTATAGAGGGCAAAGAGATGCATAGTTTTGCATCAGGATTCCTGCTGGTACCCCAGTTGATAAGCCGGGTCTTGGGTGACTCAGGAGGACTTTGTTACCACAGCTGCTAATAAATCCCTTTAGGTCCACTCACTGAATTTAAGTTATGAAGCTTGGCCTGGGATAGCCAGGTTTCATTACGACCTCTGCTACAGGCAGGTTAGATGCCCAGTGGAGCCCAAATTTTGAGCAGGGCTGGAGTGGATTACCTTTGCTATTACTACCACCAGTGGATCATATCATCAGCAGCAGCCAGCTGATGAGTCAGTTAGGGCTCTCTGCTAGGTCTCTGTTAGATTTCTGCTTTTCAGGTCCTTTAACCAGCAAGGGCAGGTTATTCTTGTATGTTGCCGATTTCATAGACTTTTCACTATACCTATTGTGGTTTGCTATTATTTTCTCTGCCACTGCCTAGGTCAAATATATATCAGGGAGAGAAAGAAAACCCAGGGAACTCACTTCATTGTAGTTTCTCATGTCTTGGGTTCCAAGGTATTCTGGGGTAATTAGGATTCCTTCATTGTTAGTGTAATAAATCCAAGGTATTTAGTTGTATTAAGAAGGAGAAGAACAAGGAAAAGTAAAACTATACTATCGTCTTCACCACCTGTAAGTGTACCAAATCGTATTTTAAAATATCTTTGTGGGCAATATAACTTTCACTCTTAAAAGAGCAAACATTTTTGCTTTGACTTTATGATAGTACTCATTTCTCCCAGGCTTGCTATCTCCTCCCAAATAAGGTAGACATATCTTATTTTTCTTTTCTTTGTTTCACAGGGATTTTAACCCTTAGTATTTGAAGCTGATTGATCCAGATAATAAAGATTAGTACTTTATCTTGCTTTGATGTTGGTTTTTGCCATGTTTGTAACTGTTTGAAACTTAAGGCTACTTAAGGTACTTAAGGTTAGCTCCCTTGAAATTACGTTGAGATAAGGGACTACAAAGTTTGGAGGATATGGTAGTCATATCTTACGTTGTGTTGAGATAAGGGACTACAAAGTTTGGAGGATATGGTAGTCATTTTGGTGAAGATACAAGGAAATGTGAAGATCAACTATACAGTTGTTCCTTGTACAAAATGGGTTTGAACTGTGCAGGTTGACTTTCATGTAGATTTTTTAAAAATATTTTATTTATTTATTTGACAGAGAGAGATCACAAGTAGGCAGAGAGGCATGCAGAGAGAGAGGAAGAAGCAGGTTCCCCGCTGAGCAGGGAGCCTGACATGCAGGCCCAATTCCAGGACCCTGAGATCATAACCTGAGCTGAAGACAGAGACCACCCGGATGCCCATATGTGGACCTTTTATGATAGAACACTTGTACACGTATTTTGTCTTCCTTCTTATTTTCTTAATATTTTATTTTTTCTAGATTACTTTATTGTAAGGACAAAAGAGATAATACATAAAGCATATCAAAATATGTATTAATTGACTGTTTACATTATCAGTAAGGCTTTCAGTCATTTGAAAGCTCTTACTTTGCGCACAAAACACAACAGCTGTGTTTCAGTTTCGAAAAGGAGAGAAAGCTTATTATTTTTGAAACCTAATAGAAACAGAAGAGAAAGTGAATCTACACTTAAATGATATAATAATAGGCAATGAATGAGAATAAAACAAAGTTATAAAAAACAACAACAACAAAGTTATATAAAACCAGGTACTTACAACATCTGACCTCATCAGCTAGAGAAGCCCCATAGGAAAAATCAGGCTGGAGTCCTGAAAGCGATGCCTGCACAGAGTGTCCTCCCCTCAAGTGGGACTTCCAACAGACCACTCCCAAACCCCCATAACCAATAACAGGGTTTAAAATTAAATGTTTCTTTACCTACATGCAGTTTCGACTGAGCTGCATTTCCATGTCATCATGTTTCTATATTTCCAAGAATCCCAGGCTTTGTGTCTGCCTCCCCTCCAAGATTCCATTCAGGGGAGGCCACACCAGCGTGGAGCAAGATGGGACTTGAGACAAGATTTGACACTCTTGGCATCCAGACCAGAAGAGCCAGTTCTTACTTGGAAGCCAGATTGACATACCGCAAAAAACCAAGCTCCCAAGGTTCCTCACAGAGCATGAGTCTCACAAACAACACTTGTTAGCCTGCCTGTGTACTTGTAAAGTCTGGGTGGTTGGTTACAAGGGACAAATCACAAAAACATCCATACAGAATATAATCATTAAATTTGGGGGGAGTCAGAAGTGAGGTGTGGATTTTCTACTTTCAGCATCCATAACTCCAGTGTTCTTCAAAGGTGAACTATAATTATTTAATAAATTTCACTATGCTTTTCCCTACACAAGCTTCTGTTTTTCAGTTCGTTAATGACTATCTCAATATTTAAACTTCACTCTTTAGAAAATGGAATCAAAGAGAAAATAAAAGATTCTGATTGGCCAGGAGTTGATAGCTGACCCGGTATGACCTCCCCATCTGAGGTAGCAGACTCTATTCTGAGATAAATACATCTCCTCTCATTTGGCCACCAAGCCCTTTTGTTTTTGTTTTTTTTTGTTGTTATCGCTGTTGTTCCCTACCCCCCTTTAAAAAAGTATTTGAAGTGAAAGCCTTTAAAATTTCTTTCTATTAGTCCTAGCAACACTGTACTCTCATCACAGACTGGAAATAATTTGGCTATTATAAATAATGTTGCAATAAACAAAGGGATGCAAATATCTTTTCAAATTAGTGCTTTCATATTCCTTGGATAAATACCCAGTAGTTGAATTACTGGATCATATGGTAATTCTATTTTTAATTATTTTAAGTTTTTATATTAATTCCACTTAGTCAACATACAGTGTAATATTACCTTCAGGTGTACAATACAGTGATTCAAAACTTCTGAACGTGACCCAGTGCTCGTCACAGCAAGTGCCCTGCTTAACTTCCATCACCTATTTCCTCCATCCCTCACCCACCACCCCTCTGGTAACCATCAATTTTTTCCCCTTAATTAAGAGGCCCTTTCCTTCCTGGCTTCTCTCTCTCTCTTTTTCATTTTTCTCATTTGTTTTGTTTCTTAAATTCCACATATGAGTGAAATCATGTGATATTTGTCTTTCTCTGACTAGCTTATTTTGCTTAATGCTATACTCTCTAGATCCAACCATATCATTGCAAGAGTCAAGATTTCATTCTTTTTTGTGGCTGAGTAATAGGTCACCATCTTCTTTATCCATTCATCAATCGATGGAAATGTGGATGACATCAATCGATAGACATTTGGGATGCTTCCATAATTTGGCTATTATAAATAATGCTGCTATAAACATAGGGGTGCATGTATCACTTTGAATTAGTGTTTTTGTGTTCGTTGGGTAAATACCCAATAGTGCAAATGCTGGATCATAGTGTAGTTCTGTTTTTAACTTCTTGAGGAACTTTCATACTCTTTTCCACTATGGCTGTACCAGTAAAAGAATGAAATTTTATCATTTGCAACAACATATATGGATGCAGAGAGTATAATGCTAAGTGAAATAAGTCAGTCAGAGTAAGACAATTACCATTATTTTGCTCACATATGGAATTTAAGAAGCAAAAGAAAAAAAAGAAGAAAAAAAACCTAGAAATAATTTTTATAGTCCTTGGTATTATCTCTTTTTGTACTTTGACAAATATAAATTATCTTCTGTTTGTGGGGATATTTATAATATTTATTTAAAAATTTTCCTCATACTGTACATACAGATTTCCATTTCACATGTGCTTCTTTGTCCCTCCTGTTTGGTATCAAGAACTTGGTCAGTTCATGAGCATAATGCATTGTTACATTCAACACTCCTTGCAAAAGTATTTATTGAGCACCTTTGTGTTAACCACTAGTGAATGACATTATAGAGATAAAAAATGAAACACTTCTCTTAGAGGACATTTATAACTAAACAATTAAAATGCATAGAATAGTTAGAGTTACTCTTAAATACTGTTTAGACTAGGATGATAAATGATAATGGAGAAAATCCCTACCTTAATGAGAATGATTCAAAATACCTCTCTGGGGAGATGTTGCCCAAATATGGAGTATTTAATGACCCATGTGAAGACTTGAGTGGAAAGAGCCCGGGTTGTGGAGAAAGTATGTGAAAAGTTTCCAAGTTTGGAAAGAATTTATGTGGTACCAGGATCCACATAAAGATTATTAAAGGAGGAAGATAGAACAGTCAAGGGGATACTGTTTCAAAGATGGACAGGGACAGAGCAGATAGCGCCCCATAGACTATGATAAGGCTTGGGATTTATTTTACCAGAATTCCTACTATGCTCATTAAAAAAAAAATAGATTTATTTATTTGAGAGAGAGAGAGAGAGAGACTGTGCATGAGCAACTAGAGGGAGTGGAAGAAGGAGATGCAGACTCTCTGCTAAGCAGGGAATCAGATGCAGAGCTCATCCCAAGGCCAGGACACTGGAGTCATGACCTGAACTGAAGGCAGACATCTACTATGATTATTTTTGTGTATTTTATCTTATACTTTATATATTATATAGGTTACAATACAACATTTCCTGAGAGAAGGCAGAAGTTTTAAATAGTTAATGCATTAGCTAAATCATTATCTAAAATAGATACAAACTTCCTCAATAAATTTGAATTAACTCCTTATACAACCTCTTGTTTGCACTCCCCCAACCATCAGTGTACTGTTAGAATTCTATCTTTGGCACTTACTATGAAATGAAAAAAATATACCATAAGAAACTGTCAACTCAAACCATCTATAACCCGTGTTATTATACTAAATTTATATAATTTGTGTGGTTCAAAAGAGCTGTCTAAGTATTTTTTTAAGTATAACTCTACATTGATGACCTTAAATCCTTCACCTCACATAGTTAGCCTTGTACGTGTGGTAAGTACACTTATGATCTCTTGTCTTAGCAAATATCAAGTATACAATACAGTAAATGTGGATGAACTTGAAGTACATTATGCTAAGTGAATTAATTCATATTCAGAAAGACCAATAACACATGAAATAATATCTGGAATCTATGAAAAATTCAAACTTCAAGAAACATAAGGTAGAATGGTAGTATTCAGGTGCTGGAGGTGGGAAAAATGGGGAGATGTTGGTTAAAAGGTACAAACTTGCAGTGTTAAGATGAGTAAGTTCTGGAGCTATAACCATGATAGTTACAGATGACAATGTGTGTCTGAGAAGTAAAATAATCTTTTATTTTATACATAAAGTAATAGACAAATTCAACAAAATGAAAAAGGTCATTATATATCTTAATAATCAGGTCAATCTAATTACAAAACAACAGAAGTATAGAGCAAACTTGAAGATGAAATGAAAATCATTGATCAAATAAATGAAACTGTAAAACCAGCAGTTACAGAAGAACACATGAAACATTTGTGAAAATTATATGAGCAATGTTTAGGATTTACACATTATAGAACATACACCCTTACCATAATACGATTACTATTATATATTGAAAAATACAATAAAAAATGTGTGTACGGTGTGAATTATCTCCTATCATAACCCACAAGTCAAATAGAAAATCATAATGGAATTTATAAAATGTTTAAAACTAAAAAACCATGAAAACTACACATTGTATCTTCTGCAAAACAGTAAAAACAATCCAATATCTGTGGTCTTAAATGCTTGTATTCACACACACACACATGCACACACACACACACAAACAAAAGAGAAGTCCTGAAAATTTATCAGCAAAATATCTATCTCAAAAAGTCAGTGAACAGAATAGTAGAATAGATTTTATAGGCACTAAAAGTTGCTAGCATTTGGTTTGGAGGTAGGTATTCCTGGATGGTAGGTGGTCTCCTGCCAGGTATTGGCTCCACAGTTCTTTTGGACCAGTAGTCACCTGCATCCAGCCAGTGGAGAGGAAAAGAAAGCACAGGGAAAGAAGAGCTCCTTCTTACGTGCCTTGGCCTGAAGAGGACACAGAAACATTTGTTCACGTGTTTCCCACAAAAAAGTCACATGTTCCTCCCTGGCCAGCTACTTACAGGTGTTAACTCTACTTTGGTATGTTTTCCAGCTCTACCACTATATAAGAATGCAAGTGGCAGAGCTGGCAAACCAAAATCTATAAAAGAACTTATTAAGCTCAGTATTCAAAAAACAGATAATCCAGTTAAGAAATGGGAAGACAACACAGATAGACATTTTTCTGAAGAAGACATCCAGATGGCCCACAGACATATGATGAGAAGATGCTCAACATAACTCATCATTAGAGAACTAAAAATCAAAACCATGATGAGATACCACCTCGCAACTGTCAGAATGGCTAAAATTAACAGCACAGGAAGGACAGGTGTTGGCAAGGATGCACAGATAGGGGAACCCTCTTAAACTGCTGGTGGGAATGCAAACTGTGGCAGGCACTCTAGAAAACATTATGGAGGTTCCTCCAAAAGTTAAAAATGGAACTACCCTCTGACCCAACAATTGCACTACCAGGTATTTACCCAAAAGATGCAAAAATACTGATTCAAAGATACCCATGCACCATGTTGTCTTTAGCAGCATTATCCACAATAGCCAAATTATGAAAAGAGCCCAGATGACCATTGGCTGATGAATGGATAAACAAGCTGTAGACATACACAGTGGAATATTAGTCAGTCAGTAAAAAGACTGGAATCTTGCCATTAGCAACAATGCGGATGGATCCAGCCTGTATTATGCTAAATGAAACAAATCAGTCAGAGAAGGAAAAATGTCATATGATTTCACTCATATGTGGAATTTAAGAAATATAACAGATGAGCATAGGGGAAGGGGGAAAAAGAGAGGAAGGCAAACCATAAGAAACTTTTATATCTAGAGAGCAAACTGAGGTTTGATGGAGGGGATGTGGTGAGAGAATGGGCTAAATGGGTGATAGGTATGAAGGAGGGCACTTGTGATCAGCATTGGGTGTTCTATGTAAGTCATGAATCACTAAACTCTACTCCTGTAAACAATATAACACTCTATGTTAACTGACTAGAATTAAATTAAAACTTGCAACAAAAACAAAAAATAAGAGTGCAAGGTTTGTTTCTCCATACAAAATCAGTTAAGAAAAACAAAATGTTAATGCATTACTGATTTTTTTTATTACAAACTCTGGGTACTAGAGCAATAATTTGGAAGCTTAGAGAGAAGAGGTGACTGCCCCAGACATGTGGTAAATGTCAGGTGCCTACCCTGAGATGTCATGGTGCTAAGATTAAGCAAGATTGTCTGCTTTACCTAGACAGTAAATTGTAGGTGATTCTGGGACTTGATCAATAAAGTACAAGAATAAGAAGAACTCCAGTAATATTTTGCTGAATTTACAAGTTTATTAATATTCGAGGTACTCAGAGAAGAAGAAAAATTGGGAAGTTTACACTACTAGATGTTGGGATTTATTATAAATTATGGATGTTAATTTTAATTTAGTGTCAAACTGACTCCAGAAGAGAAGAGGGAGAGATGAGATAGAATCTGAACAGACCTATGTGTATGAAGACATCAGATGTATAACAAAGGTGGACAGGAAGGAAGGAAGGAAGGAAGGAAGGAAGGAAGGAAAGAAACAAAGAAAGAGAAAGAAAGAAAGAAAGAAAGAAAGAAAGAAAGAAAGAAAGAAAGAAAAGAAAAGAAAAGAAAAGAAAAGAAAAAATAAAATAAAGAAAGGAAATTGAAAGGAAACTTTTCAGTGAATGTTGTTAAAATCAATGGGACATCCATATGGGTAAAAACAAACAACAGTGACTCCTAAATCACATTGTATGAAAAAAAATATTTTAGCAAGACTGAGAACCAAGTAAGAAAAGTGGAAAAAAAAAAAAAAGAATCTTTTTGGAGGTGACTTTTGGATATTCATGACCTCAGAATAGAAAAAGTTTGCTTAAACAGAAAGACTAATCACTAAAAAAATAATAAATTGGACTCCTAAAATTTATAAATACTGCGCTTCATGAGAAAACTTCAGAGAATGAAAAAATAGACACACAAAACCATGAGGAGGTAATATATATGTGACATATTTAGTAATAAAATTTATCAACAGATGGACAGAAGAATGAATATATCAGTCTGTCATACACAGAAATGGAATACCCTATGACAGTGAAAATAAATGAATTCTTGCTATATGGAGAACTCTTAAAAGCATAATTTTAAAAGAAGCAAAATACAAATGAATGCAAAGTATATGAATTTAGGCATTTATAATTTAGAAACACACAAAACCAGTAACTTGTGAAAATCCAATATATTGTTTGCTTCTGTGCAAAAAGTAAGGGATAGAGATTGACATGGATAACAAAGAGTTTTGAAGGTGTTGATGACATTCTATTTCTTGACCTGGGTGGTGTTTCCATAGTTGAAAATTTATTGTACAGTGTATTAATTTTTAGGTGTATCTTAATTAAAAATGTGGTTGACATGTTTTATAAAATTGAGAATTAGAGAGGTTAAAGTCTGACTGCAGGGTACTTTTGATTATTAAATCAATGTTGTTAAGAAGGAACATTTTTTCCTTTTCTAATCTCCACATATTAATTACTGCTATAAATAAGAATTCATGATCCCAGTATTTCTGTTAACAGCTCACAGAAGTATGCACTTCATCCTTCATGCTTGACAGAATGAGAGAATCTTGCTCCTAGCATGGAAAGAACAAATTCTGAGATTCAGAGTAATTGTTTGATTCAAATCACATGTCCACCACTGAACCAACAAATGTGGCAAAGGGGGCATATGAAGCAATTGGCTTCACCGTGCTCTAGGTCTGAGTGTGTAATCAGCTCTGTACAATCCCTTGATGCCTTGATAGGAATTGAGGGCTTCTGGATAGGAAAGTTACTAGAATTCAGTTAACAAATATTCAGAAATGACAATAAAGGAAACAAATTGACTCTATATTACACCAATTACATTCTCAGATCCAGAGTGAACCAAACAATGATTGTTTCAATATACTGAATGTTATGATCTCACCGACATTTAAAACATGAATTTCTAAGTAAGTACAAAATGGAAAATGGAGATCATATGATAGTTGTCTTTCTCTGCTTGACTTATTTCGCTAAGCATGATACGCTCTAGTTCCATCCATGTTGTTGCAAATGGCAAGATTTCATTTCTTTTGATGGCTGCATAGTATTCCATTGTGTATATATACCACATCTTCTTGATCCATTCATCTGTTGATGGACATCTAGGTTCTTTCCATAGTTTGGCTATTGTGGACATTGCTGCTATAAACATTCGGGTGCATGTGTCCCTTTGGATCACTACATTTGTATCTTTAGGGTAAATACCCAATAGTGCATGGAGGCTTAAGTGGGTAGAAGAATAAATGAAACAAGATGGGATTGGGAGGGAGACAAACCATAATTGACTCTTAATCTCACAAAACAAACTGAGGGTTGCCGGGGGGAGGGGGTTGGGGAGAAGGGGGTGGGATTATGGACATTGGGGAGGGTATGTGATTTGGTGAGTGCTGTGAAGTGTGTAAACCTGGTGATTCACAGACCTGGGGATAAAAATATATGTATATAAAAAATATATGTTTATAAAAAATAAAAAATTAAAAAAAAAAAAAAATGGAAAATGGAGTACACTGTTACTTGCTCATCATGATGCCATTATGGTGGTAAATGACTCTGAAAATCTATCACAGTGTTTATCCATTCACAATGCCATTCAGTGGAAACTATTGCTGTGGAAAAACCAAACGTGAGGCTAACAAAGTTAATTCACATATGGAGCATTTAAACTATACAAAGTTAATGTCAGAGTCAACATTTGGGGAAAAAAGCAGCCACGTTAGTGGTATTGTGAACTGTGGGTAACTAAGGTCTCCTTTCACACTAGAAAGTGCCTCTAATTTTTGAGGGCTGCAGGAAGTAACCAGGATTTGCATCTTGAGTCAGTCTGTAAGAAAAAAAATTAACAGTACCATTAGATTACAGAACCTGAAAAAATAAGTTAAAACATAAAAATTAAAATTAATGAATAAAACTTAAAAAAATAAAAAGACTGTAACATCTGATCCTATTAAGTCATTATCATTAGTTTTTATCCTATGAAAAATTATCACATGTAATAAGATCAAAGGGGCTTTTGAGAAAATGTAAGTAATGCATAGTTAAGTACATTTGTGATATTTAAAAGCATTTTTTTTAAGATTTTATTTATTTATTTGACAGGGAGGGAACACAAGCAGGGGGAGTGGAAGAGGGAGAAGCAGGCTCCCCGCTGAGCAGGAGCCCAATGCAGGACTCGATACCAGGACCTTGGGATCATGACACCAGCCAAAGGCAGATGCCTAATGACTGAGCCACCCAGGCACCCTTAAAAAAAACATTTTTAAAAACTTTTTTTTTATTATTCATTTGAGAGAGAGAGCAAGTGAGAGAGAGAGCATGAGCATGGTGAGGGGCACAGGGAGAAGCAGACTCCACACTGAATAGGGGTGTGGATCCCAGGACCCTGAGATCATGACCTGAGGTGAAGGGTGATGCCTAACTGACTGAGCCACACAGGTACCTCTTAAAAACATACTTAAAATAGGAAAGGAGAACTGAGTCAGTCTTCCAAATAATTGAGGGTCCTTAGAAAAGGCTTCTAAACCAGAAAGTGTTTTCTTCATTCTTATTTTGATCTTAAGTGAAATTAACTTAATATTACATTAGCTATTAATAACCAATTATATAATCAACCAGTTTATTGCAAATAAACTTAAACTTTTAAAGGAAGTGGAATTTTATGACAAAGTTTATCATTATCTGGATGACAGCTTTAGTTATGAGAAAGATGAAGAAAGCAAATTCACCATAATTAAATTTGCTGTAAAATGTGATTAGAAGAGGATAAATATGAACTTATTTTTCAAATAATTCAGAGGGATAATATGTTGTCTTAATATTTTATACTTTTTTTAAGGGTTTTATTTATTTATTTGACAGACAGAGATCACAAGTAGGCAGAGAGGCAGGTGGGGGGGTGGGGGAGCAGGCTTCCTGCTGAGCAGAAAGCCTGATGTGGGGTTCGATCCCAGGACCCTGAGATCATGACCTGAGCTGAAGGCAGAGACTTGACCCACTGAGCCACCCAGGAACCCCAACACTTTATACTTTTATCATATAAGTCTGTGTGATTCATCAGTCTTAATCAATTTGTAGCACTCATCATAGCACATACCCTCCCCATCGTCTGTCACCCAGCCACCCCATCCCTCTCACCCCTCTCCCCTCCAGCAATTCTCAGTTTGTGTACTCTTACCAACCAATATAGCAGTACTACTGTCTTCTTGAATATCATTTGGATGGTAGTATTATTTATATTTATTTTATTACATATCTGTAAAATGGTTTTATTATTGATGTCAAAGAAAATAAAGAATACTCCTATAAGATTATATTTCTAGTAATGTAAGCAAAATGATTTGGACCAACAGTCCAACTGAAAATAATTAAATAACCACTGAAGAACTCAGAGAACAATAAGAGATTATCAATATAGAATCCGAGAAGGCAAAACTCCAGATAAATAGAGTACCAGAGGCTACTTACAGAAAAACACATAAGCCTGCATACATGTGAAAAAAAGAGAGAACAATAAAATAATAGGGCAAAGATAAACATTCATTTGTTCTTTATAAAAATTAGAAGAGAGTTACTCAAACTATTCCCACAACTTAAAAATAAATTTAAAAAGGTATGTTTCCAACCAAACCAAACCAGAACAAAAAAAAACTCTTATTTTTAACATGGTCTCTGTGTTGAAAATTGTGTTGACTTTAATATACTCTAAGAAATACTATGTTTTAGGGGCCCCTAGGTGGCTCAGTGGCCCCTCAACAAGCTCAATGTTAAGCATTTGCCTTCAGCCGAGGTCATGATCCCGGGTCCTGGGTTGGTGTCCCACATTGGGTTCCCTGCTCAGTGGGGAACCTGCTTTTCCCTTTCCCTCTCCCCCAGCTTGTGTTCTCTTTCTCTCTCTCTCTGTCAAATAAAAAAAAAAAAAAAAAAAGGGAATACTATGTTTTAGATAATATTTGAGCTACTTGCTGAAAAGCAAACTAATGATTTTTAGATTATATTAAAAAGTTTAAAAACAATAATAATGCCTAGAAAATACGTAAAATATTATATATATATATATAATTAATATTTTAAATTTCTAGATGTGACAATAATGTGTAAGTAAAGAGGGAGATAATAGAATTCAAATATTCTAAAGCCCTTTATTATGTGGGAGAGCAGGGTCAAACTCTACATGAAGTCAACATGGAAACCTTCTCTCTCACAATATATTCCAGTAAGTCAAAATTTTAAGATCTGTCTTCCTGCAAAGTAATCTGCAAAGATCCCCTTAATATTTATTTCCCTTTGCAATTTAACTCTACCCAGAGCCCTTTGAAATACCAACCCTAAGCCTTATATTTATTTGTATTTCCCATAATGCTCCTAGAATAGGAAGAAAAGTCTACCTACCATCCTGTCACATCTTAACTATAAACTATTGGAAGACTTCTGATGTGCAGGAGAGCATGAGCCTCCTATAATTCCAAAGGGGACCTATGCCTCCTTTGGAAGAATTTGCCATCATTAGGATCTAGCCCTCCCCCCACCTCACTCCATACTGGGTCACAGTGTGAGAAATCTGCCTATGCCTCTCTGAGATGGGCAGGCTCAGAACAGCAAGTGGAATCACAGAATCCAGAGGTTACTCCCCCCCACCCTTTCTAATATGTGAACAGTCTGGGTGTGGCTGTGCTGGGCACCTTTGACTAAAAATCAGAGGACTTACACATGCTGGAGAGATAAGGTGCAAGCAGGCTCAACACATCTAGGGGCTGTATTTCTAGCAAAGTCTCTATTTCCCGTGTGGCTGGGGGTGGAAGGGGTGTTTGGGCAGAGAGGATAAAAAGTTCAAATAAGGGGTGAATCATCCATGTTCTGGCCTGAAAGATGCAAGTTCATCAGCAAGCTCATCTTGAAGTTAGAAGTTAGTAAGCTAATATGTAACTAGTGTCTAAGTCCCTTACACTCATGTTTTTGTCTCTACCATTTTCATGAAAGTCAGCAATGAGTTTTTAAAATTTATTTGTTTATTTATTTATTTATTTATTTATTATTTATTTTTACATTCAGTGACCTTTCCTTTATCCATATATTTCACAATCTGTTTTTTGGCATTTAACCTTGTTGAAAGTTATGAGAA
Source organism: Mustela lutreola (assembly GCF_030435805.1). Taxonomy (NCBI): domain Eukaryota; kingdom Metazoa; phylum Chordata; class Mammalia; order Carnivora; family Mustelidae; genus Mustela; species Mustela lutreola. The sequence continues at coordinate 20,664,200 of NC_081302.1, read as the reverse complement.
GAATATTAAATTTGAAGTTCTGGTTGAAAAGTAAAGATGATTGATACAAATGTGTGTTCTCATACAGAAATGCCAAAGTTCAAACCCACATGAAATCATGGGCTTTACGGCTTTTGTGACTTAATCTATGACATGTGAATAAAAGGAGTTGACCCACTGGAGAGAAAGAACTTCTTGAGGATTTCTTTAGAGCTAGCTATGCATTAAATCTACATACATCATAGGGAACTTCCTGCAACTATTTCTCAAAACTAAGTTTGGGGTCATTGGTTATAGAAAATGTGTTTGTGTTTTGGAGTTTGAGGTCTGACCCCCTAACCCCAGGAAATCTGGAAAACAGCATTCAATAGCCTGTGAGATCCTTGAGAGATAAGAGTTGAGGGGAGATGCTACTGTGTTTTCCAGTCAGTCAAGGATGCCATGAGTATTTCCTTTGAACAGAAGTGGAGAGAGCTGAGAGTCATGTTAAGTTCTGCTCAAGAAGATGACCTGGAAAGCAAAAGAAGTCAAATATTTACTAGTGTTCAGAGTGACCTGTTGGAGAACTGGGAGTAGGGATGAGTGGCAGGCTAAATGGTTCATTGACTGACATCATTTGTTAACCACAAGTTCTCAGCTCAGTAAACAGTGATGTCCCCATACGAATGTCAAAGATGGAGTCAACCAGTGTGGCAACATCATATATTTGTCAGAGTAAGCTCTTTCTTCTGAGTCAGTTCTTCTGTTGGGTCCCATGCTGAAGGGGCCAACTTCAGTAACTAGAAAATGAGGGAGATTTGAGGAAAAATGAGACAATAAGGAATGTGACAATTCTCTTGATACAAATAGTAAGGCTAGGGAAAAAAGTTATCAATTCTAGAGTTTTCCTTATTGTTAGGTAACTGGACATTTGAATAGAGATTTTTTTTTGAGACCTGAAATGGCAGTAGCACTTTGGGTGGATGAAAAGAAAATTCATTGACTTGTTCCTTTAAAAAAAAAAAAAAGAAAAAGAAAAGAATTGGTAATATTAAAATGAAGACAAAGAAATAAAAATAAAGTTGTAATATTTTTATATCATGACAGGACATTGATTCAACATAATGATTAAATCTATTATTCATAGATTCTATTTGATTCATGAATTTTCCTATCTTGTTTCTCTGTGTTATATTACTTTTTAAATAGCTTCTTAGCCTCTAATTTATTATGTAGCATGCTAAATATAAGTACTCAAAATTTCTCTACTCAACTATTTTTTGCCCTTTGATCATTCATATGTGATCTGTCACTATCACTATTTCAGTTATCACCATTATGTAAAGTAGGCACATATTAAAAATGTCCTTATCTGTGCTCCTTAATATGACCTTGGGCATTTTCTGTTTCATTGTTAAGTAAATGTGTACTATCTGTGTATGTGTGTGTATGTTTATTATAAACTCTGCAACACTCAGTTATTCTTTATGGAAAATTTCAAGTTATTTTTAATGCTCTCACATTTATAACCACAAAATATTGTAAACTATATCTTGGCAATGGTTTGATAAATGTATCTTTTTCAGTATATCTTCATTGACCTCACTTCCTCGTGTATGAAACCATTCTTTTGTCCTACAGATCCTTTCAATTTAGTCATATATCATGCAAATTTATGTCTAAATAATCTGCTTTGAAAAACGAGTTGCCACTTGCATGTTAAACACTTAAAACAATTTTTATTTCATGCAATTTATTTCCATCCATGCCTCCAATGATATGTTTAACTTTCCGTTTTTCATCATACTTCTATCTAAATGGAGGTATCAGAGCATAGAACAATATTTTGTTGTGGGAAACACAACACACTATAGGGTGATTTTGGGAGCATTTCACTGCCAAGTTTTCTGGATGTTGCACAATATACTGTATGTGACAGAACCACGTAAGTCTTAGGAGAAATTAGGGAGAAAAAATTGAGAGAAATTTCCATTAATTAGAACAAAAATTCCAAAAGATAAATAATAGAGAAATGCTATAAAATAGTCAAGAAGAGTTACTAATATCAGGGAAAACAAAAAGATGTATAAGAAATGAAATGTTGGGGCACCTTGGTGGATCAGTCAGTTGAGCATCTGCCTTCAGCTCATGATCTCCAGTTCCTGGGATTGAGTCCTGCAAAAGGCTTCCTACTCATGACAGAGTTTAATTCTCCCTCTCTCTCAGCCCTCCCCTCACATGCTCACTCTCTCGCCTTCTCTCTTTCAAGAAATAAAATCTCTAAAAAAAGAAATGTTATAAAAGTACACCATATGACTCTGCTGTTAGTAATAAATATATATAACATAAATATAGTCAGAATTTTTATTCCACTAAAAATTGTGTCAAAAATGTATTGGTAGCATGAATTGAAGGGATTTTTACAATCTCCTTATAGTCATAATCAAAAATAAAAAAAATAATTTCTAAAGCTGAAATAAACAATAAGTAGCTGTATAAAACTGTTACTCAGAAAGATGGTAGTAAATATTCAAAGTAGTAAATAAGATGTTTGAAAGAGGATCCTTTTGGGAATGACAAATAGTGATAACATACTATAAGTGTAAGAGGAGTATCCCTTTGTATAAAACTTTGTATAAAACTTCTATTAAAAAAACCTAAAATTTAAACAACACATAAATTTTTACAAAATAATTTTCATTTTATATTACTGTATTTTATTGTAAAAGAAATTTAAAAACATTAATATGTCATATATCTTTGATATCTCTCTCACTCAAATAAATAAATAAATCTTTTAAAAATTAAAATACATACTACAAATAAGCTTTTAGGAAATATTAATATATTGTTTGGAACAATCTATATATCATATCTATATTTATAGTATAGTATAAACCCCAAACAATTTCATAATTTTGATTTAGTCTTGGTAAAAAAATATATATTATGTGTTACACTGTACTTAATATTCATGAGAGATTTGGAAAACAAAATGCATCAGGTAAGCAAAAACAGCATGTTTTTATAGATTAACAGAGAAATTAAGGAATATCTGCATACCTGTTATCCAAACAAGTTATATAAATCTAAATTTAAAATTTTATTTTCCTAAAAGCTGCTTCTATTTATTTATTAAAAAGAAAAAAAGCTGAGGACTATTACAATTTTTAGAGGAATGCTGTTTTCTTCTCCTGCTATTTATGGTGGGGGTTAGCACCTTCTAAAAATAACTAGAAATGCTGGAATACATCATATATATCATATATGTCTTTATATATATAAAATATGTGATATGGTATTTTTTAAAATAAAACTAAACACAAAACCCCAAAAACTCTATAGCACAAATTTAAAACAATCTTGCCAATTTTTGAAAACAAAACAAAACATAACAAAACCCTGTTGAAATTTTGCTTGGAATCACATTAAATCTACAGGTCATAAGAACTAATATCTATATTTAGTTTCTTTTATAACTAGCACAATATTATCATTACATTTGTTTAGATCTCTTTAGAGGCATTTTCTTGTTTTCATCATACAGTGTTGAATATATTGTGTCAGCTTTATACTGAATCATTTAATATTGGGGAAGAGATATTCTAGGTGTATTTTATTTAGTGCAAGTTCTAATTGCTGATGTGTAGAAATGCAATCGACTTTTGCATACTGACCTTGCATAGTGTGAAGTTGAAAAAGAGCTATGTATTGGGCTAATAGCTTTCATAGATGCTTTGAAGTTTTCTCCCATAACAAATCATGTTGTCTGTTAATAAAGACAGTTTTATTTTCCCTTGTTATTCCATCATGGCTTGTAGCAGACACCAAAGATATTTTTTTTTTTTTAGAATTTTAATGATGAATGTATTTTTAGAGGCAAATTTCCATGTAATGTTTCAACTATAAGAATTTGATCATTTACTGTCTTTGAGGTTTTTTCCCATTAGGAAGAATAACATCTCACAATGTAACTTTTTCTCCTTAATTATTTTTAGCTATAATTAAAAGTTCATAATAAGGTAAATACAACAATGGTCATCTATCATAATTCAAGAAAGGGTTTTTGGCAGGCTATATTTATATCTTTCAGTGAGTCTTTTTAATTTGTAAATCTTATTTAACATTACAGTATTAATTTTGGAACATGTCTAGTAATTATAGTAATTGTGGCAATAAGAATGAACATGTTTAATACTTTGCTTAGTCATGGCAAGATAATAAAACATTTCATTTTATCTCTATTGCTGTCAAATATATGTTTTCCTGCCTGGATTCACTTTCCTCAGAAAAGGCCCAGCAAATGATAGGCTGTTGAGAAGGGCTTCAGAATAGCCTGCTTCATATGATAAAATGTAAATACTTTTTGAGGTACTTCACAGCTTTTTTTGAGAGAGTAGTGGTATGCATTGAGAGCAATTTTTTCTTAAATTTCTGCATCTCTTTAGAATATAACAAAACATTTAAATGTAAACATTTCTGGTGACCTGATTAGACCTTCCAGTTCAACAACAATAAGTTTAACAAAATCCACTATAAATGAATGAATGAATGAATAAATAAATATGAACATTTCTAACAGCTTTTTATAATTCATTTCATTATATATTACAACTATTTAAAGTGGATACCAATTACACATATACATTTTTTAAGTTATATTTTGCCCAATAAAAGCTATATGAAATGTCAAAATATGGATGCCTGGATGGCTCAGATAATTAAGCATCTGCCTTTGCCTCAGGTCATAATGCCAGAGTCCTGAAATCGAGCCCCATGTCAGGGTTCTGCTCCGTAGGGAGTTTGCTTCTCCCTCTCCCCCTGTCCCTCCTACAACTCATGCTATTTTTCTCTGCCTCTCAAATAAATAAATAAAATCTTAAGAAAAAATCAAAATACTATTGTTTAAAACTCTTAAACAATAGGCATAAAAGTTACCATGTTTTGAATCTGTCCTAGTTGACTTAAAAATAAGCCTGAATTCAGAAGTTTGCAAATTTTGAGTGAATTCAAATTAAAAAAAAATGGGAAATATAATTATCAAATAAATTGTATTACTTTTGCTAATGTAGCAAAAATTGTAATCATATAGAATAGAATAATGTTTATCTGAGAAAGACTAAAAAAAAAAAAAGGCAAGTAGGCATTTTAACTTGCCAGACATCATTTTGTAATTAAGAGACACTATCCACCTTTGAAACATATACACTGATTTATAATGCTACTGTGAAGTTAGTTACAACTAACTTTTTTCCACTCTCTTATTGAGAGCTTATTAAAACTTACTTCTTTCTTTTAGCAAGCATGTACGGGTTTGTGGGTTTTCTTCAGATAACAGTATTCCTTAGGTATATTTGGAGAGGGAAGGGGTTATGGAACTCAAAGATAGACTATGAGTCTGGTTTTGTATGCATTATTTCTAGCTGAATTCAAAGCATTCATCAAACTTGATTATGTATATTTTACCCATTGCTTCCTAATTTCTCTTTTCTGCTTTTCTCTCTGCGCTATCCTATTAATCCGTCCTTCTATAGAATAGTCATTTGCCACTTAAATCATTATGAGAGTGTTCCTTGTTCCTCTGTTCAAATAATATTACTACAATGTATTCCTAAAGTCTTTTGCTGATTATAGACTAAACTGTCTCAGAGTTCTTATTGTTCCCAGTCCACTACCATAATTTTGCACTTCAGTCTGTAGCAGCTTGAAAATAGAAAAAAACACCCATGACATTGACTGTTGCTTAGGAAAATCCAAGTGGCTCATACGGCAATACATTAAATGGCCTTAGCTATAGACTGTTGCCCTCAGCTCTCAGTCATGACAACCACAAAGTCTGCTGGCAGAACCACGTCTTGTTAGAGATTTTTAATAAATCCATTCAGAAAATATATAAATAAATGACCTATAATAGTTATTTACAATAATAAATGGTCAAGTAAATAAGGGAGGATAGGTGTTATTTGCTCATGAGCTCTCCATGAACAAATAAATAAATAAAATAAATGAATAAATAAATAAATGAATGAATATATATATATATACATACACACACACACACACATATATATCAAATAAAAATACCTACCTCATTATTTTACAATAAGTGATACAATGATAGTATGATTGGCATACTGTTACTCTTTAAGCCACATTCAATTGAAACCATTCCTGCCTGACAGATACAACAGCAAAGTAAGGGATGCCAACTGGTTAGATCTAACAGATAATCTAATATCTTCTAAAACAATAGCCAAGCAGACCAGATACTGGTTTTCCTAGAAGGATCAGTTTTTTTTTGACAGTTTTTAAAGAATCCTGCCGTTCTTTTCTCATCTTCCTATTCCATGCTTCCCTTGCTGAGGACTCACATTCTGATATTCTGATTTGACTTCTCTCTCTCTTTCCCCTCTGCCCCATACTCCAGTAGGACCATTCATACAGCAAATGAGCTCAGGGCCTTTTTTCCTTTTTTTTTTTTTTTTTAAAGATTTTATTTGTTTATTTGACAGACAGAGATTACAGGTAAGCAGAGAGGCAGTCAGAAAGAGGAGGAAGCAAGCTCCCTGCTGAGCAGAGAGCCCGAAGTGGGGCTCGATCCCAGGACCCTGGGACCATGACCTGAGCCGAAGGCAGAGGCTTTAACCCACTGCCACCCAGGCGCCCCCTTTTTTCCTTTTTTTTACATGACTTCATGGAGCACATTTTTGATGAATTATAAGTATTTATACTTTAACTCTCAGATGGTGATTTTTTTTTTTTTTTTACTTTTAAGTCTTGGGATAGTGGTGCTCATTAACTTACCCATATGCCAGAGAAAGCACTTTCCTTTCATTATTGTGTTAAAAGCACATTGCAGTGTCTGAAACAGTTAATGTTAATATTCCACAGCAATTACTATGTGCCAGACACTAAGGGCTTTACACATAATTAACTCATATAGTACTCATAAAAATTCTTTGATGTAGGTTTTGGTTATTATTTTCCATTTACAAATAAGAATATTGACGGCTGTTCTTATTTATGTCCAGGGGAATTTAAACTTTAAACAAAATATTCTCAATTACTGGTTAGTTTATCTTGCCTTTATCTTGGCCAAGTGTCAGTAGAAGACTTGTAGGTATCTCCAGAAATTAGCACAGATCAGGACCAGTCCATCTGTAAGACAGTCTTATCTTATAAAATCCCTCTATGTTTCGGGTGCCTGAGTGGCTCAGTTGGTTGAGTGACTGATTTAGGCTAGCGTCGTGATCCTGGAGTCCTGGGATGGAGTCCAACATTGGTTTCCCTGATCAGAGGGGAATCTGCTTCTCCCTCTCCCCTCTCATGCTCTTTCTCTCTCACTCTCTCTCTCTCAAGTAAATAAATAAAATCTTAAAAACAAAAAACAAACAAAGCAAAACAAAACAAAAACCCTCAAGTGATTCATGAATATTTCTTAGGACATCTATCTGTCAGTGAAATCTAGCTATCTTTTAAACTGATCCTTTCTCGTGCAGCCCCTGATAGGACAGGCATTTTAAGATGCAGAATTTCTGGGGGTGCCTAGGTGGCTTAGTGGGTTAAGCCTCTGCCTTCAGCTTAGGTCATGGTCTCAGAGTCCTGGAATGGAGCCCTGTAGCGGGCTCTCTGTCCAGCAGGGAGCCTGCTTCCCCTTCTCTCTCTGCCTGCCTCTCTGCCTACTTGTGATTTCTAAATAAATATATTAAATAAATAAAATAAGATTTCTAAATAAATAAATAAAATCTTAAAAAAAAAAGACACAGAATTTCTGAGACTCAGCAATGAGACTCCCTCAATAGCCTTCCACTTATAATTGCAACATTTCTATAAGCCAACCTCCCAACTATAAATAATGGTCTAAAAATGTGCATCAAATTATTTTGATATTTTCCTGATCAAAGTTATCCAAATCTTGAACAGAGTGAGGTTGTAAAATTATTTCTTATCAAGAAGGTATTATACCTATCAGACATGCTTAATTAATACTAAAGAGGAAGAGAAATCACATAAGTTCAAGCATTTGCCCCGTTAAATAAGAAAAAATAAAATAGATGGAAAAAGACTTCAACTAAAATTATTAAACATAAGATATAATTTCAAAAAAATAAAGGAAATAATCTACACTAATAAAAATAAAGATAAAGAGCTAAAAGTGTAAATAACAACAAAAGAAGGAAATATAGAACTTAAAGTTAACTCTAAAAACTCCTATACTACAATGTAAACACAGAAATTTGTAAAAGGCATAATTCAGAAGCAAAAATTGAAAGAGCTGACACATTTGATCATGAGTACCAAGGAAGAATATTAGATAAACTAAAATGCAGGAGCCATATGGACAAATCCTGTGCCTAGAATAACTGATAAAAAACAGGCATGGGGCACCTGGGTCACTCAGTCAGTTGAGCATCAGACTCTTGGTTTCCTGCTCAGGTCATGATCTCAGCATTGTAAAATCAAGTCTCGAGTAGGGCTCAGATATCTGTGGGGAGTCTGCTTGAGATTCTCTTTCTCCCTCTCTTGCTGCCCCTCATACACCTTGTGCTTTCTCTTTTTCTCTCTAAAATAATAATAATAGTAAAATAAAATAAGTTAAGATGAATACTATTTACTAAAAAAAGTAGATAAAAAACGTACTTTGGGTGGATGACTTTGTATATGAGAATTCATTTGTTTTGTTCTTATCTTCTTCAAATTATTCACAAAACCAAGGCAAGCTATAAAATATCCTATAGGAGAGGGGGACTGGTCATGGGGGACTTGTCATGGCACATATGGAAAACTTCTATGAAATTTAAGTTTTTAAAATACTTTGGTTTGGGACAAAAGGCAGATAGATCTGTGAAAGATAAACCTTAGTAAGGACATTGTTGTGTATTTACCAATACTTAATGAAAAATGCAAATATACATTAACCTCATAGTTCCATTTTTACATATACTAGAAAAGCTGGTGATCAAACTTAATGGATCCTGTGAAAGTTTCAGACTGGAAGTAGGACAAAGATTTCTCTCAAATGGCCAATGGGCAACTCCTGCCCCAGCTTCAAAGAATGGTTAATGATGCAATGGCTGTTTCTTCTGTCCACTTGGCTTGAATGTTGGGTGGGCATCATATAGATAATATAATATGCATAAATATACATACACATGAAAACACACACATATACACACTATATTCACACATATATACCCATGCACACACATATACACACATACATATATATACATCCCCACATGTACATACACATACATATATATGTACCATACATATGGCCTGAATATATATTTTAATATCTGCATATTGTATTTTGTGCATGAATGTGCATAATTGCAATGCAGTTATATAAACATATGTGTCTGTATATATATAATATATACATATCAATTACGTATAATACATTGTGTTGTGTATTTCTTGTGCACATGTATGTTTACACATGTACATAAGCATTCATGTGTACAAATGCATATTTGATCTACAAACTTGAAACCTCAAGCTTTATTACTATGTAGAAATATATGTGTATATATATGCAGTAAGCATGCATTTATATGTATTTAGATACAGTATCAAACTTGCTTATTGTACATGTATACATGTTTTTAAGGGGGAGTACCAGTGTTTGGTTCTGGAAAGCTTCACAAGAGTAAGAGATGGGGAATTAGGGCAGGGAGAGCAAACACTGCATAAAATCTCATTCCTAATGAGATAGAAAGTACCAGGCAGAAGGGAGGGCAGCTGTTGACAAACAGACCAACAGCTGTGTGGACAGCTCTCTGCCCTTTCTATTGTGTAGGTCTTGAAAAAAAATGTGTCTGATCATGCCCTGTGTTTATATAGAACAAATGCTGAAAGCCAACCTTCAATCTCCTACTGATTTGGTAGGTGAACAAGTCAGCAGAATTCTGATTCAGAATCCCATCTTCTGGATTCAATCAATCCCCAAAAATGAATGTGAGAGGCATTCCATATTCCTCCATATTGCCTCTCACAGGTTCTTCTTCCACTGCTAAAACAGATTGGGGCACCAGAGAGGATTGCTCAATACATGCTTTGTGTAATGTTCTTAGGCCCTGAAGTGGGCTGTGCTGTGTGCCCAAGTCTGGCACTTTCACAAGATGTGATGGACCCTATGTGTCAGTTCCTTCCTTCCCCCAACAGAAAAGAAAAAAAAAATACTTTAAAAGAGAATTCATTTTTTAGAGCTTATTTATTTGTGAGAAAGAGAGCAGGAGAGTGTGGCAAGGGAGGCAGAGAGAGAGAATCTTCATTTAGACTCCCCACTGAGCTCAGAGTCCAAAGTGGGGCTCAATCTCATGACCCATGAGATCATGACCTGAGCTGAAACCAAGAGTTGGATGCTCAACCAACTGACTGAGTCACCCACGCTAAAGGAGAATTAAAAAAAATTTTTTAATAAAAATTTTAGGTAGTCAATTATAAGGAAGTTAACAATTTCATATACTAAGGCTAAGTGCTTTCTTCACAGGTCCCAAGGAATTTATCCAAAATTCCTCTCCAGTACATAAGGCAGAGCTACAAGTATGGTTTGTTGTTGCACTGAATCCTGGGCAGCAGTTTTCCCCCCCAAATCATTATGCTACAAAGCCACATATCCTTACTGAGGAATTAAGTGCTGAAGCCATGGAAGCCAAGGCAGGATGGTTCTGAGATTTACCAACATCATCATAAATACAAAAAACATTGTCATGAGGAATGTTAGTGAGAAAATTAAAGAAAAATTTATAGAATACAAATTTTTATGTAAAATGTACATGGACTTTTAAGATGAGTTGCATTCTGCTGCATGATCCAAGTTAAAGTCAATTTTAAATATGCAGTGATACCAATAAAGTTAATTAAATATTGGATTATTTACTAAACATAATTTGGACAGAGAGTATATGGCTTCAGTATGGTGGTAATCTTTGTCACATTATTTCAACGGTAGAGCTCTGTCACATTTGTTTCATTTAATTAATGATTTTTTGAAATTATCAGGCCAAACCACTGCATGAGCAATACTTGTTAGGGCAGGCAGTAATTGCCATGTCATTGGACTTGAATCAAATGTGAAGTATTAGCCCACTTCTTCCAATAAGAAGTTCCACATATGCCCTTCTTTTCTTCCTTTTATATATATAAAAAAATGTTGGTATCCACTGAAAATGTGCATTGAAATATCATATCAAAAATACATTGGGGGAAGAAAGTCATAAACAGAAATGCAGCTGGTATTTTTCCATCCAGTGCTTGAGTTGGATGAAAGGCAATTTGGAAAGCTGCATTCTGTGTTTTAGGACATACAGGTCCCACACTAGTTGAGTCATGTGCCAAATAGCACTTCAGTGACCTGGATAATTGTTCTGAAGGTCCAAATTGCAATGGATTCCTCACACGCCTAGCCGACGTTGTTTTCCTATTTTAACTTTTTTGAACTACACGAAAATTTTCTGCATACTTTTCTACTTCGTGTAGGGACAGATATAAGGACACAATCGTAGTAATTAGTAGTACTGGTGGTAGTAGAGAAGAGAAGCAGCGTGTAAGCTCTAAATTAGTACATTTTTAACGTGGACTACTTTATACTATATAGAGTTCTGTCTAAAAATGTGGGCTATAAAATAACTACAGTAAATCTTGGGCAACCAAAATTGTATAACCCATAAGAAGCCAAATCGAAGAGGGCAAACTCAGTACAGTATACAGCATTTCATCACTGGAAGCTTTCAGGTATTGACAGGCTGGCAACTTTATAGAATGCAAATATTCATGAGGCAACTCTCATGAAACAAAGAAACACTAGGTATTCTGTATGCTGCTACATTCTTCTGTATGTCCCTCATTCTAAAAAAAAAAAAGTACCATAATTTATACTTACATAAACTGGATGGAAAGGGTGGAATAAATGTCAATACCGCTTTTGAGATAAGTAAGGCAAACATTGCAAAATCACTCAATAACAAAGTTGTAGAATTTTATGTGAAAATCTAATTACTTTGTATTGTCTGCTTTCTTTTCTTTTTTCTTTTTTTTTTAAAAGATTTTATTTATTTATTTGACAGAGAGAAATCACAAGTAGATGGAGAGGCAGGCAGAGAGAGAGAGAGGGAAACAGGCTCCCTGCTGAGCAGAGAGCCCGATGTGGGACTCGATCCCAGGACCCTGAGATCATGACCTGAGCCGAAGGCAGCGGCTTAACCCACTGAGCCACCCAGGCGCCCTATTGTCTGCTTTCTTAAGGCATGATTATTATTTTGGATTTTAGAGCTTTTATGGTCAATTTACATATGTAAATATTTACTAGGCTTTGATTTACTTAGCGAAAATTCAAATTAATCCAACATATTATTCAAAGTCATCAGAATCTTTCAGATTCTCGTAAATAAATCATGAATGCGAAGGAGTCTTTAAATATTAAGTTATGTATATAAAAGTGTTATCAGAGATATATATAATGGATAGATTTCTAAGATAAATAATTCAAATTCAGTTTGACTCTATAAAATGTCAAAAAGTTTATGACTTTAATGTTATTGTCAAATATAATATGAAACAAAATTATAATGATAGGGAAATAAGTATGAAATGAAATTCCTAAAGCAATAATTATATACATAAATATTAGCCTTGTTTTTAAAATTAGGATAGTCTGGGGCGCCTGGGTGGCTCAGTGGTTAAGCCGCTGCCTTCGGCTCAGGTCATGATCTCAGGGTCCTGGGATCGAGTCCCGCATCGGGCTCTCTGCTCAGCAGGGAGCCTGCTTCCTCCTCTCTCTCTCTCTGCCTGCCTCTCTACCTACTTGTGATTTCTCTCTGTCAAATAAATAAATAAAGTCTTTAAAAAAAAATAAAAAAAATAAAAAAAATAAAAAAATAATAAAATTAGGATAGTCTGTTGAATATATATAGCTAGTTATATGCTGTTTAATGGCACTTAATTTATTTGCAACAGGCATATGAAACATTCACTTAGAGGATCATAAATGAAGGTAAGAGCAGTACAACTGCCAAAAAAGTGCCTTCCATTTTCTAATAAGGTTTTAAAAAATCTAGATAGTAAAAACAACAGACAAGTAAGCTAGTTGATAAATTAGGTTGGCTCACAGAAGAAATTATAAAAATGGCCAAAAAACTTAAACTTATAAGTGCTTCCACTTAGCAATAATCACTGAAAAATAATGAAAATTTACAAATTAAAAAAGCATTATCTGTTTATTTATATATTTTATCCACAAATAAAATATGAATGAACTAGTCTATGGTACCTTAAAGTACAAATAATAAAATATATTTTTAATTATCATACAGCAATCATAGTTCTGGGTCAGCTATTTTGGAAACTTTGTTAGAGTTTTCAATAATAAAATATAAATATTAGATCATTCAAAGAAAATAAAATATAATACATGTTAAATGAAAAAACTGCACAAAGACATTTACCTAAATGTAGTGAATATTAAGAGTAGTCCAGTAAATCTAATGACCTAATTGCTATTTGCTATACTTTAAATTTTGGGAAATGTCTTTTGTTGTAAGTAAAATTCACTTACAATAAGTGTTCTCTGAGTGTGAACAGCTAGTTGTCAGCCTATTTGTCCAATTACTCACTGGCTTGCAGGAATATATTCCTGTGACTTTTGTATTTACCTTTTATTTTTATAACTTCTGTAGTGTGAAATAACAGGTTTATGAGAATGAAGGCTACTCATTTTTTTGAATTTTAGAGGAATTTCTTTTTGTTGTTGTGCTACATCCCTAAAGCCAATTTTTTTCCTTTAAAATACATTTTCCTTTAAAAGACATTTCCTTGGGGTGCCTGGGTGGCTCAGTGGGTTAAGCCTCTGCCTTCAGCTTAGGTCATGATCTCAGGATCACAGGATGGAGCCCTGCATCGGGCTCTCTGCTCAGCAGCGAGCTTGCTTCCTCCTCTCTCTGCCTACTTGTGATCTCTGTCAAATAAATAAAATAAAACATTTAATAAATAAATAAATAAATAAATAAATAAGACATTTCCTTTAAATAAAGTTGTTATTAAAATGAAGCTTTCTAGTGAGTATACATATACAAGCACAAATGTTGCCGAGATTTTTTTAAACTTCAAATTGAATTCAGGTATCGGTTGAAGGTTTAAGCTAATGGTTACATATGGATTTCTTTCTATAACCAGCTGATGATTTCTAAATCTCTTCTATCAAAAAGAAAGTGAGAGGGTCCACGTCATTTTGCTCATTTTGCCTATCACATACGAACCTGTTCTGCAAAACCCCCATGCCTCACCTCAGACCATATTTTGAGTCAAATCTATATTAAGAAAGTTAGCTAAATACTCTAAAAAATAGAACATCAGGCATATAAGTACACTCCAAGGTTTTCTATTTTATATGGAATTGCATCAGAGTCAAAACATTTGAAATTGGTCTTAACCAACTTTCTAGATATAAAACAACGAATAAGAGTTAACAGATTTTGGTAATGAAGGAAAAGGATGTGATTACTCTCTCTTCAGTAGAGACATTTTACATAGGCAAATTAGATATAAAGCAAAAGAATCATAAGCTAAATGTTGTCAGTAAAGACAATAAATAAATAAATTAATTAATTAAATAAATCTATGTAATTACAGCACAGCATCTAACATGTCCCAAATGATGGGTGTGTTTCCTTTTCTGTTGAATTGTTTAAATAATAACTTTAACTCTTCCAATTTAATTTGCCTCCTCAAAAAAATCTTGTCGACCCTACAATGCATTCATCTACACAGACTGACATATTTAAAGAAATCTATCCTCCATAGTTAAAAACTGGAATAAGACACACAGGAAAATATGTAAGTATTGCATTTTTAAACTCAATGGAGAAAAACTGAAAGCTTTTCCGCTAAGGTCAGGAACACGGCAGGGATGTCCATTATCACCACTGCTATTCAACATCGTACTAGAGGTCCTAGCCTCAGCAATCAGACAACAAAAGGAAATTAAAGGCATCCAAATCGGCAAAGAAGAAGTCAAATTATCACTCTTCGCAGATGATATGATACTATATGTGGAAAACCCAAAAGACTCCACTCCAAAACTGCTAGAACTTATACAGGAATTCAGTAAAGTGTCAGGATATAAAATCAATGCACAGAAATCAGTTGCATTTCTCTACACCAACAGCAAGACAGAAGAAAGAGATATTAAGGAGTCAATCCCATTTACAATTGCATCCAAAACCATAAGATACCTAGGAATAAACCTAACCAAAGAGACACAGAATCTATACTCAGAAAACTATAAAGTACTCATGAAAGAAATTGAGGAAGACACAAAGAAATGGAAAAATGTTCCATGCTCCTGGATTGGAAGAATAAATATTGTGAAAATGTCTATGCTACCTAAAGCAATCTACACATTTAATGCAATTCCTATCAAAGTACCATCCATCTTTTTCAAAGAAATGGAACAAATAATGCTAAAATTTATATGGAACCAGAAAAGACCTCGAATAGCCAAAGGGATATTGAAAAAGAAAGCCAACGTTGGTGGCATCACAATTCCGGACTTCAAGCTCTATTACAAAGCTGTCATCATCAAGACAGCATGGTACTGGCACAAAAACAGACACATAGATCAATGGAACAGAATAGAGAGCCCAGAAATAGACCCTCAACTCTATGGTCAACTAATCTTCGACAAAGCAGGAAAGAATGTCCAATGGAAAAAAGACAGCCTTTTCAATAAATGGTGCTGGGAAAATTGGACAGCCACATGCAGAAAAATGAAATTGGACCATTTCCTTACACCACACACAAAAATAGACTCAAAATGGATGAAGGACCTCAATGTACGAAAGGAATCCATCAAAATCCTTGAGGAGAACACGGGCAGCAACCTCTTCGACCTCTGCCGCAGCAACATCTTCCTAGGAACAACGCAAAAGGCAAGGGAAGCAAGGGAAAAAATGAACTACTGGGATTTCATCAAGATCAAAAGCTTTTGCACAGCAAAGGAAACAGTTAACAAAATCAAAAGACAACTGACAGAATGGGAGAAGATATTTGCAAACGACATATCAGATAAAGGACTAGTGTCCAGAATCTATAAAGAACTTAGCAAACTCAACACCCAAAGAACAAATAATCCAATCAAGAAATGGGCAGAAGACATGAACAGACATTTCTGCAAAGAAGACATCCAGATGGCGAACAGACACATGAAAAAGTGCTCCATATCACTCGGCATCAGGGAAATACAAATCAAAACCACAATGAGATATCACCTCACACCAATCAGAATGGCTAAAATCAACAAGTCAGGAAATGACAGATGCTGGCGAGGATGCGGAGAAAGGGGAACCCTCCTACACTGTTGGTGGGAATGCAAGCTGGTGCAGCCACTCTGGAAAACAGCATGGAGGTTCCTCAAAATGTTGAAAATAGAACTGCCCTATGACCCAGCAATTGCACTACTGGGTATTTACCCTAAAGATACAAACGTAGTGATCCAAAGGGGCACGTGCACCCGAATGTTTATAGCAGCAATGTCCACAATAGCCAAACTATGGAAAGAACCTAGATGTCCATCAACAGATGAATGGATCAAGAAGATGTGGTATATATACACAATGGAATACTATGCAGCCATCAAAAGAAATGAAATCTTGCCATTTGCAACAACGTGGATGGAACTAGAGCGTATCATGCTTAGCGAAATAAGTCAAGCAGAGAAAGACAACTATCATATGATCTCCCTGATATGAGGAAGTGGTGATGCAACATGGAGGCTTAAGTGGGTAGAAGAATAAATGAAACAAGATGGGATTGGGAGGGAGACAAACCATAAGTGACTCTTAATCTCACAAAACAAACTGAGGGTTGCCGGGGGGAGGGGGTTGGGGAGAAGGGGGTGGGATTATGGACATTGGGGAGGGTATGTGATTTGGTGAGTGCTGTGAAGTGTGTAAACCTGGTGATTCACAGACCTGGGGATAAAAATATATGTTTATTAAAAATATATGTTTATAAAAAAAAAAAAAAAAACTCAAATGATAGTAGAGACATATTCTTATCACTGACCACCTGCAGAATTTCAATTAAAATATTAATTAATTTAAAATATTTTATCAAAACTAATTGCTGTGGACATATGTCATGCTGAATATTAAACATAGTGGAATCATTTCAGAGAGAATATGGAAATTCATATTAAGACTTTTATATACAGATTTTTAAATCCAATAATTATTTTTGCCATTCTGAGGAGTTATACCAAAAGAATTGAGGTATTATTACTTTAAAGATGTCATAATATTGCTTATAATGGAGAAAATTACAATCAACTTATTGCTTTAAGTGTTACAGCATAATTTGGGGTATAATATGGTAGTTGCAGTAAGAGCAGAAAGTTTAAGAATGAGACACAGGTTGCTGAAGTAGTTCTCTATTTCAGTTGTTTGGTTTCATGTTGACAATAAACTATATAGATGTTCATAGCACCCAAAAATGTGAATTATTTAGATGTACAGAACATGTACTTACTTACTATGAAGTGAATATATTAATAATAATTAAAATTTACTTCAGTAGCAATTTATTTTAATTATTATTTTAAATTTCCCATGCCTTAACATTATGTAAATTGCTGACCTTTTGAGAGAAAGGTTTTTTTAAAAATATATTTACATTTTTAAAAATAGACTAATACAAGATTATTTAATTTGGCAACTTATTACTACTACCTCTTTGGGAGCAAAAGGACATATTAGAATCAATATCAAAGTTTTAAAAACTCAATAGCAAAAAATCTAAATAAACTGATTGAAAGATGGGCTAAAAATCTGGATATACATATCTTCAAAACATGTATTTGGACATTTTTCTAAAGAAGATGTACAGGGGCACCTTGGTGGCTCAGTGGGTTTAAAGCCTCTGCCTTCAGCTCAGGTCATGATCTCGGGGTCCTGGGATCGAGCCTCTCTGCCTACTTGTGATCTCTGTCAAATAAATAAATAAAATTAAAAAAAAAAAAAAGAAGATATACAAATGACCAACAGTTATATGAAAAAAAGGCCCAAAGTCACTCATCATCAGGGAAATGCAAATCAAAACCACAATAAGATATCAGCTTATACCTGTCAGTTTGGCTGTTATCAAAAAGAAAAAAAAAAAAAAGCATGTTGGTGAAGGTCTGAAGAAATTGGAATGCTTGCACACTGTTGGTGTCTATTTCAAATAGTTCAGTTGCTATGGAAGATAATATGGAAGCCCTTCATAAAATTAAAAGTATCAGGGCACCTGGTTGGCTCAGTGGCTTAAGCCTCTGCCTTTGGCTCAGGTCATGATCTCAGGGTCCTGGGATCAAGCCCCGAGTCAGCAGGGAGCCTGCTTCCCCAGCAACCCCCCACCCTGCCTGCCTCTCTGCCTTCTTCTGAACTCTCTCTCTGTCAAATAAATAAATAAATCTTAAAAAAAAAAAAAATTAAAGGGTAACTACCACATGATCCAGAAATCCCACTTCAGGGTATTTATCAAAACAAAAAAAAAAAAAAAAAAAAAAAAAACAGGACCTTAAAGAGGTATTAGCACTCCCAATGTTCAGTGAAGTACTATTTATAATAGTTACACTGTAGAACATACTTAAATGGTCATTGGCAGATGAGTGGTAAAGAAAATATGGCATACATATACAATGTAATACATTTCAGACACAAAAAGAAAAAGAGGAAATTCTACAATATGGAACAACATGGACCAATCTTGAGAATGTTTTACTAAATAAAATACACCAATTACAGGGGGACAAATACTGCATAATTCCCCAAGTATGAGGAATATACATAATCAAATTCATTGAACACCAGGAGGACGTTGTGGTTGCCAGGGGACAGAGAACAGGGGTGGGTGGATGGGGAATAACTAATCAATGGACATACAATTTCAGTTAAGCAAGATGAATAAGCTCTAACGATCTGCCATGCAACACTGTACCCATAGTCAACAATAATGTATTCTGCCTCAAGAAATTGTTAAGGTCTCATGTGAAGTGTTCTTACCTATTACCAAATAACGTTTTAAGGATAAATATAGTAAATATCAAGCCTTAGATTAATTACTTAAATAAGAACTAACTGTAAATGGTCCTTGCCATGTATAATATATAATGATATAAGGATTTTTTTTTCTCAGAAAGCTTAAAAGACTTTAAATGTTGTATTCCGGGGCACCTGGGTGGTTCAGTGGTTTGGGCTGCTGCTCGGGTCATGATCTCAGGGTCCTGGGATCGAGCCCCGCATGGGCTCTCTGCTCCGCAGGAAGCTTGCTTCCTCCTCTCTCTCTCTCTCTGCCTGCCTCTCTGCCTACTTGTGATCTCTGTCTGTCAAATAAATAAATAAAATCTTTAAAAAAAAAAATGTTGTATTCCACTTAAGATCTTAGTCAACTGCTTTATGGTGTGTCCTTGACCTCTTCCAATATTGCAGGCTTTGATGTAGTGCACAAATATTTCCAAACCCACGTATCATTTACAGATATCCCTCAGGGTCTTAATAGCTAAAAAGAAGACAACTTTTTTTTTTTTTTAAATTTTCTGTCCTCAGTCTTTATCAAATAATAATATATTTTATATTTACCTTCATAGGTGAAAAACTCAATATGTTCAGGTTTTCCTTGACATATGAACCAGGACTCTAGGGAAAAAAGAAGTAACCAAAGATTTATTTTTCTAATTATGGTACCAATCACTTTACTCTCCTTGGGGAGGAAATTTTTAGAGTGAAATTGAGAAAAGAGATGTATTACTTTATAGAATGCTTGTATTACCTTTTAGGATTTTCCTTTTCTCCTGTATTTTTTCTTTCTTTTTAAGCACCCCTTTCTATGTTACCTGGTATTCATACACTTTTTCAAATTTCATATTATAAAAATGTGTGACACATACACACACACACATGCAATATTCACACACTACATTCATAACTTGAAATACCTTTGTAGTCTTTTTGGCACAGATTATTTTATCTGTTTTTGTTGCTGCTATTTGCTTCCAGGTATTCAGGAACCATTTTTCTGGAAATTCAGGAACTATTTTTGTTTACTTTTGTATTGGCATCTCAACAGTGTTAAGGACATCTCTGTAGTCACAAGAGAAATTGCACCAGAGAGTTGTTAAAACAAAACAAAACAACCCTCAAGATAGACTTTATTTCATATTTGGAGTCTGAAAGAATAGGTCTAGTCTGAATAATTAAAGTAAAATTTGAAGCCTCTCTTCCCAGGCTCCCTAGATGTTCTAGAATATCTCAATGGGATAAACATAGATTAATCAGTAGCAATTTACAGGGGCCCTACTTTGCTATACAAAGTTAAGTCAGTATTATGAAAACACATTCTGTTCTTTAATTGAAATATAATTTGCTAATGGTTCAAAGTTTGATTTTATTTGTTTCTAAAGATTTGCTGTGAATATTTCCAGTTACTTTCTCTTCACTTGTAGGTACTCAAAAATTGTGCTTGGGCCATAGAAGTATTAATTCACATTTCACCAGATTATCTCCCATATTTTTGTCTACCTTTGAAATTTTGTTTTTCTTCCTGATAAAAGGAAATAGAGGCAAGAGATTTTTGATGGATGGACATTGCTCTACAGAAATTTAAAGAAATATTCTTGTCCCATTATTCAAAAGGAATTAGGGTCTGTGAGAGTTTAAAAAGAAGAGAAACTGACTCTATACTTGTTTTTGTACATATGAGTCTTGGTCTGTGGAAGTTGAAGTACAATGAAGTCCAGATTGGAATAAATATGACTGAGACTAGGAATTACTATTTTGTTATAGTTTATTTTAAAATTATGCAATGTTTTTTTAAAATTTATTTATTTTCATCATAACAGTATTCATTATTTTTGCACCACACCCAGTGCTCTATGCTGTCCGTGCCCTCTATAATACCCACCACCTGGTACCCCAACCTCCCACCCCCCTGTCCCTTCAAAACCCTCAGATTTTTTTCAGAGTCCGTAGTCTCTCATGGTTCACCTCCCCTTCCAATTTCTCCCAACTCCCTTCTCCTCTCTAACTCCCTATGTCCTCCACGCTATTTGTTATGCTCCAGAAAAAAGTGAAACCATATGATAATTGACTTTCTCTGCTTGACTTATTTCACTCAGCATAATCTCTTTCAGTCCCGTCCATGTTGCTACAAAAGTTGGGTATTCATCCTTTCTGATGGAGGCATAATACTCCATCGTGTATATGGACCACATCTTCCTTATCTATTCGTCTGTTGAAGGGCATCGTGGTTCTTTCCACAGTTTGGCGACTGTAGCCATTGCTACTATAAACATTGGGGTACAGATGACCCTTCTTTTCACTACATCTGTATCTTTGGGGTAAATACCCAGTAGTGCAATGGCAGGGTCATAGGGAAGCTCTATTTTTAATTTCTTGAGGAATCTCCACACTGTTCTCCAAAGAGGCTGCACTAAAAATTATTCAATGTTTTACTTTAAAAAGAATATATATTAAGTATGTCAGAATGTCAGTATCAGGGCGCCTGGGTGGCTCAGTGGGTTAAGCCTCTGCCTTCGGCTCAGGTCATGATCTCAGGGTCCTGGGATCGAGGCCCGCATTGGGCTCTCTGCTCAGCGGGGAGCCTGCTTCCTCCTCTCTCTCTGCCTGCCTCTCTGCCTGCTTGTGATCTCTTTCTGTCAAATAAATAAATAAAATCTTTTTTAAAAAAAAAAAAGAATGTCAGTATCAACTTGAGAACATCTAAATTAAATATTGGTTGGCTTAAAAAGTTCAAATACCCTTTGTTGTCTTAACACTATATATTATACCTCATCTGGGTATTTTATGACAGCTTCCAATTATTTTTAGTATTTACTGCAAATACGGTTATTCTAAACAATGTTCAAAGGAAGAAAAAGGACATGAAATTGACATTTTATTCATGCTTTAATAATACCTAATTTATATAAATCAGCACAAGTCAATTTAATAAAAACTAGCCAACACTAGTTCTGATAACATGAAGAATATTTTTCTTTATTGGCTTTTCAGTTAGTTCAAGAGTTGAGATTATGAAAGTCATAACCTCCTGATTAATGGTAAATTTTTATATTAAATTCTATATTTTGAAAGGAACTGAAAACCAGAAAGTTAAACAATGTCTATTTTTTTTACCATTACTATCTTCTAATAATATATTCATCAAAATAAAATCTTAAAAAATAATATATTCATCAAAAGTACATTTTTTTAACCTCAATTTAGAAAAAAAGTGAGTTTTTTATCACTATTTAGAAAAAATAATTTATCTTCTACCACACACTCTAATTACATTTAATAGTAGTATAATTCTGCTGTAACTCACTACATATGCGTTGTCAGTCCAATACCTTTTCCCCCCTGGAAACTTAACTTTGAACCTGAAAAATATAAATTGCTGAAAAAGAGACATACTAAGAAAGTACAAAATTGAAATTGCTTTCTGGAAAACTCTACAACTTCTATTAAGTTATTTTGATTTATATAATGGATAGTAGGATTTCGTGCACAATAATGGAACTCATACTTCAATATGTCATATTTTTTCATAATCTCCAGTATCTAGGTGCATTTTTCTTTAAAATATATATATTAAGAGTATTCCAAAAAAGTTGAGTAGTAATTAAGTGATTTCATATATAGCCTTAAATATTACTGAATAAAGATGGGTACAATAAGGCAAATACATTTATATTATATGCTTCACAGATAGAAATGTCATATACAGATTAAATTCTGATACTTCCAAGTGTTGAATAGGGCAACAGAAGCCATGAAATACAATTAGTGCCTTTGTAAATAGATATAACTCCTAGCAATTCAGAAGTAATCAGTAAAATTGAAGTTGTATATATCTTGGGACCCAGAAATCCCACTTGGGACATAAACTAGAGAAAGTTATCATACATGCTGTAGTGGCATGTTCAAGAATGTTCACTGTAGCATCATTTGTAATAGAATCTGCTATGGCCTGAACATTTGAGAAATAACAACTTTCTTACACATAACCAAAACTACAAGAATAATTGTCAACATATCTACTCTGTAAAAAAAATAAATAAATAAATTCTTTCTGTCAGAAATGCCATGTCACAGTTTGAACATATAAAACGACACGAATAGCCCTGGAAATGAAAAGATGATGGTACAAAGAAATTTTTTTTGTCACTTGTAACAAAAATACTAGACAAAATGCAACCCTGTATTATGCGTTTATGTCATATTTAAAAGAGCATTACAGTAATAGCTCAAAGGATAGGAAGAAAGAATTGTGAATATAAAGTTGTAATATCCTTATACTGCATGTGAAGTAGTATAATATTAGGTGAAGGTAGATTGATTAATTAAATTGTTTGTTATAAACCTTATGGCACCATTAAAAGAATTAGCAACAACAAGATGTATATATAATAAGTTAAAATTAGCAACAACAAGATGTATATATAATAAGTTAAAATTAGCAACAACAAGATGTATATATAATAAGTTAATGAAGGAAACAAGGAGAAATCCTGAGAAAATGGTCAGTTAACACAAGAGAAGGCAGAAAAGAGCAGGGAAAAAACAGAAAACAAACACATAGAAAGGAGATGGAAAGATAAGAGATTTTAATTTAAACCCTGCCAAAAGTCATATTGAATATGAATAATCTAAGAATACCTGTTACAGGATAAATATTATCATACTTGGTAAAAGGAGATAATCATAAGTTTAATTTAGAATTTAACTTCTGAATTATAAAATAAAAATATATGCAGTATCAATGTATGTGATTATTCAAATAAAACAAATTAATATATACATTTAGACTAATTTTTCACAAGCTTCATTTAGATTATAGAAAATTTAATTGTTTTGATATTAACATATGTGTTCACTTAATATTTCCTTTCCTGGATTGGGAAAAATTAACATGCAAAATAAAGTTTATTCTTTACCAAGATATTTAACCCTATCTATGTTTTAAAACTTTAAAACTTCAAATAATATTTATATGTAAATAAATAAATAAGTTATATATATATAGTTATATATATATATATATATATATATATATATATATATATATATATACCAATTCTGTTCTATCTCTCTATTAGCATGTCTTTATTCACACAGGAAATATAAGGTATTCATCTAAACACAGATGTATCTAGAAAAATAAGGAGATAACTAAATGTGTTATCTGGGAAGAGTCAGGTGAATTTAATAAAGCAATTTGTGGCTTAAACGTATTCTATGCATTTTTTATATAACTTCATATTTAAAAAAATTCAAACCATTCTTTACCCCCCCCCAAGTATATATGGACCAAAAATTAAATGTATGGGGGAAAATGCTTCATTCCATAGAAGTAAACATTTGTAAAAAGTAGGGGAATTGCTGTTATACAGAGCCTGGAGCACTTAGGGGTTGCTGGTGTTAGATTCTCAAATAAAGGCTCTCCTCAAAATGCCCAGGGCTCATTATAAGCAATTGGCATATGTGTACAGTTGAGTATTTCATTCATTGTGAGTTCAAATTATTATGCTCTCTAAATTGCAGTCCTGGCATTCCCTTCAGAAACATCCTGTTCAGAAATGTTCCCTTATATTAAAGGGCTTTACAGGTTCATTGACAGCATTGTATGGGAGCTTCCTTAGAACCAACCCATACTGTTCAGTAGTCCATTAAATCCTAAAATTATATAAGAACTATTTTCACACAAA